>NC_141699.1:462625352-463225352 GCF_964263255.1 Lissotriton vulgaris
ATTAGCCCCGGGGAGGTGGCGGTCCCTGGGGTTATTGGGGGCCGCGTGGACCTCCGTATTGTCACATAAATAGCAGCAGGGCTCCATAGGGGGGTGGAGCCCCCTTACGCATTATAATAAAACATAGCCTCAGGGAGGTGGCGGTCCCCGGGGCCCTCACATCTTGATTTTTATTTGCCCTTGGGACCTGGCCCACCCGCAGAAACCCGCGCTTTGTTTTTTGATTCCTTTTTGGATGGATTTGCAGATCCACCACAAATCCCACCAAAAATTAAAAAAAGAGAAGAAAATTGGGGCCGTTTGGGACCCCCTGAACCGGCCTAGGGGGTCAGTGTGTTGCTACCCTGCCCCCATATCTTTTTTTAAAATGTTTTTCTTGTGACTCGGTTCAACCAAGTCTCAAGATGGCACTTATGGTTTGAAGTGTTGGCAGCCAATCAGATTGCAGGCACGAGATCGGGAGGGTTCGCGGATCCACCGCGGCCACAGTTCTATATCTGAGAAATGTTAACATTTCTCAGGAACTACAGAATGGATTTACACCATTTAACAAAAAAGTGCTTTCTGGACCAAGAGCTACCTTTTTGGCAAATTTGGTGTAATTCCAGCAGTTTGTTATATATATATATATATATATATATATATATATATATATATATATATATATATATATACACATACACAAACGCGTCTTTTTCAGCAGCTTTGAAAAATAAACTTCATTCTTAAGTAACTCACGGAGTCGGTGCCGTCCTTCATCGTGAGGAAGTGTGCTTGGTAAAAAAAACAATATTTATTTATATATATATATATATATATATATATATATATAGTTTGTAAGGAAGGCACTGACACCGTGAATTCAACTCAAGAAAGGTATTTATTCCAACATGCTGCATATATTTGAGCAAAAGCCCTTGAGCTTTGAAAGGGCACACAACGCTCTCTCGTGCTATCCAGCACTGTGCACCTCGCTGTATGTCTTCATTAAAATATTTGTAGATCCGACACGTTTCGAGGCAGAACGCCCCGTAATCATATATAGCTTTTGCTATATATACACACATATACATATATATATATATATATACATATATATATATACATATACATATACAGTCTTACTCTACCAATTACGTCCATTGTCAAGGGCATCTTTGCTGCATCACAGATTCTAGCAGATGTTTGTGCAAAATAATTAGTTTGTCACTGGATCCCTCTTCACATCTTCCAGTCTACCTTTAACTTCACCAACAGTCTTCAGTGAACAGGTGTGAGTTAGACGTTGAAGAATGGCTATCTAAGAGTTTTTAGTGGTTACACAGAAATGTTTTTATTGTGATGCAAGACCAGAATTTAACTATGTGTTGTTAAAGAGGAGTGTTGAAGCATATTGCAGAAAATAAAATAACTTGAGGAAGCCTGGAAGACGGTGCAGAGCATACATTAGGACGATGATCAGTGGATTGAGATATTGCAGAGAACTAATAACATTGTGACCAATGCAGGTAGGGAACATTCTACAGAATTCTCTTGAGATGGTATTACACCTCAACATGCCTCCACATCATCGAAAGGTCCAGGAATAGTGACTGCTGGCAGGATTGTGGAGGGTTGGGCACCCTTACCACTTGTTGTGGTCCTGTGCATGCAGAGGTTAAGTTCTAACAAGGAATGCTATGAACAAAACAAATAGGTGGTCATGGGGGGGAGGGGGGCTCAAAGGTCTTACCATCAGAGGAAGCCTGGTCGTAGAAGATATAGAGGATTCTGGGTTGGAAAGATTACACGAAGAGGCCTACGTAAGGAGGAGAAATTTCAAAAGCATCAGGGCATGTTTCTCTCCAACCTACTTACAGAGTTGATTAAACTCCATTGCCTCAAGAGAATATAGGTACTGAACATTTGAGAAAGACAAGAGCTGTGGGATGCTCACATTAGAAATGGGTATGACACCCAACTTATTTAGCTCATGGGAGAGAAAGGAACTATGGCTAGATCCCAGTCACGTGATGGCAGCACTAGTGGTGTTATGTGGTTGCAGGCAATGTGGGACGCTACTCCAAGGCTGTGGGGGTGGGTGGATTGGTTTGGGGCGCCAACGTTACAGATGGTAATCTCCTTCTATACTCTGTCAAACTGAATAAAACTAATTGCAATTAAAAAGTCCTTAAAGAAATGGCGATGACCAAATACAGACCGATCAGGACCCCATCTAACCTCATTTCAAGACACTAAAAGATCCATGCGTACTGTGGGTAGGGAGGCCGCCCTGAATGGCGCAAGATAAATTAACTAGAAGTTGGTACGATGGGGGAATTGCACTTTTAAATATAGAACTATACTATTGGGCGGCACATCTAAAGCAGATTAATTTCTGGTTACACGCCTCGCAAACTGAGCCTGCATACCTTGCTGATAGACGCTCTTTGGAAGGCAGGGGACTGCTGGGTAATCTCTACAGCCCCCGTCCACCTTCAGACTTGATAGGCCAGATGCAGCACTCTGTACAGTTATGGTACCGGGCCAACAGGCGTCTCAAATGCTTGGGAACTATCACCCAAATGACACCGCTGTGGGACTCCAGCAAGTTGGGCTTCCTCCGAAATAGTAAGGGATTCTAGGCCTGGGACAACATTGGTATTTCGGTGGTGGGGGATTTATGGAAGAAGGATAGATAGGGTGGTAGACTTCGCCCATCTACTAACACAATATGAGATGTCACAGACGGAGATGTTTAGATACCTGCAAGTTAGGCATGCGTTACAATCGGTTATACCGACGGGCACCATCCTTGAGGAATCTTCTCCTCTCGAAGATAAGCTTCTGACCGAACACATGCAGGACAGGGCCACTTCCCTCACATACAGGAAGCTCGTTAATAACCTCCCAGACGTGACAGCCACACTGAAACAAAACTGGTCGGAGGAGGTGGGCCCCTTTGACGACTCTGAATGGCAAGAGGCTCTCGCCTCGCCCCGTGAAGCTGCGATCCCCTCAAGATTAAAACTAGTCCAACTCAAAATATTGCACCGTACGTACTACACCAGACCACTCCTACACAAGATAGGGAGAGCCATGCATACATTCTGCCTACGTGGCTGCGGGGAGGAGGGGACATTTTTCCACACCATCTGGGAATGCAGGTCCATATCGACATACTGGCCAGCAGTGATGCGCACGATTGCTGAAACAATAGACATCTCCCTGCTGCCGGAGCCTCTGCGCTGCTTGCTAAACGTGTGGGAACCTAATGACCTGAACCACCGGCAGCAGGACTGGGTGATGTTGGGCATGTTAATGGCAAAACGCAACATCGCCAGGCTGTGGGATTCTGCTGTATCACCGACACTGCGTAATTGGTGTAAAGATATGGATGGGGCAATGGTAGCGGAGAGGGCTGTCTACATCCACCGTGGCTGCCCAAGAAAATGGGGTAGGATATGGGGTGCGTGGAACACGTTTAGGGGTAACATCTGCGAACCACCGAGCACCACTGGGGACGATGAAGAACCAGACTAGTAGTGCTTGTTCGGATATACAGTTGAAGTAGTGATATGCTCACAATGTCATGTCTAATATTTGTGATTCCAAATTGAATGTAATTGCGAAAGGCCCGCTAAAGTATTTATGTATCTGTTGTAATAATCCTGTGCAGATCTGTCCATTTGCTTTGTTGTTATAAAAAAAAAAAAAAAGATCCATGCGTGCATGGGCCTTGTACCTGCCCTAAAAGCTGAGATCAAGAGCCTGGCCATCTGGCTTGATCAGAAACTGACCTTCAAGGCGCAAGCTAGGAAGACTGCAGCCACATGCTATGTCCTGCTCAGAATGGCCCGCAAAGTATTCCTCACCCCCCTCTACCCTTCCAACAAAACAAGCATTGGCATAGCCAATAGGTCTCGCCTTTGGGACCTTATAAGTGTTTAGCCATGCAACTGTTGATAGTGTTGCAATATGGATATTGTGCTGCATAACTAAATACTTTTAAGGTCCCAAAAGCGAGACTTATTGGCCAAGCCATTGCTGGTTTCAGATTAAAGGGCATGATATAAAGTGCTATGTGCAGAAAGAGTTCTGTGTAGAAACAGAATACAGCACATCTTACTCCCAAACTAGTGAGCAGGGATGACTTTTTCTACACAAGATGGAATGGCACACGTTCAAGACATTGAGAGAAAACCAGGGCTGCATTATAGGGAACACAATTGTTGAGGGAACCCTAACATATTAAGCAATTATGGAATGGACGACACTCGCAAATTACAGGCCGGCCCATATAAATGGCCTGTAAAGCTTATGAAATTTTTTTTTTTTTGCATTTCGGTTGCTGCACTTTTGCTATTATTAACCTAAGGCCATAGGAATTATGCAATTTTGTAGATGTGGCGTTTTCCACAAAATTATGTAATTGCCACACCTGCCACATAACTATCAACTAATGTATAAACTACAGATTTAAACAAAAAAAATGTTCTTGCTAAAACGGATCAAAAGTTACTAAAAAACAGCAACAAGTTTTGGTACTAATCTGTTGCCGATTGATGTGTTTGGATGTCAAACTGATTCTAATGAGGTACAACATTTGTCCATAAATATTAGTGACGGTGGGCACCACCAGCTAAAATTAAGCACGGACTGTAAATTGTTTGTAAGTAAATTAGATTGAATACGTCACATCCCAATGCTCACCATTTTGTAGCTGTTTGCTTCGGTGTACCGCGAGTATGTGAAGATAAACATAGCTGACTAATGGCGACTCAATCAGGAGCGGTTATGTCGGAGGAAAAAGTCAAATCTACGCTAAAGTTCTTATCAGTGACTTGTTTTGTTTGTTCCAGTTTTTTTGCAGTCCAAGCCAAAGCTCGATGTAAAACCCTCTTGAGAAAAATGTATGCAACTCAGTGAAAAGTTATTTTTCTTATTATTTTATGTTAATGGTGAGCATGGATACAGTCAGTTAGATCAGACATTATACATACATCTCAGTGATAGGTTTACATAGCAGTCTGGAAACGGTCCATCGCTGTCTGAAAATGCATCAGAAGCCCACGCCGCAGCCTGAAGTTTTGGCGGTAGCGACTGGCACTAAAGTAGGCAATGTCGATGTCAGCTGCAAATAAATAATTTCATGTTGCCTTTGAATCGCCCGCAAACAAAGGTGCCTTTTGTCTTTGCTCTTCCCCTTCCTCGTCAGCCCACGCCCTTCTGCCCCACAAACCCAAAAAAGCTCTCCCTAGGCTCCAGATAAAACACAATCACTGCAGAATCAGCAGAAGTGCAATGAAGTGGGTCTGCCTACAAAAAGATGCCGGCCCTGAACACATCAAAAGAAACGAAACCAGGAGCGATGACGCAGAACACTGAATGTAAACAAGCACATGCATTAAAGATAAGCAGTTTAGAAGGGAACAGGTAGCAGCTGTTTTCAAGCACACACTCATGCTTATGGTGGTATCCGCCATGCGGGAGCGAGCAGCGACTAATTAGCATGTGCGCCGCTGCTCGCTCCCGCAAGGTGGATGCCGCCACAAGCACGAGTGTGTGCTTGAAAATTAGCAGAGCGATGGCTAAAGGCCTTCCTATGCAGGGCATGCACACTGCGAGACCAAAAAAGTGCTAGTCCAATCACTAATACTCTCAAGGATAGATTATGGCAACACTCTATATTTAGGCGCCCCAAACTCAGTAATCACGAAACTTCAGACTGTACAAAATTGAGCAGCTAGACAGCTGATGGGAGTTCCTAATTGCTGTTCAGCAAAACCTGCACTACACTCCCTCCAGTGGCAGGAAAGAACCCGCTTTAAGGCCCTCTGCGTTGTCCGTAAATCCCTGCAAGGGAAAGGGCCACCAATAAATTTAGCCATGTTTCTCCCCTATAGGGCTAACAGGAAATTGCGCTCGGATGAGCTCCATTTAGTAGGGGTCCCTTGGATCAAGAAAGCCAGAAGTGGAGGTTGGCTTTTTCATACAGGGACAGGGGACACAGAATCCTACAGAAACTTCTTCAGGTGGATCAATAACCTGAACCCATACTTAAAATTCACCACCACTGTATCCCATAATCAGATTGCTTTCCTGGACCTAACAATAAAACTTTAAGGAGGGCATTTGATGACTACCATGCATAGGAAGCGTACCGCTCGAAATAGCCTCCTGCTATTTAGCAGCCACCACCCCAAAGCACTAAAAGAGAACTTACCCTTTGGACAGTTCCGGAGGGTGAGAAGAAATTGTAGAACAGTGGAAAAATACAGGTCTGAGTCAGCAATCCTTGCAAAAACCTGGCCGCCAGGGACTATCCACCCGAGGAGTATAGCATTCTCCAGGAAGAGAGCAAGTAACAATAATCAGGAAGGTCTGTTAGAACACAGAGAGAAGACCCATACTGAAAGTTTCACCTGTGTAACCATCTTCACACCAGATTCCAATCAAATACCAAAAGCCAATAAAAAAAATTTAAAAAAACACTAACATTCTGAATACAGGTTCCATGAGTTTTGATCCACAGCGCTTCGCATTTCAATGTTCTAGGAATATCAAAGACATGCTGATCCATACTAGACCCAAAGGGAAGGCAGAGTACCGCCAGGGAACACTGTGGCAATTACCAGCAGTGAAAGGCCACTACCCTTGTGGCGCATACACAGCATGCGCCTTCACTACTGTACAGAAGACCATCACACTCAACAATACATTTACTTGGGAAAGGAGGTCACACACAAACTGCAACACATCAAATTGCATATATTTGATTACATGCCCTTATAATTTGTACTACACAGGGATGACGAGCCGCCCAATCAAATTACGCATATGAGAACACCCCAGAAATTTTTGGTGCCACAAGAACAACACTAAGATGTGCTCCCATTACCGAGTAAAGAACCACACACCAGACTCATTGAAATGGGTAATCCTGGAAGCATTCCCCAAGATAACCAAGACAGGCCTGTTTGCGAAAGAGCAGAGGTGGATACACAGGTTATCCGCGAACGACAAGGGGCTGAATGAAGATATACCATGTAGCTCACTCAGAGTGTGAAAGAATAAAGCGACAAAGGTCAACAGAATACTCTTCACATGACCGCAAACACCACCCCCTGAATTGGACACTGCCCATGCACAAGACTCGATTTCACACACAACCTTGGTATACAATCAAGTCGCCTCAGACTACCAGTCTCCTATAATATGTAGAGGAGTTCAGCACATGCTATACAACAGTACCCATCAACTCTGAAACTCTGTATACCCTTGACCCACAAGAAACAAGGTAAATCTTAGATTGAATGAGGCTAATCCACCATTTCAAAATGGCTGACAGATTAGACTCTAAGCACCACCTTTGTACCTAGAGAGTTTTCACGACACGATAAATTCAGACTTGTTTTTATCATATTTTTAATTTACTGTGGACTGGGTACTTGTGGATTTATACGCATTAACATCTGTACACCATCCTATTCAGGATATTTATAACACAATATGCCTTCACACCACTCCAAGATGGCAGCCAAAAACGATGTCCTTCCCGGATTGGACTAAACATATTAGACTCTAGGCACTACCTCTGAACCTAGAGAATTTACACGACATGATAGATTCCAACTAGGACTTGAATACATCACAATATACTGTGGACCAGGTTTCTGTGGCCTCATACGCAATTACATCTGTACAACATCCTATATAGGCTACTTATAACACTATAGGCCTTCACCACATTCCAAGATGACAGCCAAAAATGATGTCCTCCCCTGATTGGACATAAAGCACTGCCTCACGTAGGCCATCTCCCTGACACATGACGAAAAGTAGCTTAAAAAGAGTGAAGCCACTGACCGCCCCACCTCCCGGACCCGGTAGGCCTCACCTCTCGGACCCAGTAGGAGTAGGTAGGTCGTGGCTGATGCGCAATATGCAGAACCGTGAGTACAGGGGCAGCACACTGTTGTTGCACCGCTACATGGGGAATATAGTTGCTTAAATATCTGTCGTAGAGTTAGTGGAGAATATAGTTGCTTAAATGTCTGTCGTACAGTTAGTTAACTCGTCACTATCCCACATTAATTAGGGCTTGCTTTCAAACCTGTGGCACAGAGTGGTTTCACCCATGCATGAAGGAAATAGTTCCGGATACGTCACCGGTATTATTATTAATCTACTCGTTACTGCCTCACAAACAGCCTGCGCGATCCCGGACTTGATATAATGGCGAGCGTTGCTCGACAAGTCTAAGATGAGAATTAGACTCGGCATATTTACAGGAGAGTTGCATAACTTGTCACTGCCCGGGAATAATAATTTGTTTTTAGAAACAACCGACGCGCTGCTCCGGCAGAATTGCATGCTGCAAAACGCATTTTTCCAAACCTGGGTGCGCCTTACTCCATCCACTGTGGGCCTTTAAAACAACTTAATGCCGCACCACCCACCTTTCCAGGTGTAGAGCGAAGCCAGAACTGTATTATTATGGGATGCCGTGATTTTCATTAACAACTGTATTTGGGCTGTAATACACATAACCAGTTTAACTGCGTCATAGGGCAAAGGCCATTATTATTGAAAACAGAACATGAATAACAATGTGAATAAGCACGATCTAGGAGAACGTATTACTATGCACATTAAGTGATGGTAAAATGTTGTATACTTGTAAAGCGCACAGCTGCCCACACCATGGGCGTCCCGGCGCTGTATACCGCTGGGGAACCCGTCCTGGCTTTCCCTGTGAGATGGTCCCTTCTGGGTACCCCCAAGGGGAGACCAGGCATCCCCGGCGTTGAAGGGGCCGTTGTGAAGATTAAGCAAGCTATTGCCCAGAGTTTCCAGAGTGGAACCCAAGGTTAGAGTAGGCGCCGAGGTGAGAATTATCAGGCCCGCGGACATTTTGACCCAAGACCCTGTTGGTGCCACTTCTTTTTGTTTTTGTTTCCGTTTCCCTCCTTTTAGTCAGTCTCACATAAGCGCATTGCCTTATTCGTGACCTACCGGGTACTGTTGAAGCCGGGTTAGTCTACAGAATTGGGTGAGTCCCCATCTATGTACCTCTGCTGCAGTATTGTAGTGCCACAAGGGCTATAGTTCACAATAGCTCACTGAGGGCACCCACTACGTGTCACTGTTTTTAGAGTCCTCAACGCAACTGCGTCTATCATTCACCACTAATGGTAAGAAGTCAAGGTCACCAAATGACTAGACCGGTTTCTGTGGAACACCATATCAGCAATAAATAAATGATGCCACATTTTGTCTCCCTTTACAGGTAGATCCAGATCTTAACAGGTACACTAACATGAAGACACTTGGTTGATGTGAGGATAATTCCATGTCACCATACTTTTAAGTGTAGATAGTTTCACCTCTCTGGTCCTGATGAATCGCACGTAGAAGATACTTAGAGCGAGAAACATGTTGACCTTCACTAATCAATGAGGACACTCTAACCGGAGACATTAAGCTTGGGTGAGAGCCTTGTTGCTTGTTTTTATTTAGGGTAGGAGGCCCCCAGAATAAAATGTGGCTTTCTTGGTACTCCGAACCCTATTTTAACCACCTCCCTACATCTACACATTTCTGGCCCCATACCACCACTTCACCACACGGCTATTGGAAGATGTCCGATAAAGTGCCCCTACTACAAGTAGCCCGTTGGGTATTGCACCGCCGACCCAACGAGGAGCAGGCCATATGATTAAGCATGACACCTGAAAGGGTGTGTGAGGGCATTACAATCCAATACTTGGATCCCCAACTCTAAACCCCCACAGGGGTATAGTTGGTTCCGGTCTCCCCGACTTCTATATTTTCTTACTGAGGAACAGCATAACCTACATTTTTGATTTTTTTAAATATAATGCTGTCAAGCTTTGATCACTCTACTGCTGTACCTTCGCAGGGAATTCAAACACCTTGCCTTCTGAAAACAGCTAAAGATCTTGCTCTTCCCTTAAGGTTCTATTTCCTCTAGAACTGCTCAGCGCTGGGATGCTCCCAGGGAGCCATGCGCTATACAAATGTCAATTCAATCCAGCCCTTTGCAAAAGCATCGGCCATGCTCTTGCCACATGGAAGTAATCCCAAATAAAACAGTAATTTGAGATGTTTTACTGGCTTTTGTTTCATACATATATTATAAGCAAAAGATACGCTGAAAGAAGAAAGCCTACCTACAACTGGTGTCTGCAATAATAAATATTTTAATTTGCTACTGAGTTATTAAAATGACATCCAACACCAGAGGGAGAATGGCTCTTGAACATCCATGGTTAGGTATAACACAGCTTGCACTGTAACATTCACTTCATAATACGATGATAAAACATTGCAGGACAGATTTAAAATACTATCTACTAAATCGACCAAATCAAACTGGGAAATATATCTCTCTTTATTAGTGTCTGGCTGCCTAAAAAAAAAAAACATTACTCAATCGAAAGGCTAATTTTAAAAGGAATCGCTGAATATTTCGATATGTGAAAAGGCATTGGCCTACTGTTTTTTTGTTGTTGTTTTTTCCAGGTCCTCATCCTGTCAATTAACTTGTAAGCGATACTCAATTTCCAAAACTGACGGCCGGGTGGAAATAGAGTCTTTCCAGGCAAGACAGAGCTGCTTCTATTCCAACCTCTCATATCTCACGAATGAGAGGGAACAGGACCAACAACTAAAATTGACTTAATCATTGGACCCCACTCTCCGACACCAATCAACCAACAAAGCCCAAACCTTATCCTGACTTCTAGGATCACATGCAATATCTGATTGGCTGGTTCATATAATATTTTGTTTACACTCAGAGAAAAGGGGTGGGACAGCCGATTTCCAGGCTTTACATACTTCTCGTCTTCCCAATAAAATAAAAAATGTATCTTGTCGCCCTCTTATCAAAGGTCAATACATTATCTTGACATAAACCATAAAAAATAAGCAACGGGGTAATTTCTAGCTGAATTCCTGTGACGTCCTTTAAAAATTCAACAATATCAACCCAAAATTTGGCTAACGCTGGGCAGGTTAAAAACATGATAGTCGTTCGCTAGAGGATCCTTACATCTTGAACACACATGTTGAGTTCCCAAAAATGTTGTTAACTTTGCAGGGGTCCAATAAACTCGATAAAGGTTGAACAGGTGATTACGCTTAAAATATGCTGGTTTAACTATTTCCCCTACAATGTAAAGGAGGCTTGCCAAGCATTGTGCAAATCAATATTTTTTAAGTCATTTTGCCATAACTGTTGAATATCATTAGCAACATTATCCTCTGCTTGAATAAGCATACGATACCACAGGAGACCTCCTTATTGATTTTTTCCGTCTTCATAGCCTGAATTAACCACTCATCATCCTGGGCCCACCAGGCTGAAAGCTGATAGTATTTAAATCGGTTAATTCTCCTTGAGTACATAGTGACAATGATTCCCATGTCATCAAGCCCCCACATGATTTCAAATCTCCCCAACAAAGAAAGCCTGCTTGTTTCAATGGCAGGCTGAGGACATCATCTAGACATTCTGGCGTACCTTGTGAACCCCAAATTGGAGAATAATCAGAGTAGTAGTTTACTCCCATCTTATTCCTTATAAAAACCCAATTTTTCACTCCCTGCAATAAAATCTTGAGTCGTACCTTCTTAAAGAATTTAGGATCCCCAAACTTAAACAAAAATTGACCTTGGTCATATCCAAGTCCATTAAGCATTGCGCTGTAACTGAACCCAATACTGAATCGTCAGGCTTCCTTAACAGCATCCTGAAATTCTTGAAGTGAAAAACATGAAAATAAAACACATAAATCCGGTAATACCAAACCGCCCTTCTCCAACCTTCTAAGCCTTTTCCAGGAAATAGGAGCACCCTTTGATGCCCATATAAAACTAGAAATCTTACCCTGCATCTTAACAAGTTCATCCTTTTTTAATGGAAGGGGTATGTTAATAAAGATAAAGGTTATCTTTCGAAGAATGATCATTTTGAACAAGTTGACCCGCCCATATATATATTCAGCGGAAGGTTAGCCCATTTATTCAATGATTTCCCAACCTCATTACTAGTCTTCTTCCAGTTTATAATAGGCACATCTGCTAATTTTTGAGTAATTTGTATACCCAAATATCGCATCTGCGATTTGGCCCCCGGAGTCACAGATGGTTGATTCCACTCCATTACTTCTGTTTTATCCCTATTCAAACTAGAACCTGAGACATATCTGTAAGTCTCTGCTATAGCAAGGAGCTTGGGGATAGAATGTGCAGGATATTTTGTATACAAAATTAAGTCATCTGCATAAATGCTAATTTAGCCTCAAAGTTGTGCTATTTAAACGGGAATATAGTAGGGTCTTGTCTTATAGATGCTGCAAACGGTTCAATATAAATATTAAAGAGCAGCAGAGACATCGGACACCCCTGCCTTGTCCCTCGCATAATCTTAAATGAATCAGTTAGTTGCCCATTAACTAATACTGCAGCTTTAGGCACTCTATAGATTACCTGGAGAGACTTAATAAAATTTAGGGAAACCATACTTCTCCAAGGATGCCCATAAATAAGGCCAGTGTACTTTATCAAGTGCTTTGGCAGCATCATTTGCCATCATAGTTACTGGAAGATTATAGCATTCTGCAAAATCAATTACTCCCAACACAATAGCAGTAACGTCATTAAGGTGTCTACCGGGAATAAATCCCCTTTGATCAAGAAGAATATTTTTTATGATTTTAGCAACCCTAGTCGCCAATATCCCCATAAACACCTTATAATCCGTATTTAAAAGGGATATAGGTCTATACGATTCGGCTATGAGGGGGTCCTTATTTGGCTTTAAAACTAAGACTAAGACTATTGTTGCCTCATCCCATGATTCCGGAGGATCGTGCCCATCCCTCAGTAGGTTACCAAAAAGTTCTTTAAGTATTGATACTAAATTATCCTCCAATATTAAATATAGCTCTATTGGAATGCCACCTGGGCCCGCTGTCTTTCCTTTTGCCATCTTTCTAAGCTGTGAGCGAATTTCTTCCTCCGTTATTATCGCAGCTAAAGAAAAAGTCTGGTCCTCGGTAAGAGATGGGAGCTCTACACTTTCCAAAAATTCCTCAATTTTTCCTACCTCGGGGTCAATCTCCTCATAATATAATTTTGCCATATATCTCCGTACTTTTGCCCCAATTTCAAGATCAGTTAATAAAATCTGATCCGTGGCACCGTCCCTCAGACTATTAATTTGATTCCGGGCTCTGTCTGTTTTAGCCTTCCAAGCTAACAGCCTACCACTCTTTTCCCCATAAGAGAGGTTTTGAAGTTTGCTAACCTTCCATCTGTTTGTTAAAACAATATCCAAGAAGTTCCTATATTCTGCCTGAAGGTTCTCCAACTCCTTGGTAAGGAGTGGTACCCTAAAAAAGGAATTTAAAGAGGCCCTTTGTAATTCCTGCTCTTTAGTCTGGATATTTTTATTTTTTATTTTTTTTAAAAACCTTTATTATGTAAAGAAAGAGACAGTTACAGACCTACAACCACGGAGGCTGGTCAGTCAAACACAACAACATCAACGTACACAGCTCTTCAGCCGACAACCCGGGGGTCCGGCAGCGATATCTCGTGGTCATGTAGAGCAGGTGGTATAACTAGGATCAGTGAAAGGTTTCACATTTTATCTTTTATATAAATAAAACCACAAACAAAACACAAAAAAGATTGAGGCATTACTGTGTAAAACTGGCTGTCCCTTATGGCAGTGGGAGACGGGTGAAAGACGTGTTAGAATATAAGAGAGGAGAAATATCGGGTGGGGGGGGGGGACGACCCGGGAGCAAAACAATACAGTGTAGTCAACAAAAACCAAGTGCAGGGAACGCACGGTCAAGGGAGAAGAAGCGGATCAGGAAGGTCGGTGAACGGGGGGGTGCAAATCTTTCCACGGTATGCGTTCCATTGACCCCATATCCTACCCCATTTCTTGGGTCTGCCTCAGGAAACATATACAGTTCTCTCTGAACATGGACCAGTCCATATTTTCTTTCCACGTTAGGAGCGTTGGCGGCCTTGGGGAACCCCATAACTGGGCTATGTCCCGTTTAGCCACCATATTACCCAATGTGACCCATTGAGTTTGAGCAACAGTACAGTCATTCGGTTCCCAAACATTCAACCGACAACGTCTGGCCTCAGGCAACAACACAACACCCGTCACTTCACCCATAACCGCATGCACTCGGCGCCAAAACATCGCCACCTCCGGACATTCCCAGAGGATATGCAAAAAAGTAGCCAGCATACCACATCCGCGCCTACACAATCCATCCACAGAAAAACCCATATGTATCAGTCGTGGGCCCGTGACATACAACCGATACAGTATTTTGAGTTGCACCAACCTAAGACGTGCCGGAATCGCAACCTCTTTAGGGGAAGATATCGCCGCCTGCCAGTCTTCATCGTCCAGTTCTAACCCGTCACTGGTCCAAGCATTCCGCAGATGCAGAAGGAGATCCGAGCGATCGTTGATCAGTTTCTTATAAATAAGAGATATAGTGCTGTCGGGGACGTATCCATCAAGCACTCTATCCTCAAGAGGGGAGGACTCCGGGATAGTAGTGTCAGCCGGGAAAACCGAGTTAATCGCATGGCTGACTTGGAGGTAACTGTAATATTCCCTGTTGCTCAGTTTATATTCCCGCTGGAATGCCTCGAAGGTCTTAACTGTGTCCTTGGCCCAGAGGTCACCCACCCTGCTGATACCGATGAGATCCCATCTGTCAAAACCCTTCGACGTCCACAGGCCACCTAGCGCTTCCGCTGCATACAATGGGGTCAATTTCGTCAATTTATCCGTCCATCCCGTGGCGGCGGTTGCGCTTCCCCAAACTCGCACCGCCACTGCAGTAGGGCCTGTGAGGTGCTTCCGGTCGGCTCTAGAATAGAGCGCTCGATTGTAATCCCCCCCGGGGAGTTGCCATCTGTCCATCTCAAACGCGGGGTTCGGGGTAGGGCCGTACATAGCGTGGTTCACAGCACTCAACTGGGAAGCCCAGTAGTAGCGATTGATGTCGGGCAACGCGATACCTCCATCGTACCATGGCAAAGTCAATTTCGCCAGTGCGATACGTGGTCGCCCACCCCATACCAACTGCCTCTGCAAACCCTCAATCTCTCGGAAATAGCTGGCAGGTACCAAATCAAGTGTGTTTTGAATGGCATACAAGAAGCGGGGGAGAGACATCATTTTGAACAGGGCCGCCCTTCCCAAGGGGGAGAGTGGCAAGCCACACCACGCCGCAACATCCGGCCGAAGCCGGGAGAGCGGAGGCAACAAATTCCGCTCATAGCGGGCTTTGGGGTCCAGTGAAATATAGATCCCCAAGTATTTAAAGCCATCCCTAGAAACCGGTATAGGACAATTGCGGGGAAGAAGAGGCTCATCGTCCGTGAGTGGATAAATACAGGACTTGGCCCAGTTAATGACCAGACCGGAATTCCTCCCAAAGGAGCGTAACACATCAAACAGGCCCGCCCTACGACTTACGAGGAGAGGTAAGATACAACAATATATCATCGGCATAGAGTGATATCCGGTCCTCGAAGTCAGGCGACCATCGGATGCCCTTAAGCGATGGTTCCCACCGCAACCATGCAGCCAGGGGCTCAAGGGCAAGCGCAAAGAGGAGCAGTGACAAGGGGCACCCCTGTCTCGTTCCCCGTCCGAGGGTGAAGGGCTCCGAAGCTCTACCATTAACCACCACCTGTGCCAGCGGCTGCTCATACAAAAGCCTAATCCACCCAATAAATTTAGGGCCGAAACCAAACTTAGCAAGAGCAGCCCACAAATATGGCCACTCAACCGTGTCGAAGGCCATCGAGGCATCAAGAGAAACCAAAATGGCCGGCTCTCGAAGAGACCCCGCCCTTGCTAAGACGCCATTAGTCTGGATATTTTGAAGGGCCTTTTCTCTCGTTCTGTGGGTACTGTTCTTCCCGATCATAATAGATGTAATCTCTGCCCTTAAAAATGCCTTAAAGGCGTCCCATATAACCTGTAGCTCGGCTGACCCGCTGTTAACCTGAAAAATATCAATGCTTCCTGACTTAACTTTAATTGAACCACTTCGTCAAGTAAAATCATTTGATCTAACGTCCATTTTATAGCTCCTCTCTTTCTTTGTAATCTAGGGATAATAAAACAGCAGAATGATCTGAAAGGATAGCAGGCAGGTGGTCTACTCTATCCACTTCTCCATATATGGCTTGATCTATCAAAAAATAGTCTATATGGGAATGATGACCGTATTTTTTGCTGTAAAATGTATATCCCTTCTCATTACCCTTTTTAAGTCTCCAGACATCAATCAAATGTAATTCATGCTTCAGATTTTTTAGTGCATTCATAGAGTGTAACGGGGTCTTATAGGTTGACCTCGAAGTCCTATCTACCTCTGGGCACTGAACTAAATTAAAATCCCCTCCGATAACTACAGGTACATTAACTAACAGAAGGGCGACCTCAAGAGGAGTCAATGAATCTGGACTATCCTGGTTTGCGCCATAATAACTCCCACATACCATAGCCCTATTCTGAATTTTAATGTTAGCAATAATCCACCTCCCAGACGAGTCTGTAGAATGACCTTCCAATTTAAAACTACAATTAGTTCTTACAATAATAGCGACCCATCTTGTGCTACCTCTGTTCCGAACTGACAATATCCTGGACCCAAGACCATTTTTTAAAACATATTTAAACACTCCTGCTCTTCCAAATGAGTTTCCTGCAGTAATATAATATTAGCCTCAGATTTTTTAAGGAACTCCATAATATGGGCCAATTTTTTCCTAGATCTCACCCCATTTACATTCCATGAAATGAAATTTACTAGATCTTTAGCCATTTATTCTAATAAATGCTATGCCCCTCTCATTATACCTCGAAGACAAATTAAACAAATGTATATACAAAACCTGACCGGTGAAGGACTCTACTTTTTAAAAAAAATTCCCAAATGCTCCCGACACCCTGTTCCCCCTTCCCCTCCCCCACCAGGGAACCCCCCCAACTATCTCTATAGACGCGAGCGCCATTCGAGATATCCCCGTGCTAGCGAGAAGAGCCTAAGGTCCTAGCTCATAATTCCACCTAATTACATTTTTACACAAATAACCACTATTAGTTTAACTTACAACATAATACATTGCCACCTTTGCTGTAAATAAAGTATTACTCTAAATAAGACTACCATTGTATCCCATAAGACTTTGGGCAAGGTACCCTCTACGCAACTCTCACTTCTTACAT
The DNA here is from genome assembly GCF_964263255.1 of Lissotriton vulgaris. Taxonomy (NCBI): domain Eukaryota; kingdom Metazoa; phylum Chordata; class Amphibia; order Caudata; family Salamandridae; genus Lissotriton; species Lissotriton vulgaris. Next base: position 462,642,649 of record NC_141699.1, read on the forward strand.
CTTGCTTAACAGAGCATCCACTTCCTCAGGTTCCCGAAAATTATACATTTTATTGTTCCACATGACTTTTAACATAGCCGGAAACTTCATGTGGACTTGGACTCCCTTAAGCTTTAATTCATTATTCTTTGAGCCTAAAAGCCACGGACGTTCCGCTGTTCTGTTGCCAATATCAGTGCGTATTGAATATATACAAGCCCCATAAGTAGATGATTTTTCTTTTAATGCCCTAGTTAAAAAAAGCTCCTTGATTGTGTAAGTGTGGAAGGCGACAAGAATCTTCCTCTGTGCTTTCCTTCCTGGCTGCAACCTATAGGGATATCTATGCACTCTTTGAATTTCATTCGCCCAATCAATCTCCGCATAGTCGGAGAGTAGCTCTCCCAACAGCAGAGAAACAAATCCCTTTAAATCTCCCCCTTTCGCGTTCTCATCAACACCTAAAATACGTATATTATTTCTCCTGGCCTGGAGTTCCAGTCTCTCCATATCCATCTGTAGTTCCTTGTTTCCTCTCTTTAGCTTCTCAATCTCACTTAGACTAGTGGCTGTAGCCTCACCCAAAGCTTTCACTTCCTCTTCAAGAGACTCAGTTCGTTTAGCCAATCCATCGATCTTCTGCTCCAAAATCTCCCCCCATCCTGGAATTCTCTCTGATTATTTTCAGAAGTCAGAAATTTAGCTAACATCGCATCTCTGAACCCGGCCAAAAAGGCCCCCAATTGACCATTGGGGCGGGCTATATAAGAATCAGCTTGCATAGGCTGCAACTCAACAGCGGGTGCAACAGCATCGTGGTTTTCTAAGGAGACTGAGATTTGAGAATGACGCTAATTAGCCTCATTAGCCAATTTTCCAGAGGTGTCCCGGGAAATCTCCACCAAACCCTCCTGGTCCTCCATAAGAGAAGAAAATCGATTTTCCAACACCAGTGGTGCCCCCCTCTGATTGGAGGGGGCGGCATTTCCCACTTTGTCTAGAGAGTTTGATGTGGGTTTATAAGGTACAGCTATTTCCTGATTTACTTCCTCTGTCAATACTACTTGGGAACCAGCAACCTGCTCCATTATCTTGAAATAAGACCTTAAAGAGGGTGCTGGTTTAATGATAATTGAGATTTGTTTACAGCACACTTCTTAATGGATGCTTTCTTGGTTTTATTATTTAGAGGAGTTTTAGGAGTTACCACCCGATGAAGGTCACTTCCGGTCTCCTTAAGGCTGCCTTTCTTACGTTTTTCCAGCTCGGACCGAAGTTGATATCTAGATCTGACTGTCGCAAAATTTGTGTAGTCTGATGAGAGACAAACCTGTGGGGGTGCCTCTCTTTCCTCTCTTACTACCCCCGGAGAGTCTATTTGATGTTTTATCTCAATATTAGCTCGCCGAGGTTGAGAACCATGCTCCATCCAGCCCTTCTGATTTAAAATACTGAGATTATAACCGGCTCTATTCAAATTTCGCCCCAGAGGAACATTATTCTTCTTTGTCTTCCCAAAATCAACGGAGTGACTTTTAAACTCAGTCTTTTTTAATGTCAAGAAGTTTTGAAATCTGAGATTATTTAGATAGGGGGTCACTGCACCCTTCTGAAGAGATAGGTTTGTACAAGGTCGTTCGATTATTACCCGCATATCTACCTATAATCCGGTGTCTCTTCCAAAACCCAGTTGCCAGAGTCCAAGACCCTAATGAGCCAGAATGACAGCTCTGCCCTAATAATGGAGATAAAGCAGAGAAGAAATCCGCCGGACCGGAACCCATCTGTTTCTACCGGCTGAAACTTAACATTCCAGGTTTTCAAGACCTTAAATCAGCCTATTCGTTCCCAAAAGGGCGTCAAAAGATGAAAGTATAAGGCAGTAAAGGCAGTAAGAGCGGGGGAGTTTCTCGCAATGTTTTAATTTAACGTCCGCAAACTCCCCCTCGAGTCAGATTAGTAAATTAAAAAAAAAGAAGTGAAAGTCGGACAGCAATATGAAATACAGGAAATTCAGAAAGCTCACAAAAGCTTCGAGCCACCGACTACCACACGCATTCAAAGTGCTCTGAAGTCAGCGTTCCACATGCTCGGCAGTCAAAAAGTGAAGTACGGCTCCAAGTCAGTATTTTTCCCCGATCACGGGCAGTTAACTCCCCGCGTTAACAGATGCAAATAAACAGCAGGCGGCAGAAAGATAAAATAAAAAGCTCAGCTTATTCACATGAGAACTGCGTCCAAAGGCTGCAAAACACTGGAAACCGCATGCATTCTTCATCCGAAGCAACGTCCAGAACGGAGGCTCTCTCCTCCTCCCACGGCGTCTCCCGACTGGTGTTAGCCAGCCGCCATTTTCCCTGACCACGTGAGCCGCCGGCATTGGCCTACTGTTGACCTCAAATCATAAACAGCAGAAACCTCTGCACTTTACTAATTAGTATAGAACATGACAGTAACTTACTTTATCAAGCCATCCTCCATGTAAATGTCCGCCAAGAAAGACTGGTCATCATTGACGATTTTGCCGCCCTTGATCAAAAGACGATCGCTCTGAAATAAAGACAAGGTTTTATGAGATCATATGTTTTTTTACAGCAAAATCAGATTCAATGCAATGAAATCCATTTGCGCTCCCTGAAGGATTTGTTTTATTTTCTAATAGCCTTTCGTAGCAGGGCTATACCGGCAATTAAAGTTCCGCTTTTTTGTTAAAGTCCCTTCGGCTCGGGCCTTTAACGCTGCAGCAGGCCTTTAATAGTCGGTATAGCCCGCTACGGCTATTACTGTGGCATCGTGAATAACAACGATCAACATACATTTGCTGATAACACCCGAAAACTGCAAGTGATATGATATTTAATAAACAGGACATTGGTAAAAAAAAATAATAATCAAATTAGCACTATCAAACAAGCATTTACAATGCAATGGTCTCGGCATTAATAAAGGTAGAGTTATTGGCAATGCTCATGACATTTCTTTTATTCCTTTTTTTTTTAAACATAAATAAATGGTATTGTCATTTACAATGGCAATAGGTGAGCATTAGAGAGTAGTAGAGAGTATTCACGGACACACAGCTGCGGACACAGCCACATACACAGAGCCACACACACACACACACACACACACAGAGCCCCCCCACACAGAGCTCCACACACACACACAGAGCCCCACACACACACAGAGCCCCACACACACACAGAGCCCCACACACACACACAGAGCCCCACACACACACACACAGAGCCCCACACACACACACACAGAGCCCCACACACACACACAGAGAGCCCCCCTCACACACAGAGCCCCCCACACACACACACAGAGCCCCCCCCACACACACACAGAGCCCCCCACACACACACACACACAGAGCCCCACACACACACACACAGAGCCCCACACACACACACACACAGAGCCCCACACACACACACCCCCACACACACACACAGAGCCACACACACACACACACACACAGAGCCCCACACACACACACACAGAGCCCCACACACACACACAGAGCCCCACACACACACACAGAGCCCCACACACACACACAGAGCCCCCCACACACACACAGAGCCCCACACACACACACAGAGCCCCACACACACACAGAGCCCCACACACACAGAGCCCCACACACACAGAGCCCCACACACACAGAGCCCCCCACACACACAGAGCCCCCCACACACACACACACACAGCCCCACACACACACACAGAGCCCCACACACACACACACACACAGAGCCCCCCCCCCCACACACACACACAGAGCCCCCCACACACACACAGAGCCCCCCACACACACAGAGCCCCCCACACACACACAGAGCCACACACACACTTAGAGCCCCCCCACACACACACTTAGAGCCCCCCCACACACACACTTAGAGCCCCCACACACACACACTTAGAGCCCCCCCACACACACACTTAGAGCCCCCCCACACACACACTGAGCCCCCCCACACACACACTGAGCCCCCCCACACACACACTGAGCCCCCCCACACACACACTTAGAGCCCCCACACACACACTTAGAGCCCCCCCACACACACACTTAGAGCCCCCCCACACACACTTAGAGCCCCCCACACACTTAGAGCCCCCCACACACTTAGAGCCCCCCCACACACTTAGAGCCCCCCACACACTTAGAGCCCCCCACACACAGACACAGAGCCCCCCCCCACACACACACAGAGAGCCCCCCACACATACACCGAGCCCCCCCACACACACACACACAGCCCCCCCCCACACACACAGAGAGCCCCCCCACACATACACAGAGCCCCCCCCCACACATACACAGAGCCCCCCCCACACACAGAGCCCCCCCACACACACAGAGCCCCCCCACACACACAGAGCCCCCCCACACACACCCCCCACACACAAACAGAGCCCCCCACACACAAACAGAGCCCCCCACACACACACACAGAGCCCCCACACACACACAGAGCCCCCACACACACACACAGAGCCCCTCCCACACACACACAGAGCCCCTCCCACACACACACAGAGCCCCTCCCACACACACAGAGCCCCCCCACACACACACACAGAGCCCCCCCCACACACACACAGAGCCCCCCTCACACACAGAGCCCCTCACACACAGAGCCCCTCACACACAGAGCCCCTCACACACACACAGCAAGTCCCACACACGCACAGAGCCCTACATACACACAGAGCCCCACATACACACAGAGCCCCACATACACACAGAGCCCCACATGCACACAGAGCCCCACATGCACACAGAGCCCCACATGCACACAGAGCCCCACATGCACACAGAGCCCCACATGCACACAGAGCCCCACATGCACACAGAGCCCCACACGCACACAGAACCCTATTCTACGCAGATTAGAGAGATATTGAATGACTTTTCTTCTAATCACGTTGACCCCTACAAGACAATGGAGTCTGTTTGCATGCTGCCTTTACAATCCTATTGGAAACAACAGAAACAAACACAATACAGGGATAGAACAGATATATTATTAACAGAGCAGTCGTATTGGAAACAACATGTATAAACTACATACAGGCATATAATGGATATGTCATTAACAGGGTCCTATGTGACCGTCTGTTAAGTACAATCCTTGCTTTGCAACAACATCAATATTTTGCTAATAAAGTCGCCACAGCCCTGGCCCACTACAGGGTCAGACTAACCCATGGGGCAATCATGCACTGCCAGATGGGGTGGTCTGACAGGTCAGTGTGTGTGTGTGTGTGTGTGTGTGTCGGTTGTTTGACAGTTTATAGGCCTGTTCTGTGTTGTAGTTCGGCAATTTTTTTTTACTGTACATTTGCCTGATAATACCGCAAACGTTGCCTGTAGCAAGCACAAATGCTGACAGTCTACCATACGTTGTAAAATACCTACAGAGCGTGACTTCACAGGTTCAAATCTATGTGGGCCAATCTTTAGCTATCTGATTCTGTAACGTGGGCCGCATTTACTTTGATGTCCGGGCCTATTTACTGTTCCAGTCCGACCCTGGCCGCTACACGTGAAGAGCACGGCTCGCTCCCACGTTACCTCACGGAGTAAAGTGTATTACTTTTAGACAGACCAGCCTATGGCCACATTTTGTGTACTGCTCACTTTAGAGAGTACTGAAGTACATCTCTTATCCATGGAGTTACTCTCATCTGCGCTCTTGATCACCCCCAGCTCTCTGCGTATTAGAAATATGATGTCATCATTTCCACGTTCTTGTTTATAGCCGCTGGTCATGTTAAGTGTGAAGGTAGCGGCATATAGTAAAAGATCTAGACTGCAGCCGCTAGAGGGCGCCCTGAAGCAAGAACCGTGTCCATTGCCTTAAAAACTAGATTTATAAATGCTTAATGCAGACAAGTTCTCTGTTGAATATACGCATGTGGAATCAATCAACTCGTCATTGCTCTAATCCTCCACATGGTTTAATAGCTATTTATACTTGTTACTATATGCAACTCTAGATCATTACATGCGGGAAATGACAGCTAAAGATGTTCCTTACCTCATTAGAGCGCACTTTGGTGTGGCGCCGGTCAACCCAAGCAGTGTGTGCTTCTTGGCGCTAGCATAAGGACCAGTGAGCAGAGTCCACATTCCCACGTCTTGGAGGCAGCGTTGTCCCCCCCAAGTTCGCACTCCTGGTGTCATGCTGTGGTCATGCTGCGGTCATCTTTAAGAGAACATGCAGTGACAGGCAGAGCAGCAACTAAATATTCGACTTTTTTCCCGAAGGCTCGGCTGGGTCCCTAGACCACGGTTTCTTTCCCTCAAGCCATCATGCCCTGCTCACAGCCGTGCCACATAGTAGAGAACTGGAGGGGCCGTTCCTATTTAGGAGGGGACCTCGCAGGGATCCGTACACCCCAGAGGTAGCAGCACTCTGAAAGAACTAGGGCAGAACGTAATGTCCCTCGGAAAGCCGCAGGCACGCTAGTCTGTTATCTCCCAGCCTCGGGAGGCTGCTTCGGCTGCCCCTGCCTTCCACTAAGGTGCTAGTGGCTGCTTTCACAACTGTTCCTACATGCTGTCAGGCAGCTCCTCCTCTCACCTCCCAGCCCAGCCGATCAGAGCCCAGCCAGAGGATGAGGAGTGGCACTGCTGCAGTTAAGAATTTCTTTTTCATCCCGAGGGCGATGGCAAAAAGGGCCCGATAGGAACCCGTCTCAGCACCTGCTTTTAAGAACTGCCGGTGCTGAGGACCAGCAGGACCCGGCCCACTTAAAGCCCTGGGCATACTGTATGCCGATGTCCTGAGAAGATGCAGCAGGCGCATTAACCTACCAAACCATTCTGTCAGGAATAAACTGCATCATCGCCTCTATAAAATTAGCTATTTTAAAAGTACACTGGATCTGACGCTCGTGAGCAGAACACAATACTTTCAGTCATGTGCGCCGCGAACGTTGTCTCCAACGCAGATGTGACGCTCTCCAAAACATGACACCCACGCCTGGGACATTGTTGAGGTCAGAGTGGGCATCCTTCCAAGGGGCTGAAACTTTCCAGACTCATGCAGGCATGGCTCGTCGCGGAGGAAGCCTTTGCCTGTCTGGGTGGAATATACGTAGTAGGGGTTAGGAGAGAGGGCGCAGGAGATTGTAGGTGGGTAACGAGGAACACGGGCAGGGGATCCGACAGGGCAGGCAGAGAGGGAGGTGACAGGCAAGGGCAGGAGGGAATAGACAGGCAGACAAAAGGTACAGGGAAGAACAATAAAAAAACACAGCAGTGGCGGGACACACCCGGGAGCTGGGAGGAGTCTGCAGGGGAGGAACAGGGACACGCGGCCAGTGAAAAGTGAGAGTTGGGCAGCAAGGAGGAGGGGGGAGGAAGGAGCGGGCATCCACCCGAGGAGGGAAACCCAGTGATCCTTGGTCTCTGCACAAAGCGGAGATTGTATTGTGGCCCGGCCTCCTGCAGGAGTTTGCGGAAGCGGCTGCGTTGAGGACTGGATGTGACTTTCCCTGCAGCCGGCCGAGGGACAGTGTAAGTACAGACGGGGCCCCTGGCGGGAATTCAAGCGAGAGACTGAGTGGCAGCGAGTGACATCACCGGGGCTGTCAGTGGCAGCAGGTACCTCAGGGGAATGTAAATGTAAATTGATACTTGTATAGCGCACTACTCACCCGCAAGGGTCTCAAGGCGCTTGTACGAATACCGCTGTGGAACCCATCCTGGCTTTCCCTGTGAGGTGTCCACTCATGGGCACCCCCAAGGTGGAGGCCAGGCATCCTTAGCGTTGTGGGGGCCGTTGTGGAGATTAAGCAAGCTATTGCTCAGAGTTGCAGAGTGGGACTCCATGATTGGAATAGGCACCGAGGCGAGAATTATCAGGTCCGTGGAATATTTGAGCCCAAGATCCGCCGAGGCGGGGAATTGAACCCTGGTCCCGGGCTAGACCTCTGCATCAGAGTCTGCCGCTCTAATCATTGAGCCACACTTCTCCACACCGAGCCCACCAAGCCCTTCGCAGGAGCAGGGCTCCCCTCTAACTTCTGATTGCAATCACAACTCGAAGACAGATTTATTTATGTCTTATGCATTCTTCTTATCCAATGGTGTAGCACAAAATTAAGTCCCTTCAAACCATGAAGAGGGCACCTAAAAATCCTTGAGTCACACAACCTCACAAAGTTGCCCCTGAGGTGAAAGGTGACCCCCACTTAGAGTTGACCTCTGCGTGGGAGTAGGGAGCGGGGTTATGTTTCTGCCTTTTAAAACTCTAGTATGTCAAGCAGGGTCCTAACTATGAATTGTGCAGGAGGTAAAGTGGCGCTGGGTCCAGATTTACAAGGGGCCCTCCTCACGACAGTTATGCCTGTATTTTAGTCTCCAGGCATGGGACTGGACCCATTTCCTTACTTGTATTAGGGCCCATGGCATCTTCGTTACGCCACTGTTGCCAACGCAGTTCAAAGGAAATCGTCTCCCATTATTTTAATCTGCGCTCCGCCTTTCACCTTTCTAATGCCGACTGGTGCGCGCGCCGCGCACACTACCCCGCCTGGGTGTTATTGATAGAAGATGAAGTGTCGTCTCGGGGCTGCGAGGCAGGGCTACAGGAGGGCTATTTTTACCTCAGCCGATCGCATAGATCCCGAACTTAGTTTCAGTGGAGAAAAACTGGAGGTGGGAGGAGCGCCAACTACTCGCGAGCATAAGAGCACCAGGAAAGAGCAGTAAGCGCCCAATGCCGCGTAAAGATCAGGTTACATTCACGCAGGTTCAATAACTCCCGAATCACTGTTTCACGAGGAGTTCACCACGAATCGAATAAAGTATCACTACTTCCCGCCTCCTCGCTGTTTTTTAGTTTTCACTTATGCTTTTTTTCCTCTTCAAAACCTCGCTCTCAGTTTTCACGGCTAAAATCACTCCCATCCATTCCTGAGGTGCTTAGTAAACGAGAGCAGGTTCCTGCCCCCTGGCGCACGCCACGCGCTCTAGCGGAGAGCTGCATACCTCGAGGTTAATAAGCATGTTAAAATTTCCAAAAGCTCCTCTAATTTCGCTTCTGTTTCCATTAGATGCTGGGTAACGTGTCCGCAAAGTGAGAGTAAAAAAAAGAAAAAACGGCACAAAAAAATTATTGCGGCCGCAAGCTTCCGAAATTTCGGAATCGGGGCGTGTTTTGGCGTTCTGAGTGACGGATGACGTCACAGGTGGAAAGAACGCCAAAAACACGCCCCCAAATCCGAAAGAGACGGGGCTTTATTGGAGTGACGGCTGTCTCCTCCAATGGCTGGCCTCCGTTTAGGAAGACAGCCAATGGAGGAGAGAGGCGGGTTCAAGCCCCCATACTCCAAATCATTAAATCTCCGACCGGAGACTGCGCAAGCGCAGCCTTTAGGTTCCCAACCTAAAAACCCTCATTTTACAAACAATTGCTCACTTGATTACAATAATGCAATTGCTGATTGAACACTTTTTACATTTACATTGAGAAAACCACAATAAAAAAAAAGAACCAAAAATCAGCGGTTATGAAATGTGGATAGATTCTGACCCTTTGATTAAAGTTCAACATTCAACTTAGGAATTCCGCCTACAAAAGAGATTTACAATGAGAAATGAAAAGTCTGCACTTTGGAATTTTAGCCAAGGTGTGAGTCACTTAACCTATTCAGGGAGAGTAATAAGAAAGCACGACTATCAAATAAAATGCCCAACACGAAGCTTAACTATCACAAAAGGTTAATGGAAACAAATTAGACCAATATCCAGGACTGCAGTGAGATAGCAGGAACTGTACAAAACAGTCTGACCACAGAAAGTGGTGCATATCGTTCAACATGCACAGTCAAGGAAAATTGCCACACTCCATTAACATAGCTAGAACCATCCCATGAAGTCCTCTGATGAGGAAGGTCTTTCATGACACCACACAAGAAGATCTGCAAGTGATTAGGTACAAACGTCTTCATAAATCAAACGTAAGAACACTGACGCAAAAGCCATTGATGCATTACAATAACATTATAAAAAATCTATTTGCACTACTTAAGACACATCTTCACAAGCCAAATAAGACTCCAGTCTGTGATGGAAAACTTGTATTTGAAGTCATCCCCAGCACACTGAAAGCAAATGCGATGTTTTGTGCCAAACCAATATTAGAAACCCGCTAAGCCAGAAAATCTTCCTAAAAAGTTCTTTTGTTTGCCTCCTACTGAAGCTAAAAGAGCCTTCATAAATCTTTTCAGGCAGAACACTGCCAAGCTGTGGCATGCTAAGATTATCCCGACCGACCAAGCGTTCTTTATTCTTGAGGGTATTGCTACATGATCAACTTGAGCAGAGTGGCCTAGGGGCGCATGCATTTAATGAGTGAAGTGATTAGAAAGTGATGGCTTTTCAACTACAGACTTATATGTCCATCCACAGTGCTTTGAACTCCACTAAAATGTGCTATAATCAGGGTCACTGTAATGTTTGTATGCCTTTTCCCTTCTGACAATTGATCTACCAGTTCTAGTCTGTTTTTGAAAGCTGTACAGCACACGAGAGAAGCACAGTATATATAGCACAAGCCTAAAACAACCCAATACTAATCTTAGCTCTCCTCAAGGTTCCTCCCTGAAATATTTATAGGAAGGTACCATACTTGTAGACTTGGAATGCTAAACTCAATATCGCTGGGCCACCTCTGGTATTCAATTCCATGGTGAGACTATAAATCAAAGATGACAATTAGAGTTTTAATTCCTAGTCCAGTCAGAGGGACAAGCGCATCATTGATTAAAGGGAATAGTAGAGGAATGGCCACCCACAGTGGAGCTTTCTCCATTCTGCTCATTCAGAGCTTATTCACACCCTCTTGGTATAACAAAGGAAGAGGGGCAATGCATGCGAAAGTAAATAATGCAAGCAAAAATGGTGGAAAGTCAAGCTCAAGGTACAAAGCAATGGTCAAGAACGGAATCTCAGTGCTAAATAGAAAGAATAAAATGAATAAAGTAGTGGCAGTCCACAGGGAAACCTAGATGGAAAAATACTGAGCCGGTTCTGATGTGATGGCCCAACTAAAATTGATCTCTTTCCACCTTAAAATACCCAACAAGGCAGAAAAAATACAATTCATATTAAAAACATCAAAAATGCTTTCCTGGATAGGAGCAGTTTGAAGTAAGCTACCAAAGGATTCTGCAATTTGTAGATTATCCAGAATATGTGGATGAAATTATTGTTAGAATGTAATCCTAGTAAAGGATCCCAAGGGTATCTGTTGGGCTAGAATTAAAAAAAGGTGCACAAAAGCCTGGTATTTACTTTTATTTGTTTAGGTTTTTCTATAGACAGAATCCAAGACGAACATTTTTTATAAAGTATATATGGCCATAATATATTGACAGATTTCCTATTTGCAATGGTCAAACAAGGAAACAAAGATAAAACTATGAAATATCAGCAAAGGGATACAGATTATATGAGGACAAAAAGTCAAATACATTTATTATTATTTTGTAGTTACAAATGTCCTTGTTGATCACCATTGGGTGGCCTTCAGGTGAGAAGAAGATTCATATGATCGTGACGGGTAACATTTATTTGTGCATAAAAAAATTTAATAGTGTCACTCGGAAACTGGCAATCAGTTGAAAGAGTGGGTGATTTTTCATGGGTGTTCTGAAGGATTTGTAAGAGATCGTGAGAGAGAGATGCACATCAGTTCTATTAGTGCTGGCATGAATTAGTCAATTTTTCATGTCTATGATTGATATAGCAAAATGCATAAACAACTGATTTTAATGGTGCCATGAAAATAAGGGAATGCCAGTGAAAACAGAGATCACATATTCCTTATATCAAGACTGTAAATTCATTTTAACACACATCCAGTGTATACATCTTTGGATACACTTTATTCAGATATGGCTAAACTTTTCACATTTCAAGGTCTAATGTTTGGGCTATCTCAGTTATACATTGTATTATTTCAGGTGAAAGACTTTAGACACAAATATTTTATAATAATGTTTTGTAAATTATTAAATCTATCACCTAAATTTGACAAAAGATATTCAAATACTTTAAACCAGAAACCAATAAAACTAACTACAAAGTAACCATAAATGGTACTTCTCCTCTTGGATATCCCACCCGAACACAGTGAAAAGGTTCAAAAGACAAGCCAGGGGGCCTGTAGGCTTGCACAGTAAGGGGTAATTCCATGTTATGAAGTATATATTTAGCAGAGACAAACCAAGATAGATCAAGTGGAGTACACTATTTTGCAGGAGTCAAACAAATGAGAATACACTTGCAATTTCTTACAGTTTCCCTGGTAAAAAAAAATATATATATACATACATACATACATACACACATTTTCCAACAACCCACCAAGACTGCCAAACTCCTGATGGGTGCCTCCATATGAGTGGACGTAGGACCCACTTGTTCCACAACTACAAAGACGTTTGGTTTACTCACGGAGTGTTAAAATTGGCTTTGTTATCCGCAGACGTGTTTCAGCACAATGCCTTCCTCAGTGCAATAAAACCATATTCCAAGGTGCACAGTATATAGTTAAAATCATCTAGCATTCTTATTGGTTAATCCGCAGCCAATAGGAGGACAGCAATCACCCCAAGCATGGTAATGACATATCAACAGCCACGGTGTCAGATTGAATTATGGGCATCGCATCCTGCCACAGCTCGATACTACCCCACCGGGCTGGCATTTAAAGGAAATAAATAATAATTTAAAAATCAAACGACTGTGCATCTAACACCCTTGCCTTCCGCTAGGAGTCAAACAAGATCTCTAAGCAGGTGTCCGTCATATGGCTTGGCATCCATGGATTTGTATAATCCAAAAGCAGCATTGGTCGACGGAGTCTGTCAGCTGCGGTTCAGGCAGATGTATGCATGTATGTATGTATGTATGTATGTATATGTATTTATTTTAAAAGCCTCATGACGGAAGGAGCACCTTCAGCCTCTCGGGTCGGGCCCATTCAGATGTGTCAGACATTTATTATGCTCCATAAGAAAAACACGCACTCTTCAGTGACATGCGACCGGGCACACCAACATTGCTTCATTGGGCAAAAGGGCATAACGTGTTTCAACTATAATAAGTCTTCATCAAATGCACATGTTCCTCTGGCGGGTTCCTTACATTTTAGAACGTAGCGCAAATATTGAAGAAGGACAAATGCCCACACATTTCATTAAAGGAGGCAGTAGATTAAATATTTTGGAGTTTGTTGTTAAATTAATGGTGAGTACCTGCTTCTATTCTTACATGGACCTTTCCTTTTTAGGTCGAGCCTGTAGCATCGTGCATGCGCAGTTCTGGCGAAGACTTCATGTAAGGGCTTCTGAAAGCTGACCTCACGCTCGTGCGTGTGCTTTTGTTTTCGTTGGCTGCAATTGGCTTTAGCATGCATCTTTTTAAAAAAAGACAGCACGCAATTGTTGAAAGGCAGGTGCATGTCCCAGCTTCCTTTAGAAATGTAACCGCCCATGGCCTATTGGTGTCCGTTAACCGCATCGCTGCTGCGGCGATTTTTGCGGTATGCTGCATTTTTCGTTATCCCGCTTTACATGACGAGCTCAGCTCGTCATCAGCACACAACACCCGTGGCGGATGACGAGCTGAGCTCGTCATCAGCATCGAAAGGGTTAAGCGCAGCAGCGGCATCTTGTTTTAATTATAAACATGTGTTTATAATTAGTGTGCCTTTGCTTTGCTGCTGCGTTCCCTCGCCCCCGCTCCTCTGTGGTGTGCGCGCACCACTGGTTTTGATTCCCGCCCACTCCTCTGTTGTGCGCACGCACCACTGGTTTCGATTCCGTGCTTGTAGTATTTGTAGAAGCGACTGTACGCCTTATGGTTCATGCACTCAGATGCCTGATGTTTGCATAGGCGTAAGTCAGTCTGATGATTTGTGTGCTGAGATAACCAAATGCCTCCTTGGATGCCCTCCATGCGTACGTTGTACGTTCTGGTGCACGCTGTCCTGAGTTGGAGAGCCTGGGCGTCAGGGGGCGGGGGAGTGCAAGCGATGCCCCACTCCGTTCCATCGCGTGGCGACGCCCGAGGAGGGCCCTTGCTCTGTAGTGCTTTCAGCTGTGGTTGTAAGGAGGGGAATTAGGCAAGACAAGTCCCCCCCCGGCCTCCCGCAAGCAGGCTATCTTTATTCGTAGCAGCACCATTCCCACACCCCCCCCCCCATAGGGGAGCAGGGCTCTGAGGGTTCTCATGCAGTTCTTTGCCCAGGCACAACTACTTGCAGCTCAAGCGGCGTTGTCGCTGTGCATTGCCCGAGCCCTGTGTCGTCATGCATTGACTCAGCCCTCTCCCCCCCACCCGTTGGTGGCGCAGCTGTTCAGGTGTTGTCCCAGACGCACAGTCCATTCACCCGTGATTTCAAACCCTAGATAAGCGTAGCTTGCACAGTCTCGATTAGCTGTGACCCACTCATCCGATTTCGGGAGTACGGCGGATGGGGGGATGGGGGGGGGGGGGGGAGGGGTCTGCATTACTATGGCCCAGGCCCTCCGGGATGCCACCAGCACCCAGAGTTACGAGAGGGAGAGTGGTGAGCGCATTGCGCTCCTTCGCCCCGTGCAGCGATTACTGACTGGTGATGCGCGATGTGTCCTCGAGCTGCGAGGGGGGCCTCTGGTGGTACCGTAAAACGCCTTTGAGGCTCCGTGCAGCATTTGGTGCCAGTGCGCGGGGCAGGGTTGTGACTCTTAGGCCTCGCCCCTGAATAGTCACACTCAGGCCAGGTGTGCTGGGCCCCGATCTCAACATATCAATGCGTGTTGCTTCCGCAAGCAACACACAGAGAGAGCGGATGGGCCGGTACTCATTTGCATTGTATCACTACCAGGCTTCCACATCAAGTGTGATAAAATAATAATCATCAAGTCTATAATAATGATCACAAGCCCTTGTTTAACCCCTTAGCCCTTGTTGTTTTAGAGGGGGAGCTGGCGGAGCAGAGATGAGTCTGCGTGTTGCTACCCCCCCCCCCCCCCCCCCCAGGCACCTGGCGCGAGGAGCTTATCTCCAAGTTGGTCCCAACAAAGATGTGTCACCCGCGGACGCCCCGGTGCGGGGGAACAGACAGCAGAGAGTGTGCGGGCTGCGGAATGTGCCTGGCGTCGTGGTGTGGGGGCCCGGATCAGCGTTGGTTACAGTAGCGGTTGGATCGACTGTTCTCCACTCTTCCTGCAACGCCCACGCTGTCACTGATCAGGAACAGATTTACACACACAGGGCTATGGTGGAACAAAGGTTTTGGCACAAGCCAAGGTACGTACTGTAGCTTGAGTGATGCCTATTGTCCTATGCAACCAACCTCCATTGACAAAGCCAACAGTCCTGACTAGTTGTAGGTATGATTTCCCTGTTATATCATATACCGGGATATGATGAAAGAAACAGCCACATACAAGTAGGGTGGCACACTAGCTAAGCACAGACTCCTAACTTATGGGTTCCACGCTGCATGTACACTGGCCACGCCCCCTTGAGACCTCCTATGTTTTCAACCTACTTAACCCCTGAGCTGCGCTAAGACTTACATAAACATTGAGAGGGAACAGTTCTCTCTTTACCTGCTGGTCGGGTTTGCGCAACCAAAAATGAGACAGCTAAGGTTGCTCTGCCGATCAGTGAGGATCGTTTAATTTATTATAATACCGTTAGGGTTACACTGGGTCCATGTCATGGGCGTAGTAAGGATGAGCTATTTGCGTTGCTAATAGTATTGCAGCACCAATACCTCTACCTTTCAGTAATGCGAGACCTATTGCATTGTAAATGCTTGTTAAAGACAGCATTGAGGTAACAGGTACACAGTGAAAGCAAGTCTATGTTTTATCAAATATAAACATTGAATGACTAAATTGCTGTGAAAGCAGCAGTAATGGAGCATTATGGCTGTTGTGGTCCAAGTGACTACATACACATACAAACTAAATAGTGATGGTGAATGAAAATTATTAAAATACAACATTTTCAAAGGATTTACCCATATAAGAATAGGAGCAAGTACTCACCATTAATTTAACAACAAACTCCAAAATATTTAATCTACTGCGTCCTTTAACACTATGGCTGCTAAGGCAATTCCCCTCCTGTGCTGGGAATTGCCATTTTGCTGGTGTCATGACGAGCTCAGCTCGTCATGAGCACAGCTCCAGGCTACCTCATGACGAGCTGAGCTCGTCATGAGCATGGAAGGGGTTAATGAAATGTGTGGGCATTTGTCCTTCAATGTTTTAGCCACGCTCTACAAGCTAACGAACTCTCCCGAGAAACGTGCACTTGATGAAGATTTGTTAGAGTTGTAACGCATTATGCCCTTTTGCCCAAAAATAAAGGATTTATGAAGCTATGTTGGTGTGGCCTGTCTCGTGTCACTGAACGGTGTGTGGTTTTATTATGGAATAATATAAATATATATATATATATATATATATATATATATAACGTTTAGAAGTTTGATGTATTAAGGGAAAAACAAATGTATATTTCTTGGGTTGCAGTGCCTTTGCAAATCCAACACAAAAGGTTACAAGGATGTTTTACTTGGGCTCAGATTTCACTCATACCACGTAAGTGAAATTCAGCAGTTAAAGTTACCTAGCTAACTATACTGTGCGCCCCCGCAATGCACTACTCATGATCTCACATATTAAATCACTCATGACATGGTCAGTGGCAGCACTAATGGACTTGTCTTGCCTTATTCCCCTCCTTACAGCGCCGGACCCGATACGGGACACGATCACAGCTGAAAGCACTACGGAGCCAGGGCCCCCCCCCCCCCCCTCGGGCGTCGCCACACGATGGAACGGGGGGGGGCATCGCTTGCACTCATCCGCCTCCTGACGCCCAGGCCCTCCAACTCAGGACAACGTGCACCAGAACATACAATGTACGCATAGAGGGCATCCAAGGAGGCATTTAGTCATCTCAGCACACAAATCATCAGACCGACGTACGCCTATGCAAACATCAGGCATCGGAGTACATAAACCATAAGACGTACAGTCGCCTTTACAAATAGTACAAGTATGGAATCGAAACCAGTGGTACGTGCGCACCACAGAGGAGCGGGCGGGAATCACAACCAGTGGTGCGCCTGCACCAGAGAAGAGATGGGGCGAGGGAGCGCAGCAGCAAAGCGAACGCACGCTAATTATAAACACATGTTTATAATTAAAACAAGAAGCCGCTGCTTGCGCGAAACAGACACCAATAGGCCATGGGTGGTTACATTTCTAAAGGAAGCTGGGACATGCACCCGCCTTTCACCAATTGTGTGCTGTCTTTTTTAAAAAGACGCACGCTATAGCCAATTGCAGCCAACGAACACACAAAAGCAGACGCACGGGCATGAGGTCAGACAGCGCATGCACGCTGTTACAGGCTCGACCTAAAAAGGAAAGGTCCAAGTAAGAATAGAAGCAGGTACTCACCATTAATTTTACAGCAAACTCCAAAATATTTATTCTACTGCCTCCTTTAATGAAATGTATGGGCATTTGTCCTTCTTCAATATTTGTGCTACGTTCTAAAATGTAAGGAACCCGCCAGAGGAACATGTGCATTTGATGAAGACTTAGAGTCGAAACACGTTATGCCCTTTTGCCCAACAATAAAGGATTTATGAAGCAATGTTGGTGTGCCCTGTCACAGGTCACTGAACAGTGCGTGTTTTTCTTATGGAACATAATAGATGTCTGACACATCTGAATGGACCCCAACCCGAGAGGCTGAAGGTGCTCCTTACGTCAGGAGGCTTTTAAAATAAATATATATACATACATACATACATACATACATACATACATTCATACATATATCTGCCGGAACCGCAGCTGACAGACTCAGTCGACCAATGCAGCTTTTGGATTATGCAAATCCATGG
The DNA here is from genome assembly GCF_964263255.1 of Lissotriton vulgaris. Classification (NCBI taxonomy): domain Eukaryota; kingdom Metazoa; phylum Chordata; class Amphibia; order Caudata; family Salamandridae; genus Lissotriton; species Lissotriton vulgaris. The sequence goes on from NC_141699.1 coordinate 462,660,585, forward strand.
ATGCCAAGCCATATGACAGACAACTGCTTAGAGATCGTGTTTGACACCCAGCGGCAGGCAAGGGTGTTAGATGCACAGTCGTTTGATTTTAAATTAGTATTTTTTAAATGCCAGCCCTGTGGGGTAGTATCGAGCTGTGGCAGGATGCGATGCCCATAATTCAATCTGACACATCGTGGCTGTTGACATGTCATTACCATGCTTGGGGTGATTGCGGATTATTAATGACATCTCAAATGACATAACTGATGGCATAATCCAGCAATTGTAAGTGATTTCTAGGAGTTTGTGAGTGTTAACGATATATACCAACCTGCTAATAATATTGTTAGATTAGTATACTAGGTGTACTACTAAGGAGTGATACTACTTATAACACATTATGTGAGTGGCTGTGTGAATGTGTATCAGTGTGTAAGTGGGTGGGTGTCTGAGTGCCTGGGTGGGTGTGTGAGTGGCTGTATGGTTGTATAAGAGGGTGTGTGAGTATAAGTATGGGTGAGTGACTGGTTGTGTGATTTGGTATATTTGTGAGTGAGAGGGTAAGTGAGTGAGTCACTGTATGGGTAGTTGACTGTGTGTGCGAGTGGCTGCATGGGTGACTGTGTGAGTGCCTCTGAGTGAGAAACTGAGTGTTTAAGTAGGTGTATGGTTGAGTGAGTGGGTGCGTCAGTGGATGTTTTGCTCAGTTACTGTGTGAGTGTCTGTATGGCTGAGTGAGTGGGTGTGTGAGAGGTCGTATGGATGTACCAGTGTATAAGTGATTGTAAGGATGTATGGGGTTGTGGTTGTAGGGGTGCATGGGTGTGTGAATGTTTATGTAAGTGGTTGAATAGGTGTGTGAGTAGCTGAATGGGTGAGTATGTGTCCGTGAGTGGCTGGATGGGTGAGTGGGTTTGTAAGCGAAGGTGGGTGTAAGAGTGGATGTGTTAGTTTTATATGGGTGAGTGAATGGCTATGTTGAGAGGCTAGATCGGTGAGTAACTGGCTGTGTGAGTGACTGTATGGTTGAATATGTGGGCGTTTGAGTAGCTGTAAGATCGGGTATGTGGCTGTGTGAGTTGTATCAGTGAGTGGGTGGTTGTGAGAGTAGCTGTATGTGTGAGTAGCTGTATGTGCGAATCGGGGTGTGTATGAGTGGGTGTACGGGTAGGTGAATGGGTAAAAGATTGGTTGCATGGGTGTGCGAGTAGGGGTACAAGAGGTTGTATGGGGTGTGAGTGGATCAGTGGATGATGTAAACAGTGATGTCATTTGAGAGGTCATCAGTGATATATTATGCAAGGTCACAAGTTATAGTTAGCTCAGGTAACCAACTGTTGAACTGCTATGGTTTTGTACAAGTGAAATCTAAGCCCAACTACAACATCCCTGTAACCTTTTAGTTTTTTTCAGTGAATTTCTACTTTGTTTTTTAAATTGTATTTCTTAAGTGTAACCTGTAAACTTTGAGAATGGGTGTGCGAGTGGCTGTATAGGTCTATGAGTGGGTGTATGAAAGACAGAGTGGGTGTGTGAGTGAGTATGTGAATCTAGGAGTGTGTGTGTGTGTGTCTCTCTGAGTGGGTCTGTGAGGGGCTGCATGAGTTTCTGAACTTGTATGTGAGTGGATACTCGAGTGTCTGAGTGGTTCTGTGAGTGGATATGCAAATCTCTGAGAAGGTGTGCGAGTGATCCCTGGGGCCCAGCTGTAGTGATGAGCAAATTCGTTGCAACGGTACACGGGGGCCCCAATGAGCAGTCACGGCAAATTTACGAATACCTACGAATACCTCGTGTGGAAAATAAAAGCTGTTTTTTTTTGTTTTTTTTACATATAATACACATCAGTGGTTCCTCAAAGACCCCCGTTTCCAGCCATGTGGTCAGGGAATATCCAACATGACCCCTTCTACCACTTTTTTCCACTTAGTTTGAGCCCCAGGGACTTTTCAGATGAGATAAAATGGTGGGCATAACTCTGCTCATGTTGAGGCCAGCCAATCACAGCATTCCTGTTGGCATTCACATTCGCAATTCATGAAATCGTCACAGCCATAGATATACAAAATTGGATTTCCTTTAATATCTTGAAAACTACTGAACTGATTTACACCAAATAACAAAAGGCACAATCAGCGTACCAATAGCTAGCCTTCTGCCATATTTGGTGTAATTCCATCCAGCAGTTCGGGCTGCAGGAGAGTATAAAGAGTCTATGGGAAGTAACGTGAGACACACACTATTTTTTATACCACCCCCCTTTCTTTGCCCCCATTTGACAGATCACCCCGAATCTTTCCATGTACAACAAGAATCATGGCACACCTTTTTGGGAAGATTCGACAAATGGTACTAAAGACACACTAAAGTCAAAATACGCTTTCCCTATGGAAACATGGTTCGAAATATATATATATATATATATATATATATATATACACACATTCATACATACATACATACATATACACATACACATACATATACTCCAACTCCATTACACCGATAGTTCCCCACAAGAATGGATACGGACCACAGTATTTGTGCTTCTGTATTTATTCACTACACAGTTGCCATAACGCGTTTCGGCTTGTGACGATCTACTAGTTATAGTGTAGTATATCCGGATATATAATACATTTTGCTATTTTTACTGAATAACATTGCGTTTTAAAACCCCATATTTCGTAAGGGACCCTGTGAAAAACAGATTTCATCATCACAATTAGAGCGCCAAAACCACTCAGGAGTGCTTTTCCATTGTCAGGGCTACTGGGATTTTGTGAGATAGGGGACCAAATTATGTAGACAGGTCATCTAAATTATGAAATCCATTCTCTAGTAGGACCAATTCAGCAAATTATGCAACAAATTATGTGCTAAAAGCTGTAAACCCATAACTGTTCAGTAAACGCTGCACCCACAGTCACAAATCTACTGACCCTCACCATCATCCATAGTGTTATCAATTATTTTCCATGAATGCAAACATAAGCATAACATTCTGATTCCAGTCATGGCACAAAGTTAGCTGCCCTTTGAAAAAAACTGCTTCTTAACGGTTACTACCCTAAAACAATCATGGGAAATAAAAAACTCACCAAAGATAATGTGCCGCCTGGTTCTAGATTACCAATTTGAGGTTTTGGCGACATTTACAAACCACTTGTGGTTTATGATGTCACCAGTATCCTAGTATTAACATCCCACTAAGGCAGAAGGTTAACGAGTAAAGAAGGTTTAAATTGGAAAGTTACTGCTCCAGCAGGAGAACAATATTTAAAAACGAATAGTACAAATATTTTTGGGGAAAATAATGTTACAAAATGTGAAAGGAGCAGAGAGATTAAGAGACAAAAATATACCATGGAGACTCAAGGTGAAAGAAGGAGTGGGAGAGAAGCCACACATAGCAAGAGACTCTGCTAGCAAGAGCATGTAAACCGTAGTGACACGTCTAATAGGAAGCACTTATGTTATCTATGGCCAAGGAAGGCGAACTCGGAAGAGAGAAAAAAAAAGGCGATTGACCGCGTGGATTAGAATTGTTTCAGTGGTTTCCTTTCAGCACCATCTCTTGGATGATCCCTAGGTTGGAACTAGTCCAGGACCTGTCGCTGGAAGCCTCACGAGAGAGGTGAAAATTAAGTGGAAGTATTGGATGAGAAATGGAAAAGCAAAGATGTCAGCACAGTAAAATAAGCTACAGAATCAGTACACTGTACGAGTGTTCTGCTGGATTTTTGCATCCGGTCTAGGTGGATGGCAATTGCAGTTGGCAGCAACGAAATAAGCAACTACATGGCATGAGTGCATTGCGTAGATTTATGTGAGGTACTCCAAGATGCCTATAAAAGTGACAAATATTTAGGAGGAACTTCATTTTTCAATAAAAAAATTAACTTGCAACAAAGAAGAAAAAATATTTTTATAATCGCACTTTACAGCAATGTCTTGTGATGAGATATTAAGGGGGGGTCAGCTCTCGTGCAGCAATGAGCAGCCCTTCATACATATGCAATATAAAAAAAATAACCTTTATAATTATATTTCACAAGTTACTATATTTCCACTGAACCAAGAGGTACTGGTGCCCTTTACAAAGAACACAGATCAATGCATTGAAGGTAAATTCTTGGTAAGATTAAGATGAAACCACAGAAGGCAATATCCGAGTGCAAAACAAGGTAAGACCAAAGACGCTATCATTGGATAGACTATAAAATGTTTTACACTTGAATATTCAAGAAAAAATACACACCTCAGACAGAACTGAGATATTATTTACAAAAAAGCTTTTTGAATCCGGTTGAATAATATTAATACTGTATGCTCAAACAGGGGCCTATTCACAAAGACATTTTGGAGTATGTACAGTAGTACTCTTGTAGTACTTTTAGGTCGCATCCTACCAGACCGCATAGCTGTCTGGTTTGCTAAATACACCTGGGAGACATACAGAAAGTTGACCTAGGAATGCATGCCAACCGTTGTTTACTATTGGCTTTGTGGTTAATAACTCACATTTTCTGGCTTTCTATTTGCTGGCTTTATTTGACTTAGGCTGACCAGCTCGAGTTCGCCCCTCCTGTTGCCCAAACCTTTTTACTGTATTCTTCCAAAAATTTGCTTTCTATTAACAGGCCTTTACATCTCGCTTTTATCTTGTCACATTTGCTGTTCATTCAAAGACAAGAGGTCAACTATCAGGCTATGTCTTCCATGGAGCTTGGTGTTTTATTTTTCTTTCTCGGACTTCAAAGTGAGAGGATTTATGCAACAATCATGCTGGCTAGCGGGGGCAGCTTGAGCAAGGCTCAGATTTTTTTTATAACACAACAACATTTAAATGTCTGTAAATGAACTGTGCGAACAAAAATAAAATCAATACATTGGGTGATGGTATTTCCACACATTACCGTTTGTGTGCTGTATACTTTTATCAGTAAAACTGTTTGCGAGTGCAAATGTAATTGTCATTTCTATGGAAGGTGCGTTGCCTGTAATGGCAGTACGCTGCCATACAATGCATACTGCTACCTCGTTCTACTCCGCACCACACATCACTGCACTCTTTACCACTCCGCACTACGCCACTCCACTCAAAACTGCATCACTGCACTCATCTCTGCACCACTCTACGCCTCTCTACTCTACACCACTCTCTAAGCCAATGCACCCTACCCTACATTACTCTACTATGCACCACTGCACACTTTGTAACTGCACTCTACACTGAGTCGTGCCACTCCAATCTATGCCCCCTACTCTGCTACACTATACTCTGTCACTGCACTCTACGCCAATGTACTCTGCAGCAAATCGCTATTCGCCACTCTATTCTGGTCTGCATCACTGCACTCCATTCTACTCTGAAGCACTGTACTCTACGCCACTCTACTCTGCACCACTGCCCTCCATGCTACTGTACTCCACTGCACTCCATGCCACTCTATACCACTGCACTCTACGACAGTATACTCTGCAACAATGCACTCTCTGCCACCCTACGCAACTGCACTCTCCTTTGAAACAACTTTGAAACAACTCTGCCACTGCAGCCTGCGCCATTTCACGCCACTCAAACCCAATACACTGTACACCACTGCACTCTATGCCAATCTACTCTGCACTACCGCATTCTACGCCACTCTATTCTACACCAATGCACTCTGCCACTCTACTCTGTGCCACTCTACTGTGTGCCAGTTCACTCTAATCTGCTGTGTACTACTGCACTGACACTGCACTCTATGCCACTTCTCTCTACGCCTCTCTACTTTGCACCACTCTACGCCACTGCACTGTACGACAGTATACTCTGCAACACTGCACTCTACACCACTTCACTCTACTCAGAAACAATCTACTCTGCCATTGCAGTCTGCACCACACCACACCATGCCACGCCACACTATACCACTCCACTTTACTCAAACCCAATACTCTACGCCACTGCACTCTATGCCAGTCTACTCTGCACCTCTGCACACTGCACACTGCACACTGCACCGCTGTACTCTGCACTGCTGTAACTATGCTACTCTGCACCACTCTATGTCGGTGCACACTACCCCAGGCTACTATGGACAACTGCACTCTACACCACTCCATGCCACTCTACTCTGCAACATTGCACTCTGCACCAACGCACTCTACGCCACTATTCTATAACGCTCCACTCTGCACCACTCCACTTAAAATCACTTCACTCTAATCTGAAACAATCTACTCTATGCCAATGCACTTTACCCCACTCTGCACCACTGCAATCAATGCTGCGTGTCTCTACTCCACTCTACGCCACTGCACTCTACGCAACTACTCTATGCCACTGCAATCTACCTTGCACCACTACACTTTACCCTGCACCACTCCACTCCGAAACAATCCGCTCTACACCACTGCACCATATGTCACTCTGCGCCACGCCATTCATGCTACACTGCACCACTCTATGACAATGCACTCTACACTAAACCACTGCACTCTATGCCAATTCACTCTACACCACTTTAATCCAAACCAATACACCCTACGCCACTGTACCAATGCCAACTACTTTGTACCACTGCACTTTACCCAACTATATTCTATAACATTCTACTCTATGCCTCTGCACACTACATCTCTGCACCACTGTACTCTACACCTCTGTGGCCCTGCACTCTACAACCCTGCATTCTACTCTACATGGCATGAGTGCACTCTATACCACTGCACTGTACTCTGTACCACTCAACTCTTCACCTCTGCACTCTACACCTCTGCACCACTCCACGCTACTACGCCATTGCACTCTATACCACTGCACTCTACACTACGTACCTGAACCTTATACCAATGCACTCTGCACCACTTTACTCAAAATCTATGCACTCTGCACCACTGCACTCTACGCCAATCTACTCTGCACTACTTTACGTCACTTCACTGTAGACCACTCTACTCCACTTCGTTCTAAAACACTCCACTCTATGATGCTCTACTCCATTAAAGTATTCTTCACTGACACTCTACTTCAATTCATGCCACTCCACTTTACAGCATTCTATTCTACTCTATGCCATCCTATGACACTAATGCACTCTACGACGCTCAATACAACTCTCTCTATGCCAATCCATGCCACTTTACTTCACTCTATTCTATGACACACTACTCCACTCTATGACAATCTACTCCACTGTAGCCATTCTGCTCTACCAAACTCAACTCCACTCTACTCTATGAAACACCCTCTACGCCACTCCACAACACTCTATGCCACACCACTCAAGAACACTCCACTCAACACTCGCACTGTCCTGCGCTCAACTCTACGCCCTTCCACTCTATGACACTCCAGAACACTGTACGCTACTCAATGACACTCCACTTCACTCCTCTCCATGCCACTCAACTCTAAGTAACTCCATTCCACTCTACTGCACTTTCGGACACTCCACATCACTCTCCTTTACCCCACTAACTTCTATTCGCCCTTAACAGCAGCCATTGCTAAAACATTGCTAAAACATATTGGCAAAGACAAGAGCTCTTGCATAGCATAGGCAAGACCTACTGACTTTCCCAATGTTGTTTTTTTTATGTAGTCTTGCATGCCTTTGTTCATCAGCCCCAAAATATCCTACTCCATAAAAAAGTGCAAAGACGACAGTCCTTTCTTGCTTTACTATTTCTCATACTAACAAATGCTTTTGTGAATCGGCCCCAGAGTGGTTTATCATTTCAGACTCAAAGTGCTTTTAATGCAGGTGGTACCAATGTCTAAATGAATTGTGATCAATTTATTGACCTCGGAATGACGGCAAATGGAGTGCAACTGCCGAAATTCAAACTGGTCAACCTCAGGTTCCATTATGGATATGGGATCTTACTACACTGGAAGGCATGAGGTACCTAGGCTAAAAATAGTTCTCGAACAGTAACTTTGGTGAACAATGTGGCAAGTCAATATTGTAGCTACAATGCAGCTGGCTGGAGAAGTTAAACCTATGATCATATACTGTAAGTGTGTGGAAATAGTTTGGCTAAGATGCATTAAAGAACTGTACTAAAGTGCATTTGCATAAATTACTCAAATGGAGGATTCAATTGGTATTTGCCTCATATATATTGTATGGCAGAAGGACAAACGGGCCATGTTGCCAGTAGTTACTGAGCCACAAAGACTCCCTGGGTAGACAGGCAGGAAGGTTCAATTTACCATGGTCTGCCAGAAAGAGGCATATACAAATGAACAAGGGGCCAGCAGGATGTTCAAGTGAGTTATAGGTTTGCTGCTCAGCCTGTGACCTGAAGGTCATGAGTTTGATTCCAGTCGAAACCAAAGCAGTCTTCCAGCCTTACGAGGTCCGGGAACCAGAAACTTAACATAGCATAACTCGTGATCACACAGAAGGGTATCTTGCCATTGAATAACTGATGTTGATCATTACCCAAGTCAATGGTACTCATGTTATCGACTTCAAAAGGATGAAATGCTGAGTGGACCAGACGGGATTTGAACCTGTGACCACAAGGTCAAACGCAGACCACTATAGTGGATACATTAGTCTACTGAGCTACCAGACCCGGCTTAATACCATTACACTTTCAACTTGCAGCACTTTGAATGGTATTAGTGCTGTATAAAGTGCATTATCAAAAACAAGCTACTTAACACTAAAAAGTATAATCTTCTGTCCTGTGTGATTTAAACCTTTGCCTAAATGTCCTACTTCTCTTTTCACCTTCCCAAAGATGGTTTGCAAAACTGGAAACTGCAATAATTGTGTATCTGCTAAGAGAAGATTATAACAAATAACACCTTATTACTAAAACCCCGTCTTAAACCGTTCAACGTCGTCATTAGGACAAGCCCTTCGCAGCTGGGGGGAAAGATAGTTGCATGTCACCACATCATTAGCACAGAAAAGAGTAACGAATGAGAAAAATCTGTCTGGGAATGAGTATCACACCTGAGGGCTAGAGTCAGGAGGCGGAGAGGCTGGAATGTACCGACACGATACAGAGACAATGAGACAACCTCTTATATTTAGGAAATTACATGAGACTCTGTTCAAGGCACCAGCTTTAGACAGGATGGCAGCAACCGAGAAACAGGGACAGACGTGAGAACTGAAGATTAGTTTCAGACAGGAAAGGAAAATGTACAACACCAAATGATCAACTGCTCCGAATGGAGGAATGCTCAGCGACTTTGTGCAGAGAAAAAAAAAAGTCCCCTGAAAATTAAGTCTGTTGAGTGCAGTCCAGCGATGTGCTTATTAGCCCATGGAGCGCAGAGGCTGCGTGGAAACGCTGCAGGCATAAACAGCACACAGCAGCAGGCTGGTGGAGCGGCGGGCAGTCGGGGCCAAACGAATGTTTGCAGATCAAGCCAAGGTACGTGCAGCCGGGATGTGGTAGAGGGTTCGCGCCAGCACTCTGCTCTACAGGGTCCTCCCCGCGGAGAGAGCTTCAATCCCTCTAGTTTTACCTCCGATGGGCCCTTAAAAAGTCCTCTCTGTGGTGAACGGCGTTTTAGGGAATGTTCATGTTTGGTAGCGTAAGCTAGATGCACGAACATTTATAGTAACTGGACGTACTACACATTTACATTAGCGAGACTAGAAACAGAGAAAAAAATGTCAAGTTGCTTATATGTATATTGCCTGGTGGAAGGGAGGAGACTGAGGAAATAAGTAGTGACCATAGTGTGGATAAGGAGGGCGTGGTTTTCAAAAAAACACTATTAACAAGGAGCCATAGCAACTGCGCTCTGAATGTGTCCAGCCTAAAGCATCCGATAAACAGGTAGCGAGGGGGTAGGAGAGATATTTAGGAGGATAAGCTGGGAGAGAAAAGGAGAAAGATTATTGGTGGGAAGTAAGAAAACTCAGGGTAAGCTTTTGATTATAAATCATGGTACCCTGTTAGAGAGATGTAAGGACATGCAAGACAATCTGAAAGATGGGGAGACTCTCCTCCTCCACAGGGTCAACAGTCACTCATCACCAAGCCTTTGCCTACTACATACAGGGACCTGCAGGCCTACAGACGGCCAGAGGGCAGGGGCTGGGAACTAACAGGCACAAGGAGAGAGGGAGTGCTTCATTCCAGGTGCACAAACATCTGGGAAGAAACAAGATCACGGTTCGAAGAAGGAGACTCACAGGAAACTGAAGGCTTGGCTCTAGCACTCACTCCCCTAACCTAGCGTGCACTCTGGACGGAGTGCTTAGTCCTCAAGACCACACAACACGGATCGCCTAATCGCTAGTTTAAGGGACTTATCCAAGATCACACGTCGGGTAGGGTATGGGGTCTAGACCTTGTAACTTTGCATTGAAAAGCAGTGTGTAAAGTGACGGTCTCAAGTTTGTTAATTTTACACAGCATACATCTTGCACATAATTCATTGCACAACACACCTTGAACAACAACACACCTTGAACAGCATTTGAAGGTGGGTGGCCTTGAATGAAATCAAGGTGGGACTCACACTCACCTAGAAGCAAACACCATTATTCTGGGCTAAATTAGATCGAGAGTTTTGCACAACAAACACACCATTTGCGAACCAGTGATCTGTAGAGGAGTAAAGGACACAAACGTTTCATTTTCAAGGTCTTCTAAAACTGAAACCCACCCAATGGTGGGCAGGGTTCCCCTTACCCAGGAATTCCTCTAATTTTGCAATTGTCTGTATGATGAAAGCACACAGTCATGCCCAAAAATCTCCTAACTACTTAGTATTTAATTTGTAATGTAAAGGAATATGTGCCAGGGCCCAAACTTTTGTTCCGAAGCTCGTGGCCGCCACTACTGATTGTCGGCGTGGTGAATACCAAGGCTGCGCAGTCTGAATACAAATTCATGCCTCTTTAGTCCAACTCCAAACTTCCCCTTACCTCACTCTTTAATGTTCCTACTTTCTCACTTAGTCACGGTTTTCATTCACTCTTCCTCCACCTTTTCCGTTTATGTGTTTTTTTATACCTCTCTTGTTGTGGGTCTTAGTCTGATGAGGAAAATAAGTGCTGGTCTCCCCAGAAGAGTGCTATGGATGACCTCACCTGCAACCACCAGCTCAAATTAAGAACCACCGTCAACTACATTTCTGCTCCCACACTTCAGCTCAAAACGTGTTGCTTTCCTGGAAACATTGTTGCAAAGCATTTGTTTTGCCAGGTCGCTTAAGTGTAAACACTAGATTTGTTCAAGCCTTATGAGACACCTTCTTGTTTTAAAGTAAGTGTTTTGTTACCTTCTGTTTTGGCTGAATGTTGCAGAGACAGCTCCAAAAAGTTTAACTATTGCTCATCTGTAAACTTCCCTGGGCAGCAAGGAATCTGCTGCCCTTGATGAGATGTACTTTTCATAATGGACTAATGAAAACGAATAAGCACCTTTCCAGCCATTCCGCTCTATGCAAACGTGTACGTGTTGCAAGAGAAGACATCCTTGGCAAGGCCAGGCCAATGCTAGACCCAAGCCCTGCAAAGGAAGACAACGGGCAATGCAATCGAGTTCCTCCTAACCAATGGCATGAGAGGAACATCACACGACTGCTCACAGATTAGTCATTGTTGGGCAAAACATTTCATGAGCTAATAGGATGCAATTTCTAAACAGGAGGAATTGTAAGTCTTCCTGTTAGTTCGGAAGGAAGTCATACACCTTATATTTAGTAATCTACTCTCAAACTTACTTTAAAAAACCTTCAAAAATAAGAGTCTGGAAATACTTATAGTTCTTCCTATCAAGAATCCTTAATGTTACATTCAAAGAAAGAAGTTCAAAATGTATTTTCACTTGCCCAACAAACTGGTTGACATTCATGTTCTTCCATTATGTATGAAACATCATGTATTCAACTGCATTTGAGATAGACAACTGTTCAGGGATTACTGCCGCCTGGAACATATGCCCTTTATTCATATCTTAGTGTCACGTGCAGTCTCCATAGCCATTGACAAAAGGGTATGATCGCTATAGTACATTTTTTAATACACGCCTAAAGAATCTTCAGAATAGTGTACATTAGGAAAATACATTGAAATAACCACGTGAAACTCAAATAAATGTGATAAACGCAATCAAAATCCAAATTCTAAAGTAGGCTACAAGATGGCATACAAATTATTAAAAGGGAGAGGGGTTTTCTAACAGACAACTGAAAAATACAAACCTATGCCAGACTGGATGGATAAACCTTTTTTAGAACATAGGTTTTGGTCTCCCTTCGTAAATGTATTAGGGGAGTATGAAAAAGCAGTTCCAAATATGGTTACAGCTTCAGTTTTAAAATGCTTGGAATAATTTATCCATGGCTCAGGCAGAGGGAAGGCATCCAAGCTTTGGCCTTTGTTTGACAAGAATAAATAAGTGTTTGACACCAATCTGTATGTGAGGAGTCTGCAGTGACCAGGATGATCATTCTCGGTTATTGGCCGACTATAAAGGTCTATCAAAACGATAAAAAAAGTTTTGTTTTTTTAAAGGAATTTTCATAAGAAAAACTGGTCTAGCATACAAGTCGGTTATTGCCAGGCTTTGGGCCTTTTTAGAGTTCAGGGGACAGAGTTTCCTCTGTCGAAAAGGCAGAGGACACTTTCCCGGCCATCCCGAGGGAACTCCGCCTGCTAAATTTAGAAATGTCCACCAGCCGCACGGACTTCTGTCTACATTAACAGCAATCGCAGTCATTGCGGTTCCGGTCAATGCATGAAAAGTTTGATTGACAGTACAGTCAAACTTTCCAAACTTTTTTGGTTTTTCAAAAACAAACTCCTAAAGTGGAAGTCGGTTTATAAAAAAATAAAAAAAATCTAAATGACCATGGGATTTTACTTCCGGGTGTGGGGGTCACTTTGCTTTTTCCGATCTTCAAAAGGGGAAAACAGGAAAAAAAGCACTCCAACATACACCCTAATTAGGGCAGTCTGAGAAATGCCCTACCTCCAATGGCCCCTCCTCGGTCATGCGGTTGAGGAAGTAGAACATTGACGGGGATAACAGGGACTTATGGTTTACTCATCACTAAGTGAGGAGGGCAGACAGAGGATTTGGTAGACAAGGAACACCGTTGCCTAGGTGACAGAAGACCCTAACAGCCAAACTCTAAATCAAGCCCTTAGCCTCTATGTATGTGTCCTATCTACTTTCAAAACCCATGCTGTGGGTGATTTGCTTGGTGTTTACAGCTACGCTTCCCAGACTTATTAATGATGCATATATATTCAAATATGGATACCCTGGTTGGTGGATCTGATAATGGGTTGGGGGTGGCGTGGGTTCCATTTTGTGTAAAAGGAGTTGCGGATTTAAATTCAGATCAGGGGACTTCACATAATGTTTGAAAAGTGTTTGACTATGTCTTCAAACATGTAAGTTATTAAATGTGGTGAAGTATTAATTCTACTAAAACCAAACTGTGGATTCCCCAACACATAAAATACAGACCCCTTTCCTAGAACAATGGAGAACCCAGTGAACAAGTAGTTGTAAGTCGATAGGAATCTAGAAATAGAGTGAGCCTTTCATTATACTGTCTAGGTACTTCAATTAAGAAGGAAGAGCATTGCCAAGAAGAGTTGCCGCAACGGAAAAGCTTCGCTACCACCAAACTTTCTTTCTAAAATTATGGTGTGCACAAACTGAAATGGTCATTTGGCCACTGGGATCTTCCCGACTGAGAGTGTACATTTTTGGGGAAAAAGCTTGAACTCGTGTTGCACAAACAAACCTGTACATCGAGCATCATTTGTGTAAAGAATTGGTGTGAATATACTAGCTTGCATAATTTTAATATAGTCAAAACTATTCCATATGGTTTGGGAATTCTCAGGATACACTTAAGTGAGGACCCACATCCCTTATGGCGAAGGAGAGGGCAGATTTGGTGATCAACTAACTACTTTACTGCCATGCTGATTGTTCTGGGTAATTACACCAACGTGGATCACAAGTAATTAATAACAGAAATGTAAACCTATGTGGAGGAGAACTCCGAGGTAAAAAGATAAACAAAGGACTAGGAAATGTATGAAGACTTGATTTCTAATCAGGTAATTAAATTCCCAATCAGAGTCAAGACCAAAATTGAGATTAACATATTGTGGAAAGGGGGTTTAATGGAGTACAAACCTTTCAAATGTGTGGGAAATTAGAGCTTCACAAATTCATTTTGAATTACTTATGTGTTTCATAAGAAGTAACTATCTTGCAAAGGAATATTAGCTTTTATATCATACCAATCTAGAATAATGAGCCCTTAAAGCTTTTAAGTAACATAAGAAATTAAGGAAAACTTGAGAGAAATGACAAATGAAAATTCATTATAATATTCTGTTCTGGTGGCTTAGTGGACTAATGCATCTACTTCAGGGGCCTGTGTTCGACCTCCGGTTCTAATCCCAGCGGGTCCACTCAGCCTTTCATCCTTCTGAGGTCGATAAAATCAGCACCAAGATAACCGTGAGTGAACGTGCACTTTACAAACACACATGGTATGTTAGGTTATGTATCTGCAGCAGGTAATAGAAAAATAAAAGCAGGATGCAGTTGTGGCAATTAAAACGGTCTGATGAGGACAGCAACATAATGGTGTGCAAAGGTGACAGCATGATGTTGTGAGTAAAAGAGCTGTATTTGGAAAAAAACTGAGGCAAAACAGGCCACAGACATATGTTGTTTTAGAACCTGATCCAACTCAGATTCTACAAAAAAAGGTGTTTATTTGCCTTCATGAGTGGTACACCACATGCTACATCAGAACCAATTTTCTCCACTATTTTTTCATTACCGAAGGTGTATAGGACTCTTAGGGGAACTAGCAGGTAAGCCGATTGTAAGTGCTCAGAGTTCCATCTTTGAACCCATGTCTTTCTCCGTTAATCCATTTTATTTCAGTTTGTTGTGAGATTGATCTCTCAAGATAAGTTCAAAAAAGCGTGTCAATCTAAGAAAAGAGGATACAATCAAGATATTTTGAAAGAAAACGGATACCAATCTAAGTTCCAGGATGCTTGTTTCTGGTCCAGGGAGGACCTGGCTTGGCAGTTCGGGCTGGACTGTTCCCATAAGGAACAGGGTTAAAACGGATTTGCATATGGTTGGGTCCAAACTGGGGTGGTGTGGTGAGCAAAGGACTGATGGATTAAACCCCGTTCTTTGTGACTGGGGTGAATGTTTGCATTGTCCAGCATTCTGTCCAACAGTTGTTTCTTTTGCAACTTTCTAAAAATTGCATTTTCAGACCTGCAATTTAAAAACTAACTTCCCTAAAAGAAGTGTTTTAAATGGAGAGTCTATCTTTTCCCAATTGGAAGTTACACTTGTAAAGGGTTACAAGGCAGAGCCAATGCTTGACTATGAGAGTGATTGGCCTTGCTGCAGTGAAAAATTTATTTAACATGTTTTTACTACCTGGACATCTAAAATTCCACACTACAAGTCTCACCTTTTAAATACTTGTGACGGAGGTAATCAAACAGAAAGCCATCTCTCACATATACTGGAAACTTATACACAATACCCCAGCCCCCCTTGAGGATCTTAAAGCCAAACGAGAGGCAGACATGGGTCCTTTTGAGGAGGTGGAGTGGGTGTAAGCGAAATATGCACAAAGAGAGGTAGCCATATGGCCTGGCTGCCATCTGATGCAGTTATAGATCTTGCACAGGACATACCTAACTAGGTCGCTTCTGGCCAGATCTGTCGTCCTCCAAACTATTGCTACCTCCGCAGCTGACGTCAGAAGTAATCTTCTCCATACGTTGTTGGACTGCCCTGCGCTGATGGAATTTTGGTTAGGAGTAGAACAATGTCTTACGAATATAACTGGAATACAAGGACTCCCCATCTGCAAAAATGGCGATACCTGATATCCAGGGCGATGTAGTCACAGAGCAATGCACAACATTTTTTGTAGGATGGGTCTTATGGTGGCCAGGAGAAATGTGCTCCAACGATGCAGCTCCACAGCGATTCCAGACCTAGATCAATGGAAAATGGATATGGGCTGGTGCTTTCTGGCTGAAAAACAAGTCTATGAGAGTAGGGGAGACCCAGAAAAAGGGAACAGAACTGGCAGCCGAGGGTTTTGCACCTTTAGCTGGAGGACCCATGGGCCATGATGCAGCTGGGAGGATGGATTGGATGACACCCAAGGGACAGGAAATGGTGGTCTACTGCTATGTACACGATGCACTTCATGCGCTACTGGCTTGCTACACTAGAGTTGAGCTATCTGCGTTGCTTATTTTGAAATCTTCAATGAAAAGTTACTTGCAACAAAAATAAATTCTCTGGTGAAGCATTTTACTTGCCTAGCCAGCAACGGCCATTTTTCCATAGCGTAACTACAGTGAAGTACTTAACAAAAATGTAAATGTTGCTCATTTGCATCTATGTTCTTATAGCACACTCTCAAAGTTTCCCAGGAGAAAAGTGTTAAGACCCGCATGCGTGCACGAAGGTCAGTCAAATCTCTGACCAGAGAAAGAAAGTCCTACATTTCATATTACTGCTAAAACGTGTCTGGGCTATTCAACAATTGAAGCATTATTAGATACGCCTTGGACGACCACAAGAAGAAACAGTCACACTGAAATGCACCAAGGGAACTGAAGCCGTTTGTTGTTTCTGTCTGGTTTTGTGCAAAAGCTACCTCGCTACGAAAAAACTAGCTTCTTGGCTCATTATGAGTCAGTTTGAGTCAGGCATGCTGGCCAAACGTCTGTTACCAATGGATACACGAAACACAAAACATGGTGCTGGGGAGCGCGAGTCAATTGAATATAGGCTAACACAGTAGTCATATGACTGGGCAAAAAAAGATCAACTGTAACATATCAAATCAGAAAAGGGAAGAAAGTAAAGTACAACATCGGAAACTACAAAAGCATTACATCTGCTATCAAAGCTCTTGGCTCTCTGGATGACGAGCTCTTAGGCAGCAGAGGGCTCTCTCAATTTACAAGATGGGAAACAAATTAGGTCTTATGTCAGTCTCCATGTCTTGCTCAACCAATGCGCTTCATTCAGTTCAGCATTTTTGCCCAGAGGAAAATGAGGATCTATCCAGAGTCTGAAGAAGTCGATATCACAATGACAGCCCCCACACAAACCACTCTCAGAGCATTACTATTTAGATTGCTACTAAGATTGTACAGCAACCTCATCTATATTATGCGGCCAAAACAATTTGCAAATTATGTGGAACGTTCTCTTGCAGTATTGTTTTCATACACTTGAACTACAAACATTTCAGTGAAGTCTGCAAATTATGTGGCAAAACTCATGCAGCCAGAGAATCCCATTAATCCACAAGTTCTCACCATTGCCTATTGTTTTATCATAAAAATTATTAATGAAAGGTAAACAAAACCTAAACATTCAAATTCCATTCACTGCCAATTTTTAGAAACACTTTGAAACGCAACTTTTGTCAAGCCATATATCCTAAAATTAACATGCAGTATAAAAAAAATACATAATCAGTAGCACATGTAGTATGGTGCTGTAATTGACAGAGCAGCCCTTAAATATACCTATTACGAACAGTATATAAAATAGATCTAGAGTAGCCCGTTTAAAGCACTGGCTTTCTTTGACAAGCCTCCTGCCGCTATTGGTCTGAAACTTGCGATCACGACTTGATTCAGTACAGTTGAATGTTCATCTCTCACCTAATGCAATAGCCGTTTGAGTAAGCATACAAAACAGTTATGGAAGGAATGCTTGAATTAATCCAAGCCACTGTGGTCCACATCACAATCCATCGGTATTTTTCACACCATGTCACCTCAGTTTGGAGCCAGTTATACGCAAATCAGTCTTGATCCTGCTCCAATAGGAACAGTCCAGTGCAAACTGCCACGCCAGGTCCTCGCTGAACTAAAACACAAACAACCCTGGACCAGTTTTGTCCTAGTTTTGGGATCATCAGCCAGGTACAACTTGGTTCCAATGATTCAGTGTGCACGGGATCCATGTCTGGGCATACCTGTCCAACTTAGGGTGACACAATAAGTATACAAAACAGTGATGGAAGAAATGCTTGAATTAATCTCAGCCACTGGTAATCATGAGGCCGCATGCCAATCCATCGTTACTCTCCATCTCAATTTGGACCCTGTTATATGCAAATCAGTCTTGACCCTACTCCAATAGGAACAATCCAGCCCGAACTGACAAGCCAAGTCCTCCCTGAAAATTAAAATTGATCCTATTCCCGACATTATTCTGAATATTGAAAATCACAGTAGAGCAATCCAAAAGTTTGTGTCTTGTAGATCAAAATGGGCCAACAAGCTCAGCAGGTTTCTTATCAGGTCTTACTTGCCTAGCCTGCCATCTCTATCCTCTGCCGGACAGGGATGGTAAGGTAATTGTGGTGAGGAGGATATAGGTGCAGCAGTTGGGTCCAACAGAAGGCCTTCAGCATACGTTACTGCTAAAGACAACCAGCATTCCTTGCAGCAGCTTTGAACCGCTGCTTTCTATTCAACAAGAGAGGGAGCACACTCTCTTGATAATACATTCGCAACACACCATTGGTCACAATGGTCAGAACAGGTCTTATACCCTTATGCTCTCCTGGTAGATGTTAGACTTGTGGTAGTAGAGATAGAATCTCAATCCATTATTCTCTGCCACACAAATACTTTTAACTGTACTCACTTATTTTAAGTTGGGTATATCCAACAGAAAGTACAAAACAACCAAATAAATTGTCATAACAATTAGTCATAATGGTCGTAGTTTGGAGTAGCGATTTTAAGTGTTTAACTATAAAAACCTGGCAGGATTCAGTTCCAAAAATAACTGAAGATGCAGTAGAGGTGTTGCGGATGTTGAACAGTAGTTACGTTGTCAATTTTAGGGTCAGTGGACCACAGCAGCATTCCTCAACTCTAAAAAAATTAGCAATTCTGTCAAATGACCGTCGCTACATCCCAACCGCCTTTTGTGTCAAAATTTTGAGTATTTGGAATTAGGCACTCTAAATGCAGCATTTAAAGTTAAAAAAAAATACTGGACACGTTTGTTACACAGTCCCTACTAAATGTATTTATTTATCAACTTTACAACAGGGGTGTTATCCAAAAACACCATTGACTTAAATTGAGTCCAATTGGAGAGGGTCAACTAGGATGCAAGATAAGAAAACATCCTTCACTTTGTGCTCTAAAAAGGAAACTGTACAGTGTTTACGCAGCATGAATACCCCTAAGTCACGCTTGAAAAGGCGATATGTAACTGGAGGGAGTTCACATGCCGTGCTTAAAAGCTTTTTATGTAATTGAGTACAGAAAGCATTTCAAGTCAGGATTGGGAGAATAGTGCATGCCTCAGGAGGAAAAGCTTGAGCAGCAAAGGCAAAATGCAAGTTAGCACTAACCGCCTGACAACTCATGAATCCTTAAGCTGCAGAGCACTGCACCAATCACAAAGGGGCATTTCAAAGCAGCCTTAGAAACACTGGTTATTTATGACCTAATCAGTGCCAAACGGACCCATTGCTCAGTGCATGGCCAGAAGTGAAAAACCACTTCACAGTGATGGAAAGAGCATATCACAGTAAAGGTAAGATGTTCTCTCAACTGAATTTTAAATTTGTAACTTTTAGGGGGTCCGGTGTCAGGCAGTTCTGGGGCCTTAGTAACATTAAACAATCTATAATCTGGTGCAAGCTATCTAACAATGTAGCTGCAGAAGATCAACAAGTGAAGGTTAACTCCAGTAGAAACAACCATTCCAAATATAAAAGGTCAAAAAAACTCGAAACTACTAAAGGAAGTTTTTGGGTGTCAATTAATGGCACAACCGGATTATACCATTAGATATGTAGGTTCATATGAAGGTGTTATATATGTGCTCCCACACTCCTTGATGCCAACAACGTCTGCGTTACGAGAAGCTCTGCCCCAGCACAGACCTACACATGCCTTCTGTGCCAATTTATAGAAAAGGCTGTCAACTGGTCAAATGAAACCAACTCAATATTATCCAAGTGATAACCTCTTTCTTTACCAACATTAGGAGTACACCATAGTCCGTCATAGTCAAAGTTCAGGTGTGGTTATTTAGCATAGCTCCAACACTTTTTACTGAAATGTCAGAGCAATACATTGGGCCCAATTCACAAAGAACCTCTGAGGTCATGGTGGAATCTCCGCACTTCTGACGGAATCTCCGCACTCCTGACGGAATCTCCGCACTCCTGACGGAATCTCCGCAGTGAGAACCTGTAGCGTTGAGTCTCCATCACGACTCCAGAGGCTCTTTGTGAATCAGGACCATTGTGTTTTAGCACTGACTGACTCCGGAATCTGGGGATCACGGTTCGATCCCTAGCACCGGCGGCAGATTAGCAAACACCATGTGTCTCTGGACAATAGCCTGCTTAATCTTCCCGACGGCCCCCAGTGCCTAGAGACCCTTACGGGTGATTGTGCGCTTTACAAATGTGGATTATTATTTCTAGTGCCAAACCTCCCCTGAATTACAGCCACAAAACTCTGATTTTCCAAAGCTCTTCTCTCAACCTTCACGCTCTTTTCATACCATGCCAACAGCAAATGGGTATCCTTCCTCAAAAACAGTATATTGCTAGCTGTTTAGAAATACATTGCCAACAATAATTAACAATACATTCTAACAGCTTTTCTAAGCTTTTGGTGGAAGTCGTAGATTAAGTCAACTCTTTGCGTATTCATTATTAATACATTATTATGTATCCAGAACACTGATAAGTAATGATATCATAAGGTGATTTCTTTTTTTAAATGCTCCTTTCACAGCTGTTCACATAGCAACATGACAAGTATCATTGTCAATTACAAGTACATCAACGGAGAACATTTTGATCACCTTTAACATCTCGTTCTGTTGAGATATTGTTTTAAAAATGGCTCAACAACAATAAATGTTATTGTACATCGTTTTTAATCACAGATACTGCGCCAAGTGAGTAGAATTGTCAAAAAAAGAAAGTCTCATAAAAAGCAACATTTTCAAAATAATAAACTGCAGACTGGCCAAGTTGATTTGTCCTGCTTTCACAATAAATAATAAAGTGTAACCGGCTATGTGTGACTTCAATAGAGCCAACAAGCTAGGTGACTTTATCATTGGCTTGGAAGCCACCACAGGTAGATGAAAACCACTTTAACAGAACTTCCAAGCCATTGTGGACAATTGCCACACCAATTAGAAAACAGTCTCGAACACTCCCAATCAACCTAATTATATTTTGTTCTGCACCCACCAAGAGGATTGGAGTTCCGAAGTGACACCAAGGTTACACTGGGTGTGTTATGAAGCACCAAAAATAAACTATAAAATGGACATGGAAAACCATGTCATTGAGACAGTGGCATGAAAACAGAACCTGTAGCCCCATTTTCTCATCTGCATATCGTGTTCACTTACTCTTTGGTAGGTCTTGGACCACTCTCATCCAGGCAGTTCCTGCTTCCCCTTGATCTAGTGGTCATGATTCCCACTCTTCCCTCATAGAACATGTCTCCTCTTCCTCTCCTCACAAGACCTGATAAATTCTCTTCTTAGTACATATCTCCTCTCTGGGGTTGTTCTCCCCAATTTTCAATTCAGTTCTAATCAACTTTCTTCAAAGGGCTCCAATATCAATTGCTTCCCATGTGGCAAGCAGTTCCTGTCTCTCCATTTTCCAGAAAACTATGTCCAGTCATTCTCACCCACTCTTTTCTTTCAGTACTATATATTTTGTCTTTTTGGTCATTCTTGAATAGTTTCTACCTCTGCTTTCTCACCGATTTCCTTTCATACTTGATCTCCAGTTTTACTATTTCTTTTACAGATAAATGTTTCCAAGCTGTACCTCCCAAGCTGTACCTCCCTCTTCTACTGTTATCGCTATGCCAGGTCCTCCCTGGACTGGAAACAAGCATCCTGGACACAGTTTCGGGCTAACACAACTCATCCGCCAAGCTACCTTGAATTCAATGGCAGAGTAAGCATAGGACCTACGTCTGACATACCCTTCCCACTTAGGGCGACTTAGTAACACAAAAAGATGATGGACGGAATGCTGAACAAAGTTAAACATACACCCCAGCATAGACATCTGGGCCTAAAGCCATTGTTTTTAAGCTCACCGCGGCATTCCAGTTAGGGTCACGCCATATGCATATCAGTCTTGACTATACTCCCCATGGAATAGTCCAGCCCAAACAGCATACTAGGTCCTCATAGGATCAGAAACAAGCATCCTTGGACCAGTTTCGGGTAGCACCCCTTATCAGCTGGGCTAGCTTGAATCCATAGGCATAATGAGTACGGACCCACATCTGAGCATACCCTTCCATTTTGAAATGGTGACAGGAATGGTGGCTGGTTGGAGAATGGGGTAGCCTGTGGTGGTTAGGGAACCAGATATAAAATATTATGAAAATCCACCTATTTTTGGGGGACACTGTGCGGCTGCTCCTCTGTCAAAAGTTGGCAGTAGGGATTGGGTCACGTCCGATTTGCATAGGCCTAGTCCCATTGCCAAATGACGCAGTGAGCAAAGGCACAATAGGATGTAATGCGCCCAGAGCTATTGTCTGTAATTAAGTTACAGACAATTCACCCGAAACTTTTCTCTTTCAGAGGCACATCCTACACTCAGTCCTGCACTCACTTCCTTAGGCATCACAGTCATGCAGCATTTTGTCTGCAAACTTCTACCTTTCCCAATAAAATTGAGGAAAGGTGTCCTGCAGAATTTTAAAGCTGCCATCTGTCCTTACGCCCTGGTAGTAGGAAAGGACCCCCAGAGCTTGTATCGACTTTATGTGTGTCCCTAGTCCTAACCAGTAAATAGAAACACAGTTTTTAAGTACTTTGAGGGCCGCAAAGAGGTTGTGTATAGTACCTCTTATCAGAGCGTGGCCCAATTAATTTAAACTCCAAGAGCAGGCATAATGCAGGTCTTGAGAAGAAAAGATTAGACATGGACTCCTTGCTGAAAGCATAGTTTAATAAGTCAGTTTACCCTACTTCTGAGTACCCCCAGATTTTTTTTAAACTTTTAGATCTCTCACATGACCAAAGATAAACACTCCATTGCAGTAACTAAACAGTGCTTAATTTGTGCTGGTGGTGTCCTGTGGGGCCCACCAGCACTTATTTCTTGGGCCGGCACTCATTTTTCTTCATCTGACATTTCCATGGAGCAAGAGAGAGAAAAAAAAGCACAAAGGAGAAAGGAGGAGAAAGACAAGGCATAAAAACATCACAAAGGGAGATATCACAGACCTGCAGGAGTGAGATAAAATGTAGAGTGTCTGGTAGTAAATTAAAGAGGCATGAAGTGGGATTCCAGATACACAGCCTTGGTATTCGGCCCACTGACATGCAACAGCCCCAAGAGCGGGCTTCTGAGCAGAGCCTGGGACACCGGCACACGTTTGTTTTTACTAAATAAACACTGCACCTAAAGAAATTGGCACAGTAAACGTAGACATGAGGGAGCCTTAACCAACAGCCAAGAGTCAGGAAAATGTGGATGGTGTAACCATGAATCATATTCGATCGGTTCAGAGTTTAACTTCACCAGGTACAATATCCGTTAGCAGTCGGCTAGCAACAGGTTGACTGTTCTACTACTTCTATATTACATTCAAACTATTGGAGGGCCTGCAACATCTTTTCGTTATAAACCAAACCATAAGAAATACTCAAGTGGTTTCATACCCCAATATCCTTGAATGGTCATATATGTATGGCGACCTCAAACAGTAGGTTGTAGGTGACCCCAAAATTCCTGGGGATTACAGACACGAGAAAAAGGGCCCTGGCTTAGGACATTTGTAAGATGAGAACAGGATACTACGTTGTGGAAGGACCAAAAGCCCTGCTGTATCCTTCCTTTCAGCTGACTATAGAGCTTTACCACAATAGTCAAGAGGCAGGTTGAAAATGCATAGGCTAAACTCAAGCAGCCACAGACACCATAAATTCACCTTACATGAAAATAGAAACTGACAAAACACATAGAAAACATATCAAATTAAACAACACTATCCAGACACAGTTTAGGTGGTTTTGCATGTTCTACGCCAAAAATGCAGAAGTGGCATCGTCATAAAACCGTACCGCCATCGTCCCCTGTGAGATTCAGAAAAATAGCTTTATTTTTCGGATCAATGAACACATCCCTCATGTCATAAACCTAAAATATAATTGAATGGGTAACCAACGTGGAAAATCTGACCAAGATCATCTAGATTTTAAAATCAAAGCATTTAGAGGTGTCGCATTATTCCTCAGGTTGATTGCTGGTGCCTTCACCGGAGATCAAAAGAACATACAAGCATCTGGCCAAAGCCTGCGGTCGAAGTGATGCAATCCAGAAGCGACACAAAATCTGGCATGAAGACAATTTCTCTGCCTCTAAATTAAGAGTGCCGCCAATCGCTAATTCCATTTCCTTTCCCACCCCCTACAGATGAATGCTGGGTGTGTCCTTGCCTTCAAAACATGGAAGACGGCATATCGAACAGCCAAGCAAGCCTGAAATCCTAACCCTACCAACGACAAATCATGGAATAAATTTAACGCGTTGAACATTCGGTTAAAACCTCCCTGATGAGGGATAATTTGGGCCACCAATGCTTAATCCTAGGCAAACATGCTAATGTGCCAGATCCAGAAGCCAACATTAAATGAATAGAACTCTGGTGACGACATTCTTTAAGCACCAAGGCACAATTCGGCTTGAGCAATATAAATGGTCCAAATATTATAGAAGGAACAATATTCGTGCCTAGAATGCAGCGCTCACGCCAGACTCCCAGGAGACACCTGGCACAGAGCCACGGGACGGTGCTGTGGAGAACGAGGGCGCACCGTCTTGCAACCGGGTCTGTTCTGCACCGGAGGGCGGAAAAAGGGAGCACAGCATCTGCTCTGCTTTCAGTCAGCGCCACTGCCTGCTGGAAGAGCAGCTCGGTGGCGGTGCCCAGCGCCTTACCATCACAGCAGTCTCTTTGTATGTGGGAATAAAGCCCCTTCAGGGAGCAGCGCATCTCCGTGCAAGCCTCCCGAGCACCGGGCTGTGGACACAAGGAGGCATTCTGCATCCCATCCCCATCACCACCGGCATCCTTCATAGCCCACCTTGCCTTAATGGCTCGTTGCACTAAAGCGGTTCGTTGAACACAAAAGGAATACACACTTCGTATTTTACTCGGCGCCATCTCATACTGAGGCATAAACCAGGACACTGTCGAGTCGTTCAATGTTGCTGCCCTGAAGGTTGGCCGAGGGGTGTGGAAACTGGTGTCTGAATGGAACGAGTGGCTGGCGAATTAAAATCGTTCTCACCTTTATAGCCTCAAACCCAAATCAAGTAATGCAGTACTGCTCCACCACACCCCTCCCCATACTGTTAATTTTACAGCAGCTGTATGCCTTTCTGCTAAACCAAGAGGCTGGCGCCCCTCCCCCTTTCCAGCATTTATTTCACTGGAGGGCCACGCATTTTACATAACAGAACAGCTGCAGGTCACCTACAGCCCGCCCCTACCAAGTTAATGTATTTAATTTGGTGTCACTGTGGCCGTTTTAAGTTTGTAGCAGATGGAGAGCTCCATTTACCAGTACATAAAAGCAATAAGGACGGGTGTTTTGATTTTATATAAGACAGCATTGCTGAGCTCTACGCTTCAGTATTTTGAAATGTGGCTATGTAGCATAAACAGCATACATTTTGCGGGGAAAACACACACAAACAGCCGATCACCTTTATTCCTCTGCAAAACGGAAGCACTTCCCCCAGTACAAATGTATAATTATAGCATGTACATCCTTCCTCTTCCCCGAATAAAGCACACATTCTTGCTCTCTTGTCAACACGTAATTTGCATGAACAGCAGATATCATAATTGTATTTTAGAAGTTGCCCAACAACTCGAGTCCCCAGGCAATGCCTCCTCCGTGTCCCCTGCCAAACATATTTTACAGGAAATGACCTAGACCTTCATTTTTTAAATTCTCCTGATCCCCCATATCGCCGATGATTTCCTCAATATCTTTCTATGAGTACCATAGATGGAAAATAAACACGCAGAGAATCGCCCCCATCGATGTTGCAGCTTTGAACCACCTGATTATATTTTCTGTATAGGAGCATCATTTATTTTAATGTAAAGTTACAAATTGTGTCTTTTCACCTGTTATGTTATTTTTGTTTTACAGGATTAGTAGTCATTTCACAGACACATATGATCACCTTCCTACCCACCTCATTGACCGTTCCGCCCCCTCTAGTAATGTTTTGTGCAGGAAGATCAGGTCTCCAAACCAGCGTAGCTGAAGACCACTTGTTCTCCATTTTGTATTATTTTCCTACACATATCACCAGGTTGCCCATTACTGGTGTGGTCGCGTGTGATATTTTAATTTCCCTGGATTCTTTCACAAGCAGAGATTTAGCATGACTCCTCCATCCATCTTGCATCATCTGCCCTCCGTTCCTGCATCCCTTCCTGCCCAGCCTAGCTCATCACCCACAGCACAAAGACGCCTCCCTTATGCAAAATGCAACCACCCTCCCAGCATGCAGCGGCCCCCACTCACCGTAATGCGAGGGATGTTTTTCTTCCCTTGGTAAGACATCTTTGGGGAGGGGGCACTGTATGATGCGATGCAACGGGCTCCCCCAAGGGTCAGATGCACACGCGGAGTTTTTCTTTATTTGAATAAAGGTTTTTGCGGAGAAGGCTTCTGAGTAGGATGAAAATCTCCCCTTGGTGGAATTCCAAGAGGGGGGTATAAAAAATAAATAAAAAATATCCCCCGCTTCTTTCCTCTGCTGCCAGCCCAGCCTCGGAGACTGTGGCAATAAAGAGCTGTGCAGCAGGGTAGCACTACGCATGCGCGACGTAGCCGCCACTCCCTTCTTTCACTTCTCTCCTTTTCTCCCCCTCCCTCCGTTCTGCCATCTTTCGCAGAACCATAGAGCGCGTGCGTGTGATCCAACGAGTGCGCGCGCGTAAGCCTGTCACGTCAGGACCTGGCATCATCGATGGGGTTTTCGCGACGATTTACAAACGAAAGAATCTGGTCGCTGATTCGAATAGAGCGGACAGAGGCGGGTCTGGCGGGAAAGCGAAACGGCGATGACGCTAGTTTGGATTGCCAAAATGTAGCGTGATAGTTTCCATGGAGTGCGGCGAGGCAGGTGGTTGCAGGAAAAGAAAATTAGCGTTCGAGAAGGAACAGTTCTTTGGTGTGGATGCTAGTGGCCGTTACAAACCGCGCGTGGAGATAGATTAATAAAGCAGAGGCAAGCCGTTTGTACCCTCTGAAATGTTTACTGTTTTATTATTGGTAATTAGTACTCGAATTACGCCGAATGCCCGATTACTTCCCGGTAAATTATTATGCGGTATAATGCGGAAATCGTTTTTATATTATTACTTTATTATATTTTAATTTTTTCACATGAAAATGCATACATTTTAGAAGAGGAAAGTGGGAGATTTACAAAAAATAATCGGTAGACTATTTCTCCTATTGATTTATGTTGAGGCGCAATCGGGTCTACTGTCAAGTATGGGAGTTGCAAGTGCGCTTGCTGCAGGATCGGATATCAGAAATGCAAATATACTTTTTTTTTCATTTGTCAGGAGCACGGAGAAAGCGCTATGGCAGGCAGACACAGTGGGGCAGATTTACAACTTCTGGCGCATCTCTGCTAATCAGCAGGGATGTGCCAAAACAGTTGCAACAGGCCAAACCAGCCGTGCCCCACCACTGATGCGCCTCATTTACATTGCGGCGCACGGATGGGCAGATGCGTGTCGCATACCCCGGCGGAAAGGCGGCGCATTGCTGGAGTCGCGTCACAAGCGCAACGCAGCTCCAGCAAGGCTCGGGGTGCCCCTATGCCTAACATGCTGCGTCAATTCTTACACCTGATTCAAGCAGGTGCAGGGTTTTGGTGCAGCATGCCCGTTAAAGTGACTGAGTGAAATCTTGTAGATTTCACTCAGCCACTTTTCCAAGGCGGTCCTGTGCCGTAACACCCAAGTTTGGTGCAGGGCTTTACAACGTGACGCATCTCCCAGATGCGTCACAGCCAAGTAGAGGACCCCATTCTGCCATATAGTCCTTCAACCAAGTCCCATAGTCCTCTTTCTTCGTTGCTCGCAGCCTAAGTTAAGTATCTTCCTCCTTACCTCCATATCGTTTTTACTGTTTGAGCAGGGTTGTTGTTGACTTTTTGATTATTGTAGCTAATTGGGTGATGGCATAGTTTCTATTTTCGATGTGCACTGATTTTTCTCTTGTCCAGGTGCGAGCTGCCTCGGGACCACTCTGCGTTCCCTTCGTGGCCTGTTACTGGTGCGGTCCTTCGCCCGCATGGTGGTGCCTATCAGACATCTTGTCCTGCCTGCAACGTGTAATCTCTATCCCTCCACTATGGCTGGAGATTGCGTGCCACGTCTTATGAGCCATCAAATCCTGGAGAGTGACGCCCTTTGGTTTAAGGGTCCTTAGCCCCCAAAGGGCACTTTCATTAACCACCTTTGTACACCCAGAGTGCTGGTTCTGTAGCCTTTTGCGCATTCATGTATGACACCTCAGGGGGTAAGTCATCCCCTTTTAACTCACCCGGCCTTCCTCCACAGTGTTGACAGTCCGTGAGGGCTCGATTTTGCTTACCTAAGGCAGCGTGGTTGCATGCTGGGACACGCCTCCCAGGCTTGTGCTCCCCTTGTAATTTAACTTCATCAGGGGAGAGTGTCCCGGGCGTGGACCCAATATATTGAGGCACTACCTATTTAAAGTTGTTTGATTGTCTCCAATCCCTTTTCATTTCCCTATTGTTCTGGTGCCATATTGGCCCTCACTGTTGGTCACCCCATTACCTTTATATTGAGTATGGAGTTCTATGATGATGCACAGGGGGACCCCCTAGAGTAGCTGCCCTTTGATTCCTTCTACAAGGACCTTGATACCTCTCTATGTATATATTGTGCAGTAGCACAGAGCAGGGACTCTTGCAGCAGCTAGCGCAGGAATGTGCCAGGTTGGCTAGTCTGGCTACCCCTCATGGATGCACCAAGCGACAAAAAACAGGAAAGGGTAGAACATGACGCCTTCATACGTCTTAAACATGCCTTCCTTAATCAGGACCCTCTACCTGATAATCCCATCAGACCACCTCCGTTCCTCCCCTCACCAGCTCCTCAGATCAGGACGACACCCAAGGGGATACAGAAGACGACCAAGGACTTTCACCTCTAGTCCTGACATTGAATTTATTTTCTTGCGGCACTTATTGCACCTTTGTAAATCATGGGAACATCCCACGCCAGCCTCCTGACAGTACACTATGTAATCATGACAAATATCCCAACCCATGAAGTTTCATGCCCTACTGGCAGTAGTTAAAAGCTGTCTGTCTTCTTCAGCACACTGACAACTGGAGTTTTGAAACATAGTCATGATAGTAAACAATTGCTGCTGAGCTCAAAAGAGTATCCAGAATTGGGTGACAAAATGCTTTAGTGCAGGAATTCAGTAATGATTAAAAAGCTGTGTTAGTCTAACCCCTGATGCGTGGTACTTGGTAGGGCTGCCTTTCCGGACAAAAATGCAGATGATATTAAACCTTATGTTTGTCTTGAAGATACCATGCATTTGTCCCATGGTGGAATATGTGGCACATTGGTATATATTAAAGTATTCCCAACCACAAACATATCAGAACAGAACATGGTTTAAAGCACACTCTTCAGTGAGGCACTCCCCAGGATTTCTTTGTAAATAATGAAAAGCAGTGCACTATGAAACTGCAGCATCAAATCAAATGACATCACATGAAAATCAATTCTTCAGACTGTCATCATATACAAAGGTAACCCCCTACACAAATACTTCTAGGTCTGGGAAAAGGGGGAGAAAATACCACTATATTGAAGAAAGTGCCCACTTGACCTGTATTTCTTTTCGTATATATCTTACAAATGCTGTTGGTTCTGTCCCCCAGATACATCTATACTACAGATGCAATATCTTTTTACAGGTTATGTTTATTAATTTTCCTTTTTTTTTTTTTAAATATATTTTTATTACTTTTTTTAACCCCTTTTTTAGACAAGGCAACAATCACTGATGGCAACATAAAATTATGATCCAGTTAAAACCAAGATCAATACAATTTCATAGGCAACACACATAAAGGAAAAAAATGTCAGACATATAGGTGGGCAGAGTTTCCCTAACAACAACTCATTATTTATACAACCATCGTACTTCAATTAATCAATTAAATCCATTCTGATATTGGAGACCAAATGTTCGCTCCCATAGTTCTTTTCTTTCTCCCTTTAGTTTTATAAATTGATAGCTCCAGATTGTACATTGCTAGCAGTCTTGAACACCAATTCATGAAGATGGGTGGATCATGGCTAATCCAATCGTTTGTGATACAAGCAATTACCACCGCCATACTTATAAATAAAAAAGAGGCTATTGCTATAGATCGACTATTAGCCACCCTATCCGACCCAACCCCAATTAGGACTAATTCACCTGTTATTGTCACAGGGAATCCCATTATAAAACCCCAAAACGACTCAATTTCCTTGAAAAATTCCCCTAATTTAGGACATGAAAAAACATATGTATTGAATCTGCTGCATATAAGCCACACCTGTTACATTTAACTCCAGTTGCCCCCCATTTAGAAATCCTCCTTGGTGTATAATATAGATCATAAAGGGCCATATAATGTCGACTACGGATTCTTCCTGTCATTAAAGCTTGATTAGCAAGCTCATGAGATTTTTTTATATTAATGTCCTCAACACCAAATTTATTTTCCCGTTTTAGTTTCCAAAAATCTAAATTATCAGAAAATGTTTCCATTAATTGTTGATAGAATTGACCAAATGTTTTTTTTTGTTTTTTTTCTTAATTTTTTCAATTAAAGGAATATTTACAAACTGTTGTCCAGTTCCTGACCCCAGCCGAGCAAAGAAACTACGAATTTGGAGCTATTTAAAGAACTCATGTTTACCTAATCCATATTTTTACTGTAGGTCTAAAAATGATAATAATTGGCCCTCATCATACATATCCCCTAAGCGTCGTATTCCTTTTAAGCCTCATCTATTTGTCACTTGATATCGAAATATTATAGGGAGCAGAAGCTGAAAAGGGGTTGCGGCATTCAAATTTAAGACCCATATCTTACGTTTGATTTGCTTCCAGACTAAATAGGCAGCCTTAAGTATCTTGAATTTTGTTTTTTTTAATAGCTAGGTTAAATTACCTTGATTAGAAACTCATTAGTCTCCTCCACAGCCCGGGTTCGTAAATTCATGGTCTATGGCATTGCATATGTTCAGCCTTATCCCCGACTACCAAAGGAGTTTAAAAAAAAACTTTTTACTTATTGTATCTTTTCCTCATATTAACTGTGTAGGTCAGCAAAGTGCCACAAGCTAGCATTATCGAAGAGGAGTTTCTAAGCTTGATTGCTAAATTTAAAAAGTTCTGCTTTAAAGGAGTAAAATACATGTTTTGAAAATATTGGTTTAAAGTCGTAATGGTAACATTGGATAAATGTCAGATATAGCTGTCGGTTGCAGACATATACACATTTCCTGGAGCCTGTCGACATGCTAAATGCAACTAGCACCTTTCCAAAATCTTTGAAAGAAGTTGGCGGCATCTGGCAATAACAGACACCAAAAGCGGAAGAATTTCATTTTGTTTTCCTTAGCTGTCCCAACACGGTTTCATCTTTTTCAGATTACAATGGAGAAAATGATGTTGTCGTATCCTTTACTCAATAGCAGATTAAATAAGATTTAACAAGCCATCTTAAATTAATTATTCGTGGGCCCATATACTCAGGTGCTACCATAATCTGGTTCCTATGATTGTGCCTGGATATTTAGTTGGGTGAAACTAACTAGCTATAAGACCCGTAGCCTTTTGATACATTGTTGTTTCTAGTTGGAAAGGTGTTGGAATGTAAGTGTGGCCTATGAGGAAATTGTTTTTTGAGCTGGGTCTGGTGGCTGAGTGAACTAATGAATTTTCTGTGGATACCTATTTTATGATAGCTTGGTCACAGGTTGAAATCCTGGTGGGTCTACTAAGCCTTTCATCCTCCAGAGGATTATAAAATGAGTACCGTCAGCGGTGTTGAATTCATAGCACCTGACACACAGAACATATTGTCGAAGCCAGCATACTGTTATATTTACTTTGGCTGATGGACAAGTAGGCCCAAAGCCCATAAACCACAAAGCCTTTAACGACAATTTTGTAGTACAGATTTACTGTACGGATCTCTGATAGGATTATCTGTCACTAAAGCAAGATGTGTATTTCTATGTGTATTTGGTTTAAGCTCATACATGTAGGATTCATTAATGCAAAACCTTTACTATTAGGGTCTATGCTGTAAGGCAATGTAGTGTGCTGTGAGCTCAGCTTGTATTACTGACATTGTTGTCAGTACAAAAAAATGTACACATTTGCAAATGTAACCATTTAAAATTACTTATAATGCTTTCAAAATGTCCCTGATAACATGCAGAAGTTTGACAGCAAAGCTGGCGATTTTCTTTCCTTTTAAAAGAAAATGTACTCGAAAAATTGCTTAGCTAAAAAGTTGCACAGATTTAGATACAATTTTACTGATTCTCTGAGGCATCCTTCAGTAAAATCTTTAATACAGGCAATTTTTTTTTTGTAAAGGAGGTGGAATCACTGTAACATCGTTATGGAGAGAATACAAATATATTACTGTCCAAATTCTTAAAGAAAGACACAAAAGTGCACCTGCAAATATGTCTACTGAAATATACCTTTAAACCACGCCTCTAGCAAACTTCTGAGAATTCCATTTTCGCATAAGCAAATATACATGGTCACAAGTTTGAATCCTGGCTGGTTCATTCAGCTTTTCTTCCTTCCAAGGACAATAACTGAAATATTGTTGAGCTGGTTAGCAAACATCTGTTATTTCCGTGCCTAGAGACATAGGGTGAACATGCGCTTCATAAATATGCTATGGTATAAACTTCTAACCTTTTCTAGTGCGAGAAGAAATTGTAAAGGAGTTGGTGAATACCCTTCAACATGCTAGTTAGTGGGTATGCTCAGACTTCCGGAATTCCAACTCTGGAACAAATGCTTCACACTTCCATAACCAGTATGTAGATTTATTGAAATGTGGGAAAATCACAGTCTTGCTAGAAAAACAAAACCTGATATAATATGAGCATAATCAGAGAAGCTGTTATCAGAGCTCTGATATAATGAGACAGCTGCTCTAATTTTGTCACCTCACTGTATGGAACCCAAAAGCACAAGTGGACTTTTTTGCAGGAGAAGTAGATTTCTGATACATCACGTCCCTTGCGAAAGTAGACATTGTATATAGTTCCACATTCCTGACCAATGAGTTGGGTAACAGTAACCTTCTGTTATTCAGTGGTAGTATGCTCTTGGGGTGAGCGAGCTCTTTACAAATATGCATGTGCATGATTTGTAGTGGTCACTCCTATCATGTCTCTTTGAACATGTAGCTTGGCTTATTGGTAGAGTGGAGTCAAGGAGGACGAGATATAGTTGCACATGTGGTTGTACTACCATCCTTTTGAGACACTTGTTTAGTATTTTATGGTAAGTTTTTTTCTGTAAAGTCTCAGAATGCAGTGTCAACCAAATGGCACTGTGCCCTGTAGGCACTCCTCCCGAGATGCATTCCCTCTTAATGGTAATGTTTTGTTCAAATGATGTAATTAACAATGAAGACTTTGCTTTTTCCATTTGATATTGTCTCAAATCGCGATATGTACTCCCCTATGCATTTGGGAACCCATGCAAACGCAATTGCCGCTATCGGCGCCACTTGCGGGAGACAACATTGGTATTTTCATTTACACGCGATTGTACATTTGACCCCTGATGAAGGGCATGGGTCCCGAAATGCATAGGGGAGTACATATCGCGATTTGAGACAATATCAAATGAAAAAGCAACGTCTTCATTGAAAATGAAATATTCGTGTGATAATATATCCAAAGGAGGCTCGCCTTTTACCATCCGGCCTGATCTCTGAGATCTGAGTCTCTGTTCCTGGCTGTGGTTCCCCGAGTAAAAAAGGCCCACATTGGAGGCCGCTCTTTCAGGGTGCGAGCTCCGTAGCTCTTGAACTCTTTTCCCTTGACACTACGCAGTACATCTAATCTACTGGTTTTTAGGAAGGCCCTTAAAACATGGATCTTTGCCCGTTAGTGCGCTTTCTCTCTATTGCTGGATCTCCCTTATTCCTCTGTAGTGGTCCTGTTTTTGTTGTGTGTCGTTTGTCTTTTCTGGTCGCTAATAAAAGCGCTGGGACACTCTATCAGAGTAGCCGTGCGCTATAGAAGACCAACTTAACATTAACATAAAATTGAATGTTATTAAGTGATAACGCATTACATTTGGAATAAATACAAGTCCTTTGGAGTTATCATGAACTTGTGTTGATGACATAATTTGAACAAGAACAGATTACATCATTACCATTAAGAGAGAACGCGTGCATATCACAGATCTGATAAAGGTCACACCAGTTATGCTGTGGCATAAGATTTGGACCACAGATGAGATGACCTTTAGCAGGGACGTGATCCAGGACTGCATGAAACAATCAGCGGCTAAGAAGATCATTTGGCTGCAATATATTAAAAATTTTATGAATTCCATTGGGCCCCCCGAATTCTTCACAACTCCGAGTACATGTTCCTTAATTTCGAAAAAACATTTAAAAGACTCCTGTCTCGAACTGTTGGAAGAGAGAAGGTGGTACCTGGATTGTAATAAGTCAACAATTGTCTCTCATCGCCGCATTTTACATGGTCCAGGATTACACCCGTATCTGGCTCCAGAAATTCCTAGTTATACAAGAATGCTTCTAACTAGGATGAGAACAGACTGCTTTTTTAGGATGGTAACATTCCCTACCCCAAATGACTGGTCGGTGTTACAGACAAAATGCCCATGTGATGACGTTTCGACTCAGTCAAATATTCATAGTATTCTTTTTTGTAATTATTATGAGTGGGGGAGAAAGAGATTTTTGTTACCACTCCTAAGACTGTGGGGCCTGCGTCAATGCAGACCTGCTCTAATTAGACTGTATATGCTACCCGATGAACTTACTGTGAATACAGCTGCCAATTATCTGAAATACGTGGTTAGAACAAGAGGCTCCATGAATTAACGTTATAGTGGGACTCTATATATATGTAGCTGATAGCATTCCTAAATATTTGAGTTCCTCTGATTGCCTTTCTTACAAGGTGTTTATAAAAAAAGTAATATTTTTAATATTTTCTTCTGCTGTAATATAGATAGATTTAACTGTTTTTATGGTATGAATTTTTATTGTGCTTTTATGGTCTTTTAATAATACCGAATAAAGCTATCTTGACTTGACTTGACTTGAGAGAACGCGTCTCAAGAGGAGTGCCTACAGGGCACAGTGCCATTTGGTTGACACTGCATTCTGTGACTTTACAATTTTTTATCCCCCAGGGTCAGAGGGGACTATACCCGGAGGCACCCAAAGAAAGCTATTTGAAGTATACCATTCAAACAACTGAGTGAATTAACGGCGTGCCGCACACCCTAAACCATTTCTAATTGAAGTTTTTTTCTGTGCCATCCTAAATCTTGAACAGAGCCAGTGGAGAAACATAATTGTGTGGCTGTGGTGATTTCCACACAATTGAACAATTTCTGTACTCACAACACAATCCAACAGGTAACCCATGAGCAGATTTTAGCAAAAAACATTTCGTTTCGAGCTGTGACTCATCAAAAGTTAGTCAGATCCTTCAAATGTTTGTTTCTCAGAATCTGTAAACATCCCCCTTTTATGGATTTCAGAAACCGCTTTTGTTTACAGAAGAAATAAAAGACTTAAATGTATTTCAAACAGGGGAGTTAGAATGATTAATACTTGTTTTATTGTTTGTTTTTACTATTAACACTCATGTATGTTCACATCACAGGCACTGCTCTCAAAGCTGCGGTTATTAGACTAATGTGCTCAGACTTAGAAAAATCAGAAATCGGTTGCTTCTCTTTTTTATGTAATGAACCTTAAAGTTCCTCCTAGTAAAGTATGTTGTCATGATCCTAGGTCTGCACTCACCTCTTTGGTTCTCCAAACTGTCATTCGGTGTGCGTATTCAAAGGAAGGGAAGAACGGAGGTGCCTGCAGACCTTTGGCACCACCTGGAGGGCACCTAACTACAATAAGGGACCACCGTCCTGAGGGTTGTGAATGGCTGCGGTCACTTTGAAGTTGCCGAATATAACGTCCTTGTGGTCCAAAGCGTCTTTGTTAGGCAATCGAGATATATTGTTACTGTGGTCAGCACCGTGTTGCCAGAGTTCATGTAAAACTGAACATTTGTTTGTAAGCATCTTTTGGAGTCAAAAGAAGTCTGAACTAAATACAGAGAATTATTCTTAGCAATCAAGTATTTGTGAAGGCAAACTCTATTGTTCAAGTACTGCTTCAATGCTGTTTTTTTAAGGAATATAAACTCTTACTTTGTACACCTTATTGTTCTATGTGGGAAATGGTAAAGTTGTTAATCAATTTCCAAGACTTCAATAGTTTTCTTAATATACACATATTGTGTTATGGTAGCAACAAATGTTAGGGAAGCGATTCTGTGGCATCCATGTAAATTTTACAATCTGCTAAATGTTTTTTATATTGCAATTTGAGAAAACATTGATGAATATAATTTCGATCTAAAAAGCATGTTCTCATAAAACCGGAGGTAGGTACCTTGTCACTAAAAGAAGTAACATAATTCCAAATACCTCTGACCTTAGTTTCATACCATAAATATGTCTGTTCTCACGAATTTTAGAATTTAAACCGAACTTGGAAAGTTAGAAACACAGAGCTATTCTTAAAGGATGGCAGTAATAAAAATATTAGGTGCTGTAACACATTGATAAGTTACTCAGGCCTCGAAAAATCATAAAAATGTTTTTGGATCTAGGGACAGATGTATGAAGCATTTTACCGGTCGTAAACAGCCTATTGGGCCATTTGCGAGCAGTAAAATGCATTTTGCCATGTACAAAATCAAAATGCAACTCTGTAACTTGTTACTGAATCGCATTTTACTTTTGCGATTCCGCATTATTATTATTTAGGGTGTCCTACGAGTCTATAAAAAAATCTCAATTAGAGACCCACAAAATCAAATGGGCTTACATCTGGCCCCAGGTGACAACTTTACCTAATAATCTTGTGAAGATAAGGAAAGTGTATAAAATGCTCACCTGAAATCAGAAAAGAAAATTTAAAGAGAAATAGTGGGAAAATTTGCTAGAACCAATAGAAACAAAAAATGCAGGAACATTTTGGAAGTTAAAAGAGGAAGGTTCAGGTAAGACACAGGGTGCAATGAATTGTGTGGTGGAGAACGCTGCATGGAAGGAGTCTCTAAAGGAAATATATGGTAAGAGAGTAGAGCCAGCAGAAAGCAGTAAAATTCCCTGGAAAGGGAGGAATGATTACATCAGAGCAAGCTTCACAGTAGGTAAAATAAAACATATTATAGCAAATCTAACCTTGACTCACGAAGCTGGACCCTATAACCTCCCTTCCATCAGAATAAAGACTCGGTTGGAGTGGTGGGCTGACATTTTATTTCGGATGTTCTCTGTCATATTAGACACAGGTCAAATCCCTGATAGCTGGAGAGGCGCTATAATCAGCCCCATCCATAAGAGAGGAGATATAAAGACCCCAATAAACTATAGGTTGATTAACCTCTTAGATGTGGGAGAAAAAGTATCCCCAGCAATTATTTTGGGAATATTGAAGGAATGAGTTGAATTGAGATCATTTGTGCCCTCAGAACAAGGTGGATTTAAGGAGTGTCACTCCACAATTGATCGCTGTCCTCTGATCTAATGTATGGAAATCAGTCGAGCAGAGAGGAAGGTTGTTGTGTTGTTTGGTAGATGTCCGTGCAGCTTTTGATCTGGTGGACCGGAACTGGTTATTGGAAACCCTGATAAAATATGGTATCCCAAAGGGAATATTGATCTTAATCCAGGAGCTACGTAGACAAAGTTGGGCCCAGGTCATTATGGATACTGAGTGGACACAGAAAATAGCAATCAATAAGGGACTAAGACAGGAGTGTGTTTTGGCCCCACTACTCTTTCCATATTTGTAGCAGATCAGCTGACTGCTTTTGTGGTGGCTAGAGATGCTATTCCTAGAATGAATGGAAAATATATATCATGCCTTCTTTACGGAGACAATCTTGTAATTGTAGATCAGACAGAGATGGGACTGCAGACAAAGTTGGATGCCTTTGGGGAATACTGCAGCCACTAACAGTTAACTGTAAATATGGATAAAACCAAGGTGTTGTACTTTGGTAAAAAAAAGTAAAAAAGTTTAGTTGGTATTTGTGCCCCACAAAATTGGAAATTGTT
Source organism: Lissotriton vulgaris (assembly GCF_964263255.1). Lineage (NCBI taxonomy): Eukaryota > Metazoa > Chordata > Amphibia > Caudata > Salamandridae > Lissotriton > Lissotriton vulgaris. Next base: position 462,699,093 of record NC_141699.1, read on the forward strand.
AATTAATATAAATATCTTGGGGTTTGGTTTGAAAGGTCCCTGAATTGGCATACCCATATAGAGTCCCTAAAGGCAAGGTCCCTTGCTTTGGTGAGTGGCTTGAAAAAAGGAAATCTGGTCTATGGTGAGATGTCGCATAGACCTGTTTTGAAGGCTTTTGTGGCCGTGATACCCCTGCAATTACAACACAGAGCTGATGTGCTTTGTACCAGCAGCAAAAGAGGGTGGGATGTTGAGGAAGAGAAATGTATTAAGACCCTAATGTCCCTACCAGGTTTCTCCATGATTCAGGCTGTAAGAATGGAGATGGGCACGACTTCATGAAATATACATACTGGCCCAAGTGGCACTAATAAGATTCTGGAAATGTTTTGGCTCGGGAAGGAACAGAAAGTGTCCCTTTGATGTAAAAATTAGATCCAGCAAAGTAAACTGAAATGGGCCAAAGGTGTCAGAAAAAATGTATGCTGGGATATGAAGGTGAGGTTATGCTCACAGACTTTACAAGTAGAAGTCTCAAAGGACGGGCTAAGGGCATTAGGTAAGGAATTGTCTCGGTAATATGATTGGCAGTATCTGAGGAGGAAAAAATCTGCGCAATTCATGTTAAATTCCTGGCAGAATAGTTTCCTTATCTGGATATATTACCAAATCGTTGGCTTAGGTGTGAATTGCTAAGAATAAGGATTGGTGTCAACCCCTATTATACAAATGACAAGACAAAAGTGGAAATGATTCAACCCAGTGGGGACTGTATGTGTGAGTTGAGTACAAATTGCGATATTTTGCACATTTTAGTGGATTGCTTAAAATTGTTGCATTATTTTTTAAATATGGAATTAAGAGTCGAGCTTAAGCCTTAGGGATATTGCAATTGCTATTGGAAGGTTTATGATTGGAGTTAAAAAGGCCCTGCATGAGTAAACAAGATTAATTAGGTTTTAGGTAAATTATAACAAGGAGCTATAATGAGCAATGAATTGGTATAAATATAACCGGGGTATTTTTAAACTGTATTTTTTTTTATCAAGATTTTAGCAGATTAATTTTAAATAGTGTTAAATCTTTACATACATTTGAAAATGTATATTACAATTTGATATGTGTAATTGGTCTAAATAAACATTTCTTTGACTGACTACTCGACTCGACTGATGACTCGGAACTGAGCTAAATAGGGCTCGGCTGCATTTAGAGTAGTGACAGATTTCCTTGCCCTTGAATAGGGCCTGTCTCCCTTGAAAAATACTGTCCAGTCTGCTCGTGCCTAGCTACCCAGGGGGTGAACAGGGGTTATCTAAAGTGCGTATCCCCCTTACCCTAACTAGAAGCAAGACTCCCTATTTGAACAAAGGTACCTACCTCTGCCAACTAGAGACCCCCGTTTCTAATGGTGGCGGTGAGGATTTGTATTTGTACTTGAGCCACAGTGATTGGTGTATATCACTAGTTTAGTGCAAACCACTATGCAACCACATACTGTGTTTTATTTTTGGTTCTATTTTTGATCCGACCCTTGAAGTATTCACACATCGAATGGTAAACCAGCAAGTGAGCTGCAGAATTGGAGTTTGACATTGAAATGTTAAGTATTTACAAAGTAGAGCCACTCAAGCAGTTCTGCAAGACGTTTGGATGTCCCATGAAGAGCAACCCTAGGAAAGAGGGGCTATAGAAGGCCTTAGAGGCCTGGTGGGAGGCCAGAGAAGCTGGGGAGATAGATGATGAACATGTGGATGGGGTGTGCAAGATGGCGGTTTCAGATCCCAGGATTTGACTGTTAGGAGAGCAGCCTCTAGGGCTGTCAGCAATCTTTCTTACAGGAATTTGTCTCCAGAGGAAATGGAAGAGAACCAAAGGGTCAGAAATCATGAATTGAAGATGCTGATGTTCCAGATGAGGAAATTGGAAATGGAAAAAGACAAGAAAGCTACCCTTGCCTTGGGAGAAAGGAAGTTGCTGTTGGCACATAAATTAAGCATGAGAGATCTGGACCTCAAGGCCAAACAGGCGGAGTCCAGCGCAAATGGTGGCAGCGTACAGCCAGTGCAAGGGAGTAAGGTTTATATTTCTAAAAGCCTAGTACAGAATTTCCAGACAGGGAGGATATTTATGCTTGGTTTGTATTTTATGAGACAACGCTGCACATGAATGAGGTTCCTGAGAAACATTGGGGGCAGGCCTGTGGAAACAATTTGAGGCCAATAGGAGGAAAACCCTGACACCTTTGGTGGAGGCGGGTGCTCTGACCTACCCCAATATGAAGGAGGCTTTATGCCTCAGGCATGGGCTCACACCGGAGCAGTATTGGGAAAAGTTTAGGTCTTTCAAGAAGCTAGAATCCAATACATGGGTTGAGTGTGTGAACCTGTATTTCACAACACTGGATGGTCGGATAAAGGCAGCAAGGTAACGGATTACCAGGGGTTGTACAACCTGATTGGTTGGGAGCACTTAAGTAGTCTTTGAGTTCCAGAGCTGTGCCAGCATGAATGAAGGAATGAAATTGGATTTGTATAGCGCTTAGCTACCCTGAGGCCTCCTAGCGCTTGTGGAGCAGAGAGACAGAAAGGCATGTTATGCTAGTGTGAAGTGCTGAGAAGATGGGTTTTGAGAAGTTTATGGAATGCCAGCATGTTAGGTTCCCCTCGGAGAGTGGGGGGAGGGAATTCCATAGATTGGAGGCATTCAGGGAGAAAGAACGTCCACCCCATCTGGATTTTCGTACTTTCATTGAGGTGGCAAGAAAAGCGGAGCTGGAGCGAAGCCTCCTAGGCGGTTGATAGGGGGTGACCAAGGACTGAAGGATGACTGGGCTTGATTTCCACATAGCTCTATGGGCCAGGCACATGGCCTTAAAATGAATCCTGGCCCGGATAGGAAGCCAGTGAAGATAACTCAAGGCAGGTTTCGCTGTTTGTCTCTGGGGAATCTGGAGCAGTTGGCAAGCCGCACATTTCTGGATTACTTGTAGCCTCTGGATTGTGGACCGAGGGGCGTCCAAATACAGCGCGTTCCCATAGTCCAGGCGGGACAGTATGAGGGCTTACACCATAATCCTCCTTGCCTGGAAAGGGAGCTGGGGAAGGATCTTTCTTAGCATTCTCATTAGGCTAAAACGTAGCAGAGAGCTTAGTAGCTTGATGATTAAAACAGAGGGAGCTGACAAGCCACATGCCTATGCTCTTAATCTGCTGCTTTGGGGTGGGCATAGAGCCATGACAGGTCCGCCAAATAACTGTTGAGGAGGGAGATGGAGATTTGCCCAGAAACATCAGTTCGGTCTTGTCCCCATTTAGCTTGATCCGGGAACCGTCCATCCATTCGGCTACAGCCTCTAGGCAAGCACCAAGAGCACTAGATGATCCCTCAGGGTGGTTGAGTGCTACCACCAGTTGGGTATCATCTGCGTAGGTAATGATCTTTATGCCAAATGGAAGGACTATCTCTGCCAAAGGGGCCATACAGGTGTTAAAAAGTGTGGGGCTCAGGGTTGAACCCTGGGGGACCCCACAGCTAAGAGACCACCGGTTTGATAAGGCAGTTCCCTCAAAGACTTGAAAGAACCGATCCTTTAGGAAAGACTGGAACCAGGTAAGTGCCATGTTTGTCACTCCCATGTTTTTTAGCCGCTCAAGCAGTATGTTATGATCGATAGTGTCGAAGGCGGCACTGAGATCTAAAAGAATGATAGCTGCTGATCCGCCATGGTCCAGAAGTCTCCTTGCCTCCTCTGTTACCGCCAGAAGGGCCGTCTCGGTCCCTAGCTGAGGATGGAATCCTGTTTGAGAGACATGAATCAGGTTGTTGGATTCTAAGTGCTGTACCAGAGTGGAGTTTATATGTCTCTCAATCAACTTGCTCAGCCAAGGAAGGAGAGAGAAAGCATCTGATGGATAGTAAGCTGACTGACCCCAGGAAGCTTGCTCAGGAGGCGGACTGCTGGATGAGTACCAGGGTCCACAGGGCATATGTGGGAAATTCAGCCAAGGGTGGTCAAGATCCCAGCAGAAGAGTGGGGGGAACAAAGGTTGTTCTCTAAAGGGCCCCAAAATAGTTCGCAGGGTAAAGATTTCCAGCCCCCAGTTCTAAGAAGCCATGGCCCCTCAGGGTAGGCCAGGCAACCGGGGTCCCTGCATGTGTATGCATGTGGTCAGGAGGGTCACATGCAGAATGATTCCAAGGCACCACCAGCACCCACTGGTGCACCATCACAGGGGTTAGTTTGTGTAGTGCTGTGGGAGGCGTTGGTTTCTGATGAGTGTGGGCATCCAGCTGGGATGACCTATATCTCATTAGGAAATCGAGAGATGGTCCAGGAAACCTGCCTGCCAGATAACACTAAAAAGTACCTGCAGTGGGTGACCATCAAAGGGAGGAGGGTGGAAGCTCTGAGAGACACAGGAGCCAGTATGACGCGGTCAGGTGTCACTTGGTGTCTGAAGAGCAGGCCATCCCCAATGTGCTTCACCCTGTGGTTGCTTTAGACAACTGAGTGCCTGTGTAGGTGCCACTGGTTCCCTTTGAGTATGTCAGGTTTCTTGAAGGTTAATATAAGTCCATCAATGCCTGTTGGCTGTCTGCTTGGCTATGAACTGGAGAGCTCACCTTGAAAGATGTTGGGACTGCCTGAGTGTGCCTGTGACCACTTGGTCAATGGCAGCCAGTAGGGGTGATCAAGAGGACCTCAAGCCTCAAACAGTCGCCCAGGTACCTGCTAGAAAGAAGAAGGGCAGGGGGCATGGGAAACCCGTCCAAACTTTCCACAGTCCAGGAGGAGGCTGACCCTGAGGGGATGCCCTGGAACCTGTAGGGGAGCAAGTGGCCAAACTGGGAGACCTGCCTGAGCTGACCTATTTGCAGCTGGAAGGAGGTGCCTCCAGAAATGAGTTCTGCAAGGTGTAGATGGAATGCTCCCCTCCTGTTGGTTTGCGGCAGCAGGCTGCAGACCAGGCAGCAGGTGGTCCATCCGGATCACATCTGATTTACTGGGAGATTGGTCTCCCTAATAGTGACCTTAAGGGTGCTGAGCCCGGGGCAGGCCATGTGTTTGTGGTACCCACATGCTACAGGACCTTCCTACTGAGTTTGGCTCATGATGTGCCTTTGGCAGGACATTTGGAATGCGACAAGACCTATCCCAGGCTTGTCACCCACTTTTACTGGCCCCAAATGCAGAGACGCATTGGAACACGTTGTAGAGCTTGTCAGACTTGTCAGACAAGTCACAAGAGTGGAGGAAAGTGTAAGGCTCCCATCCAACCCTTTCCTGTGGTAAACACTACTTTCGAGCAGGTGGGCATTGACATTGTGGTGCCAGTGGAACCCAAGTCAGCCTTAGGCAACAAGTTTATCTTGGTCTTGGTGGACCATACCACCTGGTACCCGGAAGCTGTCCCTCTGAGGTCAATCATGGCCTCTGTGGTGAGCCATGCATTGATGGGAATCTTTTCCTGTGTGGGGTTCCCCAGAGAGGTGGTCTCCGACCGTGGTAGTAACTTCATATCTAGGTATAGGACTTCATTGTGGGAGGAGTGGGGTTTAATGTAAAAAATCACCATTCCTTACCATCCCTAAGGAAATGGGTTCATTAAGAGATTCAACCGAACCCTGAAAGGCACAGTAAAGGGTCTTACAGAACCCATGAGATGTAAGTGGGACGTCTTACTACCATGCTGTTGTTTGCCTACAGGGAGATACCGCAGAAATCCTTAGGGTTCAGTCCATTTGATTTGCTGTATGGGCTCCCTGTGAAAGGACCTCCGAGTCTAGTGAAGGAGACCTGGGAGAAAACACCTGGTGAGTTCCCTCCAAGATGTGTTCAGCTACATGCTGGCCTTCCCGAAACAGATTATGCGCTTAAAGGAACACCGCTCAGGCAAACCTGGAAGTCAGCCAGGAGGAGATTAAACGATGGTACGACTATAATACCACTCTGGTTGAGTTTCAGCCTGGCCAAAAAGTGTGGGTGATGGCACCAGTGAAGCCTTTTGCACTCCAAGACAGTTAGCTGGTCCATTTGAGGTGGTGGAGCGCTAGAGTGATATAACCTACCTGGTTAACTTGCAGACTTCCATGAACCCTTTGAGGGTCCTGCACGCGAACCTCTCAAACCTCACTTTAAGTGACAATGCTCCTGGCGACAGATGATGGAACAGAAGAGGAGAGTGAGCCTCTTCCTGACCTCCTGTCAGCCAAAGAACATGATGGGTCAGTGGATGGCGCGAACCTCTCTCCCACCCTGACCCCAGAGCTCCAGAGGGACTGTCCCAGGTGCTGGGACAGTTTGCCTCCCTCTTCTCCCTGACACCAGGAAACACCAATTGGTGTTTTCACTATGTGGACACTGGTGACAGTTTACCGGTATAACATAAAATTTACAGAGTAACTTACAAGTTCAGGACCAGCATCAAGGAAAAGGTTTCCAAGATGTTGGCATTAGGGGTAATAGAGCCCTCCAGCAGCCCGTGGGCTAGCCCAGTGGTCTTGGTTCCAAAAGCTGCTGCACCCGGTACCACTCCTGAACTCATGTTCTCCATGGACTACTGAGTGCTCTATGCCATCACCAGAACTGGCACGCACCCCATCTCCAGAGTTGATAAGCTTATTGATCAGCTAGTAGCTGCGGCGTTTGAACGAGGTGGTGGCAGCGCCTTGTGACAGCGCTGGGAAACCAAGGCGAGCAGACTGCGAGTAAAGCTCTTCTGCTCTGCTTTTCTACATAGCACGATCGCTGTTGGCACTTTTTAATGCTTTTTAATGCTTTAATGCTTTCTTAACCTTTTTTATAAAACGCTTCCGTTTTTCACTGACCCAATCGATTTAATGATTTGTGTGGTGTTTTTTAACTGTTTGCCATTTCTACAATAATCATACCTCATTGCTGCTTCCTGGTCCCCCTGGTCCCCGGTCCACCGCGGCTTGCCTGTGCCGATTGTGTGGAGGGACAGGTTAGGCGCCATCTTGGGTGTCCCGGACCCCTACTGGAACGGAGTTAGCGCTCCAGCTCGGGGAGGGGCTTGGCCGTCAAATAGGATCGGCTTGGGCAGTCCTGTGCGTTTGAACGAGGTGGTGGCAGCGCCTTGTGACAGCGCTGGGAAACCAAGGCGAGCAGACTGCGAGTAAAGCTCTTCTGCTCTGCTTTTCTACATAGCACGATCGCTGTTGGCGCTTTTTAATGCTTTTTAATGCTTTAATGCTTTCTTAACCTTTTTTAAAAAACGCTTCCGTTTTTCACTGACCCAATCGATTTAATGATTTGTGTGGTGTTTTTTAACTGTTTGCCATTTCTACAATAATCATACCTCATTGCTGCTTCCTGGTCCCCCTGGTCCCCGGTCCACCGCGGCTTGCCTGTGCCGATTGTGTGGAGGGACAGGTTAGGCGCCATCTTGGGTGTCCCGGACCCCTACTGGAACGGAGTTAGCGCTCCAGCTCGGGGAGGGGCTTGGCCGTCAAATGGGGATGCCTCCTAGAACGCGCAGCGGTCGCGCGCAGCGGGCGCGCCGTCTGCGCGCCGAAGGAGCGCCAAAGGAGGGCCCGTCTGTGTCCGTCCGTGCCTCGGACGGACCCAGGGCCAGCCACTCTGCTCGGCTCCCTTTGGTGATGGCCAGTTCAGCGACGCTACAATATTCGCGCTCAGATCTTCTGAGACTTGCTCCTCACGCTAAGTGTCCGCCTTGTACACGTGCTGATCCAGCCTATGTTCTGGGTAAGTGCGCTACGTGTGGATTCTATCCCCAACCCTCCCCCCTCCCACGTGTAGTCAATAACGCCACCACTACTAATATTAGGGCGGGACTGATCAATGCTAGATCGGCGGTTAAGCATGCGGCTGATATTTTTGAACTTTTATCGGACGGCCAACTGGAGCTGCTGTTCCTCACGGAGACTTGGATGACCTGCACCTCCGCTCCCAGTGTTGAGCTTGCGGTCCCCAGGGGGTTCAAGATAGTTAGAGTAGATCGCCCCCTGGGTAGAGGGGGTGGACTAGCAGTTGTGTTCAAGGAGGGATGGAGTTTTGATTCTGAGCCTCAGACTGGGAATCTAGGGGGTGAGGTTCTTCACTTCTCCATCAAAACCTCCCCCCACTTTACCTTAGGTGGATCTCTGATCTACAGGCCCCCGGGCCAGGCCACCCAATTCCTGGACTCCTTAGAGGAATATATAGTGCCGCGGGCCTTAGGTTTTCCTAAGTTTCTTTTGGTCGGCGACCTAAATATTCATATGGATGTTCCCGATTCCTCTGAAGCCCGCAGGCTTGGGGAAATTCTTGAGCTTGCCCAGCTAGATCAATGGGTCACTGGTCCGACGCACGCGGGTGGTCATCTACTTGACCTGGTGTGCGCGAATTTCCCCATTCAGTCTGTAATTGTTGAAAAAACAACTTGGTCTGACCATGATTTGGTCAGGTTCAGTTGGGAAATGGTAGAGCCCAGCCCCCCACCCTTCACATGCCACTCTCAAAAAATCAACCTACCCGCGTTTAGACAGACCTTGTCTAACACTCGCCCACAATCTAAGTTGTGTCTGGACGAGGCGGTTTGCGAGTTTAATGAGTGGGTACGGCAGGAGGCGATAGCCTCCACGAGGCAAACTATGCTGACCAGAGCCAGACGCTCCCCCTCCCAACCCTGGTTCTCCCCTGAACTGAGAGAGATGAAACTGGGGTGCAAGAAATTAGAACGAACTTGGAGGAGTGTGTACAGCTCTGAGGCTAAGTCCGCCCTACGGCTCGCCCAAAAAGACTACTATGTAGCCATTAGGGTTGCTAAGGGTAATTACTATGCTGGGCGCATTAACAAAGCCGATAACAACAGCAGAGAGATCTTTGCCATTGTTAAAAGCTTTGTGTCCCCTGTCGCGGAAACTGCGCCCCTCCCGTCCTCTGCACAATGGTGCGAGGAGTTGTCCACTTTTTTCATTACTAAAATAGCGAGGATTCAGCAGGGCCTTTTAGCGGCTCTTCCTGCCGACTGCTCTACAGCTGGTCCCTGTTCGCCCTCTCTCTCATCCTCTGGACAACAACTTACAACCTTCGCACAAATTGCGGAGGGTGATGTTCTCCATCTCCTCCAGTCTTTAAAATCGGGCTCTCCAGCCGACCCGTGCCCTGCTCGAGTGCTCTCGGAGGTGGCGGTTACAGTCTGCAGTGAGATTACGCAGATCGTGAACCTCTCCCTGGCTGCAGGCGCGGTTCCCCAGGTCTGGAAACAAGCCAAACTCCTGCCGCTTCTGAAGAAACCAGGACTGGATGTGTCGGTTCCTGGGAACTACCGACCCATCTCCCTTCTACCTGCTCTCACGAAAATCTGTGAGAAGGTGGTTCTTCGACAAGTGGAGAGCTTTGTCGAAACATCTAATGCCCTCCACCCTGCCCAATCGGGCTTTAGGGCCGCATATAGTACCGAGACGGCCCTGGTGGAGATGACCGAGGCTATTCGGGAATGTTTAGACGGGGGTGGCAGAGCGGTCCTAATTTTATTGGACCTCTCTGCCGCTTTCGATACCGTCCCCTATGAGCTTCTCCTCGGTCGGCTGTCTGCCATTGGCATTGGGGGAGTTGTGTTGGATTGGCTGTCCTCTTTTTTATCTGATAGGACCCAGCAGGTCTGGATGCCCCCCCCATGCCTCTGAGCCCAAGCCTCTGCTTACAGGGGTCCCGCAGGGGTCCACTCTTAGCCCCTTACTGTTCAATGTGTATATTACACCCCTGGTTTATCTAGCTGAACAGTTCGGGGCTAAGATCTTAGGGTATGCTGATGATACCCAATTGCTGTTTACCTGGCCAGACGATAATCTGGACACGTCCACAGTTCATCGGTGTCTGTCCTCGGTATTTCGCTGGTTAACACAGGCCCAGCTGAAGTGCAATGAGGACAAGTCCGAGGTGCTCTTTTATGGCTCCTTTCCCCCTCATTCATGAGCACACTTTGGCCTTCTAATATTCCTAGCCCAAAAGAGATGGGGAGACCAGCTAAAAATCTGGGCATTTGGTTTACGGAGGATCTCAGATTTGAACATCATATTAAAAAGCTTACAGGCACTTGTTTTGCCACTCTGAAAATGCTCCGTAAATTCTTCCCCTTGCTCCCCAGGGAGGCCAGGGAGTCAGTTGCCAGGGCGCTCATATTGGCTCGCCTCGACTATGCGAATGCACTGTTCAGTGGCATCCCGGCATACCTGGTCAAACGCCTCCAAATTATTCAGAATGCGGCTGTACGTCTACTTTTTAACATCCCCAGATGGAAGAGCGTTCGCGTTGAGCTGCGCTCGCTTCACTGGCTTCCTGTAGCACAACGCATTTTGTTTAAATCTTTGGTGTTGGCGTTTCGTGCAATTCATGACCAAGGCCCCCTGTACTTGAGAAAGAGATTCACAAGATACACCCCGGCACGTACCCTGAGATCTGCCACTTTGTTTAAACTGTCCCTTCCCCGTTTTAAACGTGCCAGACTTGGTGGTCAGTCGATATCTGTGGTTGTGGCCCGGGCCTGGAATGCACTTCCTCTCCATCTGCGCTCCACGCCGACAGTGGCTGCTTTCAAAAAACATCTGAAAACCCACCTATTCAAGAGTGTAGTCTAGGAGGGTCCCTCGATGTTCTGCTTTCTGCCTTTCTGTTTCCCTCCCCGCGCCAGGATACTCCCCAGTAACAGAGCGCGTTACAAAATGGTTTATACTTATACTTATACTTATACTGTTACCTTAGTACGTTTGATCTAACGTTTGTGTACAGGCGGACTTATGTGGCCTGAGAGAGGCCTGTGTTTTCAATGCCAGAGGGGCATTGTTCCATGTCATGCCCTTTGGGATGAAGAACACCCGCCATATTCCTGGTACTGTCTGGGCTGGAGGAATTCAGCTGCAAAAACAACAGTTGATGGACAGAATGCAGAACAATGTCATACATTCACCCCAGTACAGAGATCTGGGCCTAAATCCATCGTTTTTTTCCACTCCATACCACCCCAGTTCAGACATGGCCATATGCAAATCAGCATTGACCCTGTGCCTCATGGGAACAGTCTAGCCCGAACTGCCAAGCCATGTCTTCCCTGGACCAGAATCAAGCATCCTAGGACCGGTTTCTGGCTATCAGCAATCATCAGCCAGGAAGACATGGCTTGGCAGTTCGGGCTGGACTGTTCCCATGAGGCACAGGGTGAAGACGGATTTGCATATGGCCATATCTGAACTTGGGTGGCTTGGTGAGCAAAATAACGATGGATTAAACCCAGATCTGTGACTGGGGGTGAATGTTTTGCCATTGTGCAACATTCCGTCCATCAACTTGTGTGTTTAGCTGTTCACCCTATGTGGGAAGGGTATGCCCAGACCTGGGTCCCGTGCTCACTAAGCCACCGGAGTCAAGCTAGCCTGGCTGAAGACGGCTGATAGCCAGAAACCGGTTCTAGGATGCTTGATTCTGGTCCAGGGAAGACATGGCTTGGCAGTTCGGGCTGGACTGTTCCCATGAGGCACAGGGTCAAGACTGATTTGCATATGGCCATCTCTGTACTGGGGTGGCTTGGTGAGCAAAATATCGATGGATTAAACCCAGCTCTGTGACTGGGGGTGAATGTTTTGCCATTGTGCAACATTCTGTCCATCATCTTCTGTGTTTTGCTGTTCACCCCGAGTGGGAACGGTATGCTCAGACGTGAGTCCCGTGCTCTAAACACCACTGGAGTCAAGCTATCCTGCCTGAAGACGGCTGATAGCCAGAAACCGGTCCTAGGATGCTTGATTCTGGTCCAGGGAAGACATGGCTTGGCAGTTCGGGCTGGACTGTTCCCATGAGGCACAGGGTCAAGGCTGATTTGCATATGGCCATGTCTGAACTGGGGTGGCTTGGTGAGCAAAATAACGATGGATTAAACCCAGATCTGTGACTGGGGGAGAATGCTTTGCCATTGTGCAACATTCCGTCCATCATCTTGTGTGTTTTGCTGTTAACCTATGTGGGAAGGGTATTCCAGACGTGGGTCCCGTGCTCACTCAGCCACTGGAGTCAAGCTATCCTGGCTAAAGAAGGCTGATAGCCAGAAACCGGTCCTAGGATGCTTGATTCTGGTCCAGGGAAGACCTGGCTTTGCAGTTCGGGCTGGACTGTTCCCATGAGGCACAGGGTCAAGGCTGATTTGCATATGGCCATGTCTGAACTGGGGTGGCTTGGTGAGCAAAATAACAATGGATTAAACCCAGATCTAAGACTGGGAGTGAATGTTTCGCCATTGTGCAACATTCTGTCCATCATCTTGTGTGTTTTGCTGTTCACCCCGAGTGGGAACGGTATGCTCAGACGTGAGTCCCGTGCTCGAAACACCACTGGAGTCAAGCTATCCTGGCTGAAGACGGCTGATAGCCAGAAACCGGTCCTAGGATGCTTGATTCTGGTCCAGGGAAGACATGGCTTGGAAATTCGGGCCAGACTGTTCCCATGAGGCACAGGGTCAAGGCTGATTTGCATATGGCCTTGTCTGAACTGGGGTGGCTTGGTGAGCAAAATAACGATGGATTAAACCCAGATCTGTGACTGGGGGTGAATGCTTTGTCATTGTGCAACATTCCGTCCATCATCTTGTGTGTTTTGCTGTTCAACCTATGTGGGAAGGGTATGCCCAGACGTGGGTCCCGTGCTCACTCAGCCACTGGAGTCAAGCTATCCTGGCTGAAGACGGCTGATAGCCAGAAACCGGTCTTAGGATGCTTGATTCTGGTCCAGGGAAGGCATGGCTTGGCAGTTCGGGCTGGACTGTTCCCATGACGCACAGGGTCAAGACTGATTTGCATATGGCCATGTCTGAACTGGGGTGGCTTGGTGAGCAAAATAACGATGGATTAAACCCAGATCTTTGACTGGGGGTGAATGTTTTGCCATTGTGCAACATTTCGGCGGGCCGGACTGGCCATAGCGGGCACCGGGTGTTTCCCCGGTAGGCCGCTAGGGTGGGGGCCGTTTTTGTTACCGGGGGTCGGCAACGTCGGCCCCCGGTAACAAAATCGTCTGAAACTGGCCGTTGCAAACTGCTCAGCTGCACTCCCCCCTAACCCCAGAGGGGCCAGCTCAGCAGTTTTCCCGGGCCGGTTTCTGTTCTCAGTCCGGCCCTGCATTCCGGCCATCATCTTGTGTGTTTTGCTGTTCTCCCTATGTGGGAAGGGTATGCCGAGACGTGGGTCTCGTGCTCACTCAGCCATTGGAGTCAAGCTATCCTGGCTGAAGACGGCTGATAGCCAGAAACTGGTCCTAGGATGCTTGATTCTGGTCCAGGGAAGACCTGGCTTGGCAGTTCGGGCTGGACTGTTCCCATGATGCACAGAGTCAAAACTGATTTGCATATGGCCATGTCTGAACTAGGGTGGCTTGGTGAGCAAAATAACGATGGATTAAACCCAGATCTGTGACTGGGGGTGAATGTTTTGCCATTGCGAAACATTCCGTCCATCATCTTGTGTGTTTCACTGGAGGAATTCTGCACCACTTACCTGGATGACATTGCTGTGTTTAGCTCCAGCTGGGAGGAATACTTGCAACACCTCTGTGAAGTGTTGCAGGCTGTGCAGAAGGCAGGCCTAACTATCAAGGTCAGTAAGGACCAGATAGGGCAGGAATCTGTGGTGGACTTAAGGCACCATGTATGAAGCGGCCAGGTGGTGCCCCTACAGCCTAAGATCAACACCATTCCGGCTTGGGAGCCGCCCAGAGGTGAGAGCCTTTTTAGGACTCACCGGGTACTACCGACTGTTTGTCAAGGGGTATGGCACCATTGTTGCCCCATTGACAGAGCTGATTTCAAGGAAGCAGCCAAGGAAAGTGGTCTGAATGGATGCCTGTCAAGCGGCTTTTGATTTCCTGAAATCTGCCATGTTACGGCGACCGTGCTTAAGGCACCCAACTTCTCCCAAGAATTTAATATGCATACAGATGCTTCAGTTTTAGCACTATGAGTACAAATTGTTTAGTGTACATGCTCTAAGAGGCAGTTAACTGTACATGATCCTCTTGGTAAGGCAACATGAATTAAATAATAATGTGTGACACTGTATGTTTATGATGATGGAGTACATGATGGTCAATTGATCATATGGTTCTGCTTTGTGAAACCACGATCAGCCAATGTGCTTTTATATAACTGCATGCAATTGTAAATATGATATGCTAATCGTTTGTTCGAAATCTGCCTGTTGATTCGTGATACCATCTCTTGTACACGTTCTCCTCAAGACAAGACAATATGAACAAAATATTAATTTGTGATGCTGTAGATAAAATGATGGATTACGTGATAGATAATTGATACCACGATCAGCCACCGTATTTTGCAAACTATGAAAAATGTATACAAATGCATGCCAATGTAAATATGATATGCCACTGTTCCTTTGCAATCTGTTTTTATCCGTGATACCATCTCCTGTATACCACCCCGTTCCTTCCACATCTCTGACACTTCATAATAAGCTTCGCGCAATACCATACGGAATCATTCCTCCTCGGAATTGTAAACAATGCACAATAGTCCGTTCTTAGTATCCATTACTTGCTCAATGCCGGTCTGTTTATTTAAAACGCGGTGACGTCACCCGCCAGCTACCACACAATTCCAGGAAGTCAGCGATCGAGCTAGTAGTTAACGCGCCCAGGTAGGCATTTTGAGATGATTATTTAGCGCTGATTGTTTAGCGCTTGTAATTTGAGTGCCATAGTTGCGCAGTGACCGCATCTTCCGTCCAAGACAGATAGACTACAAACATTAAGGTGTCTAAGACAGTGGTAAGTTGTAACGACTGCATTGCACCAGACACAGACAGTTGTTTTTTCGCATGTTTTTTGCGTATGCAGCTAATTCCATGCCTCTTTCTTGTCTGCCCATCGACAGTGCCCGGCTGGGTCCACTGTAAGTAAATTCGAATTACTTCCACACGCATGGGTTACATTTTCTTTTAGCCCACTACAAGGTAAACCTTATACCTTTCCAAGAATATTTATATATATTCATGGTGACTACATATACTTACAATTTCACACTATATATTATGTTTTTTAGACGTCCCACACTCTTTGTCCTGATGAGACCCTCACTCTAAGGGTCGAAACGCCGTCGATGTACTTGGAGGCGAATAAGACTCACACAGTGTCTATGATTGTATAGCAGCTGTTCCAAAATTGATTTTTTGCTCGGAGTCTTGTCTCTTTCTTGTAAATAGCCACCACTGTAACCTGTATAGTTCACTTTACTGTACACACGTTGTTTTCCTTGGTTACTTCACAAATCACTGGGGACACATTGCACTTTGTATATTGTATTATATGTCGTAGTCAAAAGTAATTTTTATTATTTGTGTCATTTGAAACATATATAAAAAACGGTTTGAAACTGATATAGTTGTGTCTCTCTCTCCTTCCTGCCATCCTTTCTCCAATACTCAGATTGGTATTAAGTTCCCATCTATTAAATATTCACAAAAAGTGATATGCCACAGGAACCATTGTTTTTCTGGATAAACGTTTTCCCTTGGTTCCTCTGTGAGTAGGGTCTCTCTTGTTCTTCTTTTTTCGCATTTTCGAGCGGTGGCTGCACCGCAAGGGGTCTATCCATTTTTGTTGGATCCTTCCCTTCCCTATACAAAGGTATAGGGTATTTTCTATATTGGAGAGGGTGATGGCACAGGGGGAGGCACCATTATATACAGAAGATTACATTACTAAATTAACGAGTTGCCCTTCTTTATTTTCCAATTTACCTGTAAATACAAGTAGCCCTAGACAAGTATTGATTGAGAAACTAGAAAAGGCTAAGAAAAAACACGTACGCACAGAACTACATGGTCGGATGCTCTCGGACTATTTACGTGCAGGTATTATACCCCAAGGTTTACAGATAAGAAACGTACCAGGTATCTTCAGAGAAGATCCAAAATTCAAAGGTAAGTTTTGTGGAATTTCAGTTACTTGCTCACGCCATTGGATGGTCCTAGGGGTAGAGACCTCCATAGAACATTCTAAGGCTGAGTTAAAAGAGATAGAAGAGCTAGAGAAGGAACTTCTAGGTGGGGACGGAGTGGCCGAAGCTAAGACGCTACTTGAGAAACAATACTTTCAAACTTAAAAAGAAAGCTGATAAGGTCACAAAGGACATAAAAAACTATAACAAAGAGAGAGCCTTCCCCTATCTAAAGGAAGATAATTTTACTACCTTTTCCAACCAAAACAGACAAAATACTTGGGGTCGATTTAGGAGGAACCAGCCAGTTACATTCTCCGAATCATCGGGTGGGTCCAGAGACTCAGACGGCCAACCTGGCCCCAGCAACTTCAACCACCAGGGCCAACCTTTTTTAGACAGACGAGGCAAAACCAAGAAAAGAGTCTGGCACCAATACTCAGGAGAACGACAAACGAAATCTGAGCTCTTTCAGTTTTTTAGAAAGATCCGCTTAAAAATCTTTTTCAGAAATTGTGAATTCAATGCACAAGAATCGACAACAGGGTTAAGACTACCATCCACTTTTTACCCTACAAACAGCATGATGCCACCAGAAGTACTCACGTTCGAAAAAATGATCTTGGAGGAGATGGAAACTTTGAAAAAGAACAAACAATTCATACCATACAACATAACACTTCTAGAAAGACAGGCCCTCAATAATCTGAAAAAAGATACTTCCATAATACTAAAACCCGCCGATAAGGGTGGGGGCATTGTAATTCAAAATAGGACGGACTATGATGTCAAAGCAGATCTCTGAAGAGAAACATTCCAAAAAATTGATTCGTAATCCTCTCTCTGAGATCAAAGAAAAAAATCATGGCAATCACAAAAGAAGGTTTAGATGAAGGTTTTATCACAAAAAAGGAGTTTGACTTTTTGAATTCATCTAACCCTAGAACGCCCGTTCTATACACCCTCCCCAAGGTCCACAAAAGTATAACACACCCTCCGGGTAGACCTATCCTGTCTGGATGCGGTTCAATTTTAGAACCAATTGGGAAGTACATTGATTTTTTCATTCGAGACTTTGTTCCTCTACAACAGAGCTATGTGCGAGATACTATGCACATGATTAACTTAGTTGACACAATACCATATAACAAAGATACTGACTGGCTTGCCACCCTTGACATATCGTCTTTATATACGAACATCCCCCAAAAAGAGAGTATCACCAATATAAAAGAACTTCTTGACACAAGACCAAGACCATTTAATGTGCCCACTTAATTTATTATTTCTCTGTTAGAAATAGCACTTCAGAGAAATTACTTTGTCTCTAATGGACAATTTTATGAACAATGCTGCAGAACCACTATGGGCCCAATTTTTGCCCCGAATCTGGCGAATATTTATATGAACCACGTTGAAGGAGTCTTCGTCTTGAATGATCAAAATCCATACTATGCCAGCATTAATTGCTGGTATAGATATATAGACAATATTTTCTTAACCTGGAGAGGTAGTGAAGAGAATCTCACCAAATTTATTGTATATCTAAACACTGTCCAAATTCATTTGACTTTCACCTCCTCCATACATAAAGAGACAATTCCGTTCTTAGATTTAAACATCTTGAATGTAGACGACAAGTTGATCACATCTCTCCATAGAAAACCCACGGAGAAAAACACATTGTTAGCATACAAAAGTCAACACCCGCAAGCATTGAGGGATGGCCTGCCATTCGGGCAATTTTTGAGAATCCGCCGGAATTGTGCTAGACGGGAGGACTATATGAAAGAATCAGAAATTTTGAAAAACAAACTAATACTAAGAGGGTATCCCAACAGACTAGTGCGAAGATCACTCAAACGGGCTTGGTATTGCCCACGAGAGGAATTATTGATCACTAGACCAAAAAAAGAGATGAACGAAATCGTGTGTGTCATGACTTTCGGTGTCAATACCAACAAAATTCGCAAAACAATTATGAAAAATTGGGACATAATCTAAAGTATTGACCCTGAAATGGATAAACCTTTGTTCGCATATAAAAGGGCAAAAAATCTAAAAGATCATTTAGTGAGGTCATCCACTGAAAAAACATCTCAGAAGAGTGGCACCCTTGAAACATCTTGGAATCTTCCCCCTCTCCTTGGTCACTACCCATGTGGTAACTGTGTGATCTGCCCATTAACTTGCAAAACCACCAGTTTCAAACATGGCAATTGTGATCATAAGCTCGATTTCTTTTCAAATTGCAATACACGGAATGTCGTGTACTGCATATGGTGTCCATGCGGTCTACCTTATATCGGGCAGACTCAACAACTGATAAAAGCCAGAATAGGGCAACACCGTAGCCGCATAAGGAAATCTGTCCTAACAGCTCCTCTTGTCGCACATTTACAAGAATTTAAACATTCCGCAGATGAAATGCGATGGCAAGTTGTAGATATTGCGACCTTGCCTGAGAGAGGCGGTGACATCACTCAGATTCTACAACGCCGCAAATGCCACTGGATAGACAAAATCAATTCAATCAACGAGGGTTTGAACTCCGCTGATGAATGGAGGGGTTTTGTCTCTACATTGACTTAATCTACACTTGTCAATAAGTTTTACTCTGTTACTAAGAACTGTAATGTCAGAAACTGTTTCATTTTTTCGCTGTTGAAAGGCTATCTGCCCCATAGGATAGACTGGGAAATACTTTGTAACATCTTACAAGAATAATTTCCCATTGGGACAAGATAGAGAAATAAAGTTTTTCATCTCAGCGGCTGTTTGGCCTTGTGAATTTGGACACATTTACAGGTACTGTGTAGAATCACGCATCCATATTTTTCTATGGACCCAGTTGCTTGAAACCTTTGAGAAGTCATATTCTTATTACATGTATGTTGGATTTGTGTCATTTTGGTCTTGATGAATTTAGATAAAGATACATTATTTTTCCTAAACTGGTGTGGTGTCCATTTGTGGTGTTATCGCTGTATTACTGTGTGTTTTGAGTACAAATACTTTACACATTGCCTTTGGGATAAGTCTGTCTGCTCGTGCCAAGCTACCCGGGGGGGTGAGCAGTGGTTATCTAAAGTGTGTATCCCCCTTACCCTAACTTGAAGCAAGGGTCCCTATTTGAACAAAGATACCTACCGCTGTAAACTAGTGACCCCAATTTCTAACATTGCTCTACAAATAGCTCACCATTATACAATCTGGCTGGCCGAAGCAAGTGAGCAAGTAGAGTTTTCAAGATGTGATACTAAAGATCTTTATCTTGTCTTTAGGAGTTTGCTATAAACCACTAGAAGACAGTGCCCAGCTGAGTAATGAGTCAGAG
Organism: Lissotriton vulgaris; assembly: GCF_964263255.1. Taxonomy (NCBI): domain Eukaryota; kingdom Metazoa; phylum Chordata; class Amphibia; order Caudata; family Salamandridae; genus Lissotriton; species Lissotriton vulgaris. Next base: position 462,718,377 of record NC_141699.1, read on the forward strand.
TGCCAATATCCAGTATATCTTTTTTCTCTCATCCCTTTCCTCTTTCCTGGTGTGTAATGCTAACCAACATAATCATCTCATATATGGTTGGCTGTGTATTCAAGAGTGGTGCAGAAACATTCATCGCTCCTTTTGGATCTAGTATTTCATTGGCAAGTCCCTGCCCCTCCCATTGCTCACAATGTGATTGAGATTATTCTCCATTCACTGGTGGCTGCATCCAAGTAATGCTCACTAGTAGGCCTTTAACTGAAGATTCCACTCTGACTCTTTGATTACAGCCAAAAGCTCAGCACTCTCAGCAGCAAGCCCAGGAGGCCTGTCACAAGTCTTACCCGCTCTGGCAGAGAGGAAGCATGCAGCGTCTTGGAGGGTGCCCACGCCTCTGACTCTTTCCACAGCTCTTGTCCTACTCATGCGAATCGGCTGCACACGAGTATCACAGAAGCACTTGGTAGGCACAGACTCTCCACTCAGCCTACATGGTCATGCTTCTGCAGCAAACAGAGGTGTTTATGTGCTCCTTCTGACAGGATAAGCATCCATACTCCCCAAAGTGGGGTGGGGTGTAGGGTGAGGGCAATGATTCTGATGCTCCATATCCGGTTGAGGCAGCGATACACCCACAGCGTCATCACTCAATTCAGTGGGTCTGACCAGATGCAGTCCTTGTAGCTCCAGGTGACTTAGTTCATGGGTTCCTGTCCAGTCCAAATGGTACAATATTTTCTGCAGCCCCTCCCAGCATACGGGTTTGCTGCGCCACTATTACAAAATAATTCAGCACTTACTGCCCGGCAGTCCTACCTGGGTGGCCCCTCCTGGCATATGTGGTTGCAGCTATGCCGTTGCTCAGGCTTTGGCCCTTCTCTGCCAGACAGTCTCTACCACAGCGACCCCTCCTTTCACACTGGATCACCACAACTGTGCCACAAGGCTTCAACTTGTACTGCATTGCAATATTTGCATTGCTTTCTTCATTCTGGCCCTCACCCGGCATACTCATACAAGTGTTACTGACTCAAATCCTAACATGGACAGTAACCCAATTGGTACAGCAGTTATCTCCTCACACCTTGCACCAGCCCTCCACTTGACAGGTCTTGCCACTGAACCTTCCTTCCTCCAATGTTCTCCTCTTCCTCACGTGGCCCACTGGTCTTGGCAAGCAGGAAGGTGCTGGTGCTCCAGGCTCCAAAGCAGCTGGTCTTGGTTTGCCTGGGTGATGTCCCCTCATCCAGCTGGGAGACTGGCAGGCAGTCTTTGGCCCCTAGTCCTGGTCACAGGCAGAAGTCTTGTAGAGCTTCCCCTCCTCACACAGTTCATCTGGCTGCTTGGCAGATGGCAATTGTTGTTGTCTCAACCTCCCCTTCTTATAGTCCATTTCCAGACACCAAATGAAATTTAGGGTCTGAGTCTTGGAATATTTATGTTGGGGTTCTGCTTCTTTTGAAGTACATACGTCTCTTCTCCCTCTTGAGAAGCCGTTTGTCACAGCAGGGGAGACTCAGAAGCTGATAGTCACACAGCACACGTGATGGGAGTAACTTGGATATTAGCCACAATGATATGTGCATCAAAAGGCTATTCTCACGATCCCAATCCCACTCTTTATTATTCTCTTATCAGCCCCATCTCCTTCATGAAATGTGTCCAGGCCCCTTGCTTGTGATCTCTCACTGAATCAAAGAGCACCCTTGAAGTGTACAGGGGACGCTTTGCTCTCCCTACTCCAGTGTGTCCTACCCTGCTCAGAGGAATGCAGCAATACACAAATCTGTCTGGGGAGATTTTTCTATCAATAACAACAAACAGATAAATCGAGGGTCCCAGGGAATATTTAACGACCACGCAGTTACAGCCCCCTAAACATGATATACATTACAAAAAGAATAACTGTGGGTCAACTATGTGTCTATGTGTGACAAGATTTTTCTATCTCCTGTCCTCACCAGGCAGGCCTGGCCCTCCCAAAATGGAACTCTGGGTCCTCGATGTAATGTACCACTACAGGCACACTTGCACTCAGTATATGTACACAGTGTACACACTATCCAGCATTGTTACCTCCATGTATTGTGCCACCACAGACACATACACTCTGCACGCAGTGCTCAGTACTGTAGCCTTTAAATGTTGCCACTTGCAGGCACACATGCAGCTAGCACACACATTCACCATGTGCGTGTTGGACAATACTGTACCCATCATTTACTGAACTCCTCGCAGGTGCACATACATCTAGTACATGCACTCACTGCCTAGCACTGAATCTTTCATGTTCTGTACTCCTCGCAGGTACACATGCACCCAGTACATGCAATCAACATGCACACACTGCCCTACCACTGTATAGTAGCTTTCTCAGGCACACATAAAACCAATACAGAGTCACCACTCCTGCATTGCACAGCACTTCACATCTAACTGATTTAGGCCTAGGGTGAGTTAAGCACTCAGCAGCAGAACTTTAAAAAGTGAGTGAACTACTAGGCCTCACACCAGGGATACAGGTTCACTCCTACTGATCACTACACAATATGCTGCCTTCACCACACTCATGCTTTTAACTCCTGGTGAAGGTGGTAGCCTCCCACCACTATGAGGGTAGCACTTTTGGCACCCGTCCCGGTCCAACCAAACTGCAATCAGTGAGATAGGCCTATGTCAAAGCACACACACATGATCCTTGTTTGCCTATGACAATAAAAATCTGCCTTAGGGATTCAGACATCAGTACAGGTGGGCACTCAGGGCAGGGGTATACATCCATAACGATGAAGAGGACTTTTCCGTCGCTACCAGTGCTTAATTTGTGCCGGTGCTTCCCAGTGCTTAGCACCGGCACTTATTTACCAGGGCCGGGTCTACACTGCCAACTCACATCAATATCAGGACTGCACTCACGGCACGTCGTCATCTCATTCATGTCAACGTAAACATAATTGGTTCACTAACTGCGGTGTTAGTCAAACTCTGCAACGGTCTCCCGAGTATCCTGTTGAATAAGAGTTTTGTTATGCTGAGAGCCGATTATAAATCCATATCCATGCAATGTTTCCTCCAGTTCCGTGTTGCGCGTAGGGGCTGCGTCAGCCTACGTAACCTTTTTTTAAATTAAATGTCACGTCCGGCACACACGCACCGCATGCGTCACCGTCAGTAAAGCACCCTAGCAGGACGTCGAGGCGAGCACGATCATTTGAAGCAGCACCAGCAGGAGCAGGCAGGCCCCTTATTAAACGCAGTGCCACCAGTAAACCAGTAAGTATAAAAACCAAACCAACGCTGCTTTTTTCTTCAGCGTGGTGATGGTCACCATGGGGCAGTAAAACAGACTTGATATTAACCGAGTCGGAGGCCCGAGCACTTATGCCACCTGATCTGCGCCGTGTGGGGCACCGTGTGCATAAACACTAGTCCGGTCAGGAGGCTGGAAGGGCAGCAGGGTCTTGGCCTTTAACCCCTTTCTGTCTGATAAGGTTTGATTTTCGTTTACTTGACTTAAGATAAATAAATGAAATGCTTTTTTGCCGTGCATGACATCTCTTTCAAAATCTGGATATTTCTATCTTCGTCATCAAGCCTCGTGGCTCAGGCTGTTTGTGCATGCTGTGGTGATTTCTGTTGTGGGGTACGGACAACTGGGCAACTGCATCTGTTTGCTGCATGGCCTCTTTACTTAGTTTACATGTGATGTTTGGCTGTATCCTGCGTTAGTTTAACTTTATTTCCATTGCCATTCCAGCATCGCTAGTCTTGCTTGTGCACATTCAGCTTCAGTGATGTTTTCCCCATGCTGGAGCTCTTTCCAAGCTTGTCTGTGTTGTTTGCTTAATGTCCCGAGGCCCCGGAGCCCCCACTATGTGCAGAGCTAGCAGAGAGTGGTGACCTTCATATCGTTTATATCTGCAGTGCTGTGGATCCTGGAGGTGTGTAAGAGTTGTTGATGTGCACATTGTGTAGCAAGGGATGAATGAAGTCAGTAACTGACTTCCAAGTTCCAACCCCAGTGAGTTAATGCCCCATAAGCATAACATGTGACTTGAGAGAAAAATGCATCTCATATTACACATATTTTTCATATACAGTGCCCCCCTTAGCCAATCAATACCTTATTTATAAAAGTATATTAAACAATATGGATTTCATTTTTATTTCTGTATTCCTTACATTTGTCATACGCTAGTGGCCCTCGTGTGATCGAATGAAAGGGGCGGGATTGTGTTTATATATATATATATATATATATATATATATATATATATATGTACAGAATAGATAATCTCAAGGAGATTTTATGTTAAGTAGCTGATGTATCATGAAACACTTTGCTGTAGGAGGTCTGGTTAAAATCTGACTACAAAGAGATAAGATTTTACATTAGACATATTTTTTACACCACCGCTGACAGCAATTTTCACCTCAAAAGTTAGACGTCAGACACACTTGGACAACAAGACAGTAGCATGCACACAGAAACTAACAACACTTACAGAGTTTGTTTACAAATTCACCCAAAATACACCCTGAATAAACAGTGTTTGATAAAAAAAAAAACACAACCATTTAACAAAAACAAACTATATCCATACTAAACACAGGAACACAACAACATGCAGGTAACAAGTGGAAGGTTCTAAAACTTGAGTTGTGCCTGCCAATGGGAAAGCACCAACCATCAGACAACAGTCTCATTGTTATGGGCAAGCTATAAAAAACTGGCATGCACATTCTAACAAAACCCTAAGGCGTTGGCGATGAATGTTCTATCCAAAACGAATGTTGTGTAATATGATATAAAACCCTAAAACTGATTTCTGGATTAGGGTATCATTCACAATCATTAAATCAGCCAAGGTGACAAAAGTGAGCCTGAAAAACATGATATTATTTGTATCTGGAGAACAGAAAAAAGTTAGCATGGTATCATAGAATATACCACCTTTGTGTCACACCCCTTGTCTTTGTTTGTCAGTCTAATTTGATAAAACCAATCTAAGATATACCGGATTATTCTAGCTGGTTGGATGCTTAGATAGTTCCACTCAAACTAATCACAGGTCACCTAAAACTGCAGAAAAGAACACTTGTTTAAAGAAACTTTCTTTGTGCACTAAAGCACCCTGATTAAAGATTTCAGGTCAATGATATGCTATGCTTAAGAATGACTAACAGGATCCTCTTTAATATTTCAGGAAAATATGTTTTATACAGTACTTAATTTGAAAAAAATGTAAGTGCCAATGCCCATTTCAGGAGGCCACTTCAGCCTGCACCACCCATTGCCCCTGTCAGTGCTGCCAATGATAGTACCAACACTCCTACAAACGTGACAATTCAGACTATTGCTGGCCATCCAAACAATAAGGATGGCATGGGCGGCAGGTATTCATTTTTAATGTATATTGACATATTAAACACGGTCGCTGTGCTCATCTCAAAATTAGACAGACAGCTCTGCCATGTGGTGGACTGTCATTAGTGTCTGTGTTGAGAATTAAGTGCCGTTGCTGAGCATTGGAAACCACTGCCTCAAATTTAGCACTAGTTTCATGTAGTTTGTAGAAAGCATCACCTGATTACAGTCATGCATGATGCAGTTAAGTTTAGAGTATAAAAGAAAAACGGGGCTTTGTGCCTCGGGTAGTAATCGTCATGTATGTTATAGCTGCACATTCGAAGCTCATGCCATAGTATGCGTAAACAGGTAATCAGCTATTAGCACTTGCCCCTTCTTTGCTTGTGACCATTAGTACTGAAGCTTGCATAGGAGATCAGTGAGCACTGCTGTGATTGTAGAGACGCAGGCGAGGGCACAGACTAGCATTGACACTGTAGCAAGTGTGGAACATCTTTGATGCAGCAAATGTTGGGCCACACTCAACTCACTCAACATGAGAGGATAACAAACAAGCATGACTGTCTAATCCAGGCAGCATTCGGGCCATGCCCTCATTTGAAGCCCATGTAAGGACAAAGAAGAGCAATAGAAGGGCAACTGAAAACAAGCCCTTGTCTCTCTTGCTCTCTTTCTTGCAAACACACTTTGCCAGCAGTGCCTCAGGTTTATATGAGACATGTCAATTCAACAAAGACAAATGTATGGTTAGATGTCCCTGCTTACAATGCAAGTCATGGGGTTGCATTCCACAGCATAGATAAGAAGATGTGTGGCAACTCTAACAGCTCTCATTAGAAAGAGCCCACAAGCACATTCAAGTACTACAGTGTCAGGCACATGCATCACTGGCCCAGTTATTGCCCAATTTAAGAAACTGCTGGCAGGAATGCAGAGCACCAGTGCAGCAAGCAGTTATTTCTTTTACAGCAACTGACTGCTGCTAACTTGCTTCCCTCTTTTCAAAGGAATATATTAAAGACAGATAATATTTTGACATGGAAATGATGGAGTTCTACCATTACTATTGTTACAAAAGGCTATCTTTAGCCAACCCACACACTTGCAAAGATTGTGTCTTGATTTTGTTGTGGTGATAGGGAACTGGTGGTCCCATGTGTGGGGATGGAGTAGATGCCTGGGCGCTGTCTCATCTTCAACAGCATGGGACCTTTACTCTGTCAGAGATTGAACTATGGAGTTCTATTTACATCACTTCTTCCATTTTTACCCAATCAACACTCTTACAACCTACATCCACCCACCCACCACGATCATGTAGATAGATGGTTTCAGAAAGAATTCAGGGAACAAGTGCTGAGCCACTATAAGCACTATCTAGCAAAAGGCAGGAGACACTGCACTCTTGTCAGCAAAGTACAGTGTGTTGCTATTGCACTCCACACATGTGTTGGCATATTCTACATATGTTAATGTCTAATTTGTTCTCTCTGCCTTTAGCATAGAGTGTGTCTCTGTGTGTGTGTGTGTGTGTATTTGGGACAGTGAGGGTGGAGGATGGGTAATGCTCAGTATGGAATGGTTTAGGTTTTTGTGTGTTTGTATGTGAAGGGCACATATTTTGATTCTATGTAAGTCTCAGTTGCTCTGGTCCATTTTAATTTCTGTCCTTGGTCTTTGCCACTGAGTATGTGCAACACCTTTGTATTGTTATGTTTTTGCACTCTGCATGCATCCTGTACTATCCATAAATGTAATATATCTGTGTATGCGCATGTGCATGCATATGTACAGTTGTCCTTGTGTGTGTCTTTGTTTGCGAGTCTCTGCTTTACTCAGCCAACTCAGCAAACATCACAGAACAAGATTTTTTATAAAATCTTGTTAGATAAATTGTGTCTGGCAGGCCTTCCATTATGATCCTTAGATTGTGGACATGCCTTTTGGCCATAGACGGGTTGTTCTTGTTCTTAGGTGTGAGGTTTGGATTTTTCAAAATCCTCTGACTTCAGTGTTATGTAAAAGTTGTATCTTTGAACTCATGACATACAATTATACTCTCTCTCAAAAATGACATAGCCCAGTATTGTTCTTTCTCCTAATTTGCACATAGAGCCCTGGAATATTTCACGTGTCCCTATTCAATGCATTAGTCATTTTAGAAATTTTATTCCAAAATTGAGCTTTATATGCGCTTTTGATTTACTCTTTTTCAAAATGTTTACAGGGCAAGGGACCCTCCTATCAAAACCTTACTTGGAGGAAGGCTCCCTTGCTGAAATTCAGATTGGGCATTACATCTGACTTTCAGCAGTACCAGTTGAGGATGTGGGTGGAGCCAATAGAGGAAGTGGGTGGAGCCGAGACAAAGTGGGTGTGGCCTCCCAAAAACATTTGAGCACCTGGACTTCATATTTTACAAATTAAGCACTGGTCGCTACAACTGGGTTACTCTGCCAAATGTATTCTAAATAAGGCAGCGAGTGTCAAACCTATGCTACAGAGCTCTAACTTGTTTTACCTGGAATGTTGCCATCTTGGCTCATCTCTCCACCCTTTTTTCTTATTTTTGACTTACTTAATTTTGAATTTTGGTAATGAAAATCTGTTTGGTGTGCCTGTCAGCATCATCCGGTTCTACATAATTCTGTTCTACTACGTTAGTAAATCACCCATGGGGTTTTCTTTTACTTATAGGTCTATTTTTAAGGTATACATACTTACCTATGTGCATAGTTCTTCCTATTCCCCTTCTGGGAAATTATCCCTGTAGATTAGACTTCTGAAATCAATGTCCTTTGGCTTTTGTGTTCTCCTTTACTGAATATGCATATACTGTTTTTGTTTTATTATATTAAATGATGTTAGGCAATTATTACATTGAAGACTAGTGTTGTGTCACTTGCCCACCCCACATATCCTGTGATAGGCTGCAGATTCCAGGGGTATGAAGAAAGTGATATGTGTGTGTGGGGGTGAGGGTGTGTGTGTGTATATACATTCGTATTGCAGCAACACTTGATACATCAAGTGATATGAATATGAAAACTGCAGGTGTCTTTTTTGCCCTGACTGGAAGACCCACATGAAGAAGTTTCTGCAGGACTGCAAAGGTGACACAAGGACCAGACTGGGAAAAGTCGACAGCCAACAAGGGACAGATCCCACACTGGGTTACTCGATGGAAATAGCCATGCATCACTGAGCCCCCTTGCTTGAAGCCTGGCAGTCTGAGCTATCCCCTGCCCTCTCAAAAGATGGGAAATCCAAACTGTTGATGGCCCATTATTTATTTATTTATTTATTTATTTTAAAAGTTTTATATAGCGCCGACAAGATCTTTGCAGATATCAGAGCGCTTTACATAGATGGTGGCGTACTCATACCAATAAATCAAAACAGTAAAAATAGGTTACATAGAGGGGTACATGATGGGGGCGTAATCATACAAATAAATCAATAAATCAAACAGTACAACTAGGTTACATACGGGGTATGTGAGGGAGACTACTCATCTAAGTAGGCAAAGGGGTCAAGCAGGTAGAAGCATGTAGTACAGTGTTAACAGAGTTCTAGATACTAGTTCAAGTGTATTTAGCCATGAGGATAGCTTTTACTTCTTTTTTAAAGAGTGTAGTGGATGGGATAAGCCTTGTTTCTGGAGGGAGAGAGTTCCAGATCCTAGGTGCCATTCCAGAGAAGGAGCGCTTATATGTTTTTTCCTTCCGGAATCTTCGCGGTTTCAGCAGAAGATTATTTGTGCCTCTAGTGTTTCTGGTTCCGCCAGATATTGTCAATTTCTGGGCGAGGTAACCGGGTGACTTAAGGTGAACCGCCTTGTGTGTCATGCAGGCGATTTTCAGGTGTATTCTGGCTTCAAATGGCAGCCAATTCAGGGCTCTCAGGTCAGGGGTAATGTGGGAGTGCTTTTTTGACCCAGTGATGAGTCTCGCTGCAGCGTTTAGGGAGGCTCTTAGTGGTGCGGTTGTGGTTAGGGGGAGTCAGACTAGTGCGGTGCTGCCGTATTCAATTCGGGGGATGACTATAGCTTGTACTGCGGTTTGGAAGTCTTTGGCTGGGAGGAAGGGTTTAAGTTTTCTCAGAGTATTGATCTGGAAGTTCGCGCCCTTAGTTGCCTTGCTGATGTGTTGCTGCATGTTGAGATTGGTGTCAAGTGTAATGCCTAAAGATTTTGCTGAGTCCACGATGGTGGGTTGGACATTGAGTGCAGTTAGGTGTTTAAGCCAGGTTTGAGCAGTGGAGCTCTTAGCTGGAGGTGAGATCAGAAGGAACTCTGTTTTCAGGGCATTGAGTTTGAGGTGATTATCAGCAAGCCAGGATTGGGTGCATCTGATTGTTGCGTTCAGGAGCAGGATGTCATTGGGAGATTGTAATTTGAGATAAAGTTGGGTGTCATCGGCGTACATGTGAAAGTGTACATTGGATGCTTGTAGCAAGGTGGTGAGTGGTTCCATGACTAGGTTGAACAGAGTTGGGGATAAAGAGGAGCCCTGGGGGACTCCTAGCGTTACAGGTATTGGCGAGGACAGCAGGTTGTTGCTCTTGAATTTCTGCGTCCTGTTGTGAAGAAAGGAAGTGAACCACTTGAGAACAGTACCAGATAAGCCCATTCTTGTGTTTAGGAGTTCTAGCAGATTCTCATGTTTAACGGTGTCGAATGCTGAAGAGAGATCAAGAAGGATGAGGAGGCAAGTGTCGTTTTGGTCTAGCATTTGAAGTGCGTCGTCAATTATGTGCGTCATTGCCGTTTCAGTACTGTGTCCCGCTCGGAAGCCTGACTGGTGCGGGTTGAGGAGATCAAATTGCTCAATGTGATTAGTCAATTGTAGTTGTGCGCATTTTTCTAGTAGTTTGGCGAGGGTGGGAATATTGGTGATGGGTCGGTAGTTGTTGAGGTCGGAGGGGTCGGCTGTGGGCTTTTTTAGTAGAGGTGTGACTTGACCAACTTTGAGGGAGTCAGGGACGCTTCCTTGTTGGAGAGAGCTGTTGACAATTTTAGTCCAGAGAGGAAGAAGCAGAGGGGTAAAGTCTTTTACTGCGGAGGCAGGCAAGGGGTCCGTGAGGTGATTGGATGGTTTCAGGGTGTTGAGCAGTTTACCAATTTCTTCTTCCGAGTATGTGCCAAAGGTTGACCATGTAGCATTGTTTTTTGGTTCAGCGGTTGCAGGGCACTGGGGTTTGGAATGGAGGCTTGCATCAATAAGGAGATCGCTTTTTATGTTGTCAGTTTTTTGGATAAAGAAAGCAGCGAAGTCTTCACAGGAGGGTGCTTTACTCGCAGTGTTAATTGGTTGGGGTTGTTCCTTGGATTGTGATCGGATAAGCTCAAATTGTTTTCTCGGTCTGTTTTTTGCCTGGTCGAGCTGGCGGCTGAAGAAGTCTGATTTTGTACGTTTTATTTTCCTGAAGTAGGCGTTTCTCTTTGTCTTCAGGTCTTTTAGGTGCATTGCAGAGGGAGCTGCTCTCCAGATACATTCAGCCATTCGCATGTCTCGTCTATCCTCATTGAGACTCCCGTCGTACCATGGGTTGGAGATTTTAGTAGTGACTCTTTTCAGCTGCATAGGTGCAGCCTCATTAATTATTGTGGTCATGGCATTGAGATAGTGGTCAGTCAGGGTTTGAACGTCCGTATCGTCTGTCGGTGGAAGAAGGAGATTGCGCCTGTTGGGGGGCAAAGAGCCTGGGTTGAGTTTTTTCATGTCTCTTTTCCAAACTTTCGGTTTGGGGAATTGAGTCGGGTTGACTTTAACTTTTTCATTGATGAAGAATGTGATAATATGGTGATCTGACCAGTCACAGGGTTGGATGGACTCGAGTAGGATAGAGTCCTCTTTGGAGATGATCAGGTCAAGGATAGAGCCTTTCTCGTGGGTCGGGCTGTTGCATATTTGGGTGAGGTTAAGAGCGTCGAGGAAATTTTTAAGACTATTTACCACCGTGTCGTTACGATCGTTCCAGTGGAGGTTAAAGTCCCCAAGGTATATTTGGGTGAGCTGCCGCCCGGAATTGGTTGAGATCATATCCATGATTTGTTGGGAGAAGGTGAAGTTGTCCCTGGGAGGGTGGTAAATGCTGTGAAGAGAGCATATCGGTTTGCCCTCACTGATAATGTCGAGGCAGATGTATTCACAGGAATTTGGAGATGGTAGTGAGGTGGAGTTGGCTCTCAGAACAGAGATGTTGTTCATGTAAATGCATGCGATTCCACCCCCCAGTTGGCCTGATCTGTCGAGCCTGATAATGTGGTAGTTAGGGGGAACTAGAATGTCCATTATAGGTGTAGAAGATTCAGTTAGCCAGGTTTCAGTCAGTATGATTATGTCGAGGTCCCGCGATAAGAGGAGCTCTGCAATGGCGGCGGCATGTTTCGAGGCCGATCTACAATTGAGGAGGGTGCATTTGAGACGGGGTGTGCTGGGTGGTTCAAGAGCGAGGGGGACTCTTCTGAGGTTATTGGGGATGGAGGTTCTGTCGTTTAGTGTGGGGGGTCTAAGGGGATTTGAGTGTATCGAGGGGATGGTGAGGTGTGGGGAGGTTGTGTCATTTTGGGATGCTGGGTCATAGGAGCGGAGAAGGGTGAGTGTGTCGAGATCAGAAATAGGGTTGTGGGTACGACGAGGGCGGTTGTTGCGATTGCGAGCTGGCATTGAGGTCCGGTTGGGGGAGAGTTGAGTGGGAGAGTTGATTGGGAGGGCGGAGGACAAGATGGGTTGGGAGGTGAAGTTGTGTGCGGGGTTGCAGGGACGGCGAGGGGGCCGAGGGCAGAATATGCGACTATGAACAGGTATTGCCGCCCGGTGTAGGGTGTGGGTCAGTATGGAGATTGACATAATAAATCATGGCTCCAGCAGTGCCTTTGATTTAGCCTGTTACTAAAAAGACTACCCTCACCTTGCAAAATATGAACACCCTTCTGTAGTGCAATCTTCAGACATTAAACGTTTATGATTTTATTAAGATTACCCTCTATTCTTTGTCTTCCCAAATTGTGATGCACACATTCAATTTTATCAGCAATATTACTGCATGTATCCAAGCCTTACAGTATTACATGTCTTTTCCCGGCAAAAGCACCGGCTCTACCACAAGTTACAGTACACTTGCATGCATATCCATACTCATTTAGCTCTAAAGCAAGATGCTCCTGAATAACCTGTGCAACTTTCATCTAAAGCTCAGGTTCCGTGATATTCTCTAAACTCATGACTTCTAATGCCACAGAGTACGCAATGTTGTAATCCACGTACCAATATGGTTCCGAGCGCTAGCACAGGTTGCACTACCCCTAAAACAGTAGTAAGGGACCTCTTCTTCTGTAATTTAGATGATCTATAGCCTGAAGTTCTGGTTATAGATGAGTCAGCCCCACTTCATACAATATTAAGAGGTATGTAACTTAACCAGAACTAATCAAATATTGCATTGCATTGAAGTGATTTGGCTGCAGCCATTACTGACAGTAAAACCTATTTATTGTGTGCAATATATGAATTGTGTTTTGTAACATCATATTGTGCGCAGATATAAGCTAACAACAATTTTATATGTTTCCTCAAATATGACTCATTACTGGGTTTTGTTAACTCATATGATCGACTCCTATTGACAAGGTTTCGGTTAGATCTTTTCCATCTCCTTCTCGCTAATCCAAGGGGGCAGTATAAGGGCCAAAGTCTGCCGATTTGTGGCTGTGATGGCAATTCCCCACAGGACATGGTTCATTTTACGATGTTTTGCCGTTTATACGACACACCCAGAAGAACCTTTTTAGTTCCAATCCCGAAAAGGGCAAATTTTCGACAAGTGTGACCCGCTTTTATTTTCTCACACGTGCTCACGGGAAGCACTGTCTTTTACGTGTTTAATTTTTTTAATACTACTGTTAGGCTTAGGTCTAGTTGTGATTAATTATCCTGTACTTCTAATCTGTCCATGGTTTTGTTAATCTTTCATCATAAAATGTTTTGACCAGTCGTGTTTTGTTGTTATTAATATGAGCGCTTTTTTATTATTAGTTGGTTCCATATGTGACACCTTTGTGGTAGTTGATTTTGTATTTTTTTTTGCGGGCTTAGGTTATTGTTTTATTTGGTTTGTTGATGTGAGATGTGATTTATATCATTTGGTTTGTGCTTTTATGTTTTTATCTTTTGAAACCGAATAAAGATTATTCTGATTCTGACCATACATGCACATCTTCTGAGCTATGTGAATCCCTGTCAAGGGTTATCAGTGAAAAGATCCAGACCATTTACCAATCCTCTCCCTTTCATGTAACCAATTCGCAAACACCATCAGGAACTCCCCCAAGTCTGTCTCTGTTTTTATTCAAGTTTAGTGCCATCTATCCTAACACGATCCTACTGGCCCTAAAAGCCACCACACCACAATCACAAGACGATCCTTATTTTTCAAGTTATTGCATCTCTTATTAGTTTATACATCTGTCAGCTCATTATTTCTGCTCTTAGATCTGTCAGTCTACCATCTGATTGGAAAAAGCCTTCTATTAAAAAAGTTATTCCTTAACATTTCCACCAAACTATTATCCTAGGTAATTTCTTCCAGTGGGCTTGACAGATCCCACTTACTTCAAACATGCACGGTTCAAAACTCTCCTTCCTATCATAGGATCCGGCAGGCTATCCAGTCCATGTTTGGCATACCAAGGAACCTTCAATATACATCTCTGAGGTTCATTTCCAACCTACTGATGTTTTGTCTGTGACAGCTATTTATGTCATTGGTGTGACTTTCAATGTTTGACCCTTGGTCAGGTCTAACGAGGGTATATTGTAGTCATTCGAGGAGTTGACTGATAAATATGAAATGCCGAATAGTAGCTTTTTTCCCAAACAGAACATTAAGAGAGTTCCTCTTACATCTTTTCTATGATAGGATTTGGCACTTTCTCGAAAATTTCAGAAAAGCATCTAGATGTGGCTTCATTCATATTTGTTGACAAATTTTAGGGAATCATAAAGATTCAACAAATAAGTTTGACGATTTGGTCACTAAATAGTTGCACTACCTTGGTATCAACATCTCACACACAGACATAAGGTGGACCAATACACTCTCGTAAACCTTTCTCAATGTCTCCCTGTTTAAGATGCACTCTTTGATTTTTTTTTTAAATGATTTATATTATACACCGCATACATTGAACAAATGTGGTCATAGGGAGCCTTTGGATTGTTTTTGCTGCCAAAACTCTGAGGCAGATACAACACATATCTTTATTTATTTATTTATAAAGTTTTATATAGAGCAAACATGATCCCAAAGGATACCAGAGCGCTTTACAATCGGAGGGAAATATTTGCGATCTGTTCAATTATCACTCCATATTGGATCAAAGTCTTTGATGAAATGAACCATTTTCTAAAACTACATACTATGCCGGGATTAAAAATTATGACGCTGGACCACTCTCCAGGTATTCCCACTCATTTGGCTGCCGTTTTTTCTTTGTTATTATGAATACTAGGCTTGCGATAGCAAGGGTAAGGCTCCGGATGGAGGCTCTTGACCACCACGCATGGGGACAGGAATTAGTATTACTTTGTGGATTAGAACTGGCTATTTTACCTATTATCCGCAGAAGTCGTCAGCTGAAAAGAGTCTGGGATCATGGGGTAGAGAGATTTTCTGATCTTGCACTTGCTTGCATGTTTTCAATCCAAAGTGATCTTGTTTAATCCTTATTACCTGCCTGTAAAACTTATAATGACTGATTTCTGTTGGCTGATATTGTAATCCTACTTATTACATTTATTACTTGTTATATTTATTCTGTGATTTTATACAGAAATATTCTATTTTTCCCTTTTGCAAAATTTTGATGCTGTTTTTGATACTAATAAAAAAGAGTCTATCTTGGGTATAGCCACGTTTAGCGTAAATAAAGGATTGTCTCTGTTACCACTATGTAAATAACCTTGACAAAAAAAGTCATGATACTATGCTCTAGACTCCGACAGAGTGAGAGGTGCTCATGAATAAAAATTGATAAGCTACATAAAAGCAGGTATTTTCAGCCATTCATTATTTCTAAGTAAACTTTTCTAGGTATAGTATGGTTTAAAGGAGATTATGCAGTTTAGTTAAAATCCTTATTCATGAAGCCATATTATTGGCTATGGAACCATAAAATGTCCAAATATTCAAGATCCTATCTGAAAATTAAATCCTGGGTGCGGGGAGTAACATAAAATTCAAGTTTGTTTGTTCTACAGTTGACAGACCTTTGATGGAAAAGGTATTTCAGTCTCTGGTGCGAGGAATCTAACGATTTAAATATGCTGCGATAAAATTAATCATCTAATTGTGATAATTAAACCTGAGAGCAAATCATCAACCCCACTCTGGTCTAGAGGTCAGCCCCCACTTACCTATGACCGGTCTTCCGACCAGTCAAGGCCCTCTCGGACCTGGCTTCCTTGCCTCGAGGCACCGCCTCGTTCCTTCTGCTCTCTCTCTTCTACTGTGCACTATTGACCAGCTCCGTTTGTCCTTTTTCTTTCATTCGAACCCTGGCCTCTGCCTAGCTCTTTCCCCATTCTGTGCCTTTTGCTGTTTCACTTGTAGTGTTTGCCAATCTTTCACCAATTTTCTTCTTGTTTTTTTCTTTCAAACCTTGTACCTTTTAGCTCTTTTCACTCGTTTGTCAATTTTTCACCCATTTTGCTGTTTGCAGCCTCTTTCACCCCTTGTGCATTTTTGCCCTTCCCCTCATTTTCTTCTCTTTTTCACCATTTTCAAATCTTTTGGCCCCTCTGTCCCGCTCTGCACAGCCACCCACCCCCCTCCTGCGCTTTTCCCCACCTCCCTATGCTTTACCTGCTGCATCTTCTTCCTGCCTCTTCTTCCTGCACCTCTGCAGTCCCACCTACATTACCCCATGCTCTTCCCCACTTTCAGGACTTACTTAATTGCGATCGCTGCGCAAGTTGGCAGGGTATGCCCAGACGTGGATCTCTTGCTCACTTTGCGGGAAACAACCTTTACAACACAACTTTTACAACGCACTACCATTACAACAAAACTTTTACAATGCAACAACCATTACAACGCATGCCATTACAACGCAACCATTACAACGCATGACACTACAACGCATACCACTACAACACATGTCATTACAACGCAGTCATTACAATGCATACCATCACAACGCATAGTACCCTTACACTATCCAACACTTACCCTGCTGTTGCACCCCCTGGAGTTAGAATAGTAATTGTTACCCCTACACTATCCAACATTTACCCTACTGTTATACCCCCCTGGAGTTAGAATAGTAATTTTTGCCCCTACACTATCCAACACCTACCCTACTGTTGCACCCCCCCTGGAGTTAGAATAGTAATTTTTACCCCTACACTATCCAATACTTACCATATATTCAAAGTAATGGTATGCGTTGTAAAGGTGGCATGCGTTGTAAAGGTAGTTTTTAAAAATTTGTTGTAATGGCATGCGTTGTAATGGAATGCGTTGTAATGGATGTTGCGTTGTAAAAAAAGCGTTGTAAAGGTATGCTTTGTAAAAGTATGCGTTGTAATGTCATACATTCCACTTTGCCACTGGATTCAAGCTAGCCTGGCTGATGAGGACAGTTAGCCCGAAACCGGTCCCAGGTTGCTTGTTTCCAGTCCTGGGAAGACATGACTTTTGGGCTGGACAGTTCCCACGAGGAACAGGGTCAAGACTGATTTGCATATAGCTGTGTCTGAACTGTGGTGGCAAAGTGAGCTAAAGAATGATGATGGATTCAACCCAGATCTCTGACTGGGGGTGAGTGTTTCAAAAGTTTCAACACTCCGTCCATCATCTCCTTGTTTTTGCTGTGATCGCTGCGCATCCCCATTTAGCAAGTGCCAAGGCCCAGCCCCCATTTACCTGTGACCAGTCCTCCTACCAGTTAAGACCCTTCTGGATCCGGCTTCCTTGCCTCGAGGATCCCACCTCATTCCTTCTTCTCTCTCCCTTCTCCTGTTTACTTTTGACCAGCTCATTTTCTTCTTTCTATTTCACCTTATCCTTGGCCTCTGTTCAAGCTCTTTCAGTGACTTTTGCTCTTTCACTTCACGTTTGTAAGTCTTTCACCTGTTTTCCTGTTTGCTTTCTATTTCACCTCTTGTGCCTTTGTGCTCTTTTCACTAATTTTTGTCAATCTTCCTGCCCTATATTTTGTCTGCTTTCTCTGTCACCCATCATGCCTTTGTGCTCTTGTAACTCGTTTTGGCAAACTTTTCATCTGTTTTTCTGCTTGCTTTCTCTTTCACCCCTTGCACCTTTATGATCTTTCCACTAATTTTCTTGTGCTTTTTTCACTCATCTCAGCCTCATCTGTCGCACTCCCCGCATCACTCACCCTTCTCTTGTGCCTTTCCCGTATCTCCTGCTTCTTACCTGCTCTTCCTGCCACTTCTTGTTCCAGCTTCTTCTTCCCATACCTCTGCAGCCAAGATCACCGTCCATGTGCCCCCCCAGGACCTAATTAATGGCGGCTGTTGTGGGTCTGTGCTGAAGGCACGTCAAAGCCAAGCCTATATGCATCTGTCAGCGCCACCAACCCTGGTCTGATCGCACTCCAATGATACCCTGTAGCGCTTCTTCATTTGCTGTCCTGAGATGCATCTTCCACTGCTGTCATGATGCACCACTCACCACAGTAGGAGCCTTAACCTGCACCGACTCCCGGTTCACCTGCAGCAGCCTACCCACACACTTCCATGCATGCATCAGCAACACCATCAACACCCCACCTAACACCACATGCTACCGCAAACCCTTACCCCAAATCTCAGCAAACACACTTTCCAAATCTGGGATCTGCTGAGCAGTGATGAACCGGACCTCTTCCTGATGGAAACCTGGCGCAACTCCACATCTACACCCTACATTGCTGTTGCTCTCAAAGCGGCCTACAAACCAGGAGGAGGACTCACAGTCATCTACAAAGACTCCATCAAGTGCTCAATATCCA
Organism: Lissotriton vulgaris; assembly: GCF_964263255.1. Classification (NCBI taxonomy): domain Eukaryota; kingdom Metazoa; phylum Chordata; class Amphibia; order Caudata; family Salamandridae; genus Lissotriton; species Lissotriton vulgaris. The sequence goes on from NC_141699.1 coordinate 462,736,757, forward strand.
CAGAGTATCTCCTATATAGGGGAGTGGTTCAATTCAGGGCTGTGGAGGGTGGAATCAAAGCAGACTATGAACAAAAGTATGCCTCCCAGACCATAAATTCAAATAAATTTCTAGTATAAGCATCTACAAAGTCTTAGTATTACCCTCTGTAAATGGATTTTTCCTTTCGTTATCTTTTTCAGATATGTGATGCTACCACGCATTTGATTTTAATTTGAATAAAAGGGATTTTTACAAAATTGCGATTATGTCTTTGTATCTGTTAAAGTTATATACACGTACACAGGCTATTTACAAATTACACCTTAAGTTGCTGTAACCTATGTCTAATGATTGGTTTGTGAGCATTACATTTACGAGAACACACAATATGACTGACATTACAATACTTCATTTCTTATATAGAACACATATTTACAAACTCTTAACACCTCAATTCCTTTGAGGATAGATATATCTAAAGTATCGTAAACTACAGATGTTATGACCTAACTGGTGTCCTTAGGGTGGTTTTTATGAGGACCTAGTTCCCTTTGGTCCTCTCTATTATTTATGTATTCTTACTATTCTGTGGCCCTATGGAGGTCAGAGTATTGGTGGTATATAAGGGTAAAGTCCCAACTTTTGTCTCCCGTGGTGCACTGCCGTGTGTGCACTATATGTAGCAGTGAATGTTAGCTCTTTGCCTCGATGATGATTGTGCCAATGTGTTTTGACCTTCTGGGATTGACCTGTGCTGCTGTTAAAGAGAAGGTCTTCTTCAGGGCAGGTATTCTCGTAGGACAGGTTTTCCAGATTGGTAAGGTTTTGCCTTTCTTGGCGGTGATGATAGGAGCCTCATTTTAGTGGACTGATCCTTGCATGGGGTTCTGTCTGCCCTGCCGGATCCAAAGGACTGTGAGCCTTTTCAGATGATTACTTGAGCTTCCCTTCCTGATTTCTTCTGAGTCGAGCTTCCTCGGTCCTCTCACTTTTGTTGTTCAGCAGCATTCCTGTCACTCCACTACTGCACGCTGATTATGGACGGCAATAGGAAGCCTTTGTAGATTCTTATACTAGAAATGTATTTAAATCTATGGTCTGGGAGGCATACTTTTGTTTACAATATCCACAGAGAGCGCCACCCCATTCATGGAATATTTGCCCTTCAAGCTGAAAATCTCAGGGGGGGGGGGGGGGGTTGGTTCAATGCCGGCATTCAAGATGGCCATACAGCAGTGAAGCTCCGGACTGGCGGCCCAATAATTATGATTTTCATGCCTTATCCTTTATCTATGTACATCTACCCTGCCACCATTCATTAGCACATCGCCTGCCGGACACAATCCTGTTTTTCCCATGCTGGGATGTGCAGGGCAGAGACCTCAGCTTCTCGTGTGCGTTGATTGCTCCCAGCCATCCTTGGAGGCCCGAGGTGATAGGGCCCACTGTTGAGCCTGAGGAAGGGGCTACCAAGCCCTGCTGGGCCCTCTACACTTGGTCTTCACCTTCTGCCCCTACCCACCTTCCCTGCCTGTGCCCCCACTGTTGGGAGACATCCGGCTGCAGTACATTGGGTGTGCCGCTGAACACCTTTGTACCTGGCGCCTCTTAGCTGATAGGCAATACGGGTAAGTTGTTCCCACCCTGCGGCGGCCATCGGAGAACCCACAACTACTGCTGGCAGTGAGTGCATCCCTGTGATGGCTGTAGCAATAGTGCCAATGTGCGGGCCAGTGGGCCTCATACCATGTAAGCTTCTGTAGCCACATCGGGCTGCGGCGATAGCGCTGTTGCATTCGCCTGGTCCCCGGGAGAGTCGCACTTTTGAGTTCACCCTCTACCAACTCTGCAAACTAGTGGGCGCGAAATGCATCACCCTCGCGACCAGTGGGTGCTCTTCTACCGAGCCACAGTGACAGGCACCGGTGCCACTTCCACTATCGGAGCCTTCCCTCACGCTATGTGCATTACACTACGCTGAACAGAACCCTTCACGGCTACCCTATCACTAATACAGGGGGACGGAGCGCTAGTGGTGACCCACTGTTTTAGTTCACCTCTGAATACCTGGGACACCTGCACTGGACCGAGCTCACTGCTGACTGCCCCAGCAAACATTAATTTGGGGTGCCTGTGAATCTTGGAGCCACAAATACTACTATCATTGCCTGCCTAAAGCAGAATACCTCAAGCCACCCTCTCACCAGTTCTGTCTCCTGTACCCGGGGGAGGCCACTCTGGGCTCATACCGTGCTTCTGCTGCCCATCTTAAGCCACACTCGACTGCTGGTCTACCTGAGGTCTGCCATGGGGAGAGAAGACCCAAAGCAATACATGCTCCCCTTTGAGAAGACTAGGCAGTCTGGTAGGCCTGAATCACGTCTGACGCCGAATATCATGGCTCCGATCACACTGTTGAGCAACACCTTATCAGAACCAACGCCATCATGACTGAACTGCGGGCTATGTTTCGCTCCATAGACTCACGCTTTGATACATTGATGAGTCGCCTGGACCGCTTGGGGGAGAGGATTGAACACCACAGTACCCTTCTAGATGGTGCAGAAGAACATATATCAGGCCTGGAAGATGGCACCTCATCCCATGCCACCACCTGGACAAGATGGAGCGACTATCCAAGACTGTAGCCATCAAGAATGAGGCTCTTGAAATTGATCACGCAGGAACAACATTCGCATAACGGGCATAGTGGAATCTACCAATATGGGGCACCCGGCCCAATTTGTAAAACGTCTACTTGTGAAACAGTTCGGCCATCAGAACTTCACAGACACCTTTGTGGTGGAGTTTACACATCGGTCTCTAGGTCCTCACCCTTGACCTGGACCATCTCCTCATACCATAAACATGCCTACTTAATTTCAGGGACTGGTATACAGACCTCCGACTGGCTCTTGAGCATGGCCCATTGCAATACCAGGGATCATCCTCCTCTCTATACCCTGTCTTCTCGGTGATGGTTCAAGAGACATGACAAAAGTTTCAAGATGTCAAAAATCTGTTGCGTACAAAAGATCTTCCATACAGCATGCTGTGCCCTGCCATTCTTCACATAGATGTTGATGGGAAGGGTCAGATGTTAGACTCTCCAGTGGAGGCACTCTCCTATAAGATGTTCAATCCTGAAGGTGCAGTGTCCCCGTGGTCTATAGCTGAACGTACCCCGGCTGATCTGCAGGTATCACCTAACATGGATCTTTCTCCTACTGGCTGAACTTCTGTCCCTGAGCTTACTGGAAAGTTATCACTTGATGACTACTTTCAGGTGGTCCATCAAACTCGTTCATCATAATGTTTTCAGGAAACTACTTAACCGGCCTCATACCAATTATTATTATGCTTCAGTTGTTCTCATTCAAACGGGCTCCGTTTACCATGGCGTTGCCCACCCTCGTGGTGTGCACTACACTTTTATGCCTTTTTGGATTTTTGTTTATTGGTTTCTGAGGGTTTCACTGAGCAGTCAGTTGCTCCGTGGGGGTGGTGGGGGTTTGTTTATCAGGGGACTGTTTTACTTCCTTCCCTTCTCACTTTACCATTGCCCGGGCGGATTCACATATGCTGTCAGATTTACCATGCAGACTACATACACACATCACGCCAATGCCTCTGGCGGGACAGACTTCAACAGCTGAGATAACTTGTTTAACATGGAACGTTCAGGGCTTGAACAATCCATGTAAGGGTCAGCAGCTGCTAGCCTACATCAATAGGCCTGGGGCGCAAATCATTTTCCTACTGGAGAAATACCTCCCTCCACAAGACTTCCCATCCTTTTGCAAAAACATAGGGACCACACAGATAATTTTTCTAGCTACAGCACTTACTCTAGGGGAGTGTAAATACTCGTCCACAAGAATGTCCCTTTCAGCCTCACTGCCAGTTCCTGGATGAGGATGGCCGGTATGTTATACTGTCTGGCCATTTAGCAGACTACTGCATGCTTCTTGTGAATAACTACGCCCCTAATATTGATGATTCCAACTTCTTTCATGGACACTCTTCTATCATGAGCAGGTTTGAGGTCACTACAGTTTTACTGGGGGGTGGGGTGGAATCAGCTTGCTACAGAACCCACTACTGGATACCACAGGGATGCACACTGCTGGCAAACCTCAGGCTACTCGGGTATTCAAGGACATAGGGAACACTTATTTCCTCCATGATGCATGGCAACACCTACATCCACACAGCCCGCTTATACAGTCTACTCTGCCCCACATGAGGTATGGGCAAGCATAGATTACTGGCTTCTGTCGATTGGTGATTTACCTTGGCTGAGAGGTGAACAGCACTTACCCGGAACCCTCTCGTATCACTCCCCAGTGCTGGTGACTCTTAATATTCCATTCAGAGAGGGGCTCAAGAGGCGATGGTGCTTCCCTGACACCGCTCTCATGGATTTGGTATTCCATACAGAACTCTGGACTCCATACTAGAATACTTTGCCTTAAACACCAGCTTTGTCACCCATCAGGCACCCTCTGGGATGCCTATAAGGTTTTTATCTGGGGTGTTTGCATCTCCAAACGCGCAGGTGTGCTCCTTCATTATTATGAGCAACTATACTCCGCCAAACTCATAAGGGGTGATGAAGCCAGAGCTGCCTATCTTGAAGAGGATGCCATGGTGTGACTAACAGGCATGCAGCATAAATTCTTGAAGGAGCCTATATCTGCAGGGAGATATTGCAGGCCATAGATGCGTTGGATGGCAATAAGGCCCCTGAACAGGACAGTCTAACAGGGATATTTTACAAAGTTATAAATCCATACTTACTCCACATTTTTTGTAATTGTATGCCAAGGCCCTCGAAGAAGGCACACTACCGGCCTCACTACGGGAGACAGTGATAATGCTCCTGCTAAAACCAAATACCCCGCTTTTGCACCTCCTACCAGCTCCTCTCCTTACTAAATTTTGATAATAAAATTCTGGCCAAAGTAGTTTCCACCAGGTTGGCTTTAATAATCCACCTGATCATCTCCTTGGTTCAGACAGGGCTTGTCCCCCATAGATCTACATCTTTCAACCTCTGCAAAGTGTTTGCGGTGCTTAGCAGAGTTTCACTGGAAGAGCCACGGCTATCACTTTGCTTGATGCAGAAAAGGCCTTCATCTCTCTCGCATGGCCTTTCCTTTGGGCGACACTGCAGAAGCTGGGTCTCCCCAAGGACTTCCTTGCACTAATCACGCACCTTTACTCTCAACCCTCATGGGACAGTTTACGATTGCCAGGTGCCCCATCCCGTTACTTTTTATTATCGCCATGGATCCTCTTGTATATCACCTACAGGATAAGCATCTTCACTGCAACCTTCGTTTCAGGCCATGCCCTCTACTAATATCTATGTACGCAGACGATATTCTGCGGTTCCTTCGCCAGCCCTCTCAAAATCTTACTCCTATTATTCACAAAATCGTTCAGTTTGGGGTTTTTTGGGGCTCCATATCAACAGGGTGAAGTCAGAAATCTTTTAATCAACTTAAGCCACCTCTGAGACACCATGTGAATATCCTCTGCACTGGTGTGGGGACGCTAATAAATATTTTGGTATTATACTACATAGGGTTAAAGAACAGGTGCTCTGACTGAGTTATGGGCCTTTGGTGGAGCAACTCACGGTCCAGATAGAAAAATTGATGCGGCTCACACTTTCTATGGTGGAACGGATAGCCATCACAAAGATGGTCGTACTACCCCACTTTCTCTGTCTATTTCTTAACATACCCATACTGTTAACCAATGCATTTTTTCTCACACTCCGGGGGCTGTTAGTGCACCTTATTTGGGCTAGCCAGAGGCCTCAGATCAGATGGGATACTCTTCTGCTCCCTTATGACAGGGGGGGGGGGTTTGTTGTCCCCGATTTTCAAATTTACTATCTGGCAGTGCATGTCCAATTTGCGTCACATTGGTTTCACCCAGATGCTTGTCTTCCATACTCCATCCCTGAGAGGGACCAAGTGGAAGACATCCCACTGTCCTCCATCCTGCAGAGCGGACTCAAACTTCATGCCACTGATATCCAAACACTGTCCACCACAAGTTGGGCATGTAAGAAACTCAACCGACTCCAGGGGACAGCCCCTTATACTCTCCTTTGCTCCCAGTGGTTAATAACCCATGGATCCCACCCACCTGGGAGCAATAGGCATGCCACACTCATAGGAAATATATGATCTACAACAATAGGAGATATCTTTCCTAATGGGCATGCTCCTTCGCACATTGATGATGTTCGATTTACCCAAGCGCCACAAATGGACCATTTCTTCCTGCGTCACCTACATGCAGCAGTTTGTGCTTGTGTCCCTTCCCCTCACTGACTTTATGAATCTCAAACTCTGAGGGAGGTAAGCAGATCTACAAACTATACAAGGCATGCATGGCAATGAGTACTAAACACAACAGGAGAATGCGGGAAAAATGGGGGGCTGACCTAGGCCAAGCCCTAATTGATAAAAAGTGGTACTTCTGCTGTACACAGATAAAACTAGTTTCCCCCAACCACAGGCAAAAGCTGCTCCACTTCAGATTCCTGCATAGAGCATATGTCACCCCCAGTATGCTTGCTAAAATAGACCCGATGAGGTCCCCAAATTGCCTTAAGTGTGGCGCATCTGATGTAGATTTTGCTCATATCATATGAACTTGTCCTCATATAGGGGCCTACTGGGATGAGATATTTGAGCGTCTCTCCTTAATGACAGATATTGAACTCCATTCAGACCCTCTTTAGGCACTTTTGGGTCATGTAGCAGATGTCCCTGAATCCATTTGCAGGTACACAGCCATTGCACTTTTGCTGGCCAACAAGGAGATAAGCATTACACTGGGACAGTGGGACTCGTCCAATTGTTAAGTCATGTATTGGTAGTGTGGTTTATTGTGACTCCACTAGTAAAGTATATGCCACGCTGCAGCCCCCCACTTCACGACCGAGAGATATATAGCAACCCCTCTGGGAGTACCTGCTGAATTTTTACAATGACTCCCGGGACTAGCCTCCCGCATATACGGTTGAAACACATCACTCACACAGGTATGTACCCTTGAATGCTTCACATGTCTCTATTGCTGTACTTCTTATGCCTGCCCTGCCTTTACATATTATGCTTTGATTGCTGCTGGACTGTCCCCTTCAGGCCGATACTGTTGAACTGTTGCATTATTACCCATGGTCTGGGTATTGTCTTGTATCTACTTGACTGCGAAATAATAAATAAAGTTCTAAAAAAAGTGCAAATCTTGGAAAACTTCACCTTGAATGGAACCCTCACCTACTGACCACCCGGACAGCGAGCCACCTGGGCCAGCCTCATCACGGACTTGTTTGCTCCTCTCACCATCAACTCCAAAGCCTTTATTCTCCTCAGCAACTTCAACTTTCAATTAGAAGACAGGACTGAGCCCTGCGCTACAGCACTATTTGAAAGACTGAAAAATATTTGACTAGCTCAGCTTGTCACAGAACCAACACACATTGCAGGACACAAACTGGACCCCATCTTCACCACCATTGACGGCATCAAGTACAACTCTACCTCATCGCTCACATGGACCGACCACTCCATCATCTACTTCCAAATCAACACACCGCAAGTCAATTCAGTCACCAGCGTCATTCAACCTATCTGCACCTGGAGCTAAATCTCTGAAGCAAACTGGCTCTGTGCCCTGAACATGGATTAACCTAACCTCACAGACAACCTCAACAAGGACATCACCAACTTCAGCAACTTGATCAAGAACCGTGCAGATGCCCTCACACTTATCAAAACCCAACAAGTGAAGAAAAATCAACCAGCAGGCCAGCTGGTACTCGGAGGACCTTCAAGATTCCAAATGACACTGCAAACAGCTAGAAAGAAAATGGAGAGCCAGTCACAAAACAATTGACAGAACCACCTACAAGGTGGCACTCTGAGCTGCCATCAACTGACAGACATAAGGAAAAGAACACTAGCTGAACTCATCGAAGGGATCTCCAACAGCTGCAAGGAGATCTTCTTGATTGTCACGGACTTCACCACATCTTGGTCACCCCCTTGAAGAAATCTGTGATGTCTTCCACAGCAAAATCACAAACATCTACTGCAACTTTGCACACCAACCAGACCCCAGTGATCTCATTGCAAACCTTCTTATCACCAACCAGAACAGCCACCTGACACAATGAAAAGCTCTCTGCAGAAAAGATACAGCAACAATTGCGATTCTCATATTAACATGACTAGAGAATCTGGATTTCATTAAAGACACGGAGGCTGACATTATGCATATTCCTTTAATGCATACCCAAGCAGCCGCATACATCACAATAGAAAAAGTTTCAAATAGAATAAAGGCAACACATAAATGCCATGAGACAGTAACAATCAGCCTCTTTTAAGTGAACAAGAGATCAGTCCATAAAAAAAAAAAACTTGAGACGTCAAACTTCAGGATAATCTTCAGAAGTAGAACAAATGATGGAGGAAGAAGAAGGATTCCAACGGTGAAAAGGAATTAACGAAGTAAAGGGATCCATCTTTGATAAGGTGGTAAAACCAGCAATTAAGGATTATCTGAAAAGAGAAGGGAATTAATTCGAGAAAAGAAATGTGAAAAAATTCATAGACAATACACAAGTATAAAGTGCATTACAATAAAATTTAATAAATAACATTGTCAATGAAATACCACCAGAAGGTGGGAGGGAGGGATAATGTCAGCCTCTGTGTCTTTAATGAAATCCAGATTCTCTAGTCATGTTATTATGAGAATCACAATTTCATTACAAGACCGGAGGCTACATTATGCATGTTGGTAGCTTTCTAAAACAACATCAGACATGTGTCCATGTCCACAGCTTTAAGGATGTCATCCAACTCACCTCCAGACCGGAGAGATTTACTGGCCATAGCACCTCTTAGGGAATGAGCTTTAAATTTGTTTAAGTCAATACCAGCTAGACTCATAGCAGTTTTGATCCATCTAGCGATAGAAGAGGAGCTAATCCCTTTGTGGGGTTTAACAAAGGAAATAAGCAATTGATTAACATCCTGTGGACAAAGCTGAAACATCCTGCGATCTTATTCTTTCATGCACTCCACAACACAGAGGTTGGGACAAAGATCAAAACGAGGATAAAAGATAGAGTTAGACATAGTTTTAGTTCCCATATGAATATCAAATTTGACACCAAACATATTGTAAGAACATCTAGAAATTTCCAGAGCTCTGATGTCAGAAGCTCTCCAGCAAGAGATTAGGCACAAAAGAGTGGCTAATTTAATAGAAAGTTTTTTTCTGTTAAGAAGAGAATTTGAAGGCCAATTATTGAAGAGATCGAGAATCAGTTTAACGTCCCAAAGAGTTTCATATCTGGCTTTAGGAGGTCGCTTCAAGCGGATACTTTTCATGACTCTAAAGATAATGACATTTTTACCAATAGTCTTACTGTTGATGAGGGCATGACCAGCGGAAATAGCAGATCTATAACAATTGATAGATCTATAACTCAGGCCTCTCTCAAATTGTTCGACAAGGAAATTGACTATCTCAACAATAGGGGCCTCTAAGGGATCCAGGTTCCTTTCCAAGCACCAACGTACCCATAGTTACAGATGTTGTTATATCTGTAATGTGTGCCTGGTGCCCAAGATTCTCTGAGGAGAGTTGAAGCCGTCTCCGAAAGGCCTGAGAATTCGTTGGATCTTCGGACACTTTCCAGGCAAGAAGGGATAAACTCCCATTCAGAGTTAGGGGATGAATTCGACCGTCTACGTCTGTAAGAAGATCCTCTAGGGAAGGAATTAAAAAGGGGGAACTGCAAGTCAGTTCTAGAATGGTCGGGAACCAAGCCTGAGAAGGCCAGAAAGGGGTTATCAATAAGAGGCCACACTGTTCTTGTCTCACTTTCTGTAGGACCCTCTGAATCATTGCAAACGGGGGAAAGGCTTAACCTCGGATCTCCTTCCAAGATTGAAGTAAGGCGCTGACTGCTAGAGCACCCAGGTCGGGCATCCAGTTGAAGTAATTTACGAGTTGGAAGGTCAATCTGCTCGCAAACAAGTCTATCTCCAGGGGGCCCCAGATCTTGTTCAGGGTATTGAATACAAAAACATTTAGTTTCCAATCGCTGTAATCCATGAGGAACCTTGAGTTCCAATCTGCAGAGAAATTTGCCTTTCCCAGAAGGTATTCCGCTTTGAGGGAAATGATGTCCTCCAGATAAAACATCCAAAGTTTCTGGGCTAGATTGGATAGGTCCGCAGATTTCGTGCCTCCCAGTCAGTTGATATAAGACACTGCTGACAAGTTGTCCATCTTTAGAATGACGGCCGTTCCTTGAAGAGAATATTTGAAACTCATAAGGGCGTAGAGACCGGCAGTCAATTCCAGGAACATATTGTATCTACCGTGAATCCCAGAAATTCTATTGACCTTGAGGGAGTCAGACATGATTTTTCTTTGTTTATGATGAATCCTAGATTCTTTAGGAGTTTCATCACGAAGTTCAGATCCTGGACCAGTTGAGAGGCATCTTGGGACATAATAAGGATGTCGTCCAGATAAATGATTAGACAAACGCTTCTTGATCTTAGATAGAATATGACGGCTCTCATAACTTTGGTGAAGCACCAAGGGGCAGAAGAAAGACCGAAAGGGAGTGCTTGAAATTGGTATAAGTGATTCTTCCAAATAAACTGAAGAAAGGGTTGATGAATCTTTGCCATAGGAATAGTGAAGTAGGCATCTTTCAGGTCTAGTTTGAATAGCCAGACTTTCTCTAGAAGTAAATCCCTCAGAAGATGGATGCCCTCCATCTTGAAATGCCTGTACGTCAGAAACTTGTTCAGGTCTCTCAAGTTTATGACGGGTCTCCAACCTTTGTCCTTTTTCCTACTAAAAAGAGGTTGCTTATGAAGCCCAGTTGTTCGATTGGGACTTCTAAAATTGCACCCTTTTGAATTATAGAGGAAATCTCTTTCTCTGTAATGTTTTGTTGGTCCAGAGTCAGGTGAATTTCCTTCGGTAAAGATGTATGAATAGGTGTATATGTGAAATCTATCATAACACCTTTCACCCTATTTAAAACCCAAGAATCTTGAGTAATTATCTTCCAATTGTTTAAAAAATGACTGAGTCTGCCACCCACCTTTAAGGGGGAAGAAGAAGAAGGGAGAACACTCACCTGAGGATGTATTGGAATTATTTGCTCCACGTGATCTGAATTCTCTGCCTCGGTTGGCCTCTACCTCTTTGAGGGTAGAACTGAACAGTATTGAATTGTTGTTGGTATCCTCTGCTGTCACCATGGCCTCTTGAAGAGGGCCTTTGATTGAAGTGGCCGGAAGAGAGGCCCCGTCTTCCAGCCCGTCCAAAAAGGTTGTTGTTAAAAACTTTGTGGATATTCTGTTGCGCTTTATCAAGTGCAGTGAAGGTGGAAACATATTTCCCCAGAGACTTTATGAGGTCCTCACCAAAGAGCAGTCCTTTAGGGCTCGGAGAGGGCTCTTTGTCGGCCAAATCACTTAATTTGAGGTTCATCCTCATAATGACAATCCTACGTCTTTCAGAATTAATGCTGGCATTAGCATTACCCAGGAGGATGATAGCTCTCTGGCTCCAGCCTCTAATCATCTCGGTATCCAGCTGAGTACCGGTAATATGGCTCTCCTCTGCCAAATCTAGAATTCTGGCTAGCGGACCGAGAACATCCAGGAGACGATCCTGGCAACCTTTGAGTGACTTTTCCATTCTCTTTCTTGGGTCACGCCCAGGTTTAAATAAAAATTTGATAAGTTCTGGGTCCAGGTTGGGTGTATAACATGTTTTATCCTCTAAGGAAGGTCTTGAGCACTCAGCTCTAAGCACATTCCGTGTTTCTCTCTCTAGGAGGTTTCTAATCAATTTTTTAATAAACTTTGACACATGCTCTTGTGGTAGCCAATCAGAGCTTCTAGGGTGTTTTAAATTCTGTGGAGAGAACATTTCTTCTCCTAGTGGGTTAAGGATGGTACTCTTAGAGGAGGAAGGGAGATCTTCTGTCAATTCATTGAATTCCTCTTCATCACCATTAAGGTCAAGGACGTATTCATCCATAAATTCAGAGGAATCGTTTGAATCGTCATCTCCCACAATGTAAGAAGCTCTTTGAAACTTTGTGCCGCCAAGGGCACCTGAATTTTTTGTGCTGCCATGGACACCTTAGGGATTTAAGGTGTGAAGACCTCCATTTTTTGTTGAGGTGCAAAGACCTCCCTCCCGAATTGCTCCTTTCAAGGTTTTTGTTCTTTCTTAATCTCTTGCCCCTTGATTCTGTATCAAACTGAGACTTGGTTAATGTAGGCTCAGTGACGTCCTCTATTGGAAGTGAACATTTGGATGCCATTAGTTGGGACAAGCTTTCCATCATGCAGGATTTAACCTTCATGTGGAGCATTTTCTTAAAAGCCTCATTGTCCAGATTGGGAGTAGGGGCTGAAGCCCCATCCGAATCTGAATCAGACTTGATAAAGGAATGGATTATAAATATATATAACAAAGGCAAGTATGTGTTCCAAATATAAATTAGTACAGTATTCTTTGTAAGGGGGGTAAACACTCAACAGGGTTGAAGAGTAGTAAGCAAATGCCCAGTTTTAGAAAAAACAGTGTCACAAGTTATGCCCCTTTTAAAAAATTTTTTTTTAGGTATAAATAAAACTTGCGGTTATTATGAAGAGAAATGAACTTGCGGTAATCTGCGAGCAAAAATGGCTCTTGAAACCGAAAAAAAAAGCGCTTGAGAGCTATATTGCTGTGGGATCTCCACCCGGCCTCGAACCCAATTGGCTTCACGATCAGCTGGAGGCCAGAGGGGAAGAGGAATGACTCTAAGCAATGGAAGGACAAAGCAGTCCCGTTGCTAAGGTACTTTCCTATTTTTCTCTGTTCTCCATAGTGGAGACAGAGTAAATGGAGGAATCATCCCGAAATTGAGACGGTGAGCCCGTGAGGGGAAGTACGCTCAAAAGAGCCATGTGGGTGAGGAGGGGTGATGAAAAAAGGAACTCTGGCCAAAATTCGGGCAATTATTTAAGGCTAACACACTGTAAAGAAATGATTAATAAGGTGCACAACCAAATAACAATAGCTAAGGCATGAAGTATATCAAATAAATATGCTCGGGAAGGGCAAGAACATTCGGAAATCTCCATAAATTGGAGATTGGTAGGGAGGAGGGTGTGGGAAGGGTGGGGTGAAGGTCGCACCACAGGCACACCCTGAAAAATAAAGGTTAAGACGATAAATACAGTATAATAAGAGGAAGTAAAGTTGACTTATCTGCTTGGAACCGCATTTAAAAGAGGCTGATTGTTACTGTCGCATGGCATTTATGTGTTGCCTTTATTCTATTTGGAACTTTTTCTATTGTGATGTATGCGCCTTCTTGGGTCTGCATTAAAGGAAAATGGATAATGTAGCCTTCGGTCTTGTAATGAAATCATGAAGACCATCCACTCAGGAGCCACTAAAGACCCATGCCTTCTCCACATCTACAACCTCGAAGAATCACCCATCAGCACTTCGCCGACCCACATCAACTGTGGAGGGGGGATTTGTGAAGGGGGGAAAGCCCAATAACTCTCTAGGCCTTAGGAAAAATAATATGAACAAAAAGAAAAATAGCCAACAAAGGATGAATTATTTGTACTATTTTATCAATAATGGTTTCCTAATTACTATTGAGATATCCAAATAACTTCACCTGTGAGTTCTAAAGCTTGTATTAAAAACTACTCATTATAGCTGCAAATCTGGTTTTTGTTTTATCTTTTCTTATTCCAAAAAAGCACCCATCTCTAACACATGCAACAAATATTCAATAATCACAAGAATTGTCACATTCAAAGATACGGCAAACATTCAACTGTTACAGAAATTGGTCACTCTTTCCTCATATGTTTTTCAAAAAGAGCTGACGGGAAATGTATTTTTGATATGTTGGGTCTGTTTTGTAGGTCATCCACATATGTATCCAAAAACCACCCAATCTAATGTCCAAGACATATATGCTGTTATACTTAGATTGCTATTTTTGTAACTCTTCCTTTTCATTTCTTGTGGACTCCTTTTAAGAGAAAGTGGACGTGTTTCGGGCTTTAAAGTTTCTGGCCTCCTTAGGACTAAACAAGGCTAGTGTTCCTTTCAAGTAAAACATTAAATCAACAAATGTCCTCTGTCACTATAGGTATTAATGAAACGAAATACCAGCATTTTTAAAGCGCACAGCTACCTCCAGAGGTGTCTTGGCGCTGGGGGCCATTGGGAAGATTAAGCGAGCTATTGCCAAGAGTCACATGGTGCTGGGCTAACTTGCCGCGAGCTATTGCCCAGAGTCACATGGTGCTGGGCTAACCTGCTGTCGGCGATCGAACCGTGAACCCCGTGGTCCGGAGACAGGCAACCTGGCCGCTGCACCACACCTCTTCCACATTACTAAACACATATGTGATAACACAGTTAATAGTTGAATCTATTGATATATACAGTGATTTATATATATTATATATATATATATAAGTGCCCAAAACAAAAATATTTTCCCTTTGTTCGTTAAAAAAATCATACATTGTGTGCATTAAAAACAGGAAGAAACAACCACTCCTTTATATGCCCCGAACATCAGTATCGGCGTGGTTCTATTTGTTGTGGCTCAGCATAAATGAGATTACCCAGTGACCGCATTGCTTTCAGGCATCATGATGGGGGAGAAGAAAAAGCCATTCTCTTAAGTGCCTAATATGATAGTCTTGAGCGAACAGAACTGGGGGACCTGGTGAACGCATGTCTACCATGCATTGTGCCACAAAGATATATGCTTGTGGGCCCAAAATCATTTTAATGGGGGAATCCACTTAGTGGGAGTCTTCTAGCGAAGATGCATAAGTGATTACATGTCGCTAAAAGTAAGACAGTCTTGCAGTCACCTTATATATATATTCCTACATGTACGGTTGATCTTATGCTGCCTCTAGATGAGCGTGCTTCAATCTATAATTAGCGGGAACAGGATCATCGCTAAAAAACTCTTCCGGTGTATCTGGAGGACAAGGAAAGCCAAAAAAGAAATATCTTCCACACCCCATCGAACCCATGCTCATAGGTGGTCAAATGCTGGAGGGACAAACCATGCCTCAGGGCCACAGTCCAAGCAAAAGGCCCTGTTTTTAAGTGGCCATGGTGCAAATTCCACGAACTATGTAATTCGATCAATCGTCCATGTAGGTGGATTTCTCTTCCCCATAGACCCCCCTTCTATATAATGGATGTGTCTCAAACCTCTCAATGTCCAGGCAAGAAAAGCATTTTATCATTTATATCTTATACCTCCCATTTGTAGAAATGCACCATGACGGCAGTCAGGGCTTTAAGTGGGCCGGGTCTCACCGGTGCTGAGCACCGACAATATTCTTAAAGGAGGCCTCAAAACGGGTCTCTTTTGGGCTCTGTGTTGTGCCCTGGCACATGCATTCCTTTTTTTCCGGACTGCAGTGACAGCAGGTACATCGATGTACACATGCTCACACTGCTCACTTCTCACCAGTGGAGCTTACGGCATGAAGTCTGAATTTGTGCTTCATAGGGCAACCACTTAAGGGATTTTAGGACTGGAGATATGTTCGCATTTCTTTTGGTACCCGTAATCAATCTGGCAGCAGTGTTCAGTAAAGCTCTTAGATGGGCAAAAGTATATTTGGGGAGGCCATAGAGCGTAGCACTGCCATAATCTAGTCTCGGCAAAACAAGCACTTGGACTACCTGTTTGAAATCAGCTTGAGGAAGGAAAGGTTTGATGATCCTGAGTATCCTCATCTGGTGATTAGCTCCCTTGCACACATTGCTGATATGATTTTTTAATTTCAGATGCTTGTCTAGGGTGATTCCGAGAGATTTGGCTGAGTCAATGATGATGGGGGAGCAGTTGAAGGCAGTGAGGTGGTTCATCCAAAGGTCTAACTTGGGGAAGTGATTCGGAGGAGAAATGAGCAGGAATTCAGATGTGGAGGTGTTGAGCAGGAGGTGGTTCTCTGTTAACCAATTCTGAATAGACGTTAGAGAAGTGTTGAGTGATATGAGGTTATCTGGAGAGGATATTTTCAGATAGAGTTGCGTATAGTCCGCATACATATGGAAAAGAATGTTCATGGAATTTAGTGCATTAGCTAAAGGTTCCAAGAACAAGTTGAAGAGTACAGGAGAAAGGGTCGACCCTTTGGAGACTTTCATGGATACTGGACTGGGAGGGCTGGGAGAGAGTGATTCACCTTGATTCTTTGTGATCTGTGGTGGAGGAAGGACGAGAACCATTGCAACACCCGACCAGAGAGGCCCTTCCTGTTCTTCAAAATGCATAGGAGGTTGTCATGATTGACAGTGTCAAACAAAGAGGAAAGGTCAAGGAGGATTAGTAGGCAAGATTCATTTTGGTCAAGCATTTTTTAAATGTCATCCATAACGTGAGTCAGAGCCGATTCAGTGCTGTGCCCATTTCGAAAACCAGATTGATGCTGGTCCAGGAGTTGGAAGTTATAGATGCGAGCACAGAGTTGTGATTGGACGCATTTTTCTAGGAGGTTTGATAAGGTGAGGATGTTAGAGATAGGGCGGAAGTTGTTACGGTCAGCTCTATCTGCATTCATTTTTTGAAGTATAGGTGATACCTGAGCTGCTTGTAGGCAATCTGGGATCAAGCCTTGAGACAGTGAAGCGCTGATGATGTTTGTCCAGAAGGGGATGACGACGTCCTTCATTTCTTTGAAAATGGAAGGTGGCAACAAGTTGCTAAAGTGATTAGATAGGTTAATACTTTGAAGAATCTTGTTGGTGTCTCTTTCACTGAAAGGAGTAAAGGTGCCCCATGCAGCATTGTTCTTGGTGCTCAGGCTGATAGGTTTGAACTTCTCTAGGACGGCAGGAGGTGGTGCGGCCACATAGGATGACAATAGAGCCTTCTTAGAACCAAGTTCAATATTGATGAGTCTTGCTTTCTCAGTAAAAAAGGCAACCAGTTCATCACATGAGGGTGGGCTAATACCAGAGTCATAGCAGTTTGGGGCTTCCACTGATTACTGCTTAACCAGTTCAAAACGTTTCTTGGGGCAATTAGCGGCATGATCAAGTTGGGATCGGAAGTAGTCTACCTTAGCGTTCTTGATTAGTTTGTTGTTGGAACTTCTAACCTCTCTGAGGAGTTTTAGCTGATTCGAGTAGGGTTTGGATCTCCAAGATCGTTCAATTGCCCTAAGTTTGCAGCGTTTCAAGTTCAAATTGTCGTTGAACCACGATTTGGATATTTTTCATGAGGCATCTTTTTGTTGGAGTGGTGCAATGGAATCGATGATGTTACAATTAGCATAATAAAGGTCTTCACCGTCATGTAACTTGATCAATAATAAATTTGACCTCATCCAATCACAACAGAAACTTAATGATTGTATTTTACATCAGTATCTTGTTCACGCACTATCATCTATAGAGGAAACATCATGCATTAATCAAAGACCAACTCTCATCATGGTCATTTAGTCCTTGTGTAGCTGTATGGAATCTTTCAGTAAAGTGGGCTTCTGTTCGAAGAAGTAGGTTTTCAATAGATTCCCCTTTGATTGCTTTACATGTTGCATATAGACCTGACCATTCAATATAATTATTCGGTGTTTCCTGCTGTCTCATAATGTGAGACCTCTGGGGCTTCCTGTGTTTTCCATCTTATTTTAGATTGATGTTGTAGGATCCAGTTTTTTACAGGTTGAGTAGTTTGGCCAATATATCTTTTGGCAAGGGCACATGATGTAATAGACAACATTTTTGGTATTCCAATTGGACAGTGCATTCTGTACCACGTTTTCCCATTAATCATTATACCTTTGCAGTTTTTGGTGTATATGCATGCTGTACAATTACTGCACTTGTAGTATCCAATTACCGGCGAGGTCGTAGCATCTGTGGTAAGGATCTATGTTCTGTTTTTCTAACTGCCTTATCCAGATGTTGTTGGAGATTTTTATTCTTCTTGAATGCAAATAAAAGCCTTTGTATATTAAAAGAATTACGTCATTTTAGATTTGAATTTACAATTTTCTCTATTCTGTTAGCCATTAGAGGAAATGTACGTATTCATGTCAGTGGTGTGGTTTTCTGTCTTACTTTTAGAGTGACTAGACTCTCTCGGGGCACGAACTACACCCGTTTCATAGGGCGTTTCATGAGTTTTCTTGGGTATCCTCGCTCCATTAATTTTTTGTATAATATTTCTCCATTCTGGAAGTAATCTTTTTTTAACAATTTCTATGGATGTTTAAGAATTGCCCCTTTGGCAAATTCTCTTTGACTGTTTTTTGGATGACTGCTGTAAAAGTGCAATACAGTGTTTTTGTCTCTAGGTCTTGTATACAGATTAACTAGAAGTTTGTTGTCTTCTACTAAAATCCACATATCAAGAAAATTCTATTTCTAATTGCTGTGTATCATAGTGAATCTAAGGTAAGCCCACCTATCATTTAGCCATTAATGGAATTCTGTAAGGGTGCTCTCAGGGCCATTCCAAATAAAGAACACATTGTCAAATATCGATGCCAGGATGTAATATGTTCCTTAAACATGTTTTGCCTCCCATAGATCCATTTGTCCTAAAAATATGTAGAGAAGTATTCACAATTTCTTGTGTGTAGGCGCAGCCCATGGCTATTCCTTCAGTCTGTAGGAATAGCTCATCTTTAAATATATAAAAATCTTCTTCAGGTAAAGGGGGGGCTAGTTCTATTAAAAATTCAGAGGGCAGTATGTGTCATTGAGTTCTTTTGTTCAAGGTGTCTTTCATCACTGCCAATGCTTCGTCATGTGGGATGTTTGAGTACAATGACTGAATATCTAAAGTTATCAAGATTTCTCGTGAGGAATCAAAAGTTTTGTTTCCATATGCATTGATGAAATGCATCGAATCTTTTATGAACAATTTTGTTCCTGCTACAAATGGTTTGAAGGAGAAGTATATGTATTTAGCCAGTGACTCTAAGATGGATCCGCAGCCTGATACAATCGGTCATCCCAGTGAAGCTACAGCATTTTTGTGAATTTTAGGTAGTATATATAATACTGATGTTCGTGGGCTAGTTTTATTGTAATAACCCCATTCTTTATCACTGATCCACCCATTCTCCATTGCCACTTTAGTGGTCTCTGCAATTTTATGTTTTATCTCCGCCGTGGTATCGGTCTATAGCCCATGGTAGGTGTTGATGTTATTTAATTGTTTCATCGCCTCATTGTCTTATTTGGTACCATCCTGTATCACTAGCCCAACCCCCTTATCTGCTGGCTTAATTATTAATTGGGGGTTTGTGGATAGGGAGTGTAGTGTTTGCTCTTCCTCTTTCTGGATGTTTTTCTGGAGGAAGTGATGTCTTTTGGAGTCTGACAGTTCTTAAACATTGTAGAATTTCCACTTTGGATTTGACTGGATTTTGATTTCTAAGCCAGTACAAATGATAGTCCTATAGATATCAAATATCATTCAGCTTCCGTTCGAATTTGTTGGGATAAATTATAAAACGGTTTTTCAGGTCTTCCCATCGGTAAATTTCTATGCATGTTTGTATCTCTCCTGGAAGGGGACTCTGCCTCTTTCCCTCCCTCAAACTCTGTTGCTCCTGCCTCTCCTTCCTCCTCTCACTAAAAAAGCTTGTTGTTCAGAGTGATCTATGTTGTCTTCTTGTGCACCTAAGTTTGTGTCTGTACTTGAACTTTTTTCTTTAAGTTCTTATGGGGATTTTTATAGGTTAGACAATGCGTAATTGAGTGTCTCAGATGCATGCACTCACAAATGGCCAAATGCCTTGTGGCAGAGACTTTTTTGGGATATAGATGGCCAAGAGTGAGGGAAATTCTCCATAACATGCTATAAGGGAGAAAGGGGGAGAAGTCACAGTCTTGCGAATAGCTGTGACTGAGCTCTGCTACTGGCCAATCTGTCCTCCGAGGTAAATGCGCTTGACTAAGGCTACCTTTGCTCACCCGTAGTAACAAGCCAGAGAAAAACAAGGAATTTTTAATGCTCACACCACATTAAGCAAAAAGAAAATTGTTTAACTGGAAATATTACACAAAAATGCTAAAAGCATTCAAAAGCTATAAAGAATTCAATTTTAGCCCGTTGGAGATAATAGAGGTTATTCACTGCACCAAAGCCAACAATGGACCTATTATCGAAAGAAACCACTGAATGGCAAAGTGCCCCAACCCCCATACAAGTTAGTGTGGCTGGGAAAAGTTAGTCCTCGGTGGTTGAAAAAAGACAAGCTTAGAGGTAAAGACCGTTGTCTCCTTGGGACAGCATTCATATGATGTCGGCAAAGCATTCAGCAGCCATCTATTGCTCCAGCTACCTACTGAACCCCCAGGCAGGCTCTTCTCACGTTCTAGACACTTTAGGGTATTTCCCATCCAGGATCCACCAGTTCTCAGCATACCACTTTTGTCCAGCCTACTGGTACCAGTGTAATAAGTGTGTATGGCATTTCTAGTCAATTCTGGCTCACTGGCATGACCATTTCTGCATACGTCTTTGGAGCAGGTATTCACCTCATACAAGTGAAGCATTTAAATCTGGTTCCGAACTAGACTTTCTCAAGTCTTCTGGTTGCAGTCTTGTGAACCAGGCTAACCAATAACTCATCTATCTTTTCTATGCTTACCAACTAATTCAGGCAATTCTTTCGCTTCAAGCACATACATGTACCATCTCTGACTCTAAAGAAACCTACTTGGAACCAAAGTGCCGAAGGGGTCTGAAATCCAACTACTCCATCACCAAAGTTAGTTAAGGAAAAGACCTATAAATACATCCCTGCTAATCTGATTCTCTTACCTAATACCTGTGAAATTCCAGAACAGTACAGAATAGGAATGACCATATTGTTATTACCACTGGAGCCATATATGAAATGAGAGAAATTAACCTAGAACGAACCAAGTACAGATCTCGCTTCCTGAGGCTGCTATGCCTAGATGTTTCTTATTTGCTTCACCCAATACAATTCCTGCTTTAGGCTTGTCTTTCCTAGTTCTTGCTTGACGAAAATTCTATTTGTGCAGAAATGCCTGACACTTGCTTTCAGTCTGCTGTATAAACTACAATTTGTCAGGGACTCTATGCCTCTTGTTGCTTCATATTTGACACGCTAGTTTGCTTTACACCTCTCCATGTCAGCCTGGTGCCTGACCTTGTGTTGGGCTAATTTGACTATCATAGGTGGCGTTGCTTAAGAAAATAGTGCTCTTGCACGGACCATATATGGTCTGAGGCCATTTGTTAGAAATTGTTCCTGACAGGGTGCACGAGAGATCAATCATAGTCTTGGTATGAGCTGTGAGTGAGCACCTATATATACACTAGATTAGATGGAACTTCCGAGAAATAGGTGATACTGCTGGGAGGAGGTGTAGCTGTCCTTGGTTAGTTTGACTAGATTCTGAGATCACTGATTGTTCAACAGTGTTTCTATGGGAACCTACTGTGGCAACCTTTTAAATGTCAGCTAGTATGACCCGCAAGTCATGGTGAGTGTTTGTTGTTCAATTGTAATGTGCCATGAATTATATCTTCTGCTCAAATGTACTGCTCCATTCTCTATACTGACACTCCTGAAGGCTACCATTGTGCAGGAGCTTTGCAAAAACTTGCTTCAGATGTGTAACACGGATGATCCAGTGCAAAGACCGGGTTCTTGGAGTAATGCTAGTAAAGGGATGGAAGTATGGCAAACCTGTATGGCACTGCAATACTGCTTTGTCAACTGGCATGGCTGTCTCAACAAGGAGTCCAGGCCTAACTATGCTACTATCTGTGATGTCATTTTCAACCCACATATTCTAGGCCTTAACAAATTCTCTTCAGCCGGTACACAACAAGGGGGGGCAAACAACAGTGCCATTTATGTCACTCACTGAAACATGTGTCTCAGTTTGTCAAATTCGGCAGTGTTTGCTGTACGGTTTATGTGACACATACAAACAGGTATCACAGGCGCTCGTGTAAGGTGCACTGACAGGCGTACTACTTAACTGATGAGGCAAATTATTCCCCCTGCCTTTTGCAATGCATTACTTAGTAGAGCCCCTTCCATGCATAACTATCCCATATCAATTGATTGTCCATTAAAATGTGGGTGACGTGAAACAAAGCATATGAAACACTGACCTGCATAGAAGGCCTGTGCGGACAGTACATTTATGGTCATGACCACTACGCAAACGTACCCGTTTCAATACAGTAACACAGTAAGAACTTCCATCTGATATTCTTAGAGAAGGTATCAGCTGTGTACAGCTTCAGAATAGATACTAACATATTTTTCCAATTATTAAGGATTATCCAGTCTGGACACTCCACACACATGTCACATGCCTCCATCTCATCAACCTCCAATAAGATAAGAACAGGGAAGCTACAGGTGTGACATCAAGCAAATTCAGCATGATCCCATGTCACCACCATAGGCTAAACCACCACACCTTAAACGTTTATGGCTACCACAAGAAAGAAAAAACACACTTACTAACCTTCCACGCTGTAAGGAAAGGGGCCATTAGTTGTGTGGCCTGCACAAGTAATGGGTTCACATTTACCCCTTCACTGTGAACCAAACACCCCATTGTGGCGCTTGACTCTCTCTGGGTAGCGAAGCAGTGCAGTCCAAGGCCTACTCAAGGGAGGTGGTGTGGACTAGTAATCACCATTCACTGGAATGCAATAACACTCAATAGATGATTCAATCAATCAATCAATCTGAATTTATAGAGCTTGCGGCTACCTCAACAGAGGTGTCCCAGCGCTAAGTTGCAGATTTGAGGTTAGGGTAATAAGAGAGTCGATCTAAGGCAAGCTGAAAAGCCAAGTTTTCTAGGCCTTCCTACGGGCCTGTTCTGACTCCATCATGCGGAGGTTGGGGGGGCATTGTATTCCAGAGTTTCACAGTTTTCACCATGGACGCTCTACCCCTACCCGGGCCTTAATGCAGCGGGGAATCCTGTGTAGTTGCAGGTGGTTTGATCTCAAGGCCCGGTCTTGTTGGTATCTTTGCAATCTCTGCCTCAAATAGCCCTGACCCTGATCTCTGGTGACTCTGTAGGCCAAGGTGAGCGCCTTGAACTCAATCCTCCTATTGATCGGAAGCCAATGGAGGTGCCAAAAATGTGGGGAAATATGATGGCGAAAGGGCACTTTCCTAATGGATATGGCCGCTGCGTTTTGAATCATTTGCAACCTGCGAACCAGGTAAGCTGGAAGCCCTAGGTAAAGGCTATTCCAATAGTCCAGTTGGGAGGTTACCAGGACATGGACCATAGTCTTCCTGTAGACCTCTGGCAGGAAGTGATGACATTTTCTTAATGCTCTTAACTTCCAGAAGCATATAGAGGAGACATGGTGCACCTGGGTCTTACATGAGAGGTTGTTGTCAAATTTAATCCCCAGATTTCGAGCCAAATCCACCCGGATAGGTGGTGGGTTCAGTTTAGAGGGTCACCACAGTTTATAGGGTCTTGGTGCCACCTGGCTGGAAAATAAGACCTCAGTTTTCTCGGTGTTTAGCTTTAAGCAATTCTCCATCATCCAGGCTGAGATACTTTTCAGGTATTGCTTAAAATTGAAAAAGGCAGACTCCGAGTGTTCTTTAAAAGAAAACACCAGCTCAGTGTCATCAGCGTAGGTGACTACACTCACACCCCATGTCTCGATTAAGGTTGCCAGGGGAGCCAGGTATACATGGAGAAGAAGTGGGCTCAGCGCTGAACCCTGATGTATCCCACAGATGAGGGGTTTGTGATTGGAGACGTAAGGGCATAAAAAAACCTGCTGTGAGTGGTTCCCCATGAATGATTGGAGCCGGGACAAGCCAGTACCCCACATTCCTAGCTGTCTCAGTCCCTCCAAAATAATCGGGTGGGCCACAGAGTCAAAAGCTGCAGACAGGTCAAGCAACACCAGCATAGCGGAGGTGTCCCGTTCCACAGATTCGCAAATGGTTTCAGAGACTCAAAGAGGTGCGGTCTCAATGCTGTACCCAGCTCTAAAACCCAATTGTGAGTCAGGGAATCATTTGATTCGAGAAATTCAGCCAGTTGCTTCTGGACTTCCTTTTCCAGGATTTTCACTGGAGCTGTCAGAAAAGAAATAGGCCTGAAATTCTTGTGAGATGCAGAATCTGCATCAGGTTTCTTAAACAGACGCAACACAAATGCTTGTTTCCAGGTGGCTGGGTAGATACCAGATGTCAGGGAGGAGTTCAAGATCTTGTTCAAGAGTGGATTAAGCCAAGTGGCCAGTAGTTTAAAGAACTGAGCCGGGCACGATCTCCTGGGGAGCCTGACTTACACTTGTGCAGTTCCTTGAGTGACAACTCGGGTGACAACAAGCGAAATTCAGACCAGGTGCCAGGAGGGTCTGGGGTAAGAGAGGGTAAATGAGAGGGTGGGCCGGTTGATAGAGGGAAGGTGGAGTAAATCATTTGTATTTGTCCACAAAATAGTCAGACAGGTCTGCACAGAGAGTATGAGATGGCACAACTGTGCTGTCCAGAACCGTGGGTTTAGTAAAGGTTTGAATTATTTTAAACATCTCTCTAGCTGAGTTGTCAGATCGTTTAATCTGGCTTTAGAAATATTCCCTCATGGTACTGTGCTTGAGCCTATGATTTTTTTTAATGCCTCTTTGTTGAGCCCATTAGCCATCGGATCGTTTCATTGTTCAGTTTTTTGATTTTTCTTTAGAAAAGGAAAAGTACCTTTATTACACAAACACACTGTTTACTACCATGCAGTCATTTACAGATCTAGATAAGGCTGTAACCATAACCTCTCTGCACTTACAATCAGTAATCAAGCATTGCAATCATGTGTTCACATTAACATTAATAAAATATTGCAGTCTTTTTAATGAAGCTTTGTTTAATACATTGTGAATATTACTTATAAATAAAGCATTGTGCAAACCATTGTGAAAACACTTTTAAAATAAAGCATCTTTCAAATCTACACCCTGTGTCTGTGTCTTTTTTAACATCCTTCAGACCATGTATCCTGCATTCTTATAATCAGCGCACAGAGGGCACTGTATTTCGAGCTGTAGAGCAAAAGCTCTAGCCTTGGGAGCACTTGAAATTCAAGAATGGTTACATTTTCTTCCACCCTTCAAATGTAGGTTCAGTACTCTTTTAGGTTCCGCCTGGCGTTCGCTGCGCAGCAGCGTTCGCGCAGGTGAAATCTTTTGAGAAGCAGTCTGGGGCTTTGTCCCGCCTCTCTGTTCCATTGGCTAGCTCCATAAATGGAGGCTAGCCATTGGAACAGAGATGCGTCAGTCATTGTGGGAGCAGATTCGTGGGCGCTCCGGCGATTTTTTCGCTCTCAGCCCCTTTGTGAACATCATTGCAGTGGTGGGCGGTGGTTTATTATTATTTTTTTGTAGGTTTTTTTGGGTCATTCCTCCAGGCCGACCGCCGCCGGAAGAAGTCCTGGTGAGTGCTCCCCTACCCTCCCGCTGTCCGTGTGCCCATTCCCGCACCCCTCCCGCTGTCCGTGTGCCCGTTCCCGCCCCCCCTCCCGCTGTCCGTGTGCCCGTTCCCGCCCCTTCTCCCGCTGTCCGTGTCTCCGGTGGAAGTGGAGTCTGATTGCTGCTGAACTCTGGTTCTTCCTCGACCTGGGGAAGATGGATGCAGCATGACTCTTAGTAGTTTTGCTTAATCCAGGGCGTTAACACTGGCGCTGTATGTGATTCTGCTTGTATGTTGCAGGGTCCTGAACTGCTTTGTTTCCAAAAGAGTATTGTGCTTTGGTTATCACTCTGTACAGTTCTGACGTGTGCCCATTCCCGCCCCCCCTCCCTCTGTCCGTGTGCCCGTTCTCGCCCCCCTCCCGCTGTCCGTTTGCCCGTTCCCGCCCCCCCTCCTGCTGCCCGTGTCTCCGGTGGGAGTGGAGTCTGATTGCTGCTGAACTCTGGTTCTTCCTCGACCTGGGAGAGATAGATGCAGCTTGACTCTTAGTAGTTTTGCTTAATCCAGGGTGGTAACACTGGCGCTGTATGTGATTTTGCTTGTATGTTGCAGGGTCCTGTGCTGCTTTGTTTCCAATAGAGTATTGTGCTTTGGTTATCACTCTGTACAGTTCTGCTTAAGCTGGTTTGTGAGGACAGCATGCAAAGGAGAGTCTTATTGAGCGGTCCTCCTCTCTGGATGTTTCTGCATGAACCAGGATGCGATGGTTGATGGTGTACGTGGTTCTGTTTGGATCGGGGTATCTCTACATGAACCAGATGCAAAGGCTGCAGCTCTGGTTATTTACTCTTGATCTGATGTGAGGTGGTTGTAGAGTTGGGCAATTCTTTGTGAATCGACATGTGAGGGCTGCATTTCCAGGTAGTTCTGCTAGTACTGAGGTGTGATGAGCACAGGTGTAGCTGCGTCGGCTTGAATACGATTTCAACTGGAGATGTAGGCGGTTCTCCTAAAATGGAGTGGGCTGTTACGACTTTTTAGTTCTGCATGAACCTGTATGTGAGGACTGTAGGTGTATGCTGCTTGGATTGGGGTACGGTCGAAACCACTTCTGGAAGCCCAGCGTGAACCACAGCCACGACCTTGGCCTAGTTGTTTGGCCTCAGACTGCTGCAGCCCGCCCTGGCCCGAGCACAGAGCATCACTTGTTCTGACGATCCTTCTCAGAAGTGGAAGGCGCCCAGGCAGCGAAGGCTGCTTCTCATTAACTGACAGATTTGCTACGTCCCCTGCAAGAGGAAGTGTACACGGGAAGTGCTCCAGCTCCATGGCTGCTGTGACGCATTTTCTTTAGCCATGGCCACTTCCTGCTTTGTTTATTAACCCCTGCGTCGTGTTCTGTCCTAGAAAGGCCAGCTTCTCGAAGTTGTAATTAACGTTAATCCTGCCTTCACTTGGCTTGACCCCAGTTGAACATAATTACAGAGCTTAGGCCCGCGTCCCCCTCCCAAGTTTTAATAGCGCCATGCTAACTTTATGGCATGGCCATGTTGTATGCCGAGATAATGTAGGACACAGGACCTTGGGCAAAGATCATGTGTAAAGAAACACTCGTAGGCACCTTGGACACGGTAAAATGCCACCAATTGAAACCATAATATCCAGTACTAAAATGCTAAATACTTTTTTTTTAAATTATCTTCACTGTTGAATTTCCTAAAAAATGGAAGCTACGGACGCAGAACGTGCCAATGGGGGCGAGGGAAGTTAAACACGCAGCAGTAATGTTAGAAAAGGGAGGACGAATCGGGAGTATTGCAAGGAAAGATAACCGAGTTGCACGGCAAAAAACAAGACCACAATCTTCTTGTTACAGACAATATTTTCTTTGTCGATTTTTCAAGCTTGGGGCCAGAAGGAATTAATAAAAACAATGATTTTAGCTGACATTATTGTAGCTCCTCCCTTCAGTCTGCAAAGCACCTTCTACATCCCTCAGGGCTGGAATATTGAAGATGCATTTATGTAGGAGATAAGAGAACCCCTTAACGCACATTTTAAGGATATTGCAAGAGTTTTGTTACGATATAGTGGAATGAGGCCAAAGGGCAACTTCTTATTCAGAACATCGAAGGACTTACAATACCCTGGCTGTGCTTGCTCCCCTGCAACCTGGCTGTGCTTGCTTCCCTTCCCCCTGGCTGTGCTTGCTTCCCTGCCCCCTCGCTGTGCTTGCTTCCCTGCCCCTCACTGTGCTTGCTTCCCTGCCCCCTCACTTTGCTTGCTTCCCTGCCCACTCGCTGTGCTTGCTTCCCATCCCCCTCGCTGTGCTTGCTCTCCTGAGTGTGTGTGTGGCTCTGGGTGGGTGTGTGTGGCTCTGGGTGGGTGTGTGTGGCTCTGGGTGGGTGTGTGTGGCTCTGGGTATGTGTGTGTGTGTGGCTCTGGGTGTGTGTGTGGCTCTGGGTGAGTGTGTGGCTCTAGGTGTGTGTGGCTCTGGGTGTGTGTGTGGCTCTTGGTGTGTGTGTGGCTCTGGGTGTGTGTGTGTGTGTGTGGCTCTGGGTGTGTGTTTGTGTGTGGCTCTGGGTGTGTGTGTGTGTGACTCTGGGTGTGTGTGTGTGGCTCTGGGTGTGTGTGTGTGGCTGGCTCTGTGTGTGTGTGTGTGTGGTAGTAATTGCTGTCTGCTGAGCTCGTCCGTAGGGTACAATAGGTCTCACATTTGCAAGAGATTAAGCTAATGGCAATGTAAATGACAATGCCATTTATTTATCTGTTTTCAAAACCAACACATAAATACAAATTTTGTCATTTACAATGCCAATAGCTCTAACTTTTCCAAAGGCAAAACAATTGCATTGTAAATGCGTGTATATACATTCCCTTGGGGGCAGCCGCTACACTCCTACACCCACCCACACACTTGTGTCATTGGTAATTCCCCTACCATCCTGGGGCCACCACATCAGTAAACACTTTGGGCTTTTGCAAAGCCCCACAGGGTATTGTGGGGCGCTCCCTCCCGTGAGAATTGAGTAAGCGGCCCGGCAATGTTTTTTGCTTTTTGATGTGCCACATGGCTTCTTTTTTCTTTTATTCTTCTTGGGGGTGTGCACCTCCTTTGTTGGGAACAGCTCTTAGAGCCCATTTCTGGCTGCTGGCTAAAGCAGCATCCTCCTTGCTACAGCGGAAGCCAGAAGTTCGTCCTCCCTGCCTGCTCCTGCGGGAAGGGAGTCTGCTTCTTTGGTGGCCACCTGCTTCCCCCAGACACGTGCACAGGGAACGGGGCAGGCCCACCACCACAGGTCGGATTGCGGCAAAACTCCTCCTCTTCTATTTCTCTGGCCCAGCCCAGAGTTGAGTTCCCGGGCCACCGCTCCCCTGCTCGGGGAGTGCTAAAGTGCTCCCCACCTTCAGTGATGTTGGGGGCCCAGAGTTGGGACCTGAGGCCCATTTCTGGCTTCCGTGGGGCGTGACAGTGCTCCTCCCGATTTTCCTTGGTGGCGGGGGCCCAGAGATTGGGTCCTGGGCCCCCCGTTATGAAAATGGGCTTGGGTTGGGATCGCCGGGTCGCTGGGTGCCCCATGCCTGCCCCCTTGCAGGATGAACAGTTTAACCAAAATGCTTGTGCGACCCACAGGGTCTGGCTCATCCCGGGGATTTTGAAACACTGGGGGTCAAAGTTCAAATCCTTTTTCTTTACATGTCTCGGGCCCCATTGAGCCGTTTTGCTTGATCTTTGGCTTATTACGCTACGGGTGCCGATACCTAGCCTTCTGGAGAATTTTCCTTAGGCCCCCTGGCCTCGAAGGTGCCACACTATGGAGGGATGGTTCCACTGGCACCCTGTAAGCATTACCCCCTTTTGACCTCTGCTACTTGGTGCAGAAATCAAGTTAGTCCTCAAGTGGTCCTTAGAAGGTGTAAGGGGACCAGCTTCCCTGGTATTAAGGCAAATTGGGGGGTCAACTGTAGACAGAGTCCTTAGTCGAGGTAGGAGGTTCCTCCTTCCAGTTGTTGATTTCTTCTGCATCCAGTCCCAGTGTCGGGCTCCAACAAAAAGCACGCTCTGCCCCTTGTACAAGACTTTCTCAGCAGGGGTGGAAGGTTCTAGAAGCCAGGCACCCCATACCAATACTAGGGTGTCACATCACTGCTCTGCCCCTCGCTGATATCACTGCCAGGGCGTTTCCCGCGAAGCATCAAAGAGGAGCCCCCTGCTTTGTTGGCTCCAGAGGACTTGGCTCCCTCCTTTGTTTATTGGGCTTGGGCTGTCCCATCCCTGGTACAGTGTGACAGCGAATTGATGGATGTAGATTGTTATACCCGCCACTTTTCTCATCAGGAGCTGTGTGAAGCATTGTTAATTGCTCTCCATTTGTATGGGAGGCCTTTGTTCCTGCTGCTGGAGAGAAAGGTACTTAACTTGGCTCAGAAGGGTGACAAAAGGCCTGGGTTTTGATCTTGAGCGGAGCCCGAGAATTATGACAATTCTGATGACCTATAACCTGTACAGATGATGCACGTGGTTCGCCCCATTTTGATATGTTACTGGAATTTGTAGGCCAAAAGAAAATGAAACTGCCTTCTAATAAAGTGTCACTGCAGACAAAACAGTAAACCACACTGACTTTCCCTATAACAGTCTACTAATAGTAGATGCCTACCCCAGGTCAACAACTAACTCTGCAGAGTCCCCTCTGCACCAGGCTACCTGTGCACAATTACCGGGTTGCGCATGACAGTGTATCACATGCACAGCCCACAGACATGTGCACACATCTTCACACATAACCACTGCCCTGTGTCGAAGCTGCCTTTAAATGTGGTGACCCTGGCGATAAACTTGTGCAGTCCAGTTACTGTGTGTTTACAGTGGATGAGTCACCAGTTAGAAGGCTTACCGACAGTAAAAAAGCCGAAAACAAGGTGATTAAAAAGAAAGCAACCCTGGAGGATTACATGTGCAGAATGAATTTAGTTAATTCCAAAAAGTGCAAAACCTTCAGATTGCTATGGTACCAAACTAAAAGGACAGAAACGTTATCAGTCAGCTGTTACTTTTAATGGCTCTGATGTACCTCAAGTTTGCTTGTTGTCAAACACACCTCTTATGTATATTTCAGTGAATATCCCTTACGAATTGTATTACAGTTTTAAACTATTGTAATCCAGTTTTTTTATCTGAACTCCTTCCCGTAAGTTGTCATTCATGCACATCTGACAGCATCTGAAAAGTGCAAAGTTGAGAAAGGGGTTGTTTGCCAGTTCTGGTTGCGACTTCCTTCACTAACCAAGATGCCTTTTGAGCTTCAAACCGAAATACAAACACAACAGAAGAACTGACTGCAAGATTATGTTGCCATTTACCTTTTACTACACCATTATCCTCTTTCCAGGGTACGAGGGCTGTTTGTGAACTGATTGATCTCAATAGGGTTTTTTTTATCTTTACAGGTTACAGATGTGTAACTATTGAATATGCTGATGCTCACTTTGTTAGTAGGAGAACCCCCTAAAAATATGTTTTGATTATATTGATTCTTGTAACCCTTGTCCGCAATATAAAAAAAACCATGTTGGGCAAGATTGTTGTATTTATAATAGCAGAATCACCATATGCTCCTCTGTGTTGTGCAAACAACCTCCCATGCTTCTTTAATCTGCTTTTGATTTTCACAAGCTCTGCTTTAACAAGTCTCTCCTAAGCTAGCACATGCGCTGTTGCTTGCAAGACCTTTTGTTAACTTACAGTGGCTTAGAGGCCACCCATTGCTTACCCTTGGCTGGCTTCCTTGTCACTCTCATTTGCTTGTTTCTTATTCATCATCTTCAATAGGTTTTCCTTTCTCTTCTTGCCTCTCTTCATCCCCTGGGGCACGGACGCCTTACTGTGTCCTTCCACTACTTGTTTTTTCCGGCGCTGTTTTTTCTTTTTCTTTTACACTTTACAAGAGTGCATGTTTTCAAGCTGTCTCCCTTATTTACTTCTCCCCATCCGTGGTCCAACCCTATTCCCCTGCCCAATTTCCATGGTCTGTGTGCTGCCCGAGCACCTCCCATCCATTGTCTGTGTGTTTCTCCCTGGATCTCCCACCCAAACTCGGTTGTCCATCTGCTTCCTCAAGCCCCTTCCGCTCACCCTCTCTTGTCCATTTGCTTTGTCACCGCTCCGGCCCACCTTCTATTTTCTGTGCACTTCCCCCAACCCTTCCCACTCATCCTCCCTAGTTTGTGTGCTTCCCCCAGCCCTTGCTACCCACCCTCCAACGTCCATGTGCTTGCTCCAGCCTCTCCTGCCCAACCTTAGATGTCTGAGTGCTTGTTCCAGTAACTTTCGCCCATCCTTCGGTGCCCCTGTGATTGCCACTCTTGTGATCCCTCTGTTCTCGGTGTGCTTGCCCCAGCCGCTCGCACCTAACCTCTACTGTCTCTGTTCACTCACCTGTCCTCACCCCCCAACCGTATTCTTCTCTCCTGCCCTCCTTCTCTCTATGTTGGCTCTTCCCCCAATTCACTTCCCCGTTTGTTTTTTCCTACAAATTGGGGAATGGGTTGGGAGACTTGAAAGATTGGGGCGTAGTCAGTCCAGATTGCATCCCTTCTTCCAAACAGTTCTTGGGCCCTTCGATAAGTGTCAGCGAAGACCTGGCAATAACAGGAACAAGTAAAGCGGAGTAATGCTGGATTTGTGGAGCTTTTCCCACGGGCAGTGTGTGTAATTGAGCTATGCTGGACTGTACAAGCATTGTCTTTGTGTTTTGCATAAATCTCAATCAAACTCTGCCACCCACTCTCCCAGTTGCTTTTCCTGACTTGTTCACTGCTTCTTATAGTTCCACTTTCTTGAGACTCCGTCTGAGTTACAGGAATATCAATATATTAATTAGTTCATTCGTTAATTCCTGTAATGGTTTTATAGAGAGCTCCTGGACTGCAGAAGTATTAAACCATGTTTTAATGACATTTTCATGGGATTTTATGGTTCAAAACTTAGTTACAGTTGGAAGCCATTCCCCTACTTATAACATGTTTTGGGCTTGCCGCCTAGGGACTGATTATGACAACTAGGGATGGTAATTAGTGGATCTTTAAGACATCTGAGTTGGAGCAGTTTAAATTGGATAACAACATTCCTAAATATCTGAAACGTGATTGCTTCAGGTTGCTTAAAATGTTTTTCTGCACTATGTGCATGCCTTCGTTGACGTGGTGTTTGTATTGTAGGGATATTCATAGCTTCCAAGTAGCCCAATGTTGAATGTTATACTCTGCCAGTCCTGATGGTATGACAAATATGACATTGCATTCTGCAACTTGTAGTTTCGTTTTTAACTGTGTCATTGGGTACTTGGCAACGATGAATATTGCTATTGTGCTTTACTTGCATGAGGAAAGTGTTGTCATGCTCTTACCACAGTTCCATGCAGATAGTTATATCTCATTTTATACAGGTACCTGCCACTCTACAAGGTCTTTAATGATAAAAACAAAATGTGATATCTGTCACGTGACATGCTATGGATACTGACTTGTGAGCAAGGACTCTAGCCAACCAGCAATTTTGCCAATCAGTTTTATATTGAAACGGTGTCAAACATTAACAAGCTTATAGTTCTTTTAAATACTCTATAATTTAAAATAAACAGTAATTACATCAAATGTCAAAACATCTCAGTATGTCAACACCAAGCACACAAAAATAGAGTTAAATATGCATTGTAGATATCGAAATACAAGCAGAGACTAGACTTTGATCACTCATTGCAAAGCAAAGCATGTAATGTAGACCAGTTTCGTTTAAATAATTATTTTTTTTAAAATGACATTTCTTCACCATCAGTTTGTTTAGACCGAATGTTAGTTCGAGGTAGTGGAGGGAACTTTGTGTTTATTCATATTTATCTGTTTACTCTGATAATATCTTGCTTTTTCGGTGGGGTTTACCGGTATTTATCGGTTTAAACCTAAAACAAGAAAATTTGCCTATAATATAAAATATATCATAACCTTAACATTCCTACGATTTAACTTAGAGTACCGCTCCCAGAATACAGTGAAGTGTTAAATGCAATTTCTAGACTCAAAACAAGGGGTCCCGGTGGCATGGAGCCATCTAGTAATCCTAAAAAATTCTATAAAATTCTCCAAAGCACATTTCACATGCAATAAACACTCATACCGCTGTCCCCAAAACATTTTTTTTAAACTGCATCTAGCTTATCTTGTATTACTTTTATTAATGTTCATATCTCAACTATGTATAGGTGCAAAGGGAAAGAAAACCACGTACAAATCATAGGACACAAAAATAGCATGAAATGCAGATGTGATCAAAACTGTGCTATACACCGACCATGTGTGGGTCTGGAGACAAGCACCTCCAGCCTCCACTGAATGTGAATCTCTTAAGACCCATTTTCTATCCTGACTCCCAGTACTGCGTCACCTTCCCAAAAATATGTTTTTAGTGTATCACAACTGATCACTAGTTTCAACGACACTTCAGACTTTGGAACATCTGAATCGATTCAACGTTGTACTACAATAAGTCTTGTAATTGCAACATAACTAAATGCAACATCTAAGTATTTCTATAGTCATCTACATGCATCTAGAATTTTAGACAAATTGACTGCTTTTTGAGCATACCCGTAGCCAACAGGAAATTTGCGCAGTTGCTACTATATAGCCAAGAAACTGCAAAGAAATGCTGCATCTGCAAGTTGTCCAGTAGTAACATTATCCATTGGTAACAGAGAGATGGATTTCCTGGATATAAATATATATTCCCTATACCCCACTTCCCCGTAATGCTATTTAGGCCACTCTTGCACCAACTCATGAAAGAAGACTGATAATCCCCTTATTGTTTGAAGGTAATGATTATCTAACCTCACCATATAAAGGTACAAAGTTCTGTAGTCAGTCAGTTGTGGCACATTAGCCCATATTTGTACACACCTGAAGACATTTTACGAGGATAACTTGAATCAAGCTCTAAGATCATGAGAAGACTTGAGCGAGTTGTTGATCGAATCGCTATGAGATCCGGAGCTTCTAGATCTGTGCCCAAGCCATCAGAAAAGTGATGGAATATGACAGGGCTCAGTCAAAATGGGGTTCATATCTTGATTGCAAGAATCTGAAGTGCACACAACATGTTAGTCTTAAAGTGCGCTGCCACTTTAGCATTCTTAAGCCTAATGTTGATACTAGGCTGGATGGTTTTGTTTTAACAGGTGTCAGACTCTAGTTAATCACTGAATTGTACAATGATGGCCACCGAAAGTGTTAACTTTAAATGAACAGCTTGATTGATACACCTCCCCCATAGATACCCAGTAATAGATCTTAAAATCCGGAAGTTTGAATCCTCCGTGGGAGCTCATTAGTCTTAGCCACTTAGTGATAAATGGTATCCCTTTGCCAGGCACAATTTAAGCAATTGCCAACCCCAATGAAAGTGACTTACAAAGCTAGAAGGTACATAACTCAAGATATCCGTAAAATTTGCAAATGTCACGCACATAGCAAGTTCTGTTAACCTCCCGACAAAAGCATTGACATTCTTTGCCATGTCAGTAAAGCTAAGGTGAGAGCATATCTTAAGTAACTTGTACCAGCATATACTGCAAATCTAAGAATGCACTAATCAGTTAAATAAAAGCCCGAGACTGAAAACAAGGTAATCAAGTGACAGGCAGTCATCCAATAACCCTAGTAAGGTGCATGCATTGTAGGTGCTAGGCCATTAATAATTCTAATAATTATTTACAGCCACACATCCTACCATATGCTCCACAGCTCATTACACACTCAGTAATATCACCTTCCCCAAAAACATTTACAAATCATGACATCCACCTTAAACTCAATTTACTTTTAAAGTCCTGCTCAGTCTGGTGATTACGGTTCTACGTTCAGGTCAAGTCCCTACCATCATGTTATCCCCTCCAACTCACTTAATCCCTCAGGACCTCTACCTTGTCTGTTCATTCTGTTTCATGCCCCCTCTTCTTATTGTTATATTCCCCTTGTGGCACCATTTCAGATGATAGCAGTGCTATACAAGCAACCAAGATGACACTACATCATGTTCCCTCTTTGCCTCCCGCACCTGGCCTCCCTATTTCTTTTTTTATTCCTCTGTCCTGTTTCTTACTTCCTTCTCGCTTCTCCCCTCCTTCTCTCTTCTTTCCTTTCTCCCTCTTTCCACCTTACCACAAAGGAGACCTTAGGCAATGTAAGCATTTTATGACTAACAAATAAGATTGCTATGTTACTCCACCCTACCTAGAAGTGTGTGAAATGCGTACAATTTGCTTTCACAGAATTATGCGAAATTCTGTGAAAATTATGTGAAATACAAATGTGGAATTTACAGCTAGATTCATCAAAGGCCCGTTTTGCGAGTCAGTAATAGCGATTATTAAGGAATCGCTATTACAGACTCGCAAAACGGGATTCATCTACAAATCGCAATTTATTTTGCGATTCCTACAGCTTCCTTATTTGCGATTAGCTAATTGCAAATAAGGAATAACTCCCCATTCATTCCTATGGGCCTAAAGGCCCATAGGAATGAATGGAAAGACATATCAATGTGCAAATCGCTATTAGCGATTCGCATTTTGAAATTGCGATTTCAAGGATGCAGGGGTGTCCAAAGGACACCCTGTTGCACCCCTGAAATGACATTGGACACTGGTGTTACGCACACACATGTCCCAAAGACATGTGGGTGTGTAACATACAACTTAGAAAAATGCACTTAAGTGCATTTTCTAAGTTTCCGTTATTTACCACGAAGTTTGACTTCGCGTTAAATAGCGGCCCAAAATTGCGAATTCGCATTTTTTAAATGTATCATGAATTGCATTTAAGGAATCTCAAATAGAGATTCCTTAAATGCAATTGCTCGCAAATTTGCGAATTCTATAATAGCGATTTTTGCATTTGGGATGATGAATCCCAAATACAAAAATTGCGCTCGCAAAGGGCCAGATTCTCAGAATCTGGCCCTTTGCGAGACGATTTTCGTTTCATGAATCTGGCCGTTAGTCCTATATTTTAGCGCAAATTTATCATTGTATTCTTTTTTTTTAATTGATTACACATTTCAAGTTAAAAATATAATGCCAAAAATACAAGCATACCTGCGTTCTGGTCATCCTTTGTCCCACTCTCCTGCACTATAATTACATGATATGACATGGCGTAATTTCAGGAATTTCTGGTAGCAGGCATAATATATAATTCCCAAAATTATACGAATTACCGAGACATAATTGAAATTTCGCCTAAGCCTAACTCTAACCATACCTCAGTTCCAGAATAAAATTGAGTTTAATTAAATGGGTCACCCAGTGAAGAGAAATAAAATAGTTATCTTTACTTAGATCTTCATCACTAACATTCACCAGCAAAAAGCATTCTAGGAAGTTCCCATGTTTGATGACAACTGCTTGAATTTTGAGATGTATTGCGACATCATTTACTGGTTGACCCTTTTAGTGGGGATTAGAGGACTGGAATCTTGGCAGTTCTATTGAAGATAGTAAAGTGGTAGAGGGCCAATAACTGTCTGCTGTAGCATTCCAATGCTTGTGTTTCTGTGTCTTCCTATTTCCCTTAGTACATTCTACCTTCCATGGAAGGAACTTTCTAATACTAATACAGCCTCTAAGCTCTCGCATACTGCTAAAGTCTATGACTTGAAAAGAGGGCCTTTAATGGCACGTAAAGTCCTTGGCAGTAGGCTGTAATGAGGCTATCTGCGTCTGTAGCAGTCATTTCACTGGCATCCATCTTGTTTCAATGGAATTTTTTTTTTTAAACGGTATTTTATTCAATAAAATAGCTAAGCAGTAACGAAAAAGCAACAGATCTATAAAGTATATTGCCCTTCAAGATCCAAAAACTATTCCCATTATGCAATATCTGCAACAGTAAATAAATGTAGAATCCATCAGAGCATGAACCTTGACTTCCATTTCCAGCAGAGCTGAAAGCAGCAATTAGTCTGAATTACTGCCAGGCTCTTAACTCTCTCTCTTGGAAATGAAAAGTATTGCTCATGGATGCAATGTCATCCAAGAACAGTACTACAACAGCAGAACTGCCAACAATAAATACTGATTGTTAGACGACTGGAATGTTGGGAGCTCTATTGGTGACAGTAGACTCACAGAAGGATAATAAAGGGCTGCAGTAGCCCTGGTGCTCCTACATTCCAGTCTTTGTCAGTCTGTTTCTCCCTGTTTCATTTAGAACATTTGAACCTCACTGAGTGAAATATTCGAATAGCATTATAGCCCTCCTGCCTGGGTGTACAGTGATCATTAAAGGTTCAATACCTCATTATAGCCTTTGGTTTAGACCCACAATTCAGCTTCAGGTTGTCTATCCGCCGTTATTGCCCTCAGCCATAGGGCACAAGACTACCATAACTGGGCACACATGAGATAATGATGGCTAGATGTTTTTTCTCTTAGTAGTTAAGGAACTTGAAGCTAACTTCATTCCACCATGCATAACACATGCATTAGGTGTTTGTTTACACCATCCTGACTGATTTTATTTTGTCTGTTGTATTGCTCCCCTGAAGTGACATAAAGCATTCTGCCTTTCTGAAAGACCCACCAAGCTTTTTTTCCACACATTGTAGTTTTCCTTGTACTATATTTTAGGCCAGACCAGCCCATCCAGTTATTTGCTTGATGGATATACAAAATAATCATATGAGTGTGCATAATTAGATATACGTATGTGGCCAGAAGTATAGTGCATTTTTCCAGGCACAGTCAAATTCATTAAGCAATGAATATGGCACAAGAGCCACTGTGCACCACGGGTGATGTCTGTAGTACTGCTGATTCAAGCAATCATCATGCCCTCTTATTTTTGAGCAAGCAAAAAATATATAACAGTGGCTGTCATGAATGCTACTTACAGAAATGTGCCAATGGGTAATACTTGAACACAACTAAATCCTACCTTGATTTTGGGTGTAACGTTAAAGAGAGCAGCAACAGAGTCCATGCCACACTGAAAAATAGAAAATATGTAAGGGGAAGGAAGCATGCAGGGTGGATGAAGCTATACAGTTACTCTAATTTTTTTTAAAAAGTCTGGAACATGAGAAATAAGGGGATGCTGTGAATGCCACTGTGCCCCGTGTGATGTCCTATAACCTACCTGTAAACGTCGGTAATTTACTGTAGAACTGTATATGGAGTCGTTCCATAGTCCATATATTGATACCGCATCTTGGGAGGAGCCTCTGGGGTGGGTCGTTGTTAAGAGAACAGGAGCAGGATTGTGTGAGAGGGAATGTAGGTTGCAAAGAAAAGAGCTGAGTAGCTGGTATAGAGAGGTATTGCAAGATGAGAAGTAGCACTGAGGGGTGAGAAGAACTGGGGGCAAAGCTGAAGAGATGTTAGCTAGTGAGTGTGGGTGGTAAGGTCCTGTGAACTGTGGGGGTGTTGGCTGCAAAGAGGAGAGCTGTGTGTGAGGCACAGGGTGTACATTGGGTGAGGTGCAGGGCTGTGAGTGAAAGGGAGAATAGATCTGAATAGCAGACCTGCACATAGTTTGTGAGTACAGGAACTGAGAGTAGAGGACATGGTTGGATGTCATGTGGACGTGTTCAATGAGGAATGGAGGTGAGCAGTGTTAGGGGGTGTATACAAGTGTAATCAGAATTGGGAAGTGAAAGGGAGAGTATGTGGATAGTGGGGGAGCAGAACTAAGGTTTTAAGTAAGCGATTAGTATGATCATTTAGACTTTGTTAGGTGGACCACTGTGTTGGAAAAACGCTGCCGCCTCGGTCTCTTAGATAGGACTGCCCACCACATTTAGAGATCCACACCATCACTTGATCGCTGTGCCTAAAATGCATCTGCTGCATTGAAAGAAGCACTCCCATCACAGTTCAGTGAAGAGCGCGCCACCATGGGCTTTCAAACTTGTTTTGCCTGCTTATTCTTTCATTTTGAAAAACAAAATCGCTAAAGGGGGGGTTGTTTCTGAAAACCAAAATAACAGTGGTCCTAAAGCGCAGTGAGTTTATTCTGTGCACACCAAGCCATTGTTTGTAGCAGGGGTCTACAATGCATTGCATATTTTTTGGTGGAGCTCCTACTTTGCTGAGCTATACCTAACCCCCCAAAATCTTTATTTCTTAAATCTGCCAAGAATTTAGCACATTCAGAGTCTGTGCTTGAGTGTGACAATGTCCACCTAAGTTGGAAGTAGCTAGAAAGAAGACTTCTGACACTCAATACCTCCTCTGGCATCTGACCCGCCAGTGCGTGGAGGTATCTCCACCAGACATGTTGGTGGCGTCATATGTGGCAGGCTTAGCTCTGTGGACTTTCACATAGTTAACCCCACACATATGATTCCAGCACCATGTCTGCTGGAGATACCTCCACGCACTAGCGGTGCAGATGCCAGAAGAGGTTTTGGAAGTCTGTGAAAGGCTTTGTTGGACCTTCGCAAAAAAGTTATTATAGTGTCCTAAACACACCTCTGCATGTTAGAAAGATTAGATCCAGGGGCACTGATAATGTACTTTCATTTAGGGTACATGTACAGTGTTCATATTTTTGCTATGGAGAATTGCAATACACAACTCGAGTATTGGTAGCATTTCTACTTGACTTTTCCCAATCCCCTGGCTCTGATTCAGGTGAAAGAGAGCAGGCAGGACTGAATGTTGAAAGAGAAGGCATGTTGTCGAGCTCAGGATTGTGTTGGGAGGGTAAAACAAGTGGTGGTGAGCAGGCATGGACAGGCATGATCATAGTGAGCTGGAGAGTAAGTTACTTACCTGAAATTATAGCGTCCCAAGCGCTGACATTTCTGCAGGGCACCACTGTTTGAATCCCCCACTGTCATGAAAAGGTACCAAGCAATAAATATTATTTGTCTATAGAAAATCATAAGGTGTCATGAGCATTTTCAACATCCACCTTCCCTTACTGTGCTCTAGCAGCCCACTATAACGGTCTCAACAATTCACCCTTCAATTTTGTCTACAATAGTGATCAGACTGTAGAAAAACAAATCAAAAATTTGGGAAATTGAGAGGTGAGGATGGTGAGTTACATAATCTAACACTGGGGAGTCCCACATAGGTCCAATAGGACTGGTTCTTTGCTACATTTTCAGGCCAGCCACTTACAAAGTAAATTACCTTATTACTTACAGGTTACTTCATTGCTCCTGGTTGAGGGCTTCCATGTCACAGTCCTGCTCACAAAGGGCAAGCCTTACCCATGCAAACAGGCAATCTCATTGCCCCATACCTTTATGTGTCATTGCCCCATACCTTTATGTGAAAGTACTTTGACTTTTAAGTCTTCCCTTTGCAAAATGGTTTAGTCCAGCTTCATTGGTTACTGATAACAGATCTCACCCCCTGAACCCATAAATTCCTTGCGTCAACCTGAAACTGCTTAGAAATGCCAAGCTTCAGATGACAGCCTACAGCAACGGAGAGGAGGGATGCTGGACTGTGACAAGGAAGAGCCGGGCCAGAAGTAATGAAGATTTCAGGTAAGTAATCAGGGCATTATTTTCATGTGCAATCTTCCTCGTCAAATGACCAAAATGAGAAAGTACCAAGCAGATCCACAATACTGCAATCCGAATTAATACAGAACCCAAGTCAGATGACTGCTGAACAGGAATTTTAATTAAAACATATTTAAGTATTTTCAAATACAGTGCTCTGTTGCAAGAGCAATATCTCACTGAAAAAAACAAATCAGCCTTCAGTAATAGCTGTGCCATTCACTGCATAGCTTCATCATGCTCCTCTTACACTCGAGATGTCTCAATATTGGTTCGGGTAGGTATCCAGTTCAACTTCGGTGGCACCAAAAACAGATGATCTTGGAGATATGCAATTTTTTTCGTGGAGGATATCAGGGGGTACACAGATCTAATTAACAAGTACGGTCCGAATGTAGAAGACCACAGATTCTACAATTAACTTTGTGGCTGGATGAAGGCTACTGAACCACAGATACTGATTTGGCGCGGCGATTTTAGCTGCACTCTGCAATAGCGATTTGACAGGTCCCCCAGCTAAGACAGACCCAGTTCCTCCACAGCTAGCTCTTTGAAGGCTATCCTGTCAGAGCACAAACTAATAGACATCTGGTGACATAAACATCCATCTGAAAGGAAAGGAACATATTT
This sequence comes from Lissotriton vulgaris, assembly GCF_964263255.1. NCBI lineage: Eukaryota > Metazoa > Chordata > Amphibia > Caudata > Salamandridae > Lissotriton > Lissotriton vulgaris. The sequence continues at coordinate 462,778,490 of NC_141699.1, forward strand.
TGCAGCAGTACACAACATATGGTCAATGCTGGACATGTGGCTGTCTAGGTAGGATGCCAATTTGTTGGTGCAGGAGGTGAGGCACCTTTTTAGGGCTGTTAGATTTGGGGGTCTCCAGTTGGCACAGGTAGGTACTTGTGACAAATAGGGACCCTTGCCTCTAGTCAGGGTAAGGGGGTACACTCCTAAAATAACCCCTGTTCACCCCCTTGGTAGCTTGGCATGAGCAGACCGGCTTATCTCAGAGGCAGTGTGTAAAGCATTTGTGAACACATACAGTAATCCAGTGACAACACTACAGATGGGTACCACACAGGTATTATATCAAAAATAATTATTCTTTATATAGACTTATCACAAGACCACAAACAAAAAAAATCCACAATACTGTACTTAAAATTGTAGTTTTAGCTTAGTTTCTTCAGTTCTTAAAGTGCAACACTTTGAGTCAATGTACCTTAAGATGCGACACGCAGGGCAACAAAAGTGTAGCAACGATGGAAATGCAGCAAAGATCTGATGCAAAGAAATAAAGACGTCAAGTTGTTCGTGATGCAGCACACTTCTCCGATGTTGCGAGAAGTCTCAGCTCGATGCCTCAGCTACAGCGGCAACACCCTTGTTCAGTGATGCAACGACAGCGGCTTTGGCAGTGACACTCTTCTCCGATGATGCGAGACGCTTCTGCTTGATGCGACACTGCAGCAGCGACACCCTTGTCCAGTTATGCGACGACAACAGCTCCAACAGTGGCACGCTTTTCTGTGGATGCGAGGCGCTTCTTGTGATGCGGTGCAATGTGACAGCTACAGCAGCGACATCCTTACTCAGAGATACGACTCCAACAGCTACGACATGCTTCATCCACGAGGCGAGATGCTTCTCTTGATGCAGTGCAATGCGACAGCTACAGTGGTGACATCCTTACTCAGAGATGCGACGGCAGCGGCTGCGACATGCATCTTCAGGGTTGCGGGACGTTTCTTGAGATGCGGTGCAATGCGTCAGCTACAGCGGCGACATCAATGATGCTACGGCAGCGGCTGTGGCGGCGACGTGCTTCTCCCTCTTAAGTCGCGCTTCCAGCTCCTTGCGACATGCAGTCCCTCAGAAGGCCCAAAACAGCATCAGGCACTTCCAAAGAACTCTGGGGAGCTGGGGGTTGAAGTCCGTTGTCCCTGAGACTTCAGCAGGAGGCAAGCTCTTTTCTCAAGCCCTTGGAGATCCTTCACAAGTTGAATAAAGTGCACACAGAGTCATTTCTCCTTTCTTTGGCAGTCAGGCAACCACTGCAAGTCAATCCCCCAAGCAGCACTTCAGCTTAGGGATAGTCTGCCCTCAGTTTCTTCAGGTTCCTCTCCTCAGCAAAGGTTTCTTCTTGTAGTCCAACAGTGATCTAATTTCTTGGGATCAGGGTCCCAATATTTATACCCCAAAATTATTTGTCCTCTGAGGGGAGAGGAGCCTTTGCCTAGTCCAAACCAGTTCTGGAGCACTCTGTTTACATGACTCCTTTTTTCCTTTCACAGTGCCGGGCAAAAACATGGAGGTGGAGCCAGAATTGTGGAGGAAAGGCACAGCCCTGGAGCACTCTGGTGACATGATTCCTTCTCTCCTTTCACAGTGCAGGGCAGAGACATCAGCCGCACCACAGGAGATGGAGCCAGCCCTGTCACTCAAACTCCAGACAAGGAATAAACAACCTAGCAGAGGCAGGCTTGGATAGTTAGATAAGAAAATACCTACTTTCTAAAAGTGGTATTTCAAACACAGAATGTTAAAATCAATTTCACTAAAAGACATATTTTATCATTCTGAGTTCAGGCATACTAAATTCGAATTTCTACCATGTTCCATGAGTCAGTTAGGATTATAAACTGTAATAACCTAACTGCCCATTCTGACCTATGGAGAACAGGTAGCCTTGCAATAGTGAAAAACGAAAATGGCTGTAATTCACTATTAGGACATTCCACTCACGCCAGGGCATGTCCTGCCTTATACTTACAATGCACCCTGCCCTTGGGCCTACCATAGGGGTGTCTGATATGAAGAAAAGGGAAGGATTAGGGACTGGCAAGTGGGTGCACTTGCCCAGTCAGCATGGCAGTACCAGACTGCACACAGGCTCTGCAATGGCAGGCCTTAGGCACACTTTTACAGTCTGCTTCTGTGGGTGGCACAACCAGTACTGCAATCCCAGTAGCAGCATTTGGTTTAAAAGCCCTGGGCACACTCAGTGCACTGTACTAGGGTCTGACCAGTAAACCAAATCAGCCAATCATGGAATCACTAATTCATACATCAATTTACAACAGGGAGAGGATGTGCACTTTTAGCACTGGTCAGCAGTGGTAAAGTGCCCAGAGTCATAAAACCAACAAAAACTGGTCAGACAAAATACAGGAGGAATTCAAAAAGTTCAGGGATGACCCTGCAAAAAGGCCCAAGTCCAACAAGGGCACTTTCCGATCATGCTTTGGTGTTGGTGAGACTGGAGATCTCTGAGTTGCCTCTGCCTGTTGGGCAGTGGCACCTACGGATGGGAGCGCTAACTAAAGTCTGTGTTGGGATGTGTGGAGAGCTGAGATAATAGAATGTTTCCAACTAAATTCGGGAACAGTGGATAGTGTGGGCATGGTTTGGGAGGCAATCGCTCTGGTGGTCAAGGGTATGAGTATAATCCAATAGGATGTGGGTGGTGATCACTGAGGAATCATCTGCCACAGTTAGAAGACCAGATCAGACAGAGGTAAGATTGGCACATGCACATTGTGCTCATGCAACCACTCTTGATGACATCAGCGACAAGGTTTCTAAACATACACAAGTTGTAGACAGAGGGAGGAAACAGTGCATAATATGCCCAGGCACATGTGTATTGGGAAGATAAATGTTGCGGCTGATCACTGGCCAATATGTTTATGGGACCCTGGCTGCCAACAACTACTCTTGCTTTGGGATTAAACATTACTGAGGTAGTAGATCTGCCTGGTGCCCCAAATACAAGGCAACCCACATTTTAGCTGTCTTCTCAGAACAACTTTCCAGATTAAACTCCACAGAAATCGTACATTCAGCTACTCAGATGGGAGAGTACCTAGAGGATACTGCCCATGCTTGGCTGGGAGAAGAACATTTACCATCCCTTTACCAACCTTTAATGCCAGAAAAATTAAAAGAAGTAATCAGCAGCATGGCATCAAGTAAATCCCCTGGCTAAGACAGGATTCCTTCTGGAGTTTTATTTGCTGATCATATGGCCCCTCACCTGCTGGCTAAATATGAGGAAGCAAGAGTAAAACCCTTTCTTTCACCAACAGTGAGAGAAGCACTACTGATCGTCTTATTAAAACCTGGGAAACATGCGAGTCAGTGGGAGTCATACAGGCTACCCTCGCTCATAAATTGCTTCTCAAAAATTCTGGCCAAGTTTTTTGCTAACTACATGTCCCCACTCCTTCCCGATTATGTGCTACCTGACCAGGTTAGAAATGCCCCAGGTAGATCCTCTGCTTACAACTTGAGCACCCTCTTTGCCTTTCTGCACAGTCTGGAATTGATTCTTAATGCAGTAGTGGTACTTTTAGATGCTACCAGCACATTTGACTCCCAAGAGTATTTATTTACTATCCTGGGTAGAGTTGGTATGCCTTTATTGACTGGATCAGATTGTTATACCTCCATGTGGCCCACATCCAGGTCAATCACCGTCTCATTTCCTATCTCTGTCTCTTGCAGTACTCGTTAGGGCTGCCCACTCTCGCCCTATTCACGATAACCCTATGGAATGGTGTGAGGGCTCAAAGAATCATCTGGGGACACGGATTAACCAAAAAATTAGCGTAAGTATTAGTGTAAGCTTCAGCATCACGTTTACTAAAATAATGGATCAGATCACTCACTTAACTGGTCCTCACTTATTCTACTATTTTGTGAATATCCATATCCCCTTAATAAGTCTTTCTTACAGCCGCTGAGTTCCCGGATAGTCAGATTAGAGTGGGCAGGAGATCAGCCTAGGGTAGAGGAAATATTGACTCTACCATTCCAGCGGGTAGGTGTTAGGGGCCCGTACTATTTATGTGCACAGGTGCATGTTGCATGCAACTGGTTTTACCCATCATCCTGCATGCCACACCGCACGGTTGGACTAGATGATGCAGCTCCTTTGCCTCTCTGTTCACAGGTAGGAAGGTGAACTTCCGATTATCTGGCATTTATAGATACCATCGCTTGCACTGCCTGTACCTGGAATGGACTTAGGGGGAGAGCCAGTCTGGACCCAATATACTCTACTTTGCTCCCGCTGCCCCTTCATCCGAGACTGCCTATGAGGTATGAGAAAAAAGCGATAGCCCAACTGCATTCCCATGGCCCCTAAAATGGGGAGTTTCGGTATAAAAGTAGTAGTTTCATTGCATACTGATGCCATGGGCGAACTGGCATACACACTCCCCTGAACACTGTTCCCATAGTATCCACTCTGGGTTGGGGGATGGAATGTACCATATTCCTGTTAGAGTCAATAGCTCTTAAAACACTAGAGATAAACTCTTATCTTATACTTCCATCAGGCATTTAAATGCTGTCATATACCAATCTGCACAGGAGATGGCCTTAACTGCTTGTCCTTCTGCCAGGGTCAAATGGCCAGAAGATCTAAATGATGTGATTACTGAAGAGGTCTGAGAGTTGTGCTCACTTCAATTGGCCTGCTCTTCCTGAGCAGCAGACTTTGCATCATGAATTATAAGTTCTCGCATAGAATGTATTATTCTCCCCAAGAGCCTGTGGGGTACAAGCTCGAGGAGGACTCAGACTGCACAAGGTATGGAACTCCCAGGTCTGACTTCCTTCAATTAGTATGGTTGGTCTTGTAATAGAGTGCAGGCATTCTGGACGAGGCTCCTAATAAAATTCCATAATGATGAACTGCAAAATGCCACTCAGTCCCAAGATGGCACTGTTGGAATGGGTGGAGAAGATTTCAGTCACCAATAGGAGATTTACTGCCCCTGGGCATTTGCTTGCCTCTGGGGTAGGTTCAGGGCAACAAGCCACAGACAGTGTCTGAAAACTCTTGCGTTTCGTAACAAATAACTTGAGCTAAATGCGGAGTCCCCGGAGTACCATCAGGTGTCAAAGAACACACAGATAGACCTAGAGCAGTCTGAAAGACGCTAAGGCTCACGCAAATATTTGGTTCCCCCAATGTTCTAGATCAGCTTTTTATTGCCAGCAGATTTCCTCAAACATACGTTGAACTCCATGATCTTTGCAACATATATTTATCTCAACGCTGTAAAAGCTGTCCTGTGCTATGGAAATCTGTATTATTGACAAGACGACACCCTCACATATTGTGCTCTGCAGACTCTGCACTGTACCTAATACATGATATCAGCTCATTCATAATTTATATGGCAGTACTGTTGAGCTTATAACTGACTAAATTCAATAAAAAATTGAAAAAACATCTCCGGATACACAAGACCAAAAACCCTCCAAAAGACTAACAGTGCATTGTGAAATTGTATCCTGGACAGCTCCCCGAATGTATGAGGAGAAGGTCATGTAGCAGATCTACAGGTTTCTTACAGTCTCTCCCTGAGCTTTGGTCCAGGAAGCAGCTATTGTAGACTGCCCAGAAGTGCCAGAGGGTATCCCTTGACCTCCTACTTCTCATAAGCTAAAACAATAGAAAACCTAATCTACCTCCTTATTGCAGTAGATGGGTTCTTCCCTCCCCGACCACGCACAAAAGTGTTGAACAAAAAACACGGGATGAATGGAAGGTCTGTGTTCTTTGAATATAGAGGTCTAAAGTTTGGTGCACATCTAAACCATCTCCGGGTTGGAAGGATTCTGAAAAAGTGAAAGAAGGATCTCCTAATCTAAATGAAAATGAGAATTAACCTTACTGAAAAATCTCTTGTCAGGTCGTAGGATAACCATATGCTGCAACTTCATAAGAGAAAGAGTATCTATAGCTTAAGCTCCAATCTTACCTTGCGGTTGAGGTGAAGTGATTGCCAGCGGAAAAGTGATCTTAAATGTCGATAAGCATTGGGAAAGCCAATAGGTCTGGCTTTAATGGACCAACAAACATAAACACTGGCCTTCACAAATGCTTTTTGCATGCATTGTATCCATAAATGTTGTTATCGCATTAAAGGCTGCCCAAAAGGCTATGTCAATGCTGGGAAAAAGTAGCAATACATAAGGTTTCTGTGTAGAATGTATATAGGAGAAAAGTTTCCGGATGTGACAAACAGCATGGCTGAGTTTATTTTTCAAATGTGGAATAGTGCCTTATGCATTCTAATGAAAGCTCCTCCTGGAAGTCGAAAGGATACATCACCAGCTGATTGCACGAAATGAGAGGGTATTCTTATGGGCGAGGCCAAACCAAAGCCCACTCTATGCACATTTTAAAGGATTAGTAAACATATGTCATCCAGACATCTGCTCTGTCAAACAGGAAATTTATCCTACACAGATGGGCCATTTTCATGAGAAATTTAGAATAGTCTAATATTTGATGGATTTTGTCAATTTGGACATACTACTTTTTTTTGGGGGGGGGGGGGGGTAGGCATTTTGAACGCTGCAAATAATGTAAATGTAAATGTATTGCGATTTATATAGCGCACGTATCACCCGAAGGCATCAAGGCGCTTGCCTTGGGAACCCGTCCTGGTATTCCCCTGTGAGATAACCCCAGCAGGGTATCCACAAGGTGAAAGCCAGGCATCCCGCCGCGAGGGGCCGTAGTGGAGATTAAGCAAGCTATAATCTGGCAAAATGTGTGGAAAGCCCTTTTCGGTGCATTTAACAAAATGTTTGCCTTTGGGGCGGAGCTAGCCGGCGTCGATGGCGGACGCGTGAGCCTTCGGCTCCTCGCATAGCCCCAGAATAATCCTGCTAAACTATCCTTAACTGTGCCGAACAAGCCATAGCGGACTCTTGAACATCTGCTGGCACCCCCAGCTGCCTTTGAGGAACTTTTGGGCCGATTACGAGCGAGCCTTCCCGACCATTCGGGGGTGTTGTTCCCAGCGGCACGGCAGTGGAGAACTAGGCCGACAGCAGCGCACTATCCTGGAGTGGAGGCCGGGCGACGTCATCGGACGTGCGGCCTCAGCACTGGCAGTGGTCGGGCTGAGTGCGGACTGTCTCGCAGTTGGGTTTTGTCACTGATCAAGTCGTCCTCTGCTTACTAGTCGGCGACGACCCCATGAGAGAAGGGCCTGGAGGCTCGGCGGAGTAGAGAAGCGAACAACACCGGAGCCCTGCGTCACGAGGTGGGGTGGCCATTAGCTCGGTGCCATAACCTGACCGTTTCCCCGCAGCGACGTTCTACTCTACCGACCGCTCCTATCCATTAAGGGGTGAGGTTGACCGGGGTTGGAATTGTGGATCTGGCTACCTCCTGGGCTGGGAGGTTTCGAGACTTGCGGAAGCGAACGGAAGGGTTCCGTCCGCCATTGCAGACGCCATCTTGGGCGCATCGGTCACTCGAAAACTGGTGGCAGTACATCGACTGACTGCGAAGATCCTGACACTGCATGATCGGTCTGCTCCCTTGTTCTGCATTATCACACGTTGGAGACTGCGATGGGGAAGAACGACACAACCCAGGGGAAGATCTCCTTTGAACGGCGTCGGCCGAAAGGGTCGGAGGTGGCGGCGCCGGACGCATCGCCGAAGGGAGCTGCGGCGTCGGCCCCGGCAACCACGGAGCTCCGGGACATGTTGGCTGCAATGGAGAAGGGCATTCAGGATAGCATTGCCTCGGTGGGCGCCAAGATAGACGCTCTGTCCTACCGCATGGATCGAATGGCGGAGCGCGTAGACAAGCATGCGGAGCGCCTAGACATGGCGGAGCGCCGAATCACTGTAGCTGAGGAAGCCCAAACGGAGTGGGACAAAGAAAGAAAGCAGTTTGATAGACTCCTAAATGTTATCAGGCACAAGACTGAGGACTTGGAGGCGCGATCACGCAGATCCAACCTCCGTATCACAGGAGTGGCGGAAACCACACAAACGGGGAAGATGGAGTTATACGTGGAGAAACTGCTGAAACTGCTACTGGGTGAGGAGGTTTTTTCCCCCATGTTCATTGTGGAACGCGCGCATCGCACGTTGGGCCCACAACCTCAGCCTGGCGCACCACCTCGCCCCATTATCGCGAAACTGCTTAACTATCGCGACAGGGACACTGCTTTGCGAGTGGCGAGGGAGAAAGGCAAACTACAACATGAGGGTATGGATATCTCCCTCTATCCGGATTTTACAGCCAGGGTGCAGGAAGAAAGGCGACAGTTTGCGCCATATAAGAAACAACTCCGTACTCTGGGCCTGGACTATGCGATGATGTATCCCGCCAAGCTCCGAATCAATACCGGTGAGAGGTCGTATTATTTCACAGACCCTAAAGAACTTCATAAGTCCCTTAAGACTTGGACGCGGGAGCGGAAGGAGGCCCGGCGTGGCCAAGATGACGAAGCCGGCTCGACATCGAACCTGGAAGATCAGGACTAGGGGCGGCTATAGTGAGGCTTGACACTCTACACCGAAGGTAGTCCATGGGCCCTGGCAACACGAGGACTCCAAGTTTGCAGAGGCGCGGGGGGCCTACGTTTGCCTCGCCGGGGCTTATTGGTTGGGGGTGGAGACACTGATTGAACTCTGGCCTCGTGCACTGCTGGTAAGGTGTTGGACGTAACGAGGGAGAGTACCCTGGACAAACGAGGCAAGCTTGGGGGGGCCAGTCTGGGTGGGAGAGGGCTATAACTCTTGATATTCGAAGGGCACTGAAATACAAGTGGGGCTGGAAGGGGGCGCTGTTCAGACATTCTTTCGGAACAGTTCGTGGTGTACAATATTGGCGCGCTCTGCCCTGGTGCCTTTGGTTGTCTTACTTTCTGAGGGGTTAGTGTTGGACTATTGAACACTACACTTGTTGAGGGTACATGGGGGGGGCTCTTGGGGCCTGTCTGACCAGGTTGGGGGAGCTTGGCTGTGGGTGGGTTGATGCTCTAGGGGCGGGAACTAGGATTTGGACTGTTGGGGAGTGTGGTTGCTTGGGGTTGTTTGTGGGGTTTGATCGCGCGGAGTGTGAAATGCAGTGTAGTGCTGTACCTGTTCGGAAGCGCCGGCTGGCGGCTTTGAGATTATGTGAACTGCTGTGTCCTGATTTGCTTATCCTCGATGATTATGCACTAGTGAACCCTGGTAATGGCTAATGTTGCGCCGAATTTGCATGCACGTGCCCCGAATAAGCTGAACCTGATGACATGGAATGTGCGGGGCCTAAACGACTTCCGTAAAGTGAGGAAGGTCCTTAGCTATCTCAGTTGACATCATGTAGACATCGCCCTGCTGCAGGAAACGCACTTGCCACTCTCCAGCAGAATGCTAAAATCCAGGGGTCTGGCTGGGAACATAATTGCTGCGGGATTCACGACACATGCCCGTGGGGTGTTAATTTGGGCCAATCCCTCGTCACAGCTGCGGCTCATTCCTGTGCACTCTGACCCGGAAGGCAGGTATGTCCTGGCGAGATGTGTAGGTAAGGGTCTGGACCTGTTGGTAGTGAATGTTTATGGCCCTAATTATGACCACCCTGAATTCTACGCGACTCTGTCCGCTCTTGCCAGAACATATGCACAGCCTTGGATGTTGTGGGGCGGGGACTTTAACTTTGTGTTCCACCCAACTCTGGACCGTTCTGCGGGCACTATTCGGCGCCCTGTGGCCTCGGCCTCATATATGGCAGCTGAAATGATCAAATCTGACTTGGTGGATGTTTGGAGGGAGAGACATCCAACGAAGGGTGGTTTTACACATTACTCGGCATTCCACGATGTCCATACTAGGATAGACTACTGGTTGGCGCCCCCCCTGGTACTTGGCAACATTAGCGCATGCGAGGTCCTTCCACGCACACTCTCGGACCACTCCCCTATTCTTCTCCACCTCGTAACTGCCAGGAAGGGGATCCCGGCCTTCACATGGAGGTTCCTGCCTTTTGCGTTGCTGGATGAGGCATTCAGGGGGGAGCTCGCTGAAGACATAGAACAATACTTTGCGACAAACATAGGCACAGTGGACGACTTCTTTACGGTCTGGGAGGCCTTTAGGGTCTACATCAGGGGGGTGGTGATGTCAAAGCACTCGAGTGTGTTACGCGCCATTCGGCGGGATCTCACTACCCTGGAGAATAGGATAGCGGAGCTTGAGGCTAGGCGACTGCAGTTAGGCGGCGATATGGAGGGACCGGCGATTACCCAACTTCTGTCCGAGTTTCAGGCACTGGCGGACAGGGAGGTCCTCTATATGGGCAAATATGCCACAGCTAGACAGTACGGGGAGGGGGAAAGACCTGGCGCGCTGCTAGCATGCATGGTCCGCAGCACTAGACGCCCACTGGTCGTTGAGGAGCTGAGGACCCCGGAGGGAGACACAGTAACGGACGAGGAGCAGATACTAGAGACCTTCAGGAGATACTACGCAGATTTATACCAGTCCAAGACGCAGGGAGTGGAGAGCGAGATGGAAGACTACTTAGATCATATTGCTATGCCGTTCCTCAAGAACTCGGATAGAGAATTCTTGATGGCCCCCTTCCACCAGGATGAAATACTAGAGGCGCTAGCGAGTATGCGATGGGGAGGCGCGCCGGGCTCGGATGGCCTCACGGTTAGTTTTTATAAGGCCTTTAAGGACTTGCTGCTGCCACACTTGGTCGCCCTATTTGATGCCATCTGTGAGAACGGCGAAATGCCGACTACTATGCGTGAGGCGCTGCTCATTACTATACCCAAACCGGGAAAACCGCCTGATCTTTGCGGCTCGTACAGACCACTCAGCCTGCTCAATGTCGATGCCAAGATTTATGCTAAGGTCATTGCCACTCGACTGGCCTTACTGGTCCCTGAGCTGGTCGCTCCGGAGCAATCCGGATTTGTCCCGTGCAGGAATCTAACTTACAACATACGCACAGTGCTAGGTGCAATGCAGCATGTCAGGCAGGAGAACAGCGCGCTGGCAATCTTCCTTGACATGGAAAAGGCGTTCGACTCGGTTGAGTGGCCCTTCATGGTACGTGTGCTGCGGAAACTGGGTCTAGGTGAGCCGTTCCTGCAGCAGATTGGGGCGCTGTACCATCGACCCTCTGCCAGGCTGCGTCTGGGAGACAGGGTGACGGAGCCGATATACATTGGGAGGGGCACCCGACAGGGCTGCCCCCTGTCGCCGTTGCTTTATGCACTGGTGGCGGAGCCCCTGGCGTGTGCCATACGAGAGTACCACAGCCTGGAGGGTATTAGCTTCCCCACCTATAAAATAGGGATATCGACTTATGCAGATGATACGCTACTGTACGTTAGAGACCCGGAAGTCAACTTGGCCGCGGTGCTACGCGAGGTGGTCCGCTTCGGCTCACTGTCGGGCCTGAAAGTGAACTGGGATAAGTCGATCGCGTTCCCGCTCACCCCGGTGACACGACCGTTCGCTATGGAGTACCCACTGCAGTGGTCCTCCGACTCGGTTCGCTACCTGGGCATTCGCCTTCATACGGATCCTGAGATCCTCATCCGGGACAATTACGGGGTGGCTATAGCAAGTTGGTTGATGGCGTGGATAATTGGATCAGGCTCCCGCTCTCCCTTTCGGGCAGAATCGCTTTAATGAAAATGGTGGTACTTCCCCGTTTCCTGTTTCTCTTCCTGAATTTGCCTGTGGTATTATCGAAGGTCTTCTTTCGGCAACTTACCAAAGTAATGGTGCGGCTGGCTTGGGGTGGCAAGCAGCCTAGAGTCCGATGGACGACTCTGATACTCCCCTGGGAGATGGGGGGACTGGGAGCACCGGACCTAGAACGCTATTATAGGGTCGCACAGGCATCGCATCTACACTCGTGGGTACATGGTGATGCTCGGACCCCGCAGCTCATATTGGAGCGGTTGTTTGCGGACCCGCTTCCTCTGCCCGCCACTGTTTGCCTGCCCACGGACCGCACGGTTGGCCAGATGGACTCGCTGAAAGCGACCAACCATGCCTGGAACTGCTTGGTGAGTTCTCGTAGCTGTACATTACTGTACTCCCCACTGCTACCTGTGGAGTGGGCCCTTTGGCTTGATCCTCTGGGGGAAAAAGGAGTGATTAAAGCCTTGCGGTCTCTTGGCGTAGTAAGAATGGAAGACCTGTTCACGGATGGCATACTTAAAACCTGGGAGTGGGACCAGTTGACTGCCACCGAGGCAGGCCACACCCTGCTACAGAAATTCCAATATCACAGGCTCCGCTCGGCGTTCCGTGAAATACTGGGCTCAGACCTGGAGGAACCGGAGGAGATCCCGGAACTGACCTATGTACTTAAATCCACCTCGTCGGCGAAGCTCATTTCGCAGCTTAACAAGCTGGGTGTGACGCAGCAGCGACTGCAGCTGTCTAAGGCCAGGGAGGCCTGGCAGGCTGACTTTCAATCCCCCATTAATGACGGGATGTGGCGATACTGCTGCTCCAGCACGCGTAAGATTTCCTTGAACGGCAGGCACCGTCTGGTGCATTTCAAATATTTACAGCGGGTGTACTATACTCCTGAACGTCTTCACCGCAATGGCCTCCGTCCCACAGCTGAATGCGAGCGCTGCCGGACAATGGTGGCAGACTTTTTCCACTTGGCATGGTTATGTCCTGGGGTGCAAGCATTCTGAGGGGAAGTATTTGCAGAACTTGATCAGATTCTGGGGGATCCCCTGCCCCGCACTCCTGCCCTCGCGCTTATCGGTTAATCTAAGCCTCTAGCCCCAGGTTTGCGTCGCCTGGTGGACATGGCGCTGCTGTTGGCAAGAAGGGTGGTTGCGGCTTGCTGGATGCGAGGGCCCCTTCCCACAAAAACTAGATGGATGAGGGATCTACAGTACTGCTGCACCCAGACAGAACTGTACAGCGACCTGCTCCCGCCCAGAAGTAGGCCCAAGAATTTCTGGGATCTTTACAAAGAGCACTTACAGAAAGGAGAGGAGGACAGCTCTGACACCACTGAGGCGGTGGAACTGCAAGATAGAATGGAGGAGTTCGGTTCTGACAATGTTCACTGTGATACAGGAGAGGAAAGGGGTGGGAAGGTTCCGAGTTAAGTGGGGGCGGCTGTGAGAACCCAGGGTTGAGATAGTGGGGGGCTGCTGAGGAAGGACTGTTCACTACGGGGGGATGGGCACTGGACACAGGGTAGGCACACACGGGGACATGTTAGTTGGGACAGGGTTGGCAGACACACAGACACACTCTAGAGGGTGGGGTGGGAGTTTGGCGGGAACTGTTTTTCTTGATCGCGCCTCGATGTTAGATCGATTAACCGCGATTGCAGAAGTTGATTGCCAGTTGACACACCGCACCTGCACGTAGCTTGCGATATGACCTCCTAAAAGACACTGTTATACTATTAATGCATTACCTCGCCGCCGGGCCTCCGGGATGCCGGCAAAAAGGCTGTGTACGAACTAATAATTTGCTGCCTACGTGATTTTGGTACTGTATGCGGATGTACACTACGCTTGTGTGCTACATTTGATGACGTCAATGGCTTTGCTATCAATAAAGATCTTTTTGTTAAAAAAAAAAAATAAAATGTTTGCCTTTGGAGAAAAATTCTGAATTCCATGCATACTAGGATCAGAGTGCAAGCAAAAATCTGATGCTACTTTAACTCAAATAGTTGCAGAAAAACAGATCAAAACAATGCTTGCACATTTATCACTACAGTTGTGGTAATGCAATTGTTACTGGTTGTGGTAACACTATTACTGAATCGTTAGGAAATACCAGGGAATCAATAATTTGATTCCCAAATTTGCTCCACCTGCTTTCAGCAGCGAGAGTCCCTGAGTGAGCTGTAAGGGGTAGGAAAGGGTTTTGAGGGATTAGGAATAGGTAGTGCTAAAGGGTAGGAAGGAGTTTTAGGGTTCAAGAAAGTGTAACATTAAATGGTAGTAAGTGTTTTATGGTTCATTGATGGGTATCATTATGGGGTAGGAAGGAATTTTTAGGGTTCATGGATTGATAACATTAAACAGTAGTAATGTTTTTTTAGGGTGTAGGGAAGCATTAAGCGGTAGTAAGGAGCTTTTAAGGTTCAGAGAAGGGTAGTAAGAAAGAAAAGCAATGTTTTTTAAGGTTCATGGATAGATAGCATTAAGGGGTAGCAAACTTTTCAGGTTCAGGGAAGGGTAGAGTTAAGCAGCAGTAACGGCTGTTTAGGGTTTGTGGAAAGGACAGAATTACAGGATAGTACAGAGTTTTAAGGGTTCAGTAACGGGTAGCCTTAAGCAGTAGAATGGGGTTTTTATGGTGTAGGGAAAGATGGCACTAAGGGGTAGGAAGGAGTTTTCAAGCTTCAGTGAAGAGTAGCACTGAAGGATAAGAAACGGTTTTTGGATTCAGGGATGGTTAGTGTTAAGGGTTAATAAGGGATTTTTATAGTTCAGTAAAGGGAAATTAAAAAAAACTACAGTATATTATTTTAAACAATTTAATCTATCAAATTAAATTTGAAATAAATTAAATAGAACTGTAGTTTTTAAAAGTTAAATGCTAAAATAATAATTAAATTAACTGTTAAGAATTGAACAATAGTATTATTTACATACTTATCTTTGAAGTAAAGGCACCACATATGTCAAAAAGCTGCGATGTAAAGGTATTCCGAATGTACTTAGCTTGAAGTAATAGCTCCTGATGTAAAGGTTGACGAAGTGACAATTGATAGAGCGATGGGCAGGAACGTATAAAGAGGAAAAGGCAAAGGGGAGACAACGAGCTTTAGATAGACGTCTACATGCATGCCTCTCTAGCCCATGAGCCTTTAAGCTAGGAATTAGAAAGACAAAAACACCATTTTCTGTATGAGTGCCATATTAGGGTATCTTTGAAGTTGATAATAAAAAGGAAAAGGGGGCTGGGGTTGCAATACAGCAACACATTCCTCCTGACTGATCTCCTCCTATCTGTGCTACCAGAGAAGTACAGCAGTTGCCTGTGTGTGTGTCCTAGAGAAGTTTAAGTACAGCTCCTGTTGTAACACAATAGCTTGACTTGATACAGAGCCCTGGCTTACACAGCTTCATAAACACATCTACACAGCTTCTTGGAAGTTAAGCACTTTTCCTGTGGAAGCACACTGCTTTAGCCAAATCAAAAGCTATACTCAAATGAACCAACATTCTGGGCAGAGCCGCAATCCCTCTCTGTAGTACTCCTGAAAGCTCTGGCTTTGTCAATGATGTACACCGTCGGGAAAAAAACGGAATGATTTTTCCTGATGCTGTGCAATACAAAAATATAAAAAGAAAGATTAAAAAAGTGTGATAGAGCGACCACTGCTGGAGTTCATGTAATTCTGTTGTTGCACACATTAGCAGAAGGATGTGGGCATCATTTGCTTTAATTTTTAATGTACTGATCCAAGATGGCTGACACCATATGGATACGTAAATAGAAAGAGGAGGAATTTTTTTAGTGTGAACTTGCCAAAAAATAAACAACCATAGGGTTGTAGTTGAAGAGTAATGGACGAGCGGTTATGGGGCGTGGAAATTAAGCGGGTGCGGGAGAGAGCAACACAACACAGGGTGGGGGAGAAGCGTATAAGGGAGAGAATTCCGGGCAAGGACAAGCACACAAGGCAGAGAGAACACAAGAGAGAGAGCAGCATTGGCAGGGAAGAAGCAAATGAGGGTGAAGGCAACTTGGGGGCAGGAGGATAAGCACAAGTCACAACATGAGAGAGAGAGCTAAAAGGAGAGCGAGTGCCATGGAGAAGTACGCAACTCAGAGAGAGCAAGCAGCAAATGTGATAGAGCAACATGGAGTACCAGGGATCTGGTATTTAGAGGGGAAAATGCACATGGGATAGAGCTGGGAAACGTGTGAACTCTCATGGAGAACTTAACCAAGTTCCCTAAAAGTGAGCAGTGGAAGGATACAAGTAAGCCAATGAAATGAGCCAATGAGGAGATGTTTAATACTTGAGGTGTATGGATTGCTGAATTGGAAATTGTCATAAACAATTCTTTGTTGGAATATCCGGATGCAATTCTGACAATGACTGGCAACTTTAACTCCAGGCTCTTTACTGCATGTGCTGGTATTGTACCTCAAGATTTGCTTGATTAATACAATGTGCCTTTAGCTCTATTCCCAGGGAAGGATATCTTGTCGAGGAATTGGTTGGCTAGAATGGGCCTGGTTTGTCTACATGAGCATCTGGTAAAGGATTAATTAACCTGGCAGTTAGGTGTGATTCTTTCTTTTACTGTATTACATTGTGAGGGAAAAATAAAATAAAGCCGTACTCCAAATAGTCCAGGTAGTACAGAACGTGGCTGCCAGATTATTGTGTTGGGTGCTGAAGTTTTCATCAGTCGCCAGCTTCCTTCGTGGCCTTCACTGGTTGACGATGGGGAACTGCACTAAATTTAAAGCTCTCTGCAACATGTTTAAAATCAAAACTGGAGTGCCCCCTTTATACCTACAAAAGTTAGTGAAGCAGTATCAACCTTTGCGACTTCTTCGCAATGCCCATCAGATGAGGTTTTCGGTTCCGAAATTCAAATTCTCCCGCATGGGCTACCAGTCTTTCTCTTATTTGGGTTCTACCTTGTGGAATTTCCTTCGCTTTCCCCAAGCAAGGAGACCGATTATGGTCTCTTCCACAAAAGTCTGAAAACCTGGGTATTCAACTCCTAAACTTTCGTTAACTCTTTAACCTAAGTCCCGGCTGGCGCAGGGAAACCCCTTGGGGTGTCTGTGCACCTTACAAATTTAAATCACATTACAGGGAAATGACCATTGGGCTCTTGCTGCTACTTTTAATTACGGGGAACCACCAAATTCTGAAAGTCTTACCGATAGTCAAGAGCTTTCCACATTGCTTAACTACTAAAATAGATCCAGAACATCTGGAGTACATATTAATCTGCAGGTAACAGGGAGTATAAATCTTATCCCGGAAGGGGAGAAGACTTATTAAGGTGGTGGAATGATGGATAAGGTTCTCTCCTGTTTAAGCCTTAATCTAAAATTCAAATTAGAAAAGGCAAAAGTATACTTCAAACAAAAAAGTATAAAAAAAGTCAGCTGATAAAGGCTATTAAGAATTACCGTCTTGGATGATTAGGTGTCAGCAAACAAGCTGTCGATCACCTTAATAACCAGAGTAGCCTCTTTATTTCGGAAAAGAAAAGACAATTGTACTATAATCGGTGGGAGGAATGGGAGGAGTAATTGGGTCTGGGGACCAAAAACAAGTTTGGAAATTAGTGAATTCGCCAAATATTTGCCACCCTGGAGCCATCCACTACTCAATTGCGGAAGACTCCTGGATAGCACACCTGGAGAATCCATATGGACAACCAGATGAACTGTCGGGCACTCAGCCTGTATCTCCTTAAATCTCCAGCTTGCCCCTGACGAACCATAGGGAGTCTTCGCAGCAGGAATAGATAACAATCCCGCAGTAGTAATACAAACCTACTGTGACTGGTGGGCTCATATTTTTAGTAGTCTGTTTACAGGGATATTCTTGACCAGGAAGTACCCAGAATCTTGAAAAGGGTTCATCATAAGGCCTATTTTGAATAAAGGAGATGCAAGCTGCCCAGCTAATGACAGAATAATTAGTTTGTTAAACATTTCTGAGAAATTTGTTTCAAAAGATTTTCTTGATCCAACTAGAGGAAAGGGTTAGGGCGTATGACTTTCTTCCCCTTGAACAAGGGGACTTCCAGGAATAACACTCTACAGCTGACCGTTTGTGACGGGGCAGGCCAAACGACCGAGGGACAAACCCCGGACTCGAACTGGTGGACAGTCGCCCCCCTTTTACCTACTTCTGTCCCTTCTCTGCAGAATGCTGAACACTATATCCACGAGGACTGGCCGGAAGAAGAGGACATAAATCGTTGAAACCCAGAGGATTTTGAACAGGATACACCTTTAAGGGGGAGGACACATATGGCGAGAACCCACCCCTAACCCACGTCACGTCCCGACCCACGTCAAAAAGAGCAGGAACCCAGGATGCGGCAGACGGGTTTCCCATGAGGAGCGAGAACGAGAGTGGAAAGGAAGGAGAAGGACGAGCGAGGACGAGGAGAAGCCCGAGGAAGAGGAGACCACTGAGGAAGCACAGGAGAAGCCAGGAGGCCACCGACTTCACGAGTCACCCTGCCACGCTCCCACAGGAGGGGCGTGGCTCCAACAGGTACGGGGCAAAGTAGCGGGCTGGGTGGGACGGCGTGCCCGACCTTTTGAGTAACGTGTAAATAGTGTAAAGCCCGGTTTGTGTATAGTCTTGGTAACACCCCTCCCTCCTCACGAGCACTACTAAATCACAACGACCGAGGGTTCCTGGCACTTTTACACATGGGTTTTCCTCACACCCGGCCCTGAACTCTTCCTAGTGAAAACCTTTCCCTAACCCGATCCTATTTATCTCCTTCTTTCCCGGTTGCCATGCCTGACGGAGGATTGTCCACCCACACAGAGACATCCTGGATTCCCTACGGAAGCCCATAACAGACCCTGCAGCGTTTGCTCGAGAGCGCATACCCAGCAGGAAACGAAGATCGTATATAAAAATAAAGCCCTCGTTAAGATCTCTATTGAGAGTCTCTGACTCAGTCTCTTCGGCCCCGGCCACCCCTGTACACCGTTACTTCACACAATATGCAATCATTAGGAAATCTATAGCTATTAATCAAAGGATGTGTTGTTGTTTTAATGATTTCCGCACACACTTTGATACAGTGGATAGAGGGCCTATGTGGTCAAAGTTGAGTGCCGGGAGGATTCCCTTGGGCTTGCTTTCCACATTTCAGGAACTCCATTCTAGAAATTGGTCTCAGGATTAACAGTATAAATCATGGAGAGCATTGAAAAAAATAGATATTAAAAAGGGGCTGAGGCAAGGTTGTGTCTTTACTCCCACCTGTTTTAGTCTTTATGTGCCAGATTTACCTGCTGCATTAAGAGGAACTAGATATTGCTCCCCTAAAATGGGTTCCACCCACATCCCTTGTTTATTATATGGTGGCAATTTGATTGTGCTTGACTATACAGTCGTGGGTCTTCAGAGGAAATTAGGCACCATAGATACGAATTGTATGGAATATTGACTAACGATACATTTAGAGAAAACGAAGATTACTTTTTGGGGGGAAAAAAGTTACGAATTTTAAATGGCACCCTGATACAAATTAGATTGAGATTGTGAACCATTATAAATATTTGGGTCTCACGCTCTCAAGTAACTTGAGATGAGAGACCCATGCGAACTACACAATTACCAGGATCTTGCTCCAAATGAGCTTTCTTATAAGATTTAATCAAATTAATTGGACCCTCGAATGAATCTTATAGTAGAAATATTCCTCCTGTGGCCCTATATGGGGCAGCCATTTTTTGACTCGACTGAAGGAATCCCTGGGAGGCCTTTGAAGGGGCCGCCCTAAAAACATTATTGTGCTTACGGAAATGTTAAATGGTCCAAGGGATCTGGCATGAATTCAACGTAATATCCTGATATCTTATAGTCAGTATCCACTTCCTTAGGTTGTTTTAACACCTCAGATTGATCAGCCTCCCAAAATGTTGAGGTTGTGTTGAGAGGAAATCCTGGTTAGTGAAAGGGAATGGGTTAGAGCAGTTGTCAGTAGGTTTAATGAGCTTAATACATTCTTTATTTCCTCGTGGAAATATCAGAATGGGATCCCTTCCTTTCAAAATGCTTATTGAAGGAGTCAGATGTCCATTTTTCTCCAAATCAGGAATAAATTAATGACAAAAAGGATTTTTCAAGAGCACAGCTACTCAAAGAAGTGTCTCGGTGCTCTACGGAGTGCAGGGAGAAAAGAGTGCTAAAGATTAGTCTGGAAAACACCAGATCTTAAGTTTCTTTCTAAAAGGCCCCTCACCTTCAATTTGATGCAATTCGAAAGGGAGCTTATTCCAGGCTTAGGGTCCCAGGAGGGTGAAGGATCGACCTCCAGCCTTAGAGGACGAACCCTTAGGAATGTGACCAGATGGCTGTTCGAAGAGCACAAGTTTCTCTTGGGGTTATAGCAGGATAGCCTAGAAGACAGATAGCTCAGACCAGAGTGAATCAGTGCTTTGTGCATTAAGAGAAGGTTTTTGAATAAGATGTGCTTATTCACAGGAAGCCAATGGAGGTTATGCAAACACGGAAAGACAGGCACCCATCTTGGAAGATTGACCACAAGCCAAGCAGCCGCATTTTGAACCATTTGCAATTTCCTCACCAGGTACTGTAGAAGACCTGCATGTAAGGCATTGGAATAATCCAGCCTGGACATAACCAAGGCCAAGACCACTGTTATCCTCACAGGGACAGAGAGGAAATACAGATTTGTTTTGCCCTATGCAAAAGACCAAAACACGTACCAACTACAGCGTTGATTTGATTGTGAAAGGTCGTGTGTTTATCAATCTTAACACCCAAGTTTTTTACAGTATCAACTTGCAAGTTGGGCAGGAAAACCCCATCCGGCCAATGTACTTGCAGATATAAGTTGAAATTATGTTGAAACTAAGAATCTCTGTCATTTTGGCATTACATTTAAGTTGGTTGGTATTCATCCAATGAAAAACTGCAACTAGACAGGGTTTAATGACATCCGGCTCAATTAGGTCTCCTTTCTTGAATTAAATTTTTTTTTCATAATTTTGGCCATAACAGACTCGACCAGTGGAGTCCTACTGAGACACCTCTGCTGCCAGACGAATAAGGGGGCATCCACTTCCAGGCAGTACATCTAATGCCAATCTCATGAACGCTTCTGAACAGCCTGGAATGGGTAACCATGTCAAACGCTGCTGACAGGTCTTAAAATACCAGGACTGCCCTTCCACCCACGTCTGTAGTGTTTTGAATCAGTTTAGAGACTTCCAAAAAGGCAGTGTCTATACTGAACTTTGACATGAACCCAGACTGACTGGGGTGTAATAACACATTTGATTCGATATAGTTAGACAGCTGCCAATTAACAAACTTTTCCACAAATTTAGTTGGCGCTGGTATCAGGGAAATGCGCCTGTAATTGCCTGGGTCATTGGGGCCTGCATTTGTTTTTTGGCCTGGTTCCAGTTTAATGGAACTTTGGGGGTTGCCAATGACTTATGTAACAGGGAATTCATCACTGGGTTAATAATGTCCACTCCCAGAGTTAAAAGAAGAGGGGGGCAGGGATAGGAGTCAGAGCCTGACTTAAGATTGATCATGGCCCCTCTAGTATCTTCCAACGAGATCGAATTGAAGTAGGATAAAGAGTAGGACACCTTAGTTGGGCTCATGGCTAGACTAAAGGATCCAACTCCCAAAGAACCTGCTATTATTAAGCTGTTCTGAATTTCCTGTATTTTATTATGAAAAAAGAGGTCAGTTGTTTGCACAACTTGGCCGAGGTATCATTGCTTCTGGGGCAGGCAACCAGATCTGAGTAATGTTTTGCAAGTTAAAATATTTCTCTCGATTTCTTTCTGCCCTTTCAATTCTGCCCTTGTAGAACTCCTTTTCAGTGGAATTAATCAAGGCCAAATAATTATTTTTGCTCTATCCTCGATACTGTAATTCTTAACCCAGGCTCTTTCTGCCTTTTTACATATTTTTTTCTCCTGTTTGAGGACGTCATTGAAAACAAGGACTCTAAATCTTATTTCTACCTGGCTTGTGTCCTGAAAAGGGGGCCAATTTTTCCATAGAGGTACAAATCCAATTATTGGCCTCCTAAGCATCAGGCTCAATTGACCCCAATAGATTTGGCACTGTATTTTCAAGCATGAAAGGGGTGGTATGCACACCATATTTCTTAAATGTTAGTCTTATCATCAATCTTCTTAGCGTGTTGCGTGCAAAACTGGGATTTGCTAGCCCTAGCAATGTAAATAATACAGAAGTGGGGAGCGCAGATACCACGCTCAACTCCCAGATGCACTGCATGAACTGGATAAACAATCCAACCAACTTTTCAACGTTCCACATTTCTCCAAATTAATCCAGTGATCAACAGTCTTTCCAATGTTTTTTCTCCTTTTCCCCACATCCATAACATAATGTATTTTGGAAGCTTTTCGTATTTGCGTGTGCCCATCCGGACTTCTTCAAAAATACGATCCAAAAGACAACAGGTAGTTCAGAGCAGCATCTCTTTATTTCAAACCCAATGCATTTCGGGCTGTAACATCAGCCCTTCGTTGGGGGTCACTATAAAATGAATTACAGGGAAATTCATCATTGCCAGATAAATGACGTTTTCCAAAACATACACAAGAATCTGTACTTCAACATTGAATTTCGTGTTTCCAAGAATCTAAAATAGTGCCTAATCACCATGATCATTGTAATCCACCCTAAAAGCATGAAAATGAACATGAAATAAACATATACTACCCAATGTCCCCTTTAGTTTTATGGTGTCACCCTCTAACTGCACAGAGCATACTCTAAATTCATCTTTCACTTTCTGCTAAATACCATTCTTCCTCCGTACTCTAATAGCTGGTTTATATTCTACACCGAGCACAAAGCAGTTCAAACCCTCTTTACACGTTCCTTTTTCCCATGTTACCCCTCTCTTTCGATAAATGCAGAAAAATCCCCATTTTAGTACAATCTTTTTGAACCACATTTCTCTTTGCACGAGTGTCCCTACGTTCTGAATAGCTCAGTTTAACGCTTTACCTGCTTACTCTTTTTTTTCTGGTCGCTCGGCAAACGCTTTCAGCAACCAAGGAATTCTCGCGTGCCTGGCCATGCATTCAAACCCCATTAAGAATCTACATGCTCCGCCCCTGTGTAAACAAACCAACCGATCACCTGAAACTACTTGTGCTTCCTTGTGGACTACGCGATCCACCATGCACTTGCTTATGGAAAGAAGCAACGATCATCAGTGTAAAAAACATCATTATCATTTTCATTCTTTTCATTGCAATGCCTGTAATATATCTAGTATTGTTCTTCTTTTTTGCTCTCACACTATGAACATAATTACTGAGAACATGATTACTACCTTGAACTTTGCGTTTTCCCAGATGTGGAGTATTCAATCTATCTCATTATTTATTCAAAAAGTGTCTTTTGTCCCGGGTGCAATACCAACATTTTGGGCAATTGTATTTATAACATGAAAGGGGTGGTATGCACACCATATTTCTTAAATGTTAGTCTTATAATCAATCTTCTTAGCGTATTGCGTGCAAAACTGGGATTTGCTAGCCCTAGCAATGTAAATAATACAGAAGTGGGGAGCGCAGATTCCACGCTCCACTCCCAGATGCACTGCATGAACTGGATAAACAATCCAACCAACTTTTCAACGTTCCACATTTCTCCAAATTAATCCAGTGATCAACAGTCTTTCCAATGTTTTTTCTCTAATACGCTAAGAAGATTGATTATAAGACTAACATTTAAAAAATATGGTGTGCATACCACCCCTTTCATGATATAAATACAATTGCCCAAAATGTTGGTATTGCACCCGGGACAAAAGACACTTTTTGAATAAATAATGAGATAGATTGAATACTCCACATCTGGGAAAACGCAAAGTTCAAGGCAGTAATCATGTTCTCAGTAATTATGTTCATAGGGGCCGATTATGATCGCGGACGGACTTGCGTCCGTCCGCGATCACTGAGGAGGAGGGGACGTCCGCATGGGCTGCGGAGTCCCCTCCTGTGCGATTAAGATGTGACCGCCACCCTGGCGGTCACATCCTCTATTTTTAACATTGCAGTGGGTGCGGCTTCAAGCTGCACCTGCGGCAATGTTAAAAATGCAGTCATTGCATTTGCATGCAGAAAGAGGCAGGCACCTCGCGGTGCCTGCCGCTTTCTGCATACAAATGCAGGGGGGTACCATAGGTACCCGCAATGTGCACCCCCCACTCCCCCTTCACCTAGGGGGCCCGCAACGGGCCCCCGCAGTGAAGTTACACATGCTTTTCCACGGCGGAAAAGCATGTTTTACATCCCATCCTAATCTGCCTGACGGTGTCTGAGAGACACCGTCACCAGATTAGAGCTTTTCCACCGCGGTTGTAAGCCAACCGTGGCGGAAAAGCTGCAGACGAAACCAGGACCCACCAGCCATCCTAATGTGGCGGTGGGTCTTTGGTCAGTCCGCGGCGGTTTTTCCGCATCCTCGGGGCCGGCGGTGGCTTCCACCGGGCCCGAGGATGCGGAAAAACCGCAATCCTAATGAGCCCCATAGTGTGAGAGCAAAAAAGAAGAACAATACTAGATATATTACAGGCATTGCATTGAAAAGAATGAAAATGATAATGATGTTTTTTACACTGATGATCGTTGCTTCTTTCCATAAGCAAGTGCATGGTGGGTCGCGTAGTCCACAAGGAAGCACAAGTAGTTTCAGGTGATCGGTTGGTTTGTTTACAGAGTGGCGGAGCATGTAGATTCTTAATGGGGTTTGAATGCATGGCCAGGCACGCGAGAATTCCTTGGTTGCTGAAAGCGTTTGCCGAGCGACCAGAAGAAAAAGAGTAAGCAGGTAAAGCATTAAACTGAGCTATTCAGAACGTAGGGACACGGGTGCAAAGAGAAATGTGGTTCATACAGATTGTACTAAAATGGGGAGTTTTCCGCATTTATCGAAAGAGAGGGGTAACATGGAAAAAAGGAACGTGTAAAGAGGGTTTGAACTGCTTTGTGCTCGGTGTAGAATATAAACCAGTTATTAGAGTACGGAGGAAGAATGGTATTTAGCAGAAAGTGAAAGATGATTTTAGAGTATGCTCTGTGCAGTTAGAGGGTGACACCATAAAACTAAAGGGGACATGGGGTAGTATATGTTTATTTGATGTTGATTTTCATGCTTTTAGGGTGGATTACAATGATCATGGTGATTAGGCACTATTTTAGATTCTTGGAAACACGAAATTCAATGTTGAAGTACAGATTCTTGTGTATGTTTTGGAAAACGTCATTTATCTGGCAATGATGAATTTCCCTGTAATTCATTTTATAGTGACCCCCGACGAAGGGCTGATGTTACAGCCCGAAATGCATTGGGTTTGAAATAAAGAGATGCTGCTCTGAACTACCTGTTGTCTTTTGGATCGTATTTTCGAAGAAGTCCAGATGGGCACACGCAAATATGAAAAGCTTCCAAAATACATTATGTTATGGATGTGGGGAAAAGGAGAAAAAACATTGGAAAGACTGTTGATCACTGGATTAATTTGGAGAAATGTGGAATGTTGAAAAGTTGGTTGGAATGTTTATCCAGTTCATGCAGTGCATCTGGGAGTGGAGCGTGGAATCTGCGCTCCCCACTTCTGTATTATTTACATTGCTAGGACTAGCAAATCCCAGTTTTGCTCGCAATACGCTAAGAAGATTGATTAAAAGACTAACATTTAAGAAATATGGTGTGCATACCACCCCTTTCATGATATAAATACAATTGCCCAAAATATTGGTATTGCACCCGGGACAAAAGACACTTTTTGAATAAATAATGAGATAGATTGAATACTCCACATCTGGGAAAACGCAAAGTTCAAGGCAGTAATCATGTTCTCAGTAATTATGTTCATAGTGTGAGAACAAAAAAGAAGAACAATACTAGATATATTACAGGCATTGCAATGAAAAGAATGAAAATGATGTTTTGTACACTGATGATTGTTGCTTCTTTCCATAAGCAAGTGCATGGTGGGTCGCGTAGTCCACAAGGAAGCACAAGTAGTTTCAGGTGATCGGTTGGTTTGTTTACAGAGAAGCGGAGCATGTAGATTCTTAATGGGGTTTGAATGCATGGCCAGGCATGCGAGAATTCCTTGGTTGCTGAAAGCGTTTGCCGAGCGACCAGAATAAAAAGAGTAAGCAGGTAAAGCGTTAAACTGAGCTATTCAGAACGTAGGGACACGGGTGCAAAGAGAAATGTGGTTCATACAGATTGTACTAAAATCGGGAGTTTTCCGCATTTATCGAAAGAGAGGGGTAACATGGGAAAAAGGAACGTGTAAAGAGGGTTTGAACTGCTTTGTGCTCGGTGTAGAATATAAACCAGTTATTAGAGTACGGAGGAAGAATGGTATTTAGCAGAAAGTGAAAGATGAATTTAGAGTATGCTCTGTGCAGTTAGAGGGTGACACCATAAAACTAAAGGGGACATGGGGTAGTATATGTTTATTTCATTTTGATTTTCATGCTTTTAGGGTGGATTACAATGATCATGGTGATTAGGCTCTATTTTAGATTCTTGGAAACACGAAATTCAATGTTGAAGTACAGATTCTTGTGTATGTTTTGGAAAACGTCATTTATCTGGCAATGATGAATTTCCCTGTAATTCATTTTATAGTGAACCCCGACGAAGGGCTGATGTTACAGCCCGAAATGCATTGGGTTTGAAATAAAGAGATGCTGCTCTGAACTACCTGTTGTCTTTTGGATCGTATTTTCGAAGAAGTCCGGATGGGCACACGCAAATATGAAAAGCTTCCAAAATACATTATGTTATGGATGTGGGGAAAAGGAGAAAAAACATTGGAAAGACTGTTGATCACTGGATTAATTTGGAGAAATGTGGAAAGTTGAAAAGTTGGTTGGATTGTTTATCCAGTTCATGCAGTGCATCTGGGCGTGGAGCGTGGAATCTGCGCTCCCCACTTCTGTATTATTTACATTGCTAGGGCTAGCAAATCCCAGTTTTGCACGCAATACGCTAAGAAGATTGATTATAAGACTAACATTTAAGAAATATGGTGTGCATACCACCCCTTTCATGATATAAATACAATTGCCCAAAAAGTTGGTATTGCACCCGGGACAAAGGACACTTTTTGAATAAATAATGAGATAGATTGAATACTCCACATCTGGGAAAACGCAAAGTTCAAGGCAGTAATCATGTTCTCAGTAATTATGTTCATAGTGTGAGAGCAAAAAAGAAGAACAATACTAGATATATTACAGGCATTGCAATGAAAAGAATGAAAATGATAATGATGTTTTTTACACTGATGATCGTTGCTTCTTTCCATAAGCAAGTGCATGGTGGGTCGCGTAGTCCACAAGGAAGCACAAGTAGTTTCAGGTGATCGGTTGGTTTGTTTACAGAGGGGCGGAGCATGTAGATTCCTAATGGGGTTTGAATGCATGGCCAGGCACGCGAGAATTCCTTGGTTGCTGAAAGCGTTTGCCGAGCGACCAGAAGAAAAAGAGTAAGCAGGTAAAGCATTAAACTGAGCTATTCAGAACGTAGGGACACGGGTGCAAAGAGAAATGTGGTTCATACAGATTGTACTAAAATGGGGAGTTTTCCGCATTTATCAAAAGAGAGGGGTAACATGGGAAAAAGGAACGTGTAAAGAGGGTTTGAACTGATTTGTGCTCGGTGTAGAATATAAACCAGTTATTAGAGTACGGAGGAAAAATGGTATTTAGCAGAAAGTGAAAGATGAATTTAGAGTATGCTCTGTGCAGTTAGAGGGTGACACCATAAAACTAAAGGGGACATTGGGTAGTATATGTTTATTTCATGTTGATTTTTATGCTTTTAGGGTGGATTACAATGATCATGGTAATTAGGCACTATTTTAGATTCTTGGAAACACGAAATTCAATGTTGAAGTACAGATTCTTGTGTATGTTTTGGAAAACTTCATTTATCTGGCAATGATGAATTTCCCTGTAATTCATTTTATAGTGACCCCCGACGAAGGGCTGATGTTACAGCCCAAAATGCATTGGGTTTGAAATAAAGAAATGCTGCTCTGAACTACCTGTTGTCTTTTGGATCGTATTTTCGAAGAAGTCCGGATGGGCACACGCAAATATGAAAAGCTTCCAAAATACATTATGTTATGGATGTGGGGAAAAGGAGAAAAAACATTGGAAAGACTGTTGATCACTGGATTAATTTGGAGAAATGTGGAACGTTGAAAAGTTGGTTGGATTGTTTATCCAGTTCATGCAGTGCATCTGGGAGTGGAGCGTGGAATCTGCGCTCCCCACTTCTGTACTGTATTTTCAAGGGCGCTCTGCAAGCTATTTTGAGTTATCCTGGAGTGCGGTCTAATTTGGCCTGGAGCAGGATGGTCAACAAAGCTACCATGAGGGTAAGTAGCCCAGTTAAAATTAATCTGGGTGTGATCTGTCCACGCTAGTGGAATTGGGTCAGAGATACTCAAATTCTTATTGGAACATACTATATCAATTGTATATCCTCCCTTTATGAGTGGATTTAGAAACGAATTGTAAGAGGTCCAGTGGGGACATAATGTTTTGTAGGGTGATCATTTCCTTATCAAAAGGGCATTCCCAGTGAATGTTGAAGTCACCTGATGTGATACAATGAGAGAAACGCAAAAGTGCAGGAGAAATTGTCTCATTGAGAGAATTCATAATGTTGACTATTTGTCAATGAGATCCTCAATTACTCTCACCTATTAATACCTATGGTATGGAGATCTTTTTCCATATATGTTCAGCCTCCTGATCAGAATTATCACTTAGAATTGCTTAAATTCTGGCTTGGTGTAATCCAGTATATTATTAACAGTGGTGTAAAAGTTGACACATGCAAAATTGGGTGTACCTTTGTGACCTAAAGATGAAATGGTCCATATGCCATACTGTGACAGATTCTTTTGTATTTGAAATCAGTGTGAATCAAGGACATAAATAAAAAATAAAACTTATCTGCTGGTCACCTTTGCTGTTGCTGTTGCTGTTGCCGTCCCCAGCCGCCGCCTCTCCTCAGCAGGAAACAGGAAGCACCCAGACTTCCAGACTTCCCTAGCCAATCACAACTATGCTGATTGTAGCATTGTGATTGGTCGGAGTGCTGTGGTTCAGCACTCAGGGAGGGAGTGGATGCCTGGGCATGTTCTCCACACAGGCTGTAATGCAGACTGAGTGGAGAACATGCAAAGTGTACATGACTGTTTGGCCGGCCTAAGCCAGCCAGCCAAACAGTCATGTGCACTTTAGTACAGCATCAGCCACTACTTCTCCCTGTGAAGCAGGCAGCCCAGCACCAACCCATCCTACCCTAGCAGCAAGTCCAAAACAAAAAATAAAATGATGATACCGCTCCGTTATCGTTTTATTTTTTCCTGTGCACTGGTGGAGGATGCGCCTTAGCGGAGGAGCCGTTTCTGATTGTGATTGATTGGCAGCCTTCAGCATCATTTTCCACTTCCTCCTGCACTCTTGCCATCCCACCTTTGGAATCTAAGATCATCACATGAGCAGATTCCACTCCTTACCAATGAGGGTGCCAAAAGTCAGACATCCTCCTAGTATGTCCGCACAATTTTTTTCACCTGCAGCAAATTATCACAAGGGTCAACACTGACGCCACTATTTTGCAGCCTCAGCATGCAAGTAATGGCAACCGTTACTTGCAACTATTTACAATTAGGACATACATAGAACAAGCTCAATCCTGGTGTTGCTTGGATGAAAGAAATGCACACTATCAGACCTCATCTGCTCTGTGCATTAGGGCAGCTGACGACTGTATATGTTACAACTTCATGAAACTAAACTCCAGCAAACTTCAAGTCTTTGGATCCCATCACTTGGGAACACTGCATCTGGCCATCTACCCTGGAAGTTATTCTCATTGGGTCCTTGAGAGTCCCCAAGAGTCATTCAAAACACTCAACGTTCATTCATCCTGAAAATATCAGCAGTTGCACAAAGGTTCTTAACTGCTCTGGCCCTGATCTTCTCAAAAAAATTTTTTGCCAATGGCAACGAACTGGGCTTTGGAATTCAGCTTTTCCAAAATACTGCAGCATAAATGATGTTAACTGCATCACAGAGATCACGTATCCTTAGCCGTTTATTAGCATCACTGCTTGTAACCAAATGTATCCAATTTAAGATGAGTGTGTCACCCACTACTCCTTCCATAGATGGCATGCATAATTTCAAAATATTTTACTCATGAGAAAGACATGGATGGACGCATGTGGTTTGGCTGGGTGGCCAGTCTCTGGTACAAATGCGACTGTAAGATAATGTCCATTCCAGAACAGCCTAACTCTAGGCTCTTTATACATATATCTTAGACAGCCAATAGGATTTTGCCATTTTTCACTGCAATTCAACAGTTGATTGAGCTTCCTCTTTTGTCAGTGTGAACACGCTACACAATCGGTAATTGTTCACTTTACAGGACCCAATTACTATTAACAAAGAAAATGACAAAGTAGTGAAATGTCATAGACCATCAATGAGATTATTCTATACTGACGACTTTGTGCTACTTCTGTTAACTTAAGTCGGTCCTTGTTGGAACTGGCCCTTTTTGCAAGGTCATCCCAGAACGTTTTGCCTTCCTCCTTTCTTTTTTCTGACTTGTTTTTGTTGGTTTTAAGACTCTGGGCTTACCACTGCTGATCAGTGGTAAAGTGCATGTATTCTCTCTTGTAAACTTGGTAAGATTGATCTACACCTGTTTGGCATATTTAATTTCCCTGCAAGTCCCTTGTACAGTGGTATCCAATATAAACAGGGCCTGTAAATTAAGTGCCACTAGTGGGCTTGCAGTGCTGCTTGCTCCACCCACCGAAGCAGCCTTTCAAACCTGTCTCAGATCTCTGCCGCGGCAGGGCCTGCACACGCAGTTTACTGCCTTAGTGATGTGGCACATAACGTGGTTTCCACGTCTGCAAATCCCCTTTTACTACATATAAGTCACCCCTAAGGTAGGCCCTAGCTATGCTTATGGACAGGGTGCTATGTAGGCAAAAGGTGCCTTAACTGTGAGGCTTGTCATGGTACTGACAAACAGCCAATTTGGTTTCTCACTACTGTGAGGATGCCCTCTCATAGGTTTGCATTGGGAATTCCCTGATGTGTGCTACAGTGGTAATTTCTGATATGAAAGGGGTAGTGTGGCCATGTTTGGTTTGTTTGGAATAGTAGTAATAAATCCTGCTTATTGGTGAAAGCGGATTTGTTATTACTATTTTAGAAATGCCACATTTAGAAGTGGGCATTTCTGTGTGCTTATGACTCTTTGTGCCCTGCCTGTTGGGCTGAAAGAAGGACTCCAAGTGAAGAGCAATTTGTGCCCTTTCCACTCACACAGCAACATCCTTCCATACTCAACAGACTTGCGTTGGTGGATATGGAAGGTGAAGCGTCATGCGAGGAAGGAACGGTTTTGGACTTCACCAAGGAGGAAAGCAATTTAGGCTGTTATGCTGCGGAACATAGGTCGAGGAGTTTGCAGGTAAACATTGAGCTTTTGTCATGGGCAGTTAAATGTAGGCTAATGGGGGTTATACTTTGTAGAAAGTGGACACACAGGGTGATGTGATTTAAAATGTATTGAATGGTGGTTGGGTGAAAGGTTTGGGGTAATTTCAGTGTTTGTGGGTTAAGGGTGACGAACACGTAGGTAATTAAGAGTTTGATTTTAAAATGCACTAGGTGAATGCCTTGTACTAAGAGATGAGAAATGCTATGGATGTGATACATTGGGTGAAATGGAGCATAATAACAAACAGTGGTTTTTAATTTTGTAGTTACCCCTGACGAAAGGCCATCTAGCCTGAAATGCATTGGGTTTATGTGAAGATCATTATTCAGGATGAACGATGTATTCCAACGTACTAAAGAAAAAGGCCTGGACAGGCACATCTTGAGCATTTGAAGCTACGGGAAAACACAGTGTCTGGCATGTGGATGGAGAAATTTATGACTAAACAATTGTTGGAAACATGGTGAAAAATTAAAGAAAATGGATGACCAAAGTAAACAAGCATTAGAAATGCAATAGGTCTCTCACTTTTTTTTAGTTAGAGCTATTGGCATAGCTCAACAGCTACCAGACAGAAATTGCCACTTTGCAGGTGCCAAACAGAGCATTGCTCCATGAAATAGCCTGAAAACCTAAAAGGATGTTGATAGCCTACAAAATAAAAAGGCAGATTAGGATGACCAGGAGGAACCACGGACGTAATGGGATGGCTAACGCAAGCAAACAATGGTTGAAATCGCTTGGGCGTGACCCAAGCACGCAAAGGCGGTAGAATCAGACCCTATGCACCAATAAAAACCATGTATTTGTAAATGGCACAACAAAGAACAAATGGCAATTCATGGACATGCCAAAAGCCGATAGAGGAGATAACAACAGGTCTTGCAGAAAACGCATGCCCGCTGCCTAGGCTTGACCTAAAAATTGAGTCTGTTGAGTATCGAAGGATATTGCTGTGCAAGTAGGAAAGGGGCACAAATTGCTCTTTACTTTGCTTGAATTCATACACACATGCCAGTGGGGCAGAGCACAAACCCAGTCTGCACGCGGAAGACTATTTGTCAAGCCCCGAGGAATCATGAACATTGCAAAGAATTATGGTGTGCATTCTATCATTGAATTTTGACACTGAAAGAAGGACTGCCATTTTTCTCTGGGACCCTTGTGCAGGCCTGCCCGTCAGCACCCTGCTGGTGTCTCCCCAGTTCTCTCCCAGGAATGCTGCTATGCCGCTGGTCCTTGCAAACTCGGGTGCATGTTGAAGCGCTTAATCTCTGAGTGACTGAAAATGTGTTTTGCGGTGGGGGAAGACTTCCCCTGTGCAGCTACTGTGCTGAAATTATTAGTTGAGGCCTTTTATGCGCTGGAAGCTGAGAACAGAGGCTGCTTCATCGGTGGCCGACCCATCACCACATCACCGAAAAAAAGGCGCTGGGTGCTCTCCAAGGGTCAGGAGCAGCAGCCCTGCCCCCATCGGACCCACCACCCAAGAAGCCTCGAGCAAGGGTTGCGACTCGCTGGCAGCCGGTGCAGCGCCACAGGAGTCAGGCCGCACTGTGGAGGGAAGCCAGAGGGGGCATTCTCTGTGAGCCCAAGATCTGCCTTTGTCCCTGGGGCATGTGCAGGTCCACACAACTCCAGTAGCCTCCTGCTGGACAAAGAAAACCAAACTCAGATTTGGGCCGAGAGAGAGAGAGAGAGAGAGTGTACCGGCTGGGATGCAAGGACCACTCTCCCTATGCTAAGGTACCAGGGTGATTACAGTGGCCCGGCGCATTCATGGGCATTTGGTCCTTAAAGAAAGAGCGCAGGATGCTACCCTGTCTGCCACTGACCCAGTGATGTCTCCCTCTGGAGTCTGAGTGGGAGGGTGCCCCTCACTGGGGTTCACACCTACCTTCTGAAGCTGAGCCCCTCAGTGAAGGCAGCTGCATTGCGTGTTCTTGGGCAGCTGCAGTAGATTGCTTCATACATGGGGGGCCCAGCGAGGACTTCCCACTGATTCTGGAGTGTGCAACTCCCCCCCCCTTATTTTGTCATACCTTGGGGGGGGCATTCACACATCTGGATCTATTGGCGGTCCAGAGTGGATTCTCCACAGTGGTCCCAGCTAGAGAGATAGAGATCCTTTCTGTGGATTACTGTATTCCCCATATTAGATATGCAGTAGTTTCTGCACTCTACGGGGAGAACTGGAACTTACTGCATTGTATATAATAGGAGCACCAACTGATGGATGTAGGAGGTAGTAACTCGCCTCCCCTAAACATCCCCAAGCCTTATTTTAACCGCTGATGGGGGCCCAGTTATTAAAATTTAATTTACCATCGGGTACTGGGACCCTCGCCAAGCCGTTTTAACTCAAATTTAACTTTACACCTCACACTGCACTCTCAGTAAAATACCAGCTCCACTGTAATCAGGCGTCGCAGCACACCCGGGACACATTAGGTGTCACTGGGTGGGCCTGATGATGAAGCATGCCACCAACCAGGTTGGTGGGTGAGGGCTTCATGAACTCACCAACGAGGTGCCCATGACAAATCTAATCAGAGTCCTAACAATATTGGTCATATTTAAGCTAGTCTCTTTTGATAACACATATAAACTACGGGGACTCGGACTAGCTTCCTAGTCCTCTCTCTCTCTCTTGATACGCGCATTCATCCACAAGGCACATAAAATACCTGAAAGCTAGGAAAAACTAGAGGTGTGATAAACATGAATGTCAACCGACTGGGGTCTTGTGAAGAGATAAACCTTGCCAAAAATGCATGCAGACTCATGTGGCTTTAATTACTTATTTTGTTAAATTAAACAATTTCAGACTTTTGTCCCTTTTTTATCAAAAATGAATTTGAAGACCCCCGACACTGGAGGATTGGAGACGAGACCTTAATTGGTGCTCGCACACTGAAGAAACGGTCTACAAAAGCAGAGGATGTGCTAAGAAGTGGGAAAGGATATGGGCACCCTGTAAAAAGTACAGACGGATGAGCTTGGGGAAGTGAATGGTATTGGGGGCCTCCACTGCCTGAAAGCACTCTGTAAATACACTATCGGTGACGTACAGTACATGCCTTCCTATGATCCTATGAACTGATGGAAATGCTTATCGTAAGGTATGGTCTGTTGAATTATGTTAATAAAAAGATTAATAAAAAAATAAAAAATGAATTTGAAGCAGTACTTTTTACTCCACAACTGTGATAACGATCCTTCATAAGTGGGACAGAACAGTACACCATCTGCATTTTTTCCATAATCTGATTCTTTTTCACTTAAAGATGTGCCAGTCGGGTGTGGCTACGCGGATGAGGAAAATGGCCGCAAGTTGTGGTGTCTCCGTGACTCCCTCCCGATACTGCTGATCTGACTCACAAATCCGGACCTCTGGGACCAGAATCGCAAACCGGAGGTGTAGCAAAGCACATCGACCCCAGTCCTGTGTACAGCGGACCTCTAGGGCCGAAGTTACGCACACAGAGGCTCGAGGCCTTCTCAAACGTGAGAGCTAAGGCCTTGCGTGATGACCAGGCCGGGAAGGAGATCGTGTCAGATGGCGTGACTCCCCCCCCCCACCCGGGGGCCCTGAACGCTCTGCATTTAATCTCGCCGAATCGGAACGAGCTGGGATACACCCCGGCCCCACAGTTCCTGGCCTCTTTTTGCCTTTTGATATCCGTTCCGAGCATTGAGGATTCATACAACCCCACATACTACGTATGCATTGAGGAATCCAGCAGTGAGCAGACCGAGCGCTGCGGAGGCCTGCGGAGGGGCCGCGAGCTGCAGACTTGTGAGGAGATGGGAGGGGGGTGTTGTGCCTGGAATATTTCCGGATCAGTGGCGGCCCCCCTCCCCCTCCCTATGGACTTGATTAAATTGCTCCCACGGGCCCCCGCTGGTGGCTGCTGCAGTGCTGACATCCCACCCACCATGTGGCCCGCCGATGCCCAACGCTTACTGGGTTGGCCCCCCTCTGCATCCAAATTATTGTGAGATACCGCTGGACCAGGTGCTAATAGAGAGCTTTTATACCTTGTAAGTGGCCATTGCTCGGCCTTTCATGACCGCTCTGCGAGGGCCCAGTCGGAGCTGAGGAGTTCCCTTGACTACCTTCGCAGCTGAAGAACGTGGGCCGGAGGGGTTCGCACCTTCCTCCCTCCTTCCCCTCCAGTGATGCGCTAAGTGTGGCTGACCAGTGACAAGCGGTAGCAATATCAACTATGGAGCGTGGACCAAGTGACCTTGCAGATCTCACCATGTCTGGTGCAAAGGGCGCAAAATCAACTCAACAGAGCAGGCTGAATCGCTATACTTGCCCGAAAGCTGACTTACCCGAACGCAGGTTGGCATGGGACAAGCACAGGGAGGGGCAGAAAATGGCTCTCCAGACCTCACACTGAAACACGTAATGGAGGCCATAACCGGGGGTGCGCACCTCCATGAAGCAGAGAATGGACGCCATTTCCTCAGAAATTATGCTTATCCGAGCTGGCCTTTCCAAACACAGGGAAAAAGGTTAAACAACTGGAAATTACTTCGACCAGCCTGGTAGAAGACACCTCGCAATCGCAAACTGAAATCCAAGAACTCCAAGCGTTTCAGAAGTTTACTGAAAACAAGCTGGACGACTGCGAAGGGTGCACAAGGTGCAATAACATATGCATCCTAGGTGTGCCGGAAAAATCAGAAGGGCCTGCCATGGATCTTTTTGTAGAAACCCTAATCACGTCACACCTGAAACCGAAGGGCCCATCCAACCTATTTGTGATCGAAAGAGCTCACAGGGTGCCGGGGGTCGCCCGAGGCCAGGGGCCCCCCGCCCGATACTGGCCAGATTGCTGAATTACAGAGATAGAGATACGATTCAGCAAGCTGCCAGAGTTGCCCCGCCAATTAGGTTGGATAATGCGGAAATCACTTTCTTTCCAGACTTTACACAAGCTGTGCAAAAATAACAGCGCTCTTTTCTTGACGTCAAAAAAAGACTACGTGACAAGGGTCTGAAGTAGGCCATGCTCTTCCCAGCCCGTCTCCCAGTCGAGGCCAAGGGAAAGAATAGATTTTTTGATCTTCCGGAAGCAGCATCCGACTGGCTTGACGGTTGGAGGGAATCGATGGAGAAAAGTTCAAGTGGTTGCTGAAGCTGGCCACCTGACTTCAACAGTAAGACTCGAAGTGGCCTCTAACCGCTTGCCCACCCTGACGTTTGCCTGTTACACACCGACAACTGGCTCAAGTAGAAATTAGTTAAAATTGATGAGTGCCGGTGAACTCCGACTGTTATTATATACTGTAGTTTTGGTCCAACTGGGCCCAGAGAACCTATACCTTAATGTATTGGTGAGGTGGGAAGATGAGACACCTAGGCCTCCCCCCAGTTTTTCGTCTTTTAGTAATTTGTTGGGCGACAGGCACTCTGCATTTTGTAACTTATGAGCAGTTTTGAGCACAGAGTGCAGGGAGGTAGGGAGGGGGTTGTTGGGTGGATCGATTTTATTTATTCCTAGTTATTGGGTTCGCAACGACAGCACAGTCAGTAATTATTGTGGCGGGAGTTACATTTTACCACATTGTCCATGGGGGTACAGTGGAAGAAGGATATTAAATTGTTGCGTTGGAATGTCAACGGCCTTGGGGACAAGATAAAACGTTGTGTTGTTTTGCAACAAATTAAGAGATTTGTGCCAGACATCATGTTACTCCAAGAAACTCACCTTGTTTGGTAACACATGCAGGGCAATGCACAGGTGGGGCTATTCGATGATCGCACATGCAGGCTTCACAACCAATACCTGGGGTGTGGGCATCATGATGAAAAAAACATTTCCCCTATCGTTCACGTCCACTTGGGGTGATGGTCGTGGACGATACATCGGGGTCACTTGGGCATGGGAGGGGCGGACTGTAACGGTTATGTCCATTTAGGCACCGCCGGGCCTACAGTCCACTACCTTCATTGACCTAAGTGCTATATTACTAGCATTACCAAATGGACTGTTGGTGCTGGGGGGTGATTTTAACTTCATACTCTCTGGTGCATTAGACAGATAACCCCCTCGTGCACTGCCACAATCTTCAAATTCCTTCTCCGGCTTCCTAGAGGACATGGGACTTGTGGATGGGTGGAGATCTTACAACCCGAGCAAAATCCAACACACCTTCCATTCTGGGGCCACAACAGCCTCTCCCACCTGGACTACATCATTGTTCCCACCCCACAGGTCGCAAACATTAAAGAAATTAGACACCTTGCCAGGGGCATTTCCGATCATTCTCCACTATGGGTACACATAATCCTTGACCATACACAAGTGGGAACAATCGCCCCCATAAACCCGTGGTACTTACGAGATCAGAAAATTCGTAACAATCTGATTAAGTCCATAGACAACTACTTCCTAGAAAACGAGGCATCAGTGGACTCCCCCCAGGTCCTGTGGGAGGCCTTTAAAACTGTACTCTGTGGTCAGGCCCTCACACTGACAGCGGGAATGCAAAAAGACAAACTTAAAGACATCTGTGATGCGGAGCAAGAGATATATCGACTAGAGCAGGGCATGGGTTCTGACGTCACACCTGACGCACTCCACACACTCCGCCTCCATCAAGATGAGTACAGGGCATTAGTGACTGACAGAACCAAAACACTGGGACAGGATAAGCTGGACCGGATCGGATCTACGACTGGGGGGACAAGGCAGGGAAATTAATCGCTTGGCTTGACAAGAAAGAATACGCTAGCAGACTCGACCCAGAGCTCATAGATGCCGATATGATTCCCATAACAGACCCCCACAATATTGTTACCCACTTTGCCGACCATTTTTGAACTGTTTACACCTCAGTAGCGCCA
Source organism: Lissotriton vulgaris (assembly GCF_964263255.1). Classification (NCBI taxonomy): domain Eukaryota; kingdom Metazoa; phylum Chordata; class Amphibia; order Caudata; family Salamandridae; genus Lissotriton; species Lissotriton vulgaris. The sequence goes on from NC_141699.1 coordinate 462,816,691, forward strand.
AACGCTAAAGACGAATCCCTGGACCGCCTTAGAGACATTTCTCTCCCCACTCTTTCACTTGAGGTTCGAACATTCCTTGACAGCAACCTTTCCACTGATGAAATAGCACTCGCGATACGTGCACTGCACCCTGGCAAGGCCCTGGGATCGAACGGTATCCCTATCGAACTCTACAAACTCCGCCCTGGCAAGCTGGCCCATACCTAAAAGCCATGTACGAGGAAATCCTTGAAAGGCCTTGAAAGAGGATCACTGCCTATCGATCAAAGAATTGCAACTATTGTCACAATTCATAAAGAAGGAAAAACCAAAACCGACTGTGCCTCCTACCGCCATATCTCACTTTTAAATGCAGAGCCCAAAATTCTTACCAAGCTACTTGCCAACAGATTAATTAAAGTTATGGGGAATCATGTGCACCCTGATCAATCAGGCTTTATGCACCGTAGGAAACACTGTGTTAAATCTTCGCAGGATCCATGGGGTTTTGGGTAGAGCATCCACCATACGGGAACAAGCGATTATTGTATCTCTGGAATGCTACCATGGCCTTTGATACAGTTGAATGGCCCTACCTCTTTGCCGTACTCACGAAGTTGGGATGTGGTCCAGGCTTTATACGGTGGGTGCGTCTTCTATATTGCGACCCTGTGGCTCAAGTAGTTGTAAATAACAAAAAAACGGAGGCCTTTACACTCAGTCGAGGGACCCGACAGGGATGCCCTCTATCCCCTCTACTGTTTGCACTGGCACTGGAACCCCTTGCAGCATGGATCTGGGGAGACCCAGTCATTTGAGGAATGCGTTGGTCCCCGGATTGGGAAGACCGTATTTCTCTCTATGCTGATGATGGCCTGTTATACCTCACATCACCTCAGAAATCGTTGATCGCAGTTCTCAACATCCTAGCCATTTTTGGCAGATCCTCCAGGTTTGGGATCAACAGGCAAAAATCCATCCTCTATGTCCACCACTGAGACCCCCCTCCGTTACCTCCAAACTGCCTAATGCAGACTGCCACACAAGTTTTCAAATACCTGGGAATATTTTTCTCACTTAATCCGGCACTCTGGTATTCCCGCAACCTTGTCCCCCCACATCTCAGGCTCAAACGAGACACCACAAATTGGAAGTCACTTCCACTTTCAATGCTAGGCAAGGCGGCCCTATTTAAAATGATGTCACTACCCTGTTTCTTGTATGCGCTGCAGAACTCGGCTGACCCTGTCCCTAATTCATACTTCAGAGAGGTAGAAGGGCTCCAGCGTGAGCTTCTGTGTGATGGCAAACCACGCATTGCCATACACAAACTTACACTTAACTGGTATGACGGTCGAATCGGTTTGCCGGACATCACACCCACTCACTGGTCCCACCAAACACGCAGTCGATGTCTGGCACTCAACTAATAAATCGCTCGGATGGGACCAGAAACTTACACTAGCGACACCCCTATGTGACTCTCAAATACTGGGCGATTTATGGAAATCAGAGGGATTTGATAAGTAGGACCTAATTGGCATCTCGCGTATAAAAGATCTCTGGAACAAGGACGACCTGTTGCCCTTTGCCAAACTCCAACGCCAGTACGAGTTGACAGATACAGAGCGGTTCTGATATGTGCAAAAATGACATGACCTTTAAGCGGCCGTGCCTAAGTACTCTTACCCCCGACGCATCCCCGCTCGAGGACAGAATCCTTGACGGATACTTAACTGAGAAAGCTATTTCCCTCATATATAAAAAATTCATAAATAAAATGGAAGATCCTCTCCGCATGTTGCGGGAAAAAGTGGGTAGGGGATGGCATTGAAATGGATTAAGAGGACTGGCAGGTAGCTATTTCCTCCTCCAGAACAGTCGCAATCCCGGCACGTCTTCGATTAATACAGTTGAAAATCCTCCACAGAATCTGTGTCACAGGACCTCAGCTATTGCACATGAGAGGACGAACGGATGGGAATTGTAGATGGGGATGTAACCAAATGGGCACCTTCAAGCACATAATTTGGCATTGCAATTTCATCCATAGCTACTGGCAGAGGGTACACGATGGGATTAGTGAAGTTTTGTCAATTGCTTTCCACCCTTAGGCACGTAGATGTCTCCTAAATATCTGGGAACCCCCGCTGACCTCAACACCAACACTACTCAGTGGGCCACACTCGGACTCATGGTAGCCAATAGAAACATTGCACAACTCTGGGGAGCTACACACGCACCCAAAATAGCAGACTGGAAGAAAGATCTCAACTTTTGCATGCATAGGGAAAAGACGGTTTACATTGCCCGTGGCTGCTCCCGTAAATGGTCTAAAATCTGGGACCCCTGGAATATGCATTGTGGTGATATCTGTGTCCCTCCCCGCAATATTGATTTCGATGACGCCCCTTTTCCTTGACCCCCAATGGAATATCCTATTGTATTTGTAATGATATTTGTCTCCACTGTTTTTGCACCCGTCATATCTGCTGTAATGTATGTTTATGCGATACATGTTAATAAAAAGATATTTAAAAAAAAAAAAAAAGATGTGCCACTCCTAAAAACATTGAAGTTTTCTATCTTGGCATGCTACAATTAACCAAATGGGTTTTCTCGTGTTGAGCCCCTGAGAATGATGATAGAGTGGGCGCTGAAAAGATCTGCAGTTTCTTGGTCCAGTACCTCAATTCTCGTTGCCTTCTGAGACGTGTACTCTTGAGGGGTTTTAAGTGGGATAAAACAGGGCGACACGTCCCAGAATGCAAAGCAAAAATCACGGACGGGATGAACTACCCGCACATTGACCTGGGGATCTGCAGGGACTAGAACCCGCCCGTCCTTTGTGCTCGATGCCCAGTTCTCCGGGCGCTATGGAGGCGGTTATTGCCCGCTAGAAAAGGGCTCTGCTGAGTAAGTCCTTGCTTATCATGAGCCCGTGGGAAAATGCTGAGATGAGTCTGTCACTGCTGTGCCCACGCCCACCTGATCCACTCCTGGACGGCATTTATGCACGTTTGGGACGCATATGAGCTGCCCCCTGCGTCCGGAAACATCCCATACCAATAGGGGGCATCAGTCTGCACTGTCTGGGCAGTTTATGCTGCGCCGGAATCACAATTCCCGCTGCTGTGAGCTGCACAAAAAAGGGCGGGGTTTTGTCTGCTCCACTGGCGGTGATTGAAAATGCTAAAAGGAAGCGATAACATCAAACTCCACCCGCCTGCCCCAGCCATGCAACAGCAGGAACCCCTCCCCAAAGCTGTTGGTTTTACACAGCTAATCCTGGCGATATCAAACACACCCACACCTCAGTGGCAGCAGCTAATCCAAGCATGCATTATGCGCAATAAGACATTGTTAGATACTAATCAGTAACAATGAAGACATAAATAAGGGGAAGGTACTAGCGAACACACTAACACAATGTCAATAAAGGGAAATACAAGACGGGCGTTAATGGGCATTATTGGCACGGCTGCAGAATGCCAGCCCAAACTCGTAGAGCCTTCACGCACCTTGTCGCTGATGTTCTGCAGTGCTTCCTTGCCGGTACCCCTTCGGATCTCCACCCTTCTCCCGGAATCAACAGATGGTTCCCCAGCATCCCAGCTGCTGCTGTTCTTGCCCAGGTGGGCCACGTCCCTCTGCTGGGCCACCACCTTGGCCGAGCCCTTGCCCGGGGGCAGCGAGTGGAAGTCGATGGTCTTGTTCTCGGAGGAGCCTTCCACCGGGCAGAACATGCCGCAGAATTTCTGCCTGGGCTTGGGGCTCCCGGAGCCCAAGTTCTTAAAGAAGCCATCCTCCTCCCCGTTCTGCCCGTTCTGCCTGCCGTTCCTGCCAGCCATGCTCGCCTCTGCCCCTGCCCAGCAGTCAATCTGCCCCTGGAGGGAAGAGAACAGCAGCGGATCAGTGTATTAGAGACAGAGAGAGAGAGGGGCAGGGGCAACAGCATCAGACAGCAGAGGTTGAATCCACTCCCCTTCTGTTTTTTCTCACACTGGTCATTTTTTTCAAACAATGAGTTTCAGGGAGTGGCTCCTGATGGTGGCCACCAAAGTTGGGCGTTGTGGGCTTACCCTTTTCTCTGCAGTGTTCTTAGAAGGAGGAGGAGGCAGGCTGCAAGTTCTCCGTTCAGCATCAAGACCAGGAGAAGAACTCTGCAGCAGAGCCGGGCTCTGATCCGGAAGTGATGATGGTGTTCCTAGGCAAAGGGGGAGATGTCAGCATTCGGGGCGCTGCCAGCTTTAGCTTCGGGAGAGGTGTCAGGTACCAGGCTCCCGTGGAGACCCGATCGCGGCAAGTTACAGGAGGGCTGAGGGGCAGAGGGTGGCAGGGTCCATTTCAACCCGGGTGGCCGCGTGTAACCTCCCGCGGCGATCTTCAGCCCCGGGTGGTTTTTGAGAAGGGAGGGGGCTGACACGGGGTTTCTGCCAGGTTCAACTAGCTCCTGCTTTGCCGGGAATGATTCCCACTTCCCCTCCCCCGTGACACGATGCTGAGTCACAGCTTTCCTTTATTACAGCAGCCACGACACGGTAATAATGCAGGGTGGGTGCCAGACCCTCCCCGGTTACATCCGCACTGGGGAAAATGCACTCGGCATAGCCCGACCAGAAAGGAGCAACGCCGACTGACCAGGTGCATTGCCATTGGCAGCAGAGGAGGGAGGTTAAAAACGCCGCTATTGTTTTACTTGTCCGGTCACATTTATTGTGTAGAGGGATCACTGTTCATCCAAAATTTACACATTCACGATTTGCACTACCAGACAATCACTAATGAAATGACCGGCCATGACAAAAGGCAGGTTTTTGTGTACGTGCTGGGGTGCATCGTGGGTACGCGGCGCCTTTAAGGAGCTGTCCGTTCAGCACCACCCTTCTCTCGGTGAGTGAAATGACATGAGCGCAGGGGCATTAGAACGCCTGCACCGGCGAAGGGGGGCTCAGATATATGCAGCGGCACTAGGCATCGCCCTCCCAACACCCATCCTCGTCACGCCCACCTCTGAGGTCCATTTTTAGCGTACCGAATAAATAATAATGGCCTCTATATATTCCCAACCGGCCTCACCTGCACCCCTAATGAAGAGCGTTAAATAGAGGTCTGTGGTGTAACACTAAAATTATTGCACATTAAAAAAAGCGTCTTTTATTGCGTTATTGGCGAATGTTGTTCTCTCTGGTTGGAGCGCTTCTGTGTGACACTAATAGCGCGCAAATGCGTGTAGCACCAATCCTCTCAAATTCGTTGGTTTATGTTTGACTAGAACATGGATGGAAGCATTAGAAACCTGGAAAAAGAATACGGTCTAGAAACTGGGCTTCATTCCAGTGCGTCAGTATTTTTAAGTCCCCCCATTTCCCAATGGGTGTGTCCGGCAAGGAGCCCCCACATTCGAAATACCACAGAGCTCACAGTGCGCTTCGTGCATAATGACTCGCTGCAAAGTTTTATGAGGTGCCGGGGCGGGGTGAGAGGGGGAGGTCAGCGAGAGAGCGAGGTCACTCTCCACAAACTCGTAACACGTTTGGCTCGGGGAAGTGGGAAGGAGCGAGGGGAAGAGAGAAAGAATAGAGTTAATTAAGGAGACAGAATAGGAAATGAACGTGGGAAAAGGCAAATGTGGGGAATGATCCGAGGGAAGGAAGTAAGGTAAGCAGGAGGCGTGGCAGGGGATAGGAGAACAAAGAACAAGAAACGACGAGGCTGAAAGAGTGTAAGTCATTGAGCGTGGCAGGAGAGCTGGCAGGGAGAGAGACATACAATAAATGAGAGGAACACATAGAGAAAATGACTGGAGGAAACATACGGGGGAAATAGGTATAGTAGAGTGGTTGTGTTGTAGTATCGGTACAAAAGGGGGTGGTAATGGACGGAGCATCTGAACCAACCAAACACTCACACCCAGTCAAAAGATCTGGGTTTAATCCATCACCGTTCTTTAGCCCACTCTGCCACCCCAGTTCAGACATAGCTATATGTAAATCAGTCTGATCCTGTGCCTCATGGGAACAGTCCAGCCTGAACTGCCAAGCCATGCCTTCCCTGGACCGGAAACAAGCTTCCGAGGACCGGTTTCTGGCATTCCACCCGTCTTCAGCCCGGCTTGCTTGAATCCAGTGGCAAAGTGAGCAAGGGACTCACGTCTGAGCATACCCTGCCACACTTATGGCGGCCAAAAGCGGTACAAAAGGGGGTGGTAATGGACGGAGCATCTGAACCAATCAAACACTCACACCCAGTCAAAAGACCTGGGTTTAATCCATCACCGTTCTTTAGCCCACTCTGCCACCCCAGTTCAGACATGGCTATATGCAAATCAGTCTGACCCTGTGCCTCATGGGATTCCGGTCTAGGAAAGACATGGCTTCGTAGTTCAGGCTGGACTGTTCCCATGAGGCACAGGGTCAAGGCTGATTTGCATATGGCCATGTCTGAACTGGGGTGGTGTGGAGTGCCAAAAAACGATGGATTTAGGCCCAGATCTTTGTACTGGCGTGAATGTAAGACATTGTTCTGCATTCTGTCCATCAACTGTGTTTTTTGTGTTGTAGTATCTTCAAACCTTTACAGTTATTCAAGCTCTTTGACAACATTTGTCGAAAGGACAGTACTATTTTCAAAGTGAAAGTCATCATTAGGGCCCCAAATTCACAAGGCTTATTTCCATCTGACAGTGCGACCTATTTATGGAAATTCTATAGTATGTTACACCTACTGACAGACTAACGTCCCTAAATCAACTCAAAACACGACGGCCCCCTAAATCAGAGAAACAGCCAATCTACATCTCTGCAGAACAAAAGAAGCCGCAATGTTATTGAGCACACAAATCATGCTCAAAATGCTTCACACGGATCAATAAAGGGATGTAAGTAGCTACTAATCAGTACAGTCCACTAATCAATACACAAATCTGTTCTAGCCTTAGCAGCCACTATTTAATATGAAAGACTTTCAAGCAGTACGAAACACAGTCAAAGTCAATGACTGACTTACAAGCAGTACGAAACACCTTCACATTCAATGACTGACTAACAAGCAGTACGAAACACCTTCACATTCAATGGCTGACTAACAAGCAGTACGAAACACCTTCACATTCAATGACTGACTAACAAGCAGTACGAAAGACCTTCACATTCAATGTCAACAGAGCCCCTGGACTCTAGCCAAAGAGTACCCAAGGGCAGAACTGTAAAAGGGACTCCGATGTCAAATGGTATGGGACCTTAAAAATGTCAGTAAAGATATATGAAAATGCCTAACAAACAATTACATAAATTGCAAAGTCTTTAGCCTTTTGCAGAACCTAAACCAGCAAGATTCTTGCCTTAGATCCAGGAGCACGACACCCTAGAAGTGTTCATCCTGAAAAGAAGGAGATCAGCCACCAGAGGTGGCCATCTTGTGCCTAGCAATTGGCTGGAGAAGCATGGTGGATAAGTAAAGCCCTCCTGGCAAATACTGCATAGAGGAAACTTGCAGATCAATTAAAGTTCTACACCAGAAATATAACTGTAGATGTTTTAAAGGGAATATGTTTTTGTATGTGGGCTCGCTTCAACCTTTTCAAGTTGGGAGATGCGTTAACACATCTATATCATTGCCACTGTCCTAGTTGCTGATCTTTGAACCTCTCAAAGACGAGTTACTTGCGTTGTTGGGAGGACACTATATAAGGTGTTTCAGTAAACCAGTCAGAATCCAATCAGAGCTCTGGCTGGGGTGTCTCCCACATTTTCTTCAATGGTACCAGGGCTCGAGTTGGGGTACACGCAGGTACACAGCGTCGGCCCACTCTTTTCCACAGGGTGGACGCCGTCCCCCCTGGCAAGAAGTTGGGCCCACAGAAATATGCTGAACTTGTCCCAGTGTCATTTTCAGACACCAGGACATGTTCAGCCGCGCCTCCACGTTGCTTGCTTTCCTTTCCCAGCAGCAACGTGCAGGCAGCAGGGGAGCCTTTTTTCACCTCCAGCTGGGCCGAAGTTAAGGGGCCATCCGGCCTCCTTTTGTTTGTATATGCTGACTGGGGGCCACCTGGAACCTTACATTTAAATGTAAATGCCACAGACAGAAACAAAGGCACACAGCTTACCTTCTCTTCACAGGTACTTAAGAGAGGCATGCTTTTGCCTTTCTTCTGTCTCTGAATGTAAATGCTGACACCGTAAGACTGTCAGATGGGTTAGTCTATCCCAGTATTTACACAAATAATTTAAATAGCACTATTTTATTTCTTTTATAGCGCTACGTCATGACGTGTTATTTGCATATTGTCTTACTTAGTCAGTCCCCCCACTTCTTTTTATAGGACTTCGGCCCTGAATAGCAGTGTGACATTTATGTGATAAATGCAAATTTAAATGTCAGCTTCTCTTTACACTGTCAATTTGATTTTCAGTTGAGAGAGTTCAATCGGACAAGATGCCCAAAGTTTTCCTCTTCGGAAGACTAGGAATAACAAAACTCCTAAGAAAGTGAGAAACGCAAACAAGTAGGCAGACAGGCAAAAAGAAACAAAGTAAGAGGGATGGACAGACAGAGAAGTAGTGATTTGGAGAGCCAGAAAAAAAGCTAGAAGAGCTAAGAGAAAGATATGAACAGAGAATGTGAAAATGGTAGACATAGGAGCAGAGAGGGAACTAGAGAGATACAAAGAAAGAGAGAAACAGTGGACACAGGATGCAAATATAAAGAGGGACATGTAGATTAAAGTAGGCAAAGCAAGAGGGACAGACAGAACATAGTAGAGAGTAAGTGGAACAGACAAGAGCAACAGAGAAATGAAAACGCACGGGCAGACAAACAGTGAGGGCATGGACGAGGGCAAGAGAAAGAAATAATAAGAGGATAGATCAGAGGTCCTCAAACTTTTGGATGCCGAGACCCCCCGTCAACATTTTCAAGCGTAAGGACCGCCTCCTGACAAAAATTTGGAAACCTCTAGGTTATGAGGAAGGTGAGGACCAAATTATGCGACAGGCTTGACTAAATTGTGTGAGTAGAAAATGTAAATAATGTTCTGTGATGCTGCGTATTTTGGGGTAGCATTGCTTTATTATTTAGATTTTTTTTAAACACAGTAATACTGAGGAAAGATTTCACCCCATCAGTACCAGTTTATAACCAAAATACAGCAATTAACATAAGAAAGGTGTCTAGTCAACCTCTGTGAAGGGCCTCCTAATCCACAGGAATACGTGCTGCCAAATTAGAAACTCACCTGGCCATGGCCGGGAGCGGCAAGGGTGCATTCAAACTGTGGCGGTCTTGTGCATAGTTAAGCAGTTTACCCATGCCCCTTTCCTCTCACCCCCTTACTTCCATCTCTCTCTTCTCTCCTCTCCCATCCCCAGATCCCTCTCTCACATTGCAGGCAGATGGTTATTAGCCCCAGGACATCTTTTGGTAACAGTAGCGCACTACAAATGTAAATAATAGGCAGAAGCAGGGGATCCACTAGACCCGAACTTCCTGGGGGGTTAACACTCCCAGCCAGGGCTTGTCCAAGCACTGGTCGCACACGGTGCAGCAGTCTTTCCACCTTCTCCATGAATTCCCTCACTACCACTCACCAACAATACACCTCATCTTTCTATAGCACCTGTCTGACAAACATTTCATTTTTTTATAGCCCTACTCATAGTTTACTCACACTCAGTTCTGTGATGTGCTTGGTACATCTTCTTTGTACCAGGCACTTTAACCTTCTGCACTGTGTGGGTGACAAGAGTGCCCATGTGACTGCACGGTGAGCAATGCAACGGTGTGAGAGTAGGGCAAAAGGAGTGACTGCAGGGTGAGTGAGGTGACCATATGAATTTGGGTTCGGCTATAAGTGCAGAGTGGGACGAATTAGTGCATGGTTAGTGATGGCCTTGTTTGAGTGAGCTACAGATTGAGCATTAAGGGGGGGACAGGTGAGTGAAGTGTCACATGAGTGCAGGGTGAGAAGTGTGCTTGTGTGACTGCAGGGTGGGGTACAGAGTGAACAATGCAAGCAAAGTTTTAGTGCAGAGTGATCACTGTGAGAGCAGGGTGAGCGGGTAAATGTTGTGAGTGCATGGTGATCAGTGTGAGTGCATTGTGATCACTGTGAGTACATTATGATCACTGTGAGTGCAGGGTGAGTGGGTGAATGTTGTGAGTGCATGGTGATCAGTGTGAGTGCATTGTGATCAGTGTGAGTGCATTGTGATCAGTGTGAGTGCATTATGATCACTGTGAGAGCAGGGTGAGCAGGTGAATGTTGTGAGTGCATGGTGATCAGTGTGAGTGCATTGTGATCACTGTGAGTACATTATGATCACTGTGAGTGCAGGGTGAGTGGGTGAATGTTGTGAGTGCATGGTGATCAGTGTGAGTGCATGGTGATCAGTGTGAGTGCATTGTGATCAGTGTGAGTGCATTGTGATCAGTGTGAGTGCATTGTGATCAGTGTGAGTGCATTATAATCACTGTGAGAGCAGGGTGAGCGGGTGAATGTTGTGAGTGCATGATGATCAGTGTGAGTGCGTTGTGATCACTGTGAGTACATTATGATCACTGTGAGTGCAGGGTGAGTGGGTGGATGTTGTGAGTGCATGGTGATCAGTGTGAGTGCATTGTGATCAGTGTGAGTGCATTGTGATCAGTGTGAGTGCATTATGATCACTGTCAGTGCAGGGTGAGCGGGTGAATGGTGTGAGTGCATGGTGATCAGTGTGAGTGCATGGTGATCAGTGTGAGTGCATTGTGATTGCTGTGAGTGCATGGTGATCAGTGTGAGTGCATGGTGATCAGTGTGAGTGCATTTTGATTGCTATGAGTGCATGGTGATCGCTATGAGTGCATGGTGATCAGTTTGAGTGCCTTGCGATCGCTGGGAGTGCAGGGTGAACGTGAAAGTGAAGGCGAGAATGAGAAGTGAGTAGTCTGAAAGCAGGGTGCCTTCCCAGAAACTTGAAGCGTAGGGTTTCAGATATAAGTTAAACTATTGCTATAATGGCATTAATCAGGATTCGAGGGTGGAGGAAATAAATAATGTGCTGATCCTGCAAAAAACTTCCATTCTTATGATTAGGGTTACCAGTTCATTATTTTGATGGCCCAGAAATAAGCAGTCACCTAAAGCTGTATTTTTAGCACTTATCTGTGAATATTTAGAACAGCATATATAAATAGAAAGCACTTTTAATTGTGTTCTAGGGCTGCCTCAATGATCCATGACTTATAATTAAAGAGAATAAATACAGAAAAGTCACATAACTAATTAATACATACTTTTTTATTTACAACTCAATTTAGTGTCAAGAGCAGGTCTCTGCAGGATCTCTAAATAACACATGGCAGGCATGTTTCATTTGGCAACCCAACTTTGTATTTTTTTTTATTAAATGCATTCTCCCACTACAGCAGTAAGTGTAAAAATACAAATGTAAGGAATAGGCAGAGTGGGGGCCCAGGGGGTACTGGAACCATAAAAAAACGAAGCCTTGGTAATCAGTTAACAAAGGCATGTAAATATGCTAATGGTCTTTAAAGACCTGTGAAAAACTCGGCCGGAGATAAGACTCCAGACACCTCCCAGCCGAGGCCCCAGGAGCATGAGCTGCACTGCAGCAGCCCGGCTGAGAAACAGGATGGGGGACGAGGGGGGCCAGGGCAGATGTGACACTGTGAAGGAACGACCCCCTTTGCATCGCTCCACGGCCCCCCTGGGGGTCGCGCCCCACAGTTTGAATACCCCTGGGATAGATAGAAAGACATTGAATGGGGGACAACGTAGTGCGAAATGTTGGTTATGCTGTAGTAACATGCACCGACCGCCCTTTGGCAGCCTGAAAGCACCAATGGGAATATAGAGATTACGAGACAGAGAAAAGTAAAGAAAGAGAGTGAGTTAAAAGGATAGGTGGAGAAAAACGAAGGGGGGAGAAAATAACATAGAGGGATAGAGAAAGTAATGGAGTGCCAGATTGAAACAAGAAAGCGAGAGGGATACTCAGACAGAAGGAAGTAGGTAGCTAATTAAACAGAGAGAGTAAAATCAGGACTGAGAAAAAGAAAGTGAGAGGACACGAAGAGAGAAATTGAGAATGTGAGAGGGAAGAATATGAGCAGCAGATAAAGTGTTTTGGCTTAAAATAAAAATATGAAGAGAATGAGAGGGGCAGACAGTGCAAAGTATTGAAAGTAAAAAAGGCAGTTACAAAGGAACAGAGATTGAGAAAGACAGAGTGGAACAGAAAGTAGGAGGATAAGCTTAAGAGAGAGGTAGAGAAGATTAAAGTAACAGACAGGTAGAGAGAGGCAATAATGGAGTGGGGTAATTGGTGGGAAATTGATATGGGCAGCCAGAAACAGAATGTGTGGGGATGGGCAGATATAGCAAAAAGGGAGAGGAACAGCTACATAGAGAACTTTGAGAGGTACCAAAAGGCGTACAAAATTAAAGGGAGTGGGATTAACAATCCCACAAAGAGAAAGAGACACAGTGGAAAGGACGGATAGATGGAGACACAGAGAATGAGAGAGGCAAATTGAGAAATGTAGGAACAAGAAGAGCTAGTCGGTGAAAAATTAAAAAGGTGCAAGACTTACGTAGCGAGAAGGTGAGGGCAAGATGGACAGCAAGATATAGAAAAAGCTGAAGGGCAAAAACAAGGAACATTGAGGAAGTAAGGACCTGTACTGAGAATGATACAGAAAGTAAGAGGAATATAGAAAGAGTCGCATGCGCATGCAGAGTAACCAAGGTGGAAGAAATAGAATAAAAAAAAAGAAACAGATGATGAGTGGAACAAACCAAGGAATGGAGAAAGAGGTCATATTGGAGATGAGAAATAGAGAATGGAGAAGGCCAGAAAGTGGGAAATAAAGAAAATGTATTGGAGAGAAATAGCAAAAGTGGGAGGTATAAACAGAAATAGAATAACTTAGAGGGAAGTGGAGAAAAAGAGAAGGGCGGGTCAAGTGAAAAAAATATAAAAATGAATTCAGACGGTGGTTATAGGAATAAAAAAAGAATTGAGAAGGTGATAGAGATGAGGAGGCAATGAAATAAAGAGAACCTGTAATACACAGAGGAAAAAACAAAGCAAGTGGGACAGATACAAAAAATAGAAATCCATCCTAGGATGGGTCAACCTAGTTAAGATGTCAATACTCCCCAAGGTTACCTTTCTTTTTATTTGTATCCTCTTACACTTTGAAAAATCTGCGATTGATAAGCTCCAGCGAGATATAAACTCATTTGTTTGGGCAAACAAATCACCAAGAATAGCCTGGAAAAAGGTGAGGCGGAGGAGAGAGAAGGGTGGCCCCACCTTGCCAGATTTTCAGTTCTATACCTGTGCCTTCCAACTCACCGATGCGCGAATGTTGTTGAAAATGCCGGTTAACACAGGTGCAGGGACTATGTTTCTAGCAATGCTCAGAGGTGCCAGTTTAGCTGAGGAGGGTTTTTTTTTTTTAAAGTCCTTTATTATACAGTTTTGTAAGAAACAGCTATACGCCTATAACCCAGGGGCCGGCGGCAGTCTTCACATCAATAGTTAATAAACACAGCCTTTTAGCAGACAACCCTGGGGTCTGGCGGCATAATGATGTAAGGCGTACACAAAACAACCATATCCTTGTAAAGCCGTATTAGCGGTACGTTTTCTTTTTTATATTAACTGAACAATAGAACAAAGCAAAGAAAGCGGAGTCAGAAAGCAGTCATGAGCACTACAGTACAGTTTTAAGCTACATACAGGTCAAGCCAATCACTCTTTACCGTACAATCCCTCCCGCAGGTCCGACACGGGACATAGCCAGTTCAGCTTTAGAAGAGTCACATAGTTCCCCCCGATAAGCATTCCAATGCCCCCATTTCTTGTCCCACAATTTCGGGCACCCTCGAATCTTGTAGACTGTCTTTTCCGCAATCATACACCAATCCATTTCAGCCACCCAGCCCACCAACAATGGCCTGTCTGGCGATCCCCACTTCATTGCTATAGAACGCTTAATCAGCAGAAACCCCAATGTCGCCCACTGGAGCTCCTGAGCCGTCAGGTCGTTGGCCCCCCAGACATTAAGGACACATTCCTTGGGCGTCGGCGAGAGTGGCTTACCCAGGGAGCTGCTCATTTTCCGAAGTGCCCCGCCCCAAAACTGTTGCACTACCGGGAAATCCCATAAGATGTGGTAAAAGGTACCAGGGAGGCCACAACCGCGCAAACACAAGGCATCCAGGTGCCTTCCAATTTTGGCCAGGGTAAGGGCGGACATGTACGCTCTATGCAATACTTTCAATTGGATTAACCTAAACCTGTGGCAGATAGCCGATTCTCTCGGGGACATTAAGGCCGAGCGCCAGTCTTCCTCATCTAAGGGACCCAGGTCAGCCTCCCATTTGGTCTGCATATATTGAAAGGGGTCAGGAAGGTTATTACACAACTTGCGATAGGTGAGGGAGATGGCCTTCTCTGGGAGAGGTTCCGACAGTAGTCTGTCCTCCAGAGGAGAAATCACCAGCAAGGTGGCAAGATCCGGGACGGCTGCAAGAATAGCGTGTTTAATTTGCAAATAGCGGAACAATTCAGTGGGCGCAAGGGCATATTTAGTCTGAAGATCATTAAAGGTCAGCTGTTTTCCTTTCCGAACAAGAAGCAGTGTGGCTCACTGGTTAGCGGAGGCATACCCTGAAGCAGAGGTCAGACCCGGGACCAGGGTTCGATTCCCGACGTGGCAGGGTCCTGAGCCCAATTGTCCACGGACTCGATAATTCTCGCTTCGGTGCCCTCTCTAAGCTCGAGTTCACACTATGCAGCTCTGGGCAATCAGCTTGCTTAATCTCCACAACGGCCCCCGCGGCGGGATGCCTGGCTTTCACCTTGGGGATGCCCAGTACGGGTTATCTCACGGGGAAACTCCAGGACGGGTTCCCAATGCAAGCGCCGAGATGCCCTAGGGTAAGTCGAGCGCTATATAAGAACACACATACATATAAGAACACACATACATACATACAAGGTACCCCAGCTCTGAAAACCCAATCGTATCCCATCAATCAAAGCCCTGAAAGAAACAGAGGGAGCCCAAGCCTTGCATAGACCACAGAGGCGTTGCCAGGGTGAGCCTGTCCGACCACCCCAAACCTCTATTAGCCCTGTGCCAAATAGCTACTGTGTGTGCCATCGGACCCACATATCTAGCTCTAGCAGATTTACTGTAGAGAGCTCCCAGGTATCCCTCTCTACCCGTCTGGCATCTGTCCAGGAAGAAGGCCGGGTTCAAGGGCGAGCCGTGTAACCATTGGTTTACAGCCACCAACTGCGAGGCCCAATAATAGAGGCGGAGGTTAGGCAGGGCAATGCCCCCATCATACCACCCCTGAAAGAGTTTACAGAGGGCAATCCGAGCGGCACCCCCGTTCCATAGCAGAAGTCAGAGCTCGCTCTGCACTGTCCGAAAATATGAATCTGAAATCAAAAAAGGGCAATTCTGCAGGACATATAAGAAGCGCGGGAGTGCCAACATTTTAAACAATGTCGCCCTGCCTGGAAATGACAGTGGGAGTGATCGCCAGTGGGCAACGTCACTTCGGAGTCTACGCAGGGGGCCCAACAAGTTGCGCTCGTAAAACACCTTGAAATCAGCTGAGGAGGGGTTCTTGTATAAATTCGGGGACCCAACATTTTTCAAAAAGATTAAGTTGAAGGTCCAACAAGGATTCGCTAAAACCTGGGTGAAACTTAGGGGAGCAATTACACTCAGCTACTTTTCCAGCCTATTGCCTTTGTGGGATTCTCCTGGAACTCTGGAGTGTTTCAGGGATAGGCTGGCAATACCTTTGAGAGATGCTGGCCTAGTGGTTGGGGGGATTTGGCTCCCGACGGTACTCTCATTTCATGGGATCAACTTAAAGACAAAGTCTGTGAGGGTCTCTCCAGGTTTAAATATCTCCAGTTGGAAAGCTGAGCTCAATCTAAGTTAAAACATAGGAACTTTGTGGGGGAAAGCACTTTTTTAGAACACCAGTTGGTGTCTAAGCCATGTGGGAGAAGGGAGGTCTCATTTGGGTACCAAGCCATTGCAGACTCTGTAGATGGTGAATTTAAGCTCGCCGAGGAACTGGAAGAGAGGGGGTGGGCTTACCTGCACAAAATTGTGATCACCTTTGGCAGAGTTTGTGCAAGCTCTTATATGAGACGGTAAAGACTGCATGGTTGAAGAGAAACCACCTGTTTACCATTCATAGGGCCTACTTCTCTCCACTTAAGCTTTCTAAAATCTCTTCTGGTCCTCTGGCTTGTTGTATGAAATGTGGATTGGCCTCAGCTTCGGACATCCACATGTTTAAAGAATGCCCCGCTCTGGAGATCTTTTGGGACAAAGTTGGTTGTTTTTTGACAAGGGTCTTGAGTAATTCAATTCATATTGACTTATTCCTGATAATTTTCGGACTTTCATATGAAGTAACGGGCCCTTCTAGATCATTATCTTGTTGGCCAGGAGAGAAATCTGCAAAAGATGTACAGATCCTTCCCCTCCCATCTTCTCAGACTGGTTGTCATCAGCTGTGGCAGTCTCTATGCTCGATCTTGTTAGATCTTGCAGCAAGAAGAAGCTGAGCTGGCATTCTGGGATTTGTTATTACTCAAATTGGGCTCAGGAAGTGTATAAAGATTTTTTTTCCTGTTTTCCTGAGTCCTATGATTATATTAACACTCTTTGGGCTATGCCGTGTGTTTCCAACTTTACGGCAAGGGTCCCCCAACTCTTGGAGCTTGGTAGAAGAGCTATCTCAGTTGGTCCATCACTGGCATCCAAGCAGACCTCTGGTACCTTTAGGCGGGCTCTTATATCTATTTGCCCACCACCTTCCAGCTTGCTGAGTTTGGTACAGAGATTATCGGTGCATAGTGAAGCGAGATTGGTGGCAAATGAGGACCAAAAAAATAGAAAAAGCGAGAGGATGAAGATGAACAGTTAAAGTGAAAGAAACAGACAGTGGCGACTAAGTGAAAAGAACAGAAAGAGGAACAGGGAAGGTGAGTTCAGAAGATGGAGAAGTGGAGAAAACGACACATAACCAGAGGAAAAGTTGAAACTAGAGGGTAGCTAGAGAAAAACAGAGAACCTAAGAAAGAAGAGCGAGTGAGGTGGACAATCAGAAAGAAAGAGAACAAGGAGGAAAAACAGACTTTAAGAATAAGAGACAAAGGAACAGGAGCAAAATAACGTGTGTGAAAAAATGAGCAAAGATATCAAGAGCAAGGAGGAGTGACAGTGACAAAGACATTAAAGGAAAGTGGGT
Organism: Lissotriton vulgaris; assembly: GCF_964263255.1. Lineage (NCBI taxonomy): Eukaryota > Metazoa > Chordata > Amphibia > Caudata > Salamandridae > Lissotriton > Lissotriton vulgaris. The sequence continues at coordinate 462,833,972 of NC_141699.1, forward strand.
ATGTCAGGTAGAAAAACAGAAGGAGAAAGATAGCTGTGAAATAGAAAGAACTAGAATAATAATGGAGAAAAAGAGTTACAGAGAGGCACAGACCTAGGAAAGACATATGGATGTGATGATCTCTAGTCATGAACCCAGATATTGCATTTCTTTTGTATTATCCAGTGCAAATGATGATAATAGCAAACAAACTATACTTCAGCTGTGCTGACTTTCATTCAAGGAAATTGTTATAAAACAGGGGGTGACCCAATTTAGTCAAAGGACCTGGGTAACAAGTATTATAGTGAACAAGTGGTCCTTGACAAAGATTCAACATATAACAAAATTTATCAATTCTAGTTCAATAGTTTTTTAGTCAGCTCTAGATTAAATCTATATAGTTGGTTGAATGGGTACATTAGCCCAAAATGACAAGTTTATACATAAAAAGTTACCCAGACATTCAAGAATTCAATTGAATCCAGCCGGATTCTCTGATTTAATATATAATTTGAAAAAAGAATACAAATATTTACATTTATAATCAACAAAGATCTTTTTTAGTATAAAAAGATGAACGTGCACAGAGAAAGATAAAGATTTGTGCTCAAGTGATTGATCGAAGAGATCAGAAAAACAAAGTGTAGGATTTACTATATATACAAAAATGAGCCTGCCCTAACTAACGCTTGTAAAAAATTGATTCTTTTTACTCGCTTCTAATTGTCAAATACAGCCTCCATTGTCCTTAATTTGCACTATTGGCAAGGGGATTTGGAGGGAGAGGGGGAAGGAAGGGGGCAAAAACTGATAGATGCAGGCTCCAAAGGGAGAAGTGTCGACGTTTCGACCCACATGTAAACCGGGTGGTTTGATTCCTCAACTTAGGGTCTTCATCAGGACGGGATCAGGGAGGGATAGGGAATGTTTCCAAGTGCACGTAGGTTAAAAAACAATGTCAATGGGCACCCTTGTGTGGTGAAATATCATGTGTGCGACGATTTGTCCGCACCAAAGGTTTTGTTTTGATTAGGCGCACCGATTGTTACGGGGCGGTGTTATCCAAGAAATTAATCGGCTTAATCTCTCTAATTATTTGAAAAAGCGCGGAGAGGTTAAACTCGTCTCAGAACTCTGCCTTGCTCATTCTTTCGTCTTCGCGTCTGACTATACTAAAAAAGATCTTAGTTGATTATAAATGTAAATATTTGTATTCTTTTTTCAAATTATATATTAAATCAGAGAATCCGGCTGGATTCAATTGAATTCTTGAATGTCTGGGTAACTTTTTATGTATAAACTTGTCATTTTGGGCTAATGTATCTATTCAACCAACTATATAGATTTAATCTAGAGCTGACTAAAAAACTATTGAACTAGAATTGATAAATTTTGTTATATGTTGAATCCTTGTCAAGGACCACTTGTTCACTATAAGACTTTCATTCAAGGACACTCTCCTCTATCACATGCCTGCTAGTACCCTTTGAAAGTTGTATACAAAAATATTTATAACAGAGGGTAAACTGTATCCTGTATTCATATTGGGATCTGTACACACCTGTGTGGGTGGCAACATAGAGAAGCAGAAGTAACCCCACTACTATACTTGTTAAAAAAAAGGTAAAAATTGAGTTGTGGGGCACTTCAACTGTTCTGGCGTAAGATATTCTCCTGTCTGGAACAAGTTCTGTCCTGGCGGGTAGCACTGGAACCTCAGTTATTCCTACTACTTAGTACAGAGGGGATTGGGGGGACTATTACAAGCAACACTTATTATTTCTAGGCCTCTCACTTGACCAGCGTACATTGCCCAATCTTTGAAGAGGACTTCTCGGCCATTGATAGGTGAGTGGAAGAGGGACATGGACAGATGTTTAGGGGTAGAAATAGATGTGTTTTAAGCATGGGCTGTCTGCAAAAACACAGGAAAACTTGGTTTCGTTGGGCAATTTATAGAGGAATAGACTTGCCCACCTTACCATCTCTGGACCCTCAAATCAGGCAATACTTTTATAGAAAGATGCTTATTCATAGGACGGGACATCCCGTCCATGCATGTAAGTTTTTAGGACATTTCTCACAATGGGGGTGTACTGTGTCGCCTGTGCCAAGTTGACTTTGTTGGTCTGTATGTTCACAGGCTTTACTGTTGTTCGGATATATTGGTACTATTCTATAATGTATTTTATCCTAAATGTATGCTATCGGCCCCGGCCAAAATGTACCACAAAACTCAATAAATGTTATTTAAAAAAAGTGCATCGATCCAATCGTTTTCTTAGGACTCAACACCAGTTCTGCGGAATGCCGATGCTGCCATAAACCAAGACGCCCTGGTCTTGACTCCACATCTCACCTTTCTTTCACCATCCCACACTTCCTGTTTTCCACTGATCTTCATTACAATGAATCGAATTCTTTCTCTTCAAGTTCCATAACTAATTTTGGTTGTACATTGCTGGGGACAGACAATCACATACGCACGCTATAAAAAAACTGAAAAAAATGTATTAAAACTTGCAAGTCATCTGAGCATAATGAAGCACAGATTCATTGAGCCAGCCTGTTCACACTTCTCAAGCTGTATTATTTTGTCACCAGTCTGACTTTTTACAGAAGTTGTTGTAGCGTCGGTAATGTGTGTGGGGGGGGGGGGGGGGGGGCTACCATGATAAGACATGATGGGGAAACCAACAGGGCGTGCCCACATTTGAGGGTACACCACAGTGTGTCCTTCAGGAGCTCCAGATCCACAGTTTGAGAGTCCAAAGGAATTGGCGTCCCTGTAAACTCTGCCAGCAAGCAAATATGCAGGGATACTTCATGATACAAGCAAGAAATGGAAGGGGCGGCACAGCTGCTGGGATGGTTCTGTACTTTCACCCATACTGCTCTTGAACCAAACGCAATGGGTGGCCTCTACTTGGCAACAATGTAACGTGCTTGATAAACGCCTGATAAGGTCTCCCACGTGGCGGCACTACGGTAAATGTATTGACACCTCATGGTAGAGTCAAAATGTAGCCACTCACATTTTTGCACGTAAAGATGAATGCCTCTGCGCAGGAAAAGGCAGGTGCATACCATCTGCTTCTTAAACATCATAAGGCAAATTAACAAAGCTATTTGTACATGTAATTCTGGTGTACACATATAAATAGGCACATTTGAGATACACAAAATGTTATGTTGAACTTGCAAATAGTTTTCCTCACATCAAGATCTTTGTGTGAGTAAATATATTCCCCAGGAGCACGTGTTCTGCAGCTATTCTGCCCTGTGAGTTTGTGCATACCCACAAATGTACACATTTTGGGGTTTTCGGCACCTCTTTTTAATTTTAACTCCTTGCAACTGAGGACAAAGTTTGGAAATCAACTCATGACATGAGCGGGAGTAAATCATTTTTTTTTAAATGGGAACGGAAAGAGAAAAGCCCCACTAAAGAAAAACGAACAAAGTGTTATTCCGCATCTGTCGCTTTCATAAGATACTCTCCTGCAAATCAAATACAAACAGCCCTCATCTTAGCAGTGGCCCAATGATGCATCCATTTATGGTAAAAAAAACCACAGATAAACTGCAAACAGCAGAAATCGTTTCTGCCTGACTCGTTCTAAGCTCGACACATTCGGATCCTATAACTCCAACTTTAGAACCAGTCTTTGGGCTGAGAACCAAAGAATTGACTTGAAACCCCCTCGTGTAGTTGACAATGCCCTGCACTGTACAATTCTGTTGACATTTTACACCTTACCAGGCAGCAAGCCGTGTAAAATCGGCCTAGCAAAGCCTTTCAATAACATTTCTGCTAAATTAAAAACAACATGGGGTCAGGACTCTGTACCACCAAGGCTCCTCTGTCTTAAACTCTCTTTTCCTAGAAACTAACATGAGTTCAAACAGCCGAAGATCCATCTCTTTTGCCACCCACACTTTTGGCCTCGAATGTCTTCCTCTGGGCTGTTCTCTTACCTTTCCTTACACCCTCTTTATCCTACTCTCAGTAGCATCTATTGGTCAAAACAGCTTACAAAAGCAATAAATACAATTAAAATAAATGTTTTGGAAGTATTCTGGAATGAGAAAGAGACTATTGTGTGGCTTCTGGTGATTTGGGCAGGCCACATTTGGACACCTCTGTGTCTTCAATCTGATATTCACTAACAGGAGGGTGTCAGCCATGAGTCAAAACTCTCTTTCACAATATAAGCAGCACAGTGTACGACCAGGACTTCATCTTGGATTTCTCAGAAGGGTTGCAGTTACATTTTAAGGTGCACACTGAGCTTACTACAAAATCATGGTTTAATTCTTCAATCTAAAAAGCGGATGCGTTTCAAAGAGACAGCCTAGGGTATTCCACCGCTAGAAGAGGCATTGTCTGAACAAAAGATAATATAATGCGGGACTTATGCGGTGCCCACAGAATAGTACTATTCGACAGAAATAAAGAGTGTATATTGTCAGTGAATGCCCACTCGTGGTTTGGGGGTGGAAATAACACGATGCTGGAGACTGCGGCACATGATACGCATCCATAGCGTTGAGCCCCAGCAGAACAACATTAGATAGTGATGGGACGAGGGGTCTGTGGCCAATGCACATGAGTAGGTGCGTCATCAATTCTACACATACATACATTGGTGACACGAAGTTAGGCTTGTGAGGGGATCATCCCTTGCACACGTATATATGTAGCTCCCAGGAGTGGCGGATAAGAGGAGGAATAACATGGGTACAATCATAAATGTGTATGCTCAACAAAAGTTGAATGCAACCATGGAGTTTTTTTCTCATGTTACTAGCATTTGCATAGTGTACATCTGTCACTATCATGGCCTTAATTCCTTATGGGATGTCTGTGATGTATGGTTCTAGAAGGTTCTGGTGTTTCCATGCGGACCACAGTCCGAATGATCAGAAAATACGTAAAAGGATGCTTGGATAGATGAAGAGAATAAATGGGTCACATGTATTTAAGATGTGCTGCATATATATGTACATCTTTTTAGCAAAGCGACAAGGCCGTGAAGACTTAGATGCTGGGTGTGGACTGTGGGTACGCAGTGGTCCCTGGGTCAACATGGCAGTTTGTTTCATTGGGCCAACCAATTTGATATTGAAACAAGATTTTTATTCGGAGTCCACTAGCCAGGTAGTAGATGTTGAGGTGTTTCAAGGAAATCCGATTCTGCGATGTTGGTATGGAATAACAGGGTAGGATTTCAACCAAGAAAAAATCACTAGTCTTTGAAAGCAAGAGAAGTAAAAATTGTGAGTACAACATTGCATAGTGTGATGGAAGGGGTAGTTTGAGATGCAGAATGATTAAAGAGAGTATCCTTTTATTGATTTTCAATGTGGTAGATGGTAATCAAGAGGTTAACATACTATTAGGTTATATTTTTACCACTTCCAATTCTATGCCGGAAAAGCCACCTTATCTAAACTTGAAGGGGTACTTCATTTGGTAGACATATGTCTGTGATGGTCTCATGGTAAGGAATCCATGGTGTGTAGTGGCGAAGGGAGAGCTATGCATCATGAGATGTGTAATGGCAAGAGACAGTATGTCGAAAAAACTTAGTGAAACCTCCAGTCAAACAATAGTTTAGGAATTGTGATGTGGTGATGGTGAATTTACCTGGTCTTGACTTGTGACTTATGGGGGCTAAGTGACTTTCAGGAACTGAGGTATTATTCTTTCACACAACACAACACAGTAAGAGAACTTACTGAGCTGAGCTGTGCTGCATGAAAGGGAGACACCATTTTCACCAATATATGGTTCATTCCTGCTTTCAGCCTGCACTGGTGCACAATCTGCTGCCTCACATCAATGCATAGACCAAAAATAAAGATATTTCTCCTCATTGCGCTTCCCCAGACATAGCTTTTTGACACACAGCATTTTGATGCATTCTTGGATTTACAAGTGTTGGTAAACCTGAATATTATAGTGTGAAGTAACAAAGGACCCCCTGATAACGGATTGAATTCCTGGGTCAGGGCATAGAACAAATGTGAGAAAAAATACCCAGGCAGATTTCCTGAACCAACTGACACATGAAGAAATAAATCAGTACATATTTAAAGAAAGATACTGCACCATTGCATGTACATATAAAGATACAAATTTAATAACATGATATTGAATAAACTTGATTCTTAATTATACAAAAAAAGATAAAAAAGATTAGTGGCATATAACAATATGCATATCTTCAATCAGATGAATAGTTCATTGGGTATAAAAGACAGATGGTTTCCTGTTTTTTGTCGACGCGTTTCGACACTTATGTGCCTTCCTCAGGACTGTACCATCACACTGTAAAAAGATTTTAAAATTGATTTTACAAATATTGTATTACTATGTACATAGCAATTAGTGCCTAGATTTTTCTAACATGTGCTCATAGTTGGTTTTTTCCATCATTGATAATACCGACTTTTAACATATCCTAAACAATTTAATACATCTGCCCAAAAGACTAGTACAGTGCGTTAAAAAAGGACTCATTATAACAAATGTTATCTAACTAAAGACACCATACTGGTCATTTCTATCTATTCCTAGTGTCGTGTATATAGCCAATGTCACACTCTAAACAGTAAGAACAGATAAAGAAAGAAAGAAGGAAAACGATGCACAAATGGCATAGATATATGGCTTACTAGGATAGAGAGAGCATGGAAGGTCTAGATATATGGCCCCTTTCAGATATGAAGATAAGGACCTAACTTTAGGTATTGCACACTATTCTATATAGAGAATGTTATTTCTGACAAGTTGATATATGGTGTAGCAATATATAGCATTGCTATGAGGGTGAGGTTACACTGTGTTTCACCTATTTTCTTATTGCTATTCTATTTTGGCCATAGTTGTGGCATTTATAATTTAAGAGAAGAGCTTACCTATTATAAGCAAGCGAACATATTTGATGCGATGAAAACAGTAATCAAATTGCCATCTAGGTCAGTATGCGGATTGATGGAGAACCTGCATAGTAAAAACATTATTGCTTTAATGTGCGTTTTTTGATTGAGCCAGTTTAGGTAGGGGATCTTCTAGTTGCAGGAGCATTTACCTGATTATTAACCGGTGCTTAGACTTGATAGAATACTTAGAAAAATAGCTCGAATAATTTCATTCATATACTGGGCTGCTTCTATTCGCCTCGCTGGGACAAACAAAAATGGTCTGATTACTTGCATAGTAATGATACAACTAGAAGATCCCCTACCTAAACTGGCTCAATCAAAAAACGCACATTAAAGCAATAATGTTTTTACTATGCAGGTTCTCCATCAATCCGCATACTGACCTAGATGGCAATTTGATTACTGTTTTCATCGCATCAAATATGTTCGCTTGCTTATAATAGGTAAGCTCTTCTCTTAAATTATAAATGCCACAACTATGGCCAAAATAGAATAGCAATAAGAAAATAGGTGAAACACAGTGTAACCTCACCCTCATAGCAATGCTATATATTGCTACACCATATATCAACTTGTCAGAAATAACATTCTCTATATAGAATAGTGTGCAATACCTAAAGTTAGGTCCTTATCTTCATATCTGAAAGGGGCCATATATCTAGACCTTCCATGCTCTCTCTATCCTAGTAAGCCATATATCTATGCCATTTGTGCATCGTTTTCCTTCTTTCTTTCTTTATCTGTTCTTACTGTTTAGAGTGTGACATTGGCTATATACACGACACTAGGAATAGATAGAAATGACCAGTATGGTGTCTTTAGTTAGATAACATTTGTTATAATGAGTCCTTTTTTAACGCACTGTACTAGTCTTTTGGGCAGATGTATTAAATTGTTTAGGATATGTTAAAAGTCGGTATTATCAATGATGGAAAAAACCAACTATGAGCACATGTTAGAAAAATCTAGGCACTAATTGCTATGTACATAGTAATACAATATTTGTAAAATCAATTTTAAAATCTTTTTACAGTGTGATGGTACAGTCCTGAGGAAGGCACATAAGTGTCGAAACGCGTCGACAAAAAACAGGAAACCATCTGTCTTTTATACCCAATGAACTATTCATCTGATTGAAGATATGCATATTGTTATATGCCACTAATCTTTTTTATCTTTTTTTGTATAATTAAGAATCAAGTTTATTCAATATCATGTTATTAAATTTGTATCTTTATATGTACATGCAATGGTGCAGTATCTTTCTTTAAATATGTACTGATTTATTTCTTCATGTGTCAGTCGGTAAACCTGAATATGCACCAACACCCATGGGTTGATGCGTGGGAACACACATGATCCACCCATGGAACACCTTCACAGGGGAGGGTAATGCAAGGCAGTGACTTGAGCTGCATTTGGTCACTCCCAATTTACCAAGCACCACAGGGCCATGCAAGGTGGCCTTACGTTGCTTGGTAAATCTGACTTAGGGATTGCGTTGCCCTTGCAACACCCTGTGTGACGCAAGGGCCATGCAATCCCTTGATAAGTCTGGTCCTCAGAATTCAAAGCCAGTGAAAAGGTTTGTGGGACTATGGTTGTCACTGAGCAGGGAGGATGTCTGAAGTTGAATTATGACAGCAGAATGATGTGAAAGGAGTCAGGAGTGAGAATATAAATGCTGTGTGGATCCTGGTGTTGTTAGTTGAGAGACTGTAGCTAGAGCACTTATGGAGAAAGACTTTTCATTATACACCCTGTAAATAAAGTTCTGTCCCTCAACTATGTCTGTCTTCATGTGAAGTGGAAGAACCAGGCACAAGTCACTCTAATTCACATCTGAGAGCAGTGCACTCCCAAATCCATAGACCCAAAAACTGAACCAGTTATGGCAGTGTGAAGTAGGAATTTACTAGAGCAACATGGGACTGTTCTTCCTCTCCTGGGTTTGATGGGAGCATCAAGCGGCGTTGGAGAATAACAGGTGTGCACATATAATCCCTACTGGGTTGGCCTGTGAATCGACACAGTTTTGTGTTCTGAGGCGAGAGCTACAGCTTTTCATCATTATGGCCTCACAGAACATTGGGCACTGCGTGTCATTTCTAGTATGACACCACGAGAATTAATTGAGCGAATGCAGGCATATCCAGACATTGCTCGACTGCTATGTGACTCCTCAATCGGTAAACTAAGATTCAAAGCATCACGACTGAGAAATGGAGAAGCAATACCCAAACCACAGGCAAACACCATTTTTGTCATCAAATATTTGTACAACTATGAATGGGCAACTGTGGGAAAGCAAGTGTGTTGTGGCTCTGTGAGGTCTGTGTGACATCATAAGCACCAGGATCATACGCACCCCCTAACCTTAAGCCTCTCAGCGGCACATCTAGGGCAGTGGCTCAGGGTCTGAGAGGGGTAGAGAGGCCCACCCTGCAGAAGCTGCAGTTATTTTCAATGTCTGTCTGCTCTGATTTTCAGTTTTTAGTGCGAGACTGGCAGCTCGCATTTGACGTCTGCAAGACCGGTTGTATTTACTAAAAGGACTTTAATCCCACCTGATGTTTACCATAGATTGACTCCAGCGCCGCTCTTCTTTGCTGCCTCCTAATTGGTTCACACACCTGATACATCACTTCCATTTCTAGCTGAGGAGCACCGCTCAACTACAGATTAATTCCTCTTGCTTAGCGTCCGCCCGCTTTGATGCAGTTACTATTCTTCTACCCACCTCCCATTCCCCCTGCCCTCTTTAGCAAGGTGTATGTTCACACTATAGTAAATATTTTTGCAATCCTATTTTGGTGATTTTTATGTGTCGATTGTTGGCTTTAACAGTGCTTGTTTCTTTTGCCTCGTTTGGATTTTGGGACAAAAATTCTCTCAGATGACAGCATGTCTTTAAGTGTTGGTAATGGTTTTCGGGAGGTGGCGTGGGGGGAGCAGCATTTGCAATGAATATTTTTTTTTAAGTTCAAGAAAAGGTTTATTGAAAAGATTAATATGATCATAAGAACAATACTTGGTATATGCGGTTATTTGTTAATACATAGATACATAAAGATACAATAAAGAAGAACAATAATACATAATATCCACTAGAATGGTAAAAGGATAATATAAAAGATGATATGAATACATTCAAAGGTTCACAGAAATCTTAAATAACAATATATGTCAAAAATACACAATTAAAAAAAATATAAAAAAACATTATAGAAGATGAAAAATCAAACATAATTATAGCTGCAGTAGGAGGTCAAGGAGGCTTGATAACTTCTTGTTGTGAGAGAGAGTGGTTAACAAAGTTTTCCTCACCGTCTAGAAATTGTGTGAGTGGCCCCCAAAGGGGAGAACGTTTAGTGGCAAGAGAGATAGGGTGAACAAGGGCTGTATCAAGGCGATGATTGTGACATACAGCATACCACCAAGCTAAATAGGACAATTTAGAGGAATCCTTCCAGTTTTTTTATATTTGCTGAAAAGCTACAGCTATTAACAAATCAATAAGTGGTAGCTGAGATAGACTCATTTTCCAATCCAGTTTTAAACTACCTAGAAAAATGTTTGTGGGGGAGAGGGGAATTGTGGTATGGAATATAGTGTTGATTTGATGCCAGACCTGTTTCCAAAATGTAAGAACATGTGGACATGTGAACAGCATATGATGGAGATCAGCGTCGACATGGAACATGTCCAGCAAGTGTTGAGATTTGTGTTGTGTATTTTATTTAAGTGCATGGGAGTGAGAAACAATCTATTATAAATAAAGAAGAGTGTTTGTGTTGTGCTGGTCGCTCTGGATGATTTCCTAAGTTTCGTCCAAATTCTGTTACAAAAAGAGATAGGCCAATTCACTCCCAAATTGGTTTCCCATGAGAGCTCTACTTTGGTTTTGTCTCGAATCGCAGGGGATATCATTAAACTGAAATAAATTGTGGACACTTTGGGGTTTATGTGCAGAAGTTTATGCCAGGGCAAAAGGGGGTGGGAGGGTGAGGAAGGTGAAGATTTGAATTTAGCATAAGTATCAAGTATTGTGTTCTGCAAGGTTGAAAATATAGGTTTAAATGAAGAAGGCAAATGATAAAGAGTTTGTAATTGCGTAAATTGAATGAGTGTTCCCTGATCAAAAAATTGATGAACCCATAGTAGGCCTTTGTTTCTCCAAACCTTCCAATATATAGGTTTCCTGTTGAGAAGGATTTGTTTATTGTGCCAAATTGTGGAGTTGAGAAAAGTGTCTACATTTTGTACCACTAAGTGAGGTGCAGTGGAGAGTAGTCTACAGGATTGCTTGAATATGGGGGTAGAGAGCTTTTGTGGTTTGCGAGTAAAGGAGAGATATTCCTGAAATGAAAAAGGAGCTAAGAATGAGGTCTCAAGATCTACCCAGAGAGGTTTATCCTCAGATTGATTAGCGATCCAATTCGATAGTTGTCGTGGCTAAAAGGCTTTGTGATAATTAGAAAAATGAGGGAAATTGACACCGCCTTCAGATTTTGGTCTTGTTAATTTCTGTAATGCCATTCTTGATTTTTTAGCGTTCCATAGGAAAGAAGTCAAAATAGAATTAATCTTTTGAAAGAATTTAAATGGAATAGAAAGTGGAATGTTAGAAAGGGTATCCAAAATGTTAGAATTGGGGGTCTCTGGTTGGCGCAAGTATTCACTTGTGACAAGCAGGGACCCTCTCCTCTAAGTCAGGGCGAAGGATGACCCCTTAGAATTACCCTTGCTCACCCTCTAGGTGCGTGGCGTGAGCAGCCAAGGCTATTCTTCAGGCGCTATGGAGTTAAGCACTTGTAATAACACACACAGTAAAATGTACCAATCCCCCCACAAATGGACACCAGGCAGGTATTATATATAAAAATACGTTCCTTTATGTAAATATATATATATATCAGCAGATCAGACTTATCACAAGACCAAATATAACGGGTTTAGATTTTAGGCCACAGATTGAAAATAGGCAAGCTTTTCCTCTTGGTTCTAGTTCACAAAAGGTTTCGGTTCACTTCAAATTTACTTCCAAAATAGTTCTCTTAGTCCCAGCTACTTTAATCTGACTTCCTGGGCAGGTTCTGGGGACCTCAGGCCACTCTTAGGCCTTCTGTGCGCTTCTGTGCGCTTCGCTCGCTTTCTCCGCTAAAATCGACCGGAGCCCCACCGCAGCCCAAGCATTTAGCGTGAGCAAGCCTTCGCCGCGTACGGCCCTTCCCAGCGGCTCGGGACGTAGGCGCAGGCAGAGCTTGGTGCGAGCCGGGCTGACCGGTGTGGCTCGTGCGGCGGGAGGGTTCTGAGGAGCAGGGCGCTTGTCAGGGGGCTAAGATAGGAGGACGAAAGTGCTACGCTCGGCTCCCACTCACCCGCAAGGACTCTCGTGGGGGAGTAGGGTTCCTCCTTCAGCGCTCTTGATGCACACGCCTCGATGACGGGGAAATAACACGTTGCGGGCCCCGAGCCCATTGCAGGAATCTTTGATGAACGGTGCTAGTTCTTGGGGTGAGTCGGACACAGGTCAGTGCGACTCAGATGATCCAGGGGCATCTTTGGATCCTGACGTCAGCGGGTGCATGCGCTCAGGCAGGCGCGGCCCACGACCCTCAGCACGGCGGTGCGGGGGTCTCCACAATGGGGGTGGCGCGGCCTGATTAGATTCCAAGATAGTGAAGCGGGGTCACAGGGCAGAGCCTGTGGAGCTGATAACCCAGCGTAGATCACGATCTTTAGAGGAATTCTGGCGGGAGGGGTGAGAGCGCTTCAGCGCGCTCCAGTAGCAGGTAGGGGCAGAGGAGCAGGTAGTCTAGCCCGGGGGCAGAGAGCGACTCCAAACAGAGCGAGGCTCTCACGGGGACAAAGGCAGGCAAGCTCCCGAGTGCCACAGCCCTAGGAGGGGCGATGAGGGGTGCAGTCTTGCTCCGGCGGGATGCACACACGGCTCGAGTTTCAGGACGAGCAAAGGCACCAAGAACCCACTAGTCCTGGGGTTCAGGTCAGGGGTCAAGCTCCAACAAGCCCTTGGGAAATGTTAAACACCAAATAATCATGTAGCACACAACCAGTAACTACTGGTACCAGGTAAGCACCACCTATGCAACCCTAACCACCTTAGGAGAATATTACACAGGGAACCTGTGTTTCGCTTGCAACACCTGTACTAGCAAGAAAACAACCATCTAAGTATCACAATACCTGTAGGGGTATAGGCATATCACACATGATGTATCACAACACATTCAGAGGTGTAGGGAAGGAAAACATATGATGCAGAACCTACATTCAGCGGTATAAGGAACAAGGCACATGATGCATCTACAACACATTCAGAGGTGCAGCACATGATGCATAAACACACATTCAGAGGTGTAAGGAACAAGGCACATGATGCATCTACAACACATTCAGAGGTACAGCAAAGAACACTTCGCAGAAATCACATAAGCACATAACTCACATTAATGTCCAGGTTGCGCTACTGCGCCAAAACCTAAACGTAGCAGCTGCCCACTACTTGCTGGGCAGCTGAGGACAGGGACAGAACAGGGCCTACACGCTGCAGCTGGCACTAAGTGCTGCGCAGCTGGGGAAGGCCAGGGTAGGGATGAAGGAGTGCGACTCACTCCTAAGTCCAAGCAAGTCCCCTAGAAAGAAAAACCTAAATGGTGCAGCTGCCCACTACTTGCTGGGCAGCTGGAAACAGAACTGCGACAGGGCTCTCACTAGCCCTCTGGACAAATACTGCGCCCAATGTGGGAGCCCAATGGCTCTGCACGCACCTGTGCATTTTTGGGAGCCCTCTGAAATAAGAACTGTGCAGCTTGAAGCCTTCTAGGCTCTTGAGGATCAACAGTGCATTGGGTTGGAGCCATCTGGCTCTAGAACAACTGTGGGGGAAAGCTGGACCCCAAAGGGGCAACCTACGCCACACTGAACCACCTGGCTCTGAAAGACAAATCATGCCCTCTGTCACTGGGGGCGGCCCTCTCGCCAGGCACCAACAAGGTGCCTCAACATGGTCCCCGACACAGGTGGGGGTCTAGAGCTCTATTTTCACATTGGAGCAGCCCTCTGCACAACCGGGCCGCTCTGCCGGAGGCCTCTGTTCACCTGGGCATTGCGGCAAAAAGGGAGGCAGCCCCCCCCTTCACTCACCGGGACTCGTGGGTCTCCTTCCTGGGCTCCTCTCGCTGGTGTTGGGCATCTGCGGGGCTCTCCTCACTAGGAGAGCTCCACACACCGGCAGAGGCACTTGCGGCGCGGGGCTTCCCTTCGCTCCTGGGGTCCCCGCGCTGCAGTTGTCAGCCGCAGCTGCCTTAGTTCTTCACCCGGGCCCCCTCCTGGGAGCCCCGGGACTCGGCACTCGAGGAGGCGGGGTGGGCTCCTGACCTCCTCTCTAGTAACGCCACTTCCGCCGGACGCGTCACTTCCGTCCTGCGGCCCCGCCCGCAGTCAGGCGGGCCGCGGGCGGCAGTGGCATATCTCTGCTTTGCTTTGGGGCATAACGAGGGGTAGGCAACCTCGAGGGATAAAATAAATGCAGCAACGGGTTGCGCACCAGTAAAGGACACCCCTAAGAGGGGTGGGCACACCATGCAGGTGGGCGCGAAAATCGGCACAAGTGCGGCGTGGGCAGCCGCGAAAAAGCAGTCAAATGCAGGGTGGGCACCTGCCTGGAACATAAAGCGCTCCCAAGCGCTAGGGGGGTAATTACAGCTCTTCCAGGCGCTTTAGAGAAGAAAATAAAGCGCTCCCAGAGCTAAAGGCCAAAATAGAGCTCTCCCAAGCGCTACCAGACAAGATAAAGTGCTTCCAGCAGAAGTCCTTCTGGCATCCAGGGGCTGGGCAGGGCCCAGGGAGGCAAGCCTTCCCCTGAGCACAAGCAGCAGCACGCCCCTGGCAGGATCCAAGTTGGTAAACAAGAACATTTTAGAAGGAGACACAGCCCCTTTTTATACAGACAAATCCTTTGTCTAAAGGTGCAGGGTGGGGGAAGAACCATTCGCAGCTGGTTTGGGAGCACTCTTGATGTGCTCAGCCCCTCACTCTATTCACTGGCAGGGCTAGGGTCGTTAGACGCACCACAGGGGGCGGAGCCAGCATTGTGTGGGGAAAGCCCAGCCCTATTCAGGAACCAGGTGCACTCCTCCCCAGCCATCAGCATGCTAATCTCACACTCACCACCGGGCAGACCCATCCAGCCTTCTTGGAGCCAGGCTCACCAGCCAGCTCCAGCCAATCACACGCTAGGCATATTTTACACTAATATGCCAACTCCTAGAAGTGGCACTTCTACACAAGACATAATCATGCCACATACATCGTTGCAAAACATTCACTCTCATGAGTTCCCACATACCAGACTCGAGCCTGTACTCCCCACGCACCAGGAACTGCCAGGGACACATACATTCCCCATGCATTCCTATGGTAGGGCAGGCCAACCTTACTCCACGCACCCAGGGTGCGCACGCACTTTACACTGGGACACAGTGAAAGTGCGTAGAAACAAGGACATAACTATAATTATTTAATAACACCAGGAAAAAAGTTCAGGGGTGAACCTGCCAGAAGGGCCAAGTCCAACACAAAACTATCGGAGTCAACATCATTTTGATTGTGTCTAGACGGCCCCACCAGGAAAGATGAAGGGGATGCCATCTTGCGACCAATGTTTTAAGTTTGGCAGAGCATTTGTCTATGTTTAAAGAGATAGATGTCTTTATAGAGGGAGAGAACCAAATGCCAAGATATTTTGTATGTTTAGGGTTCCAAGTAAAGTTGGAGATCTTAAAATCATCCTTAAAGATGCATTTGGTTAAGGGTAATATCTCACATTTTCCTCTGTTCAGTTTATAGTTATAGCCAGATACAAATACATAGGCCTCCACCTCTCCCATGAAAGCACTAAATGAAGATTGTGGTTGGGAGTAAAAAAATGTCGTCAGCGTATGCTGCCAACTTAATTTGTTAGGGGTCCGAGACAAAACCTGTGATTGAGTTATTCTGGCGTATTCTTGAGAGCAAGGGTTCTAAGGCCAAATTGAAAAGAAAAGGAGACAAGGGGCATCCTTGGCGCACTCCTCATTTCAAATTAAAGTAGGAGGAGATGAGGCCATTGGTAGATTTGGCGGCTTTGGGCTCAGAGAAAAGTAGGGATATTAAAGAAATGATTTTCGGTCCAAATCCAAACCACTTGAGAGCATGGAAGATAAAAGGTCAGTAAACCCTATGAAAGGCCTTTTCTGCATCTAACACAATTGCTGCCAAGGAGTCTGGATAATGTGATGATTTAGATAAAATGTCAAAAAATACACGTGTATTGTCAGTGATGTTACGACCTTTGACAAAACCTGATTGTTCTTTTCCAAGCAGCATCGGAAGATGTGGTTCTAATCTTAGGGCTATCGAGAAAATGTTATAATCCACGTTAACTAAGGCTATAGGTCTATAATTCTTTCAGTAACGTGAATCCTTATCTGTCTTTGGTATTAGACAGATCAAGGCTTCGGAAAAAGAGCCAGTGGAATTACGAGAAGCAATAAAGGAAGAAATAAGAGTGTGCAAGTGTGGGAGTAATAGATTAATAAAATGTAAATAAAATTCTACTGTGAAGCCGTCTCTTTACAGAGAGGCTAAATCTAATTGGGGATTAATATGTTTTTGAATCGTAGACACATATTGGGATATATATGTTTCAGAGGGTGTGTTTTCTGGTGTGTAAAGGGATTGGTAGAAATGTACAAATTCTTGCAGTATTTCAGTGTCCTTGAATTTTGATGCTTGGCTATCATCTATAATGGAATCAATATGAAGTTTCTGTTGTTTGATGTTTAGATAATTGGCCAAAAGTTTGCCTGATTTGTTTTGGCCACCATAATACTTCGCGGAGGATTGCAGTATAGGGAGGCCTGTTCAGTTGTGGATTTTTAAAAGCTATTTTTGCATTGATGAGATCTTTAAGGGAATCCTTCGACTTGGAGGAGTGGAAGGAATGCTCAAGTTTTTTAATCTTAACAAGAAGTGTATTATGTAATATGCGGGATACTTTACGTTTATTTGTCACAAATCTAATTATGAAATCCCAAGCGGTAGCCTTAAAGGTGTCCCACACTGTATGAAAGGAGACATAATTTGTTAAATTAATGTGAAAAATTCTTGAGCAAAAGAGGTAAAAGATGAATTGAAATTAGGGTCAAGGAGTGAGGAGTTATTGAAACGCCATCTTTTTGGTAATGGGGATAGATTTAAAATGTCTCATTGAATTGAAACAGGTGCATGATCCGAGATGAGTATAGGGCCTATGTCAGCAGAACGTAAGGATTGGGAGATTTGCGTGAGATAAAAATATGATCAATTCGAGATTGTGTTTAATGTGGAGGGGAAAACAAAGAGTATTCTCTTGTGGATGGGTTGCAGAGACGCCATGAGTCTAATACGTTTCTTTGTTGAATAGTTTGTGGGAAAACCTTGTGTGGCGTATTTGGCATAAAGGGGGATTTAGAGTTCCTATTGATAAAAGGGTCCATCTCTTGGTTACAGTCTCCTGCAAGAATAAAGTTTTCTGATGGGTACTTGAGCAATAACTGAGATATACGAGACCAATACGCGGCATCACCGCTAGGGGGGCATACATGTTAAGTAAAGATAGAGGGGTTTTCCCCAGCAGGAGGTTAGTGAGAATCCACCTACCCTGTGTGTCGGATTCTTGAGATACAAGTTTGGCATTAAGTATTTTGTGACAAAGAGTTATAACCCCATTCCTTTTGCCATCTCCTGGTGAGAAAAATATTTCACCAACCCAATTTCTTTTGAGTTTTAGTGACTCGACTTCAGTGAGATGTGATTCTTGCAGTAACGCAATATTAACATCTAATTTTGAGAGGTGAGATAGGACTCTCTGTCTCTTAATGGGGGAGTTCAAGCCTTTTACATTCCATGTGATTATTTTCAAACGTGTGAGATGAAAGTAATAAAAACATAAGTGAACCAATAAAATCTTGTATATTGTGAACAATATTGCTTGTGAGAAATTCAACAATAAGAACTATAAAAAACAATGAAATAAGCCTTATAATAGGTACGAAGATCTTAAATGTTAAAACCAAATGAGAGAAGCTGAAGGAACCGAAAAGATCAAGAAAAGGAAGAAACAAGATTAAAGAAAGAGAAAAAAGAAGGAAACATGTATGATAAGAAGAAAGAAAAGAGAATACAGAAGAAGAGGTAAGAGCTGTAAAGAAGAATATGAGAAAATGGATCATAACCATATAGAGGTCAAAACAATGGAAGGATGGGGGGGAGACCACATGGAACGATGACGTACCCAGACTTCATGAGGTAAGGCGTGGAAGACTTCGGGATGTAAACAACATTCAAAACTAAAAGGTCACGAGCATGAGGTTAGGATCTGTGTAAAAAGAAACACAAAAACAAAAAAGAAAATGGTTGATATAAACAGGATGGAATATATCATGACACACTATGACATAAGACATTATAAGGTTATAACCTGAAATGGAAGAAAATAATGAGAATCAACAAACGATTATACCATGACAAAATCCATTTTTAAAGTTCTGTAGGTAAAACAACTTATTGAAACGCTATGCCCTATTCCATTACATAACTGAAGAAGATCTATTTAGAGGGCAATTAGAACCAAAAAAGGCATTATACCATGGCAAAAACTATACTAAACTTCTATAGTTGAAAAAGCACACTAAGGATTTAAACTCTATTCAAATATACTCCAGAATAAAAGTGAGTGCTTGAAATATTCATCTTTTCTGGGCAATGTGCATTGAGGAAACTCTTTAACTTTGTTGGGTCCTCATGAGTTGTGGTGTTATTGTCGAAAGTGACTTTAAATAAGCAAGGATGAAGCAATCCGAAACGTGCTCCAATTGAGCGCAGTGCTGGACGCATATCAAGGAATTCTTTACGCCTATCTGGTGTGGATTTGGCATAGTCTTGCGAGAAGAAAAGTTGTTGACCTGAAAATGAAATACGCTTTAGGAGCCTAACTGCAGAAAGCAGTTTGAGAAGGTCCGTATACTGAAGGAAAAATACAATATAACTCCTCTTGGTCTTTTCATGCTAGAGGGAGTTGAATACAGTGGGCCTAGTCTGTGTGCACGTTGTATATTAAGAGTAGTGCCCTGGGGTAGATTTAGTACTGTTGGTAGAAATTTTTGAAAGAAGGAGATGGGATCCGATCCCTCTGTGCCTTCCGATAAACCATAAATGCGGAGGTTGTTGTTGCGTCTATTTATATTTTCAAGGTTTGCAAGGATGTAATTTGGGAATGAAAGCTGTCTACTTTATTGTAACAAGCACTGAGAGTTTCAACATTATGTTCAACCTTGGTGACTCTTTCTTCTAATTTTTCCCATCCATCGGTTAGAATTTGTATTTTAGAGTTTGTCTCCTCAGTCAACAAGTGGCCGCAGAGCTCGGATTTCCTCCAGAAGGAGATCCATGGAGACAGATGAAGAAGGCTCCGGTGGAGAAGGTGGATTTTGCTTAAGGCGTTTAGTTGTTGTCTTAGTAAGAGAAGAGGTGCCACAAGTCGCAAGAAGCATTTGTTTTGGGCGATGATGTGTGGGAGTCCTCCACACGTGGCTTTGAATGGACAAGAAATCTATGATGTGAAGATATTTGTAATGAAGACTCTTTTTAGCCTTCCCATGCAATGGGAAGAGTTAAACGCTATACAGAAAAGGTTGTGTAAATCTCCCAGGTATAACGTAAGTGCGCAACTTCACCTAATAATAGTAGGCAGGGCACACTGTAGCAGAATTTGTATACCTTGGCATAGGACAGAATAACAAAACATACATTTACCAGGAGGCATGAAGTGATATAAAAAGGTAATATCAGTATGCTTAAAGGGAAGAGATTACATGTATGAAATGCAAGTCCTCACAAAACATTACAAGAACATATCTATGCCCTAGCAAACCATGCCACATGCATAACTTAATATCATATACAAGAGAGCCACTTTAAATGAAGAACCTCATGGTATACTCATTTAATAATGTTGGTTCTGAGAGGAACACAGTTAAGAAATGCAGATATTTGCATATACACATTTTAGCGACACAGAAACAAGGTTATAAAAATGCCCATACAAAGCCTGTTAATACAAGCATATGAAAGTAATGACCAAAAGAAAGTTTCTACATGAGCTAATAGTATGAGACATCCATAGAAAGTGAGCTGGAGTCAGTAAATGAACAAAGCATTTCTGCTTTTGAAAAATTCAGCGCATGATGGAGATAATCTCCTTTAAATAGGTGACAGTCAGTAATGAAGTGAATCACTGCGACTTTAAAAAGACATAGGGTGCAGTGTAAATAATATCCTCATCAAGCAGGCTAAAGTTGTGGGTTAAAATAAGGTCAAAATTCCCTTCATGCCTTAGCCCTGAATTTCGACCTTCACTCTAGGGGGCATATTACTGAGGACTAGTATCGCCGCTTTCTCGGCGAATTGTGCCGAGAAAGTGGCGATACAGCTAGAGCCCTAATACCAAGGGCACTTTAAAGCCTGGGCCGCGCCCACTTTGCATGTCGGCGATAAACATCGCTAATGACATGCAAAGTGGGCGTTCCCACGTCCAACCACATGTAAAATGTGGTTGGAGGTGGGAACACCCTATTACCAAGGCAGGCGTTGGGAGACAAAAACCTGCGATAAACTCATTTATCGCAGGTCTCCCAATGCCTGCTCCGACCAGGCGTTGGGCATTGTTAACATGGGGGTGTGGATCATAAAGCTGAATCCACCCCCCCATATTATCAAGGCCCACATTAGCGCATGAAAACAACGTTTGTTTTCATGCGCTAATGTGCCACATCGGCGACTATCGACGGATTGCTAATCGCCCGCCTGATGCGCATTGATAATTGCGCACTAATTAGGCGATGAAGTCCGGCGATAGCCGGCGATACGGAGATGTGCGTTGTGCATTTTGCAACGCACACCTCGGTAATATGCCACAAGTTTCCTGTGATCATGCTTCATTGCAGGCTTTGGAGAAACTTCACTATGTAATAAAAGGAAATTCCTTTGCACTGACAGCTTGCATCTGTTGAGCTGTTTCAGAGCGTATTGAGGAGCAGAAAGCGGGCAATGCGCAATAAAACAGGGCTGGAACTCAGTACAATATTTAGCCTTCAAATGACAGCCTTTGTGAATGCATTTTTACAATGCCGGTGAGAGAAAGTAAACATGAAGTGTGAAGATGTGCCACACGATGAAAGCCGGTTGCCTCAGCACACAAGAAGCACTGAGGTGACGGTGACGGTTGCCGGAGCAGCAGCTAAAGGCACGATGAATGACAGTAAGGCTCTTTCCGTCGGAGCAGATTTAAATTTTTTAAAAACTATCACCTTGCAGCGCCAATGTTCCGGTCATCAGTTCTTCATTTAGGGGTGATTTATTACCCGGCCGGCGCAGGAAAATCCCTCAGACTTCCTCGTTTCCTCAGGCGACTCACGGGAGAGCCGCCATCTTCCTCGGGTGCCAGCCACACCCCCTGCAATGATTATTCGTAACTGAGATATTTTACGTGTAACCCTATGTCGGTATATTTTTAACTACACTGATTTTATTAAATTTGCTGCGCATTGGTTGGTTCCTGCAATAGACTTGTCTGCCATGTACCTATGCTTGTGGTTTCCACTTTCCGTAGTATTGCACTTGCACTTTTCTGAACCTATAGGCTCTGCCCGCTGGCCTGTGCATCCAAATTTCTCTTGTACCCAAAGATGTTACACTTGATTCTTATATCTTCGTCGTGGTGCTTTAAACATATATTGTCATGATTTTTATTGTATTGTATGCATACCTTTATGGTCTTAAAGACCGAAAAAAGGTATTTTGATAAGTTTAAGGCAATGTAAACTCCACGCTGCTGGACACCGTATTATGAAGCTCACTATAGTTCCTCGCTTCTTTTTCTTTTTACAATTAAAATAATATCTCGCCTCATGTAGAAATATTTCGACAGCATTCTACAGCTTAAATGGTGCAGACTTTTCATGACTCCTTTGAAAAATGGGCACTTGGTGATCTGTCACCATTGGTGTAGAGCAGCCAAGGCAAGTCCATTTTCTATGTTGGCGGCTAAAGCCGGATGAGCAGTCTAATGTTTCTTCTGCTCTCCTTCTGGGATGACCTGTCTGTGTGGGTTTGCTCCCCTCCCGAATCGCCAGAGCCAGCCCTCCTCACCATGGCAGAGTTTGACATGTACAGCTCGGTAAGGTGGGAAACGTGATCCCCGAGGAGGACCCACTGCCCCTTTCCTTGCCCAGCATGAGCGCGAGATAGCAGGTATCAAGAACAATGACGCTTCAGTATCCTGGAGAGGTGCCTGAGGTGCTTGACTGCTGATGGTGGAGGTATGTCCATCTTCACACCTCCATACCTCAAGACCCCTTTGCATTTGATGACTGATACACCTTCCCTGTACTACCTATAATCCCTTCTTGCCTGTATCCACTAACTGCACATCTTTCCCCTCCCCTTTCAAATGACCTCCTGACCCACTGGTCCCCACTGATCATTACAATCTACTCATCCGCTCCCAAATCTGCTCCTACATCCCAGAACTCCTCTGTTAATGGACCCAGGCCCATTATGCAACCCCTCCCTCTCTTTCATTTCAAGCTCCACCTACCTAAGCACACGCCTGGCCACTGCCATATAATGGAATATTTCTTTCATATTTTATTTATTCCTTGTGCTTCCTATACAGGTTTTTCCAGGTTGTCAGAAGGTGTCTTCCAGACCCGCAATGCCACTGCACGTGCCTTTCACAAAATCAGACCCAAGCAGCATGCCACAAACTCAGAAAGCATGCAAAACGTGGAAGCAATTCCAGCACTGCCTGGAATTCTAGGAGAACGTTTCCCAGACACAACAGTGATTTTGACTTCTTACATCGAAAATGTAGTCCCTGCCATTCAATAGTAACATAAAAAAGGTGAATTTCAATAAATATCTGCATTGTATTATGAAATAAAATTATAACAATTACATATGTGGTTCACAAATAATATTTTCTAGAAAACAAAGCAATTTGAACATAGCTGGGTCCTCATTTGTTTTTGAGCATTTCTTGGAAGTTTATTGCCAAGTTGATGAATGCTGATAGATAAGGTTTTTTTATTACTGTCATATGAACATTGTTTGGCTGACACAAGATTTTACTTGGCCAAAAAGGTGCAACCCTGAGTTGGAAAGGAGTGGGCACAGCTGGTTGGTTAATAAGTTCTAGTCTTGGTAGAACAGAAAACAATTCTGCGAGTAAGGTCAGCAAATCTACTTATCTAACAAAACTCTGTCTTCAAATCTCTCCATGTCTCCATACACAATCCAAGCTCTTTCCTCAAGAGCCTAATTATAAAGAAATGTAACTTCGCTCATGTAAGGGCAGTGTTATATGTTTCTAGATGTGGTATGCTAGCAAACTCTGTAGGATTGTTCGAAACAAATATTTAAACTCAAGTTCTAAGGCAGCACTTTTTTCAGAATCTGCAGGTGATTCCTTGCAGCTTATACTCCTCTTCTCATCTTCACTTAACCCTCTTTGACTAATGCTGCTCTGTTTCTCACAATGCCTTTGTGGCTAATGGTACTTACCTCTGCTTCCTTGTGACTCATGCTGTCGTCTCCTCCTCACTTTCCTTCCTTGTGCCTCATGCTGTCTTCTCCTCCTCACTCTACTTTCTTGTGCCTCATGCTGTCGCCTCCTCATTCTACTTCCCTGTGCCTCATGCTGCCTTCTACTCACTCTCCTTCCTTGTGCCTAATGCTGCTCTTTCCTCATTCTGCATCTTTAAGGCGAATGCTGCTCTTCTTCTCACTCTTCCTCCTGCCATCTTGGGGCTAATGTCGCTCTTCTTCGCACACTGACTTATGGTTAATGGTGCTCAACCTTTCTCACTCTGCTTCCTTGTGCCTCGTTATGATCTTTTCCTTCCTCTGTTTCCTTGTTCCTAAAGTTGCTCTTCTCACTCTACTTTCTTGTTCCTAAAGCTGCTCTTCTCCTCACTCTCCTTCCTTGTTTCTAAAGCTGCTCTTCTCCTCACTCTCCTTCCTTGTTTCTCTTTGCTGCTTGCTATAAAACTCAGTGTTCAGGGTTTGTATAATTTTATTTAGCAAATGGTATACACACAGCTTGGATTTAAGTTAGGGTTTTTCACATTACAATTTTTAGGGTTCGTGTAATCATTAAGAATGAGTGGTTGAGGATGAAGTGCAGTTGCTTGTGAAAGAGGTGGAAGACATTTTTGTGTTTTCGGCAATCTGGAGAAAGAGATGAGGATGCGGAGGACCACTCTCTGTGTAACAACTTAAGAATGATTGGGGTTCCTGAAGGTGCAAAGAGCACTAAACAGAAACAATTTTTCCTGGACTGGTTCAGATCTTGGAGAGCACCCACAGAGCACTGACTCCGAGGGCTCTCCAGGGAGCTCCCCCACAGCCGGTAATTGTGTGAATACTGAACTACCTTAACAGGGGTGATATCCTGTGACAAAGTGTCCATTTTCCTAGGCTACACTGGGAGAGTGCAACTGCTGCGCAAGTCCTTTGTTGGGGTCAAGGGCCAAGCTACATAAATATGTTCTAATATTCCCAGCTAAATGGAAAGTCCTGTCTACTGTGAAGTCCTTCTTTCTTAAGACCCCTGAGAGTGCCTGGGAATGGGTGGAAGAACTTAAATTGCCAACTGTTTAGAGGGGAGCCCCAGAGATGACGCATCACCTGAGGCAGTCAGAGGTAGGCTTACGTAAGTGCCCCTGGTCAAAGACACAGGATATTTCACCACACTAAATCCAGGAAGAGAGGTACAATCACAGATGAGGTGTCAATCTCCTCAAGCACTATCAAATATGAACCCCCTCATATACAGACCACCTGACTTGTCTATATTGCCATCACTGCTTGGAGCGATCTGGATCCCTTAGACCTGATGGCCAGGTCTTGGGGGAAAGGAGGGGTAGGTTATTTGTTGATGATGATGCCACACAGGAGTACATGATGTTACAGAAGGGGGCCTGATGCTGTGCTCTTGCACCCAAAATATATTCATGTAGTTCTCGGTTTGGGTGACAGATGTTTCCCATTGTAAAGTGTAGGTTGGGAATCTTTTGGGTTGTTGTTGTGTGTTTGGCCTCTCTTCTTTTGCCCCACTGCTCAGTGCGAATGCCATTGTAAAGACATACCATGGAACATGATTTCAGATTACTGGGTACCAAGATCCTTAGCTGGAATATAAATAGGCTCAACAATACATTTAGAAGGGGAATGATCTTCATTATGTTATGATGAGGGCCATTGATGCCTTCTTACTGCAAGAGACACATCTCTGGTGCCCAAACTGTCCATTCCTGAGGAGACATGGCTACAACAGAATATTTCATGCAGGGTTCAGGCACAATTCAAGGGGGTAGGTATTCTGCTACATATAATCTTTCCATGGTAGTCAAAGAGGTTCAGAGAGACTCTTTGGTCTGCTGGAAACCGATTACTGAGACAATGGACAGGAAAACTGGGAATGTGGTGACCGTGTATGTACTGCCGACTCTGATTGAAAATACTTTGCAGGGTTTATCGGTGCCGTTGTTAAAACTTGCACTGAGAAAGCTTATTGTGGGAAGAGATTTCAATGCTGTAACGTTCCATGGATTGGATAGCACTAGCGCCCCTACACCTGTGGAGTCACAACCCTCCCCAAGTGGGCTGAATCAATGGGGTGCAGCAATGTACTGAGAACTTGAAATCCAGGTACACAGGGGTTCACATTTTATTTCCACTCACACAAAACACAGACTAAGATAGATTACCTTTTTATGCCCATGACGGAACATTGTGGGGTTGGTGACTTTTTTAAGATGATTGCTCTGGCTCAACTACTATATGTAAAGCAAATTTATCCCTTCTCCCTTTTCCCTTCATGACAGATTCCTCACTTCACTGGAATCACAAATCACCAGCTTCCTTTGGGTCTAGATGTTCCAAGAGTCTCCTTCACTAAGTGTGTGTAATCTTCCTACATTGTGGGCCTGGGAATTGCTGACATTTAGCTTTAATACTGGGCCACTCACTTAATTTTAATAAATGACTGGTTCTTTGCAATTTAGTAGACCCAGCTATTTTTTCTGAGATGGAATCTCTGGGTTTTCCTCACCTTCTGTCGCAATTGTACGTGTTTAGGACCACCCTGGCCCTCCCATCGGTCTCCAAGCTCCTGATAGACAGTTGGCACAAGGAATTGAATATGTTGAGTTGGAACAAGCAGATCACTGGGGGGACACCCTTATCCTATAGTAATATGCTGCTGTCTGTGGACTACTCATTAGATTCAAGGCTTGTGACGCCATTGGACTCTCCAAGATGGGGGCTGTATTGGAGTCTGGTCATATGAAGTCTTTTGAGCAATTATGGATAATATTTGAATTGCATAATTCACATTTTTTTTTAAATACTTGCAACTCCGGCATTGCCTTAGACAACTATAGGACCGATGTGGCTATATTTCCCAAATTTAACTGACTTGAATCAAATTTAGTTTTAGGCATAATAGAGAGAGAGCAAGAATGTCTCTCGTAATTACAAGGCGCTGGTTGTAAATAACCTGGATCGCCTTCAACCTATTAGAGAGAAGTGGGAACAAGACCTGGGACCACTAGTGGATGACAATTAGGTCGAGGCTAAGATGGTCACCTATCAGTTGATCATACCAGCGCGTCTGCATGAAATACATTTAAGTATTTTCTTAGAATATATTATAATCTATCTAGGCTATTTAAAATGGGGAAGTAAGAATTACTTATGTCTTAGATGCCACTTGTGTACGGGTACTTTGTTCCATGTAGTGTAGGAATTCCTGGCGATTCCAATGTATTGGTCAAGAATACACAATGGCCTTGCACAAGTCTGTGGGGGCTGCTGGCTGTGGATTCCGGAGTGGCCCTGCTTGGGATTATGGCTGATGAGGGAGGAGAATGGGCTTGGAGGAGATTTGCATTCACTGGTCTTGTAGTCACCAAGAGGGGTATAACAAGAAATTGGAGAGCCTGCATCGCCCTATCTATTGCAGAATGGTAAAGAAGCATGGACATGTGTGTGGTGGCTGAGGAGTCAATATATAATGCTAGGGAATGTCCTCTAAAGCAAAATAAAAAATGGGGAGGGTGACTGAATCATCTTCACTCTGCAGATGACGAGGCCTAGTTTTGTGATGTTAGACTGGAAGAGTATGTTTGTGTCCATCCAACTTTATGCTTGCACTTCAGTTTCATTTTTTACTGTGAAACGTACTGGTAATTTCTCGACTGGGCTGTGGGATAGGATTGTGGCGACATTATGCTGCTGGGTTAGCAAGTTGTGTTACTAAAAAAATTAATTAAAAAAAAGAAAGTTGTGTTATGATATATTAAAATTAATTAAAAAAATTAAAAAAACACAATGCATCCAGGACAAGAAAATGTTTTGTAAGTTGTTATCGTTAAAGGGTTGATGTCTCATTCTTAGATAGATCACTATAATTTCCTTGGCTAAGTGCTCATTTCCATTACTGAAGGAGTAAGTCTGAGTTTGGGATAGCAGCGGAGGCATCAACCATCCCAAAACATAATGCCTTGCTGAAAAGCATGTGAGAAACCAAACCATAGCCCTCTACCCAGTGAAACGGTAATTTGACAAATATTAGCTATTAGGGAGGGTCAGAATCAGAAAAATGTAGCCATGACTAGGTGTGACTTACTTTTTGTAGTACTGCCGACTTGCTCCTCAATGCTAGAACTGTCCAGATTTGCTACAAGAGTAAGTCACAGCAAAATCTTTGTGAATAGGGCTCAATATGCATAAGCAGGAGGGGCGTAGCTGCTAATAGTGCAGCATGTTAGTGGCACAGAGCTCAGAAGTCAGAGGTGGCCTTTCCATCCCATTACAGCAGAACTGTAGAACCTAGCGGAGAAATAGGTCCTATTTTACTTGCTTGACTAGGGTCTCTGACTTCCTTGCTACGCCACTATTATGACACATTTCACCCCTGAAACCCTTAAGCTACTTTCTACAAATGTGCCCTTGGGAGGAAGAAAGTCTCTGTACTGATGAGGTAAACATCTGTAACCCTTCTGTAACACACATTGTATGTAACAAGGCTGTTATGCCTTTGAGAGTAGAGAAATGCACAGTGAGGGGCAGATTTACAATCCCCTTGTGCCACTGATACGTCACTTTTTGTGTCGTACCGGGGGCGCATTTCACTGCTTCATATTTACAAGGACAGGAACAGCCACCCTGCGCCACTTTTCCTGTACTTGTAAATATGACCCCTTTATACGCAACACTTTGCGTGAAAGGCGAGTTCCATGGGTGTTGCTGTGGGTGTTACCATGCAACACCCATGGAACCACACACATTTCCAGATTTACGAGGAATCATAAACCTGGAAATGCGTCAGAATGCTACGCCACCCATGGGGTGGCATAGCGAGGTGCAGCGAGTAGAAATGTTTTAATTTCTCCTCGTTTTTTCCTCTTTCAATGCGTGCTGCAATCTAAAGCACACATTAAAAGAAGAATATGCCTGTAGTGATTGTTTTTGTGCAGGAAGGTGCCCCTTCCTGCACAAACACAATCTCCGTATGATGCAGGCATCCTTGCACCATGGTGGCAGTTGTTTGTGCGCCAGCACAGGGGAGAGCACAGGAATGCAACATATTACTTTAAATATGTCGCATCCCTGTGCTTTGAAAGTGCTGTGGCATGGAGCAGCCAAAGGGCTTGCATTGTCACGCGCTGCAACACTTTCTTGTAAATCTGCACCCGGAGTGTTTTAGTAAGGTTACATTGCGTCAGTTGAAATGGACCAAGACTACAACTTCCAGAATGCATTAGGTTGCTAAAAGAAAGCCAAGAATTAAACTTGGATTTCACAGATAAACTGAAGCCATCTGGCATTCTAATCTTCCTTTGCACACTATATTGTACATGGTTGAGGGTGCATTTACCTTATGTATTTGTCTTAATATTTTTATTTTGATGCTTATCTAGTTTCAGATGTAGCTACAACCTAGCAAGTGAGGGCCGGATTTAGAATTTGTCAGACAGGGTGGCAACGGAACACCTTGTCCACCCACCCTATTTTAAGTAGGGCATACCACCAGGTGTATGCCGAATAAGTAAAAATTTACCCGACCAACAAAAACCTTCCTCTAACAGCCCAAGGGAGTAGGGACCACCAGAGGAACGTAATCTGACTGTCTGCCCCTTTTAGAGTGAGTTGTTAGATAGAGTTTTGTTTTTAGTATATCCGCTTCCAGAATATACTGGCGGTGAGGAACAGTGAAAATAAAAAAAATTACCCCAGGCCATTGCCAGATTTTTCTTTTCAAACTGCAAAGTCCAGCTTATGGAGTTTTGTTTTTGGAAAAGGAAAAACCTTTAAAGGTTTTGTGAAAGCATCCAATCCCGATGATGGATGTACACTAAACTTTTGAATGGCATTGTATGAGTCACCATGGTGGTGGTTCGTACAAACCCATGGTTGGATATTCTCAAGAACGTGCGATAATCATCGCAAAATAGGTTTACGCAATTTTTCATATCACCATCTATCGGGGGAAAATAACTCTGTGTTAACAACGTATTCACAACACGGCGGTAACCTGCGATAGAGTCCCGATAACATGTCAAATGTCTGCGATAAAATCACCAGGATACCGATAAACATCTAAACCCGAATGTGAAAAAAGTTGCGATCGGCCCAACTGCGATAAAGAATTCAGAGGTAGGCAGCGCCACGCCTGCAAGCCCCACAAGTCAGGCGGGCAAAATCACTATAAAAGCGGCAACAAAAAACACAACTAAACACTGCGAAGCACCTTGGAGGTAGCCGGAGCGAGTACAGAGGACAACCAGAACCCCACAAGCTCCACGGAGGAATAGCCTCGGACCATCATTGGGGAGACAGTGGCAGGAGTTGGGGGACCGGACACTGCACAACATGACCTGAGACAACAGCAACAGGGTGAGTAACGACCAGGGACTGGGGGGACGGGGGAGATGGGCACACTGGCACACATGCACAATTAAGTTTAGCACATCTGCGGACAAACTATGCCCAAGAGTCACATCTCCGACCAAGAGCCCAATTTACCCAAGTCTGCAACATCTCAGCACTGTATAAGCACAGAAGTGAAAGGCACACCGCCTGAAAGTGACAAGGGCCAGCCAAATCAGAGCTGAACGGGCAACTCACCCACAATGAAGCGCACACAAATAACAATCAGAGCACCTCAACATTGACAACAATGTGGTACAAACTGAACACTTTCACAACGTAACAGAGGACACAACTGCTGCTGCTTGGGTGCAGAAAATGGCCACTCGCATTTGGCATAGCAGGAAACTGTGAGAGGACAATTTACAAGTACAACCTCACATCCATGATGGTGTTGAAATGTCAACTGTCCTGCATCAAATAGGCATCTCCTCACAAACAGTCACAATGTACATTTGTCATGCAGTCTGTTAGTAAACGAGTACAATGCTTGAACACAAGGTCAATCTGCATCTCCCCTTCACATTGCAGAGGGGGAATCAACACCTCCTGCAGAGCAGACACAACAACACAGCACTGATGATGAAGAGGACCTCCCCAACATCGACACAGATGCCCTCCAACAGCTCATGGACAGGTTTGGCACCCCACTTCCAGGAGCAGGGCAGCCCAGCTGCAACCAGGAGACCCCACCCCTGCACAAACCACACAGCAGAAAGAACCCTCTACCACGGCTGTCTCCCAGGACCCCCACAACCAACACGTGGCATTCCAAAGCCGTGTGTTAGGGTGCCAGGAGCAGATGACTGATCAGCTGCGGGTGGGGTTTGGTCTCATGGCAGCCAAACTAGATGCCATACGTGGGTGTCTAAATCCCATCAGGGACCACCTACAGTCCCTAACGGACACCCACAGTCCGCTCCATGCTCTCCAACGATCCATGGCTGACATCGTTGGAGTCATGACTCTGAGCCAAGAACAACTGTCGATTCAGAGTGGCTCCAGCGAAGTCAGACAGGAGTTGGGACACATAAGGATAATGATGGAGAGATTGGAGTGGATGCAGGCGGAAATAATGTTTGCCACGGCTGCACACCAGCGAGATGTAGCTGTGATCTTCCATGCCCTGCAGATCCTCTTCATGGCATTTCCACCACAAGGCCTGGCATGGATGAATGCTGCTGCTACCATTCCATCCACATCTCCGCACCCTGAAGTGCCAGTACCACACAGTGCCGCAGACATTCCACCTCCGGCCCCTGATGTGTCACTGCCACACAATGATGCACACAAAACACCCCCACCCACATGTGAGACACCAGACACATCAGAGGACAAAGATGATGATGAATCTGGCTTCGTGGTAAGAAGGAAGTGGTAGCATTCATCTCCGCCATATGGCTGGTTTCAGCTTGTTTCTGCCATCTACATCATGCCCTGGAATAACACCTTCCACTGTTCCCCGATTCACTCAGCGACACTCACCGTGGACCTTGACATGGACTGCCATATTTTGTCTGGTTACCAATGACACAGCAATCACACTGCGGACTGAAGTCTTCCACTTCCGATGAACTTGTCAATCCCTAAAGGACTCTGGCTGGCCCTCACCGGGGCAACAATGTACAGTGGGGTTTGCATGGCACTGTATTGGTCCAGCTTCAACACTCCGCTGAATGTGAACAAAACATTCTAATTCACACAGATGTGTCATGGCTATGATCAATCAAGTATGTAAGTATGGATTAATGTAGGGACAGTGACTCAACAAAAAGGTACTCCATGGTTAATGCTATCAATCAGCATGTATGACCGTGACCCAGATTGGCAGTTAGACACACATTGTCATTCAAATCAACACTCATCACAGTTGAATACAAGGGAAGGTGGTAGACTTTAATAGCATATGCGTGTCAGTATGGGCAAGATAAGTGCCACAACATGCAGACCAATGCAGCAGTATGTCAGAATGAGGAACATTGCCAACCGCTACTGTCCACTCCGAGGAGTGCCTCACCTTTCACAAGTGTGTGTTAACCCACGTTATTGTACACTGTATTCGGGGTCCAGGCGAATGCAGCCATGTCCACTGTTGTTGTGGAATATGTGACCAGATCTCCAAGATGCAACAAGGTGTTGGGACATGTGCAATGGGTTCCAATCAGTTGTGGCTGCAGGTACGTAGTTACTTGTCTAGGAAAGCGATTGCAGCTTCGTAGGCCATCATTTACAACATAAGGTCCTTGTCGACTTCAACAAACAGGATGGCAAGTCGATCCATTAGTAGATCTGGACAGATGTGCTGTGTCCACCCCCTTTCACCAATTAGCACTACAGCCCAATAGGGGACGGTTCAATGTGGTCACTGCACACAAGGATTTGTGCAATATCCCTGGTCCAGCTGCCAGCATGTATGTCAAGTATCAAGGTAGCCCATAAACGAGTATCACAGTGACACTCCTGGTCATGTGCCAACAAGGGGCGCACACACATGTCAAAGTCCAGTTCAGCTACCGTACTGTTGGATAGGCAGACATCCATGGACCACTCAAATATGCACGATCGACAATGCAACACAGGCGGAACGCAGGTGACGTTGGCAAGGCGGGAGCTTAACTGATAACTGATCCACAGCGCTGCCAATGGCAGTGCTCCAGTAAATGCAGCATACGTGCACGGTACAAAAAGGGGTTGTGCATGTGTCTGTGATGTTCTGCCATTACATCAGTGGCTCTGGTTGAAGCGGCACTGTTCTGACCTGCGCCAGTTCTGTGAATGAAATGCCACAGCTACAATCAATAAGTTGTTTTAGTGTTGTATGCCTGGGATGGTGTGGGAGTAAGTATGAAGGCCATTCCATGCAAGATAACTTTGAGCAAGAACTTCTGTGTGTGGGGTGTGTATACTGTGGGCTTTCTTCGGGCTGTGTATCATGTGGGAGTCATTATTGCCTGCTATAGTATCTGTCAGGGGATGCCGGGCACATTCAATTCCAAGGTCAGAGGTGCAGATGTGCTCCCGACTGATAGTTCAGACGAAGGAGCTTTCATCCCAAATGTAAGTTTGTCATCTGCTTGCATTTAGGATATGTGAGGTGGCTTATTGGGGGTGGGGTGGGATGTGGGCAACTTTGGGATTCATGTTTGACATGTCTTGCATGTGGCAAATGTGCGGCATCACTGTGTGTTATGTTGCCTCACAGCCGCTCCTCCCTCCCCCGAGCTCATTTACTTTTGTGCACTGCGTGGTTGCATCACTTGCACTCCTACTGCACACCATTGTCATGCCTGTCTGCGTATGTCCACAAGCCTGACAACAAAACAGTGATGTTGGCTGTTGAAGGTGGGTGGCCACGTGAGTGTAGGCCTATGGTAAGGATAGGGCGGACACAGATGGCGAGTTAATCCTTGGCTGAACTCGCGCTGCAAGTAGGGCTAGGCATTTGGCTCATGCTGTTGCAATACAAATACACATCACACTTGGCATGTATGAGCCAAGAACCCGAGTGGTCTTTCGCTCCTTCATTATTCCGTTCGTGCGAGCCCTCCCTCCGGGTGCATGCTACATTGCAACATTGTCAATTACAGAGACACACGCAATAATTACTTCTTTGTCCAGGCCAGAACTCAACCACGCCCAGAGACCCGGGAAAATTCTTCACACCCCTACGCTGGACTGGTGTATGCCTGCCCAGCCTACCCCCATTATGCTTACTGGGGGGACGACAAAGCTACATGACCGAGGTCTTCCCCACTGCCTGAGGTAGCATGGTTGCGCCCACTGTCTACAACACTGCAAACATCAGCAGTATATGTCCACATGGACATGTCTGTGCTCGGCATACTGCAGTCTGTCCAGCACATAACTGCCACATGTGGCATTGTGTACATTCTTATTCATGGGTGACTTGCCTCCTTCACACATACTTGCTTCCCACCTCTCCCCACATTCTGGAATTGTGTGGCTGGGGGCTATACCGTTTTCAGAAGTCAGCTATTTTGTTCTGCACTGCCTCGATGGTAGCCTGAGGGGGAGTCCAGGGGGGGACCTGTGGGTGGTGGCGGTGGGTGTTGTGGCTCTCTTGGGTCTCCGAGCTGCATGATCCGTAGCTCCATGCCATGTGTTGGTCTTCAGATGTGGCTCTGGGCTGGGCTCCCTTTCATACTGCAGGTTGTCTTCGTGCTTAACACCAGTAAAGGGCAGGTGTTAAATCCCTGCTGCTAACGCGCCTTATTGCCTCGCAGAACTGGCTGGTCGTTGTGAATGTTGTGAAGTGGTGTTTTTGTGCGTCTTTGCATGGGAACGCCTACTTTGCATATCATTAGAGTTAGTTGTCGCTCTCACCTGTGGCGATGTTTTGTGCGGCAGCTTTCGCTGGAAAACTGGGAATGTCTGCAGTTTGCACCAGCTCGTGAATAGGGCGGTAAATCTATTGCCAATTTTGCAGTGCTAAAGGTCCTTGAGAATATGCCCCATAGAGTATACTACAGCCCTGGCTGAGAACTCTAAATTTGGCAAGTGCAGTAAAGGCAGAGTGGCGGACGTTAAGTCTTCCACCACCCTAACAGTCTTTACTCTGCCCACCAACCCCTAAATCTGGCCTTTATTACTTATGGGGCAACCCAATTTAACCATTGAGTATCTTGGTTCTTACATAGGTTCCTAAGGGCAATACATTGCTATACTTCAATTAGTGTGTGAACTAGTTTTCAGAAAACATAAATGTGTCTGCAGAGTAGCAAATTTAATCTGAGATTCAAATAATCTGAATACGTGGTGATTTTTATTTCCTACACCTAGGGAACACGTAATATAGTTGTCTGAAACACAGATGCAATAAACAAAATATTAGTACAAGAAAGCACAAGTTAATGAGTTGTCATGGTGTTTACCTGGGGGGTGGGAGGGACAGTCGGATTGCTGATAAGCATATCTGCTGTTTTGAATTTCTTAGCAAGGACTGGTGAACTACCCTCATAAATCCCGTATGTCCTGTGACTGTATACAGCATTATGCGCAGGGAGTTGGTATACGTAGAGCAAATATTAAGGAATATCAATGACCAATGTCCCCACCAGAAGGCTAAAAAATAGCTACCTGGAATGTCAGAGAGCTAAATGTCCACATACAATAGGGGCTCGCACAGGTAAGAGAGGTGGGGTGGGTTGAAGGTTGGTGGAAGTCGATGGACAACGGGTTAAGTAATAATAAATAAATAAAGCCACTTACTTTGCGCTCGCCGTGTCACCGCGTTGGCCAGGATGACAGGATTCAGAGACTTCCAAAAGTGGACAGGCTCTGCTTCACCCCTAGCCATGCAATGATATAAAAAAGTAACCAGGGATGTCGAGGATACCATAATGCCCAAGTTTGACAGGAAAAAAGCACTAAGAAATGCCACCCCAAATTCTCATCCCTGAACCTTCAGTATACAAATCATTTCTAACAGGTATGCTAGTCTGATTAGTTCAATGAAAGCCCACCAAAACTACAACACCCAGAATGCATTACTTGTAGAGAAGATGGAGGTAGCACAGGGATGAAGTCACACTCAAGTCAATATAGTCTTTTCAATATTCTTTATTCTTCTTTAAGATAGTGAATGACAGGACAACAGCCAACGCATTTCTCTCCTTTTAAAGGAAATTAATCAGGGGAAAAATCTTATAAGAAAAAGGTCCCACTGAATACGTCGAGGGAATAATCAGTCTCACGATGCGGGCAAAGTAACAATAAATTCTGGCCAGAGCAATCTAAGTCTTATCAGCTAAATAATCCAACTATATGGAAAAAAGTGTAAAAGGTCCCACAGTGGAGTTTAAATATTTTTGGAATCCGGCCCAAATAATAAAAATGCGGTACACAGCAGGATCCAAACATACGGGAATGCTAATAAGAGGTAAAAGTGAGTGGGATCCAACCTCAGTAATCAGAGAATGATATATATGGAGAAATGCAAACGTATGGTGATAATGATCGGCGATCCCACAATGCGGTTGAAGTAAGGGTAGACTTCAGCCAAAATGGTCCCATAAGCCTTCTGTATGGCGACGGCGAGTTTGCCCAGCAAAAAAAATGGCAATAGCAGAATGCATTAGGTTTAGACATAAAAATTGAGGACTGGGAACAGCATCTGTAAAGACATGTAGTGAATCAGACACCTCTGAAGGCAGGGCTCGTTCAATGTCCGGGTTCTCATACCTTTTTTCGTACCCAGGACTCCAGCACTAGGAGGTCATACTGGAGATCAGGAGACTGCCATGTAGGGAGTAAGACTGCAAAGGTAATAAAATAGCCCACCACTACCCGCTTCCAGCCTACCGAATCCAGGCGAGGCCCCAGCCCATGAGCCCAGAGGGATGTGAATCAATAATCTTTTTTCAAGACCTTTTCTAACGTGTTGGTGCCAAATAATTAAATGAACTCTTGAGGGACAGGGTCTATCTCTCTAGCATTACATGTCCCAGAATGCTCCTGGCTGGAGACAATGCTCCCCGGCATAATTCATATGTTCTCATGATTAGAAAGACAAGCAACCCAAAATGAAATTGCTGATGAGCTTGTGTCTTTACATAGTAAGCTGTGTTAGGGTCTGAAGGACTACAGACTTGTGGATCTGGTGTAACACCTGGGGCTGTATTACAGATGGTGCCCCAGGGGAGCAACGGGCGTTTGCACCTGCTTTGGGCGCCCCCGGGGCACTTTGTCATTATAAAAGGGGATGCAGATGCTTGTGCATCCCCTTCTAGAATACCGATAGCGCTGGCGATTTCAACAAAGGGTGTTCCCACATTTGTATCGGGCGTGCCCTATGCAAATGAGGAAATTCCTTTAACTCTGTGGACGCGCCATATTACAGACACAAGGAAAAACTACAAGTGGTTCTGTAGGGGTGAAACCAATTGCTTAGTACATGTCAAGAATTAATCAGCAAAGCTAAAGTCTAGTACATTATTTTAAGACTTTTCAATGGAACACACAAGAAAGGATATTTTCAATACATAGTATTTACTAGTTTATTTCATGGCTGTCATTTTTTATAATAAATCCAAATTCATAAGTGACATGTAAATAAAGTGAATCAAGTGAACAAGGTGATATGAGTGACACTGTGATATATTACATAAAGTGTACATAAAATAAACAAAAATGGGGACTAAAAAAGCAAGATCTGCCCTAAAAAAATTATAATTTTTCTGAGTCCTTTTATTTCATGCTTTTCTTGAGGCTGAGAGAGTTGTGGGGCATGAGCCTGTGGTATGCACAGCTAAGATGCGTCATGCCAGGTATTCCTCAGGGTATGAAGCAACTGACAGTCTGATAAGGGAAAGAGTTCAAGTGTCAAACCAGTGTGTTCCATGGGGTATACATTCAATTGACTATAGTGGTCACAAAATTGCAGGACTCACCAAGAACAAGAATTCATAAAAATCCACACTCATCTGAGTTGTAATAGTGATAGATGGCATATATACGGAAACTGTGGGGTTAAAATAAAGCTAGGTAAGTATTGTATTAGTCTAGTTTGATGAAAATATTAAATGGGGTAAGTCAGTGTGCCTCCTGACAGCAGCCCTCTGCAGGGGATAAATGGGGTACAATGGACCCCCCCAGACATTCCTTTGCAGGCGGGTGCAGTCACTGACTGCACCCGCCTGCAAAGGTATCTCTAAACCCCTTTGAAAGTCACCAAAGAAAAAGAAAACACAACATGGGAAAAGCCATTACATGATCTAAACCGTAATGACAGCCCCCGCTTTTAGAAAACTGTGAATGGGATAATCCACCCACACCATAAAGGCATATCGCCACATATCTCGGAAGATAGCTGGGATGGAATTCCTAACCATGCACTTTAATAACCAAAGGGGAGACGCCGGTACAGAAGTTCTGAATCAGTGGCTAATAGAAGAACACTCCGGAGAAAGCAACACAGAGTCCCGGGAGACGAATTTGTTAATGACAGAACTCATATCATCTTGTGCAGCTGGCAGCCCATCGCTGCTTTTAATAAAAAGCAGCTTGCAAAAGGAAGGAGAGAAGGGGCACCAGGACCAAACGGCATTCCTCCTGCGCTGTTTAAAGCCAAGTCAGACGATTGGGCTAACATCCTGCAGCCTCTTTTTTAAGAAG
This sequence comes from Lissotriton vulgaris, assembly GCF_964263255.1. Lineage (NCBI taxonomy): Eukaryota > Metazoa > Chordata > Amphibia > Caudata > Salamandridae > Lissotriton > Lissotriton vulgaris. Next base: position 462,872,135 of record NC_141699.1, read on the forward strand.
TAAGGGTCCTGAAGAGATTGCTGGAATCATTGAAGGGTTCAACAATTGTGCCAATCTATAAAAAAGAAGACAAGGTGGAGGCAAGCAACTATCGGCTAGTAGCCTTCATAGATAATGAGGCAAAATACTTTGCAGGCATAATTTTAGAGAAACTTACAACCTGGGCAGAGGCAAACAAGATAATTCTGCTAAATCAAACTGACTTTCGTAAAATGGCGGGCACATCAACTAATATTCTCACAATTACACTATTGATAGATGCAGCAAAAACATCAAACCTACCCTTACACCTATGTTTTATCGATTTTAGTGCAGCATTCGATAATGTGGAGAGGGGCAGACTGTGGGGGAAGCTGGCGCGCTGGAAAATTCCGCAGTCCATCTTAACCCCTCCCATGCTCATGACGAGCCACAGTGGCCGTGTGCTCATGACGAGCTGAGCTCCTCATAACGGCTGCAACGCTCGCACACGGGGCTAATTCCCCCGCTGTGCTGAGCGTTCTAAATAAACAGGTGTGGCCGTGACGAGCTCAGCTCGTCATGAGCACACGGCCACCATGGCTCATGATGAGCTGAGCTCGTCATGAGCACGCCCCCCGTCCCCCAGAACAGCGGGGGAATTAGCCTCGCAGGCAAGGGGTTAAACATCCTGTGTCTTCTCCACACAGACACCTGGGTGCAGGTGAAATGTAGGGGACAGAACCCACCTCTCCTCTAAAGTCCCGACAACAAAAGGCTTTAAACAGGGCTGTGTGCTTGCTCCCACCCTGTTCAACTTATTCATGGCCGACTCCCCAAGGCACTCAATGCCTGCAATTCACATTACCCGAAGTTAGGTGGAAAAACATTGACCAATCTTATGTATGCGGATGATGTAGTTCTGCTCAGCCACACTTATGTAGGTCTCCAACACCTACTAACGTAAATGCAGAACTATGCCACAGAAAACAACTTAAAAATCAATCTCAGCAAGACTCAGTCAATGACAATAAACAACAAAAGAAATCGGCAGAGGAATTTGTTTCTGAATGGCTATCAACTTGAATCATGTTTTCGCATGAACGTGCTGTCCCCAGGGCAGCGCAAGTTCGCGGCTGCCCCTGGGGCAGCGCATACACCATAATGGGGTGCATTATCCCTGTTTGCGCGGGGCACATCTTTTAAAAGGTGCGCCCGGCGCAAACACAGCACAATGTGCAATACGGCCCCAGGTGTGATTGGAATCAAGTGAAGCATCTTCAGATTTGCTGTAAAGTGACTCTGTAATGGCATGCATTCTGCTGTCGCAACACTGTATGAATAGGACACTATGATCAACAAGGTCCCTTAAGAATCCGGATTTGTACTTCTCCATGATAATCGCCTGACTCGTGGGATTTTCACTTGACGTCTCCATGTTAGGTAACTCATAAATATGTAATATGAAAAAGCAATTAATGCTACACTACTGCAGAAGACTCAACCATTACTCTTTGTAATTACTATTAGCTGCTGGATCTGCTCCTCTTGTTGGATGAGAGGTGTGTGCCAGGGAGACTTGTCTCTGCCTGCAATCCCCTGCAATCTTCATTATACACCTTGCACAAGCATGCAGTCAGATTAAATATGAGACATGCTTCAGAGACAGATCAGTACCACTGAACACACCGAGGCTGCGATTACATGTGAGGTGGGGGATACATCCCATTGCGTGCATAAACTCCTTCGTGTACATTGATCGAAATTTTAGGATTTGCAGTACGAAATTTAGGGGCATAATTACAACAGAATGGAGAACCGTGGCGCTAAGCAAACATTGCTAACACCACGCTTCTCCATTCTGAAAACGCAGGGATGCGCATATTCACAAGAATGCTGCACACACCTGCGTTTCCCCTAGCGCTGGCGCTGAGGTCAGCTGCCTAGTGCCAATGCAGGCACCCTTGCACCATAGTGCAATGATGTCTGCGTTGGGGGAAATGATTGTTTATGTGCAGGATGTAAACAATCAGTCATGGCGTTCTGAAACTTCTATGTGTGTTGCTTAATGCAGCACACATAGTAGATGCTAAATTTTTAAAAAAATGTATTGTTTATGTGCAGGAAGGTTCACCTTCCTGCACATAAACAATCAATGGCAATTTGTTGTTTCTATGTGTGCACACATGAAAACAGCAAAAATGAGGAGAAATAAAGCATTTCTCCTCATTTTGCCTGTTCAAGACCAGGTTTTCCCTGGTCTTAATTTTGGCGCTGCCTCCTATTTATGACACCCTTGTAAATCGGGAGCAGCGTCAAAACCCATGGGGGTTGTGGTTGAACGCCCACTGCAACACTCATTACCTTCCCCTTAAATGATAAGTACAGCATGAAAGGGTGCCTTAGTTACAAGGCTGATTCAGAAAAGGGGGTGGTGATGAACAGAGTGTCTGAATTAAGCAGACCACTCTTACCCAGTCCAAAGATCAGGGCTTGATCCATCACCGTTTTTTAGCTCACTGCACCATCCCAGCTCAGAACTTGGCTATATGCAAATTAGTCTGACCCTGGCCCAGTGCATCATGGGAACAGGGCAGACCAAACTACCAAGCCAATTCTTATACTGGGAAGGAAACAAGCTTCCGGGGACCGGTTTCTGGCATTTCAGCCGTCTTCGGCCCGGCTTGCTTGAATCCTGATGGTGCAATGAGCAAGGGACTCACATCTGAGTATACCCTTCCACGCTTATGGTGGACAAAAATGATTCAGAAAAGGGGGTGGTGATGAACAGAGTGTCTGAATTAAGCAGACCACTCTTACCCAGTCCAAACATCAGGGCTGGATCCATCACCGTTTTTTAGCTCACTGCACCATCCCAGCTCAGAACTTGGCTATATGCAAATTAGTCTGACCCTGGCCCAGTGCATCATGGGAACAGGGCAGACCAAACTACCAAGCCAATTCTTATACTGGGAAGGAAACAAGCTTCCGGGGACCGGTTTCTGGCATTTCAGCCGTCTTCGGCCCGGCTTGCTTGAATCCTGATGGTGCAATGAGCAAGGGACTCACATCTGAGTATACCCTTCCACGCTTATGGTGGACAAAAATGATTCAGAAAAGGGGGTGGTGATGAACAGAGTGTCTAAATTAAGCAGACCACTCTTACCCAGTCCAAAGATCAGGGCTTGATCCATCACCGTTTTTTAGCTCACTGCACCATCCCAGCTCAGAACTTGGCTATATGCAAATTAGTCTGACCCTGGCCCAGTGCATCATGGGAACAGGGCAGACCAAACTACCAAGCCAATTCTTATACTGGGAAGGAAACAAGCTTCCGGGGACCGGTTTCTGGCATTTCAGCCGTCTTCGGCCCGGCTTGCTTGAATCCTGATGGTGCAATGAGCAAGGGACTCACATCTGAGTATACCCTTCCACGCTTATGGTGGACAAAAATGATTCAGAAAAGGGGGTGGTGATGAACAGAGTGTCTAAATTAAGCAGACCACTCTTACCCAGTCCAAAGATCAGGGCTTGATCCATCACCGTTTTTTAGCTCACTGCACCATCCCAGCTCACAACATGGCTATATGCAAATTAGTCTGACCCTGGCCCAGTGCATCATGGGAACAGGGCAGACCAAACTACCAAGCCGAATCTTATACTGGGAAGGAAACAAGCTTCCAGGGACCGGTTTCTGGCATTTCAGCCATCTTCGGCCCGGCTTGCTTGAATCCTGATATTGCAATGAGCAAGGGACTCACATCTGAGTATACCCTTCCACGCTTATGGTGGACAAAAATGATTCAGAAAAGGGGGTGGTGATGAACAGAGTGTCTGAATTAAGCAGACCACTCTTACCCAGTCCAAAGATCAGGGCTTGATCCATCACCGTTTTTTAGCTCACTGCACCATCCCAGCTCAGAACTTGGCTACATGCAAATTAGTCTGACCCTGGCCCAGTGCATCATGGGAACAGGGCAGACCAAACTACCAAGCCAATTCTTATACTGGGAAGGAAACAAGCTTCCGGGGACCGGTTTCTGGCATTTCAGCCATCTTCGGCCCGGCTTGCTTGAATCCTGATGGTGCAATGAGCAAGGGACTCACATCTGAGTATACCCTTCCACGCTTATGGTGGACAAAAAGGATTCAGAAAAGGGGGTGGTGATGAACAGAGTGTCTGAATTAAGCAGACCACTCTTACCCAGTCCAAAGATCAGGGCTTGATCCATCACCGTTTTTTAGCTCACTGTACCATCCCAGCTCAGAACTTGGCTATATGCAAATTAGTCTGACCCTGGCCCAGTGCATCATGGGAACAGGGCAGACCAAACTACCAAGCCAATTCTTATACTGGGAAGGAAGCAAGCTTCCGGGGACCGGTTTCTGGCATTTCAGCCGTCTTCGGCCCGGCTTGCTTGAATCCTGATGGTGCAATGAGCAAGGGACTCACATCTGAGTATACCCTTCCACGCTTATGGTGGACAAAAATGATTCAGAAAAGGGGGTGGTGATGAACAGAGTGTCTGAATTAAGCAGACCACTCTTACCCAGTCCAAAGATCAGGGCTTGATCCATCACCATTTTGTAGCTCACTGCACCATCCCAGCTCAGAACTTGGCTATATGCAAAATAGTCTGACCCTGGCCCAGTGCATCATGGGAACAGGGCAGACCAAACTACCAAGCCAATTCTTATACTGGGAAGGAAACAAGCTTCCGGGGACCGGTTTCTGGCATTTCAGCCGTCTACGGCCCGGCTTGCTTGAATCCTGATTGTGCAATGAGCAAGGGACTCACATCTGAGTATACCCTTTCACGTTTATGGTGGACAATAATGATTCAGAAAAGGGGTGGTGATGAACAGAGTGTCTGAATTAAGCAGACCACTCTTACCCAGTCCAAAGATCAGGGCTTGATCCATCACCGTTTTTTAGCTCACTGCACCATCCCAGCTAAGAACTTGGCTATATGCAAATTAGTCTGACCCTGGCCCAGTGCATCATGGGAACAGGGCAGACCAAAATACCAAGCCAATTCTTATACTGGGAAGGAAACAAGCTTCCGGGGACCGGTTTCTGGCATTTCAGCCATCTTCGGCCCGGGTTGCTTGAATCCTGATGGTGCAATGAGCAAGGGACTCACATCTGAGTATACCCTTCCACGCTTATGGTGGACAAAAATGATTCAGAAAAGGGGATGGTGATGAACAGAGTGTCTGAATTAAGCAGACCACTCTTACCCAGTCCAAAGATCAGGGCTTGATCCATCACCGTTTTTTAGTCACTGCACCATCCCAGCTCAGAACTTGGCTATATGCAAATTAGTCTGACCCTGGCCCAGTGCATCATGGGAACAGGGCAGACCAAACTACCAAGCCAATTCTTATACTGGGAAGGAAACAAGCTTCCGGGGACCGGTTTCTGGTATTTAGCCGTCTTCGGCCCGGCTTGCTTGAATCCTGATGGTGCAATGAGCAAGGGACTCACATCTGAGCAAGGGACTCACATCTGGAATTTCACGGCTGAAATGCCAGAAACCGGTCCCCGGTAGCTTGTCTCCTTTCTGGTGAAGAATTGGATTGGTAGTTAAGTCTGCCCTGTTCCCATGATGCACTGGTCCAGGGACAGACTGATTTGCTTATAGCCAGGTTCTGAGCTGGGATGGTGCAGTGAGATAAATAACGGTGATGGATCAAGCCCTGATCTTTGGACTGGGTAAGAGTGGTCTGCTTAATTCAGACACTCTGTTCATCACCACCCCCTTTTCTGAATCGTTTTTGGCCACTATAGGTGTGGCAGGGTATACTCAGACATGAGTCCCTTTCTCACTGCACCATCAGGATTCAAGCAAGCCGGGCCGAAGACGGCTGAAATGCCAGAAACCTGTCCCCCATAGCTTGTCTCCTTTCTGGTGAAGAATTGGCTTGGTAGTTTAGTCTGCCCTGTTCCCATGATGCACTGGGCCAGGGACAGACTGATTTGCATATAGCCAGGTTCTGAGCTGGGATGATGCAGTGAGATAAATAACGGTGATGGATCAAGCCCTGATCTTTGGACTGGGTAAGAGTGGTCTGCTTAATTCAGACACTCTGTTCATCACCACCCCCTTTTCTGAATCGTTTTTGGCCACTATAGGTGTGGCAGGGTATTATCAGACATGAGTCCCTTTCTCACTGCACCATCAGGCTTCAAGCAAGCCGGGCCGAAGACGGCTGAAATGCCAGAAACCGGTCCCCGGTAGCTTGTCTCCTTTCTGGTGAAGAATTGGCTTGGTAGTTTAGTCTGCCCTGTTCCCATGATGCACTGGGCCAGGGACAGACTGATTTGCATATAGCCAGGTTCTGAGCTGGGATGGTGCAGTGAGATAAATAACGGTGATGGATCAAGCCCTGATCTTTGGACTGGGTAAGAGTGGTCTGCTTAATTCAGACACTCTGTTCATCACCACCCCCTTTTCTGAATCGTTTTTGGCCACTATAGGTGTGGCAGGGTTTACTCAGACATGAGTCCCTTTCTCACTGCACCATCAGGATTCAAGCAAGCCGGGCCGAAGACGGCTGAAATGCCAGAAACCGGTCCCCGGTAGCTTGTCTCCTTTCTGGTGAAGAATTGGCTTGGTAGTTTAGTCTGCCCTGTTCCCATGATGCACTGGACCAGGGACAGACTGATTTGCATATAGCCAGGTTCTGAGCTGGGATGGTGCAGTGAGATAAATAACGGTGATGGATCAATCCCTGATCTCTGGACTGGGTAAGAGTGGTCTGCTTAATTCAGACACTCTGTTCATCACCACCCCCTTTTCTGAATCGTTTTTGGCCACTATAGGTGTGGCAGGGTATACTCAGACATGAGTCTCTTTCTCACTGCACCATCGGGATTCAAGCAAGCCGGGCCGAAGACGGCTGAAATGCCAGAAACCGGTCCCCGGTAGCTTGTCTCCTTTCTGGTGAAGAATTGGCTTGGTAGTTTAGTCTGCCCTGTTCCCATGATGCACTGGGCCAGGGACAGACTGATTTGCATATAGCCAGATTCTGAGCTGGGATGGTGCAGTGAGATAAATAACGGTGATGGATCAAGCCCTGATCTTTGGACTGGGTAAGAGTGGTCTGCTTAATTCAGACACTCTGTTCATCACCACCCCCTTTTCTGAATCGTTTTTGGCCACTATAGGTGTGGCAGGGTATACTCAGACATGAGTCCCTTTCTCACTGCACCATCAGGATTCAAGCAAACTGGGCCGAAGACGGCTGAAATGCCAGAAACCAGTCCCCGGTAGCTTGTCTCCTTTCTGGTGAATAATTGGCTTGGTAGTTTAGTGTGCCCTGTTCCCATGATGCACTGGGCCAGGGACAGACTGATTTGCATATAGCCAGGTTCTGAGCTGGGATGGTGCAGTGAGATAAATAACGGTGATGGATCAAGCCCTGATCTTTGGACTGGGTAAGAGTGGTCTGCTTAATTCAGACACTCTGTTCATCACCACCCCCTTTTCTGAATCGTTTTTGGCCACTATAGGTGTGGCAGGGTATACTCAGACATGAGTCCCTTTCTCACTGCACCATCAGGATTCAAGCAAGCCGGGCCGAAGACAGCTGAAATGCCAGAAACCGGTCCCCGGTAGCTTGTCTCCTTTCTGGTGAAGAATTGGCTTCGTAGTTTAGTCTGCCCTGTTCCCATGATGCACTGGGCCAGGGACAGACTGATTTGCATAAAGCCAGGTTCTGAGCTGGGATGGTGCAGTGAGATAAATAACGGTGATGGATCAAGCCCTGATCTTTGGACTGGGTAAGAGTGGTCTGCTTAATTCAGACACTCTGTTCATCACCACCCCCTTTTCTGAATCGTTTTTGGCCACTATAGGTGTGGCCTGGGTATACTCAGACATGAGTCCCTTTCTCACTGCACCATCAGGATTCAAGCAAGCCGGGCCGAAGACGGCTGAAATGCCAGAAACCGGTCCCCGGTAGCTTGTCTCCTTTCTGGTGAAGAATTGGCTTGGTAGTTTAGTCTGCCCTGTTCCCATGATGCACTGGGCCAGGGACAGACCGATTTGCATATAGCCAGGTTCTGAGCAGGGATGGCGCAGTGAGATAAATAACGGTGATGGATCAAGCCCTGATCTTTGGCCTGGGTAAGAGTGGTCTGCTTAATTCAGACACTCTGTTCATCACCACCCCCTTTTCTGAATCGTTTTTGGCCACTATAGGTGTGGCCTGGGTATACTCAGACATTAGTCCCTTTCTCACTGCACCATCAGGATTCAAGCAAGCCGGGCCGAAGACGGCTGAAATGCCAGAAACCGGTCCCCGGTAGCTTGTCTCCTTTCTGGTGAAGAATTGGCTTGGTAGTTTAGCCTGCCCTGTTCCCATGATGCACTGGGCCAGGGACAGACTGATTTGCATATAGCCAGGTTCTGAGCTGGGATGGTGCAGTGAGATAAATAACGGTGATGGATCAAGCCCTGTTCTTTGGACTGGGTAAGAGTGGTCTGCTTAATTCAGACACTCTGTTCATCACCACCCCCTTTTCTGAATCGTTTTTGGCCACTATAGGTGTGGCAGGGTATACTCAGACATGAGTCCCTTTCTCACTGCACCATCAGGATTCAAGCAAGCCGGGCCGAAGATGGCTGAAATGCCAGAAACCTGTCCCCGGTAGCTTGTCTCCTTTCTGGTGAAGAATTGGCTTGATAGTTTAGTCTGCCCTGTTCCCATGATGCACTGGGCCAGGGACAGACTGATTTGCATATAGCCAGGTTCTGAGCTGGGATGGTGCAGTGAGATAAATAACGGTGATGGATCAAGCCCTGATCTTTGGACTGGGTAAGAGTGGTCTGCTTAATTCAGACACTCTGTTCATCACCACCCCCTTTTCTGAATCGTTTTTGGCCACTATAGGTGTGGCCTGTGTATACTCAGACATGAGTCCCTTTCTCACTGCACCATCAGGATTCAAGCAAGCCGGGCCGAAGACGGCTGAAATGCCAGAAACCGGTCCCCGGTAGCTTGTCTCCTTTCTGGTGAAGAATTGGCTTGGTAGTTTAGTCTGCCCTGTTCCCATGATGCACTGGGCCAGGGACAGACTGATTTGCATATAGCCAGGTTCTGAGCTTGGATGGTGCAGTGAGATAAATAACGGTGATGGATCAAGCCCTGATCTTTGGACTGGGTAAGAGTGGTCTGCTTAATTCAGACACTCTGTTCATCACCACCCCCTTTTCTGAATCGTTTTTGGCCACTATAGGTGTGGCAGGGTATACTCAGACATGAGTCCCTTTCTCACTGCACCATCAGGATTCAAGCAAGCCGGGCCGAAGACGGCTGAAATGCCAGAAACCGGTCCCCGGTAGCTTGTCTCCTTTCTGGTGAAGAATTGGCTTGGTAGTTTAGTCTGCCCTGTTCCCATGATGCACTGGGCCAGGGACAGACTGATTTGCATATAGCCAGGTTCTGAGCTGGGATGGTGCAGTGAGATAAATAACGGTGATGGATCAAGCCCTGATCTTTGGACTGGGTAAGAGTGGTCTGCTTAATTCAGACACTCTGTTCATCACCACCCCCTTTTCTGAATCGTTAGTTACAAGGCAGCATTAAGTCATGTCAAGTGTATTAACACTGACTTTTAAATAAGGTAAAGCCCCTATCGACACAACGTCACTATAAGTGAAGTGGTGGTGGTGATAGGGGCTTGTAACTATGCCTCGTAGTGTGTAATACAACAATTCAGGATGCAATTCCATATTTTATGTGGAGAAAACTCAGAATATGAGGTTTACCGCATATAATAAATAGAGTAGACCACAGTATCGGTATTTAGCGGGTGCGGTAAATACTTAACTGTTTCCAGCCCTTCTGATTCAGGGCCCTAAACTCGTTTATAAAAGCTGGGGGATGATGGCCTAAACGCAGTATGCAAAGGTCTATGTCTCCTGAATTTGGAACTGGGCTAGGATCCTAAAACCGATTCAAGGAGGAGGACTGATTTGCAAAGCATCCTGTGCTAACTCTCCACATCTAACTCTCTCTCGCCATCATATACTCACCTCTGATTTAAGCACAAGAGAGTTGCTGTGTCAAAATATATATGTAAGGCTTGACATTTTCTGGGTAAATATGTAGGATTAGCAGGTTAAAATGCAGCAGCCTAATATATGGTATGTTACCATCTCAATATGTGATTCATCAGCCGTTACATAACATCTAAAAACGAAGTTCAACTTTGGCTTTTAAGATAGTTTATTCTTTCGTTTTTTGGGATTGCATCATGAACTTCAATTTTTTTTCAGATTTCGGTCTGTAGAAGTGTTTAGTGCAGGAGCAGATTATGAATTTGTAGTTGTGACCAGTCATGGTACTTTTATTGTCTGTATGTATTTAATTATGGCTTGGCTTTTTTAAGTAGATATAACTTTTGGACCTTGCCGCATATAGTAAATCTGTCAACTTTGAATTAATCCATTATGAGTACCCTTACAACGGCACCCACTTTGTTATGAACTTTCTTAACCTCTTAGCAACTCTTCCTCCACATGCAATTACCATATCTCCCATCACCCTGAAACACAAGTGAAGCACATACAAACCATAGGCCTCATTTATAAAAAATGACGCATCGCTGTTTGAAAGCAGCGATGCGTCACTTCTCAGTGCGCACTCCTTGCGACATTCCTGATGCGTCATATTTAAAGTACGACGCATCATGTCGCAAGGAGTTACAGATACGTCAGAAATACTGACGTATCTGTAAGCGCAAAAGTGACGCATTGCTGGAGTGTGTCACAAAAGTGACGCAACTCCAGCAATGCGTCCTTTCACATGGGTCAAGCCCCATGTGAAAGGACCTGTGTCAGTCTTACGCCTGCTGTGAGGCAGGCGCAAGATTTTGACGCAACTGCATTCTAGAAGTGACGCACTGAAATCTTATAGATTTCACTACGTCACTTCTACGACCCTTTCTTGCGCCGGAACACCCCCTCTGCATACATTATACCTGGCGCAGGTATAAAGTGACGCAGGGCTTTACAAAGTGACGCATCTATCTAGATGCGTTACTTTGTAAATATGGTGCAACAAGGCACATTTTTTACGCTGCTGTTGCGTCACAAAAAGTGACGCACTGGCGGCGTAAAAGTGACGCAGGGCCTCATAAATGAGGCTCCATGTGTTCTCATATATGGAGCACCAACCAACATGCTGCACATCCCTGCAAGCATGCATGCCTTTACAAACGCGGAGTTATAAGGCTGGGGGGAACACTAGCGACAGCAAACCATTCTATAAATAAGAATTCATAAACCACAATTAGTGTTCTGCAGCAAACTATGACAAAGCGCATTTTAATTACATTGTTGGTAATATATATCAAATTGAAACGTTTCAAAAACTATTGCATCAGTAAATTAGTCTTTTCATTGTATCTTTCGTGCCACAGAATTATTGTTTCAAATTTTAGAAATGTATCTTTATCAAAAGTTTATGCTTCTATGACACCCCAATTGTGTGTCTTTCGACCCTCCACTTGAAGAAGCGTGACACTGCTAGTCCCTAATGGCTTGTCCAGTGAGTTCACATGTGTACATTTTAGAGGCGTAGTTCAGGAACGTCGTGTGGAGGATCTCAGCTAATACAGATTCCGACACGTATCAAGGTTTTCTTCGTTTAATGAGCCCAAGGCAAAATGGCTTCCAAGGGTACTTGCATTACTAGCATAAGTCTATAATAATAATAAATAAAAAAAAGAAGTACCCAAATGATAAGCGGACAGCCAAGCTGGCAAGTGTTTATATCACTGGAGCAGGAATTAAACTAGAATACTAACTTTATTAGCCCAAGGATGGCACTGCATGTCATTACCAAGAGCCTTAGATCTGTTTTCTAACAGAACAAAATGAATTGTTCTACCCCTTTGTAGCCTGTACATAGGGTGAAGTCGGCCCAGTTGTGCTGTGCAAATCTTTTGTACAGTTTAGTTGGATGATTAACATTGGTAAGCACATGGCACATTTTTTGTCCTTGGCAGGAGTATTTATTAAAGCAACTGGACCTCCATACCATCAGTATTTTAATGCTATATTCAGGATACCCTAGTGACGCTTTTAACTCCTTCAACTATTCAAATGGCATTGTGGATCAAGGCTCACGGAGTTGGTCAGGTGGCAGCAGCAGTGAGGTGTAACAGTATAAGGCAGTACACCAGAAGGGCCCTTTAGGTAGGGAAAGCATTGAGAAGATAACAACAGAGGGATGCCAATGACAAGAGTCCACGTTTATGGTTGATTTCTACCACGAACGCTGTGTGTTCCTGTGACAAGACCTTTTGTGTATGATACACCGTGAATCTCTGTTGACAATAGTGCAAAAGTTTGTTGTTGTTTTACTACTTAAGGTCCCCACACGGGTGCTGCACCTCAGGTTTAGGTTCTAAAAGTTATACACGTCTGAGACCTTGCACTTCAGTCCCCTCGTTCTGCCCCTTTAAATTGGAGGTGCAGTGAAAAAACAGCCTAGAGTTAGTCTAGGTCAGGCGTCTCCAAAAAGTAACTTGTCAGCTACCAGTAGCTCTCCTCTTATCTATAAGTAGCTCTCCTGGGTTCAGTTAAGTCTACTAATATAGAATATTTAGCTGAGTTGAAGTGATATATGTATAGAGAGGAGTTGGCCTAACGGCAAGGGCAGGTGACCTCGAATCTGGGGAACTGGGTTAGGGTCTCGGCAATGACGCTGAACATCCTGTGATTCGGGGCAAATCACTTAATCTCCCTGTGCCTAACAAGAATGAATGTGTGTCTTCATGTAATGTAACTGGTGCTATGTAAAGCGCTCTGATACCCAATTCGGGTCAAGTTCGCGCTATATAAAACTCTAAAAATACATAAATAAAATATATACCAAAATTGAAAAGCGCATATTTGAGATGAAAACGTGTATTTTCACAACGCATAAGATGATGTTAGGAGAAAAAGGGTTGAATTTCTAAAATATATTCTAAGCTATTGTTTGAGTGATAAATCATGATGCATTGGTGAGACCTATTACTCATATTCTGATCTTGGTGCCAGGGTGATTACAGCTATGACTGTCATATATTACCTATGTAGAGGCATTTCAAATTGATAATGCTCTTTACTTTACTGCAGGCAACCTTGCCAGATGCGTTGATGTGAATACTGCTGACAGTCTTGGATGTGGTGGTCATTACTACATCAGTAATATTAGTATTTCAGGATGGCTTTTAATTGAACATAAGTAGCTCTTATTACAAAAAAGGATGGAGACCCCTGGTTTAGGTACTTGAGTTTTAGCACATGGCAGTCCTGTCTTCAATGATGGGATTCCAAAGTGTCTGCCTCCAGAGGCTAGTTTTCTTTGTCTCTATGATTGGCCTCTCTCTGGTGGTGCTTGTACTTTTCTACTCTTTCTTATTAACTTTACTGCGTTGTGGGACCTAAATAGTCCCCTGGAATAGTACCAAAATATTGTCTGCAACAATACCATTGCCAAAGTATTAAGTACTAAAAGATTGACAAGATAAGTTTATGTATGTAAATATGGATTTACTATACTTAATTTCACATGTGACTACCTAGACCAAATATATATATATATATATATATATATATATATATATATATATACTAGCAGCCCGTCCCGACGTTGTCCGGGACCAAAAAGGCTGCTTCAGGGCCCCCTCCCGCAGAAGAGTTGTCTGTGCAAGTCCTGGCCCTGTTCAACTGATTTGGCCCACTTGTGTTATTTTTTTAATTCGTATGTATTGTTTTCCGCGTGTTATGTTGTCCGCAAGATGTGAGGAAAGTGTCGTGTCACCTGTTTAATGTTTTTTTTTTCTTTCGAAGGCTCTTTCCGTGTGTTCGTTTTTGTATCCCTTCAAAGAAGTTTCCCTTTCATTTTGTCAATTGTGTGGTTAAGTCCTGGCAGTGCTCGAGTGATTATGGGCAGTTGTGTTATTTTCGTTATTCGTATGTCTTATTGTAAGCGTTTTATCTTGTCCGCAAGATGTGAGGAAAGTCTTGTGAATGCGCAGTCGATTGCGTTTCTCCATTAAGAAATGTCGTTTTTTTTTGTTCGTGTTTACCCCCCTGTGACGTCGTTGGTCAATGGCCAATGGTGAAAGAATTTTTTTTTTGGGTAAGCCGAAGTCGTGTGTGTGTTTTCTTTAGTGCGTTGTGATTGGTGTAGTATGCGATTAATCCTGCCCCCTGTGTGGCATCATTTGACACTCCTCGTCGATGGAAGGCCCGCCCGGTTTTTAATGCGAAGGCGTCAATGTTGTCTGGGTAACTGCAACGAATGTGTGTATATTTCTTATAGCCCGCACCTCTGCTGTTTTTGTATATTGGTGTTACCGCGCTGTATGTGTGAATTTAAATTCATTGAAAGCGCATTTCCGCTGTATGTGTTGGGATTTGCAAATGTTTGTTAGAAATTAATTGAAAGCGCATTTCCGCTCTATGTCTGCATATTGTGCGTTCTAAATTCAGTGAAAGCGCATTTCCGCTCTATGTGTGCATATGTAAGTGTGTTGTGAAGTCGCTTGGCCTATGTTTGTTATTTGCACTTGGCACGGCCCTGTAAACGCCCACATTTGTTGTTTGAGACGCCCACAACCACGCCCCCAAGGCACTACTTTACCACTTTTGGCGTTTTTGCTTTTTTAATGTATATGGTGTACATATCTATAGCCTATGTCCTTCTGCTACATCTCCCCTTTCAAATGGTGTATTGGGTGTAGTGATTGGTGCATTACTTTTGTAGTTTACCTGGCTCAAAGGGTTGTGTTCTCTCTTTATAATAGTAGTATAGATATATATATATATATATATACTAGCAGCCCGCCCCGACGTTGTCCGGGAGCAATCATGGCTCAGGGCCCCCGCCCGCCCTGACGTTGTGCAGTATTATGCGCAGAACATACTCGCATGGGCCGGCCGCACCCCACCACCGAGTCATCGTGGCTGGACTGGTGGTTCAACTTTAATCAACAACGGCGGGCCAATTACCTCCCCAGTCAGCGCGACTGAGCGCGACCCAGTGCTGGCTCGACCCGACGACGACATTGGTTGAGCATTGAGGACTGACTGCTGGCAGCACGGCAGTGCTAGTAGTAGTGTGTGTGTACCAGTACCGGCGGCAAGACCAGCTGCAACACCAGGTGAGGTGGCTGTCAGGCCTGGCCCAGTGCAGTGCCTGAATGATCAATCCTCTCACTCTGATGAATAATAATATGTTCCGCGTGGGCGTGCCCTTACTTCTGTGTTGCTGGCCCTGCACGGTGCATGTGCGACTGACTTAGTCATTTGGGCGGGATTTCGGGTTGGGGCTGTACGGCAGGCGGCAGCAGGTGTGCACAGATTTCATATTACGCATTGCCACGCCCCAACATACCCACACGGGATGGCCATACACCACCACCGACCGAGTCTCATCTCGCCACTGCCGGCTAGAACCAGCGCGACCCAATGACGATGTTCAAGTTGGCACTGAAAACTCAGGACTGAGGACTGGCAGCAGAGCTGTAGTAGTAGCAGCCACTACTTGACTACTAGTCAATACGGTCGGTACCACCACGGCAACAGCACCAGAGGCAGAACTAGTACCAGGTGAGGCAGGCAGGCTGGCCGGCCTAGTGTGCCCTGGCTGCCCCTAATCTGTTAATAAAGCAGCAGCCTAACGTACCGCATTGCACTGTGTGCAGTCAGTTTGTGCACCGGGGGGCCGCCCGGATGTTTTGATTGAAAATGATTTTTTTAATCAACTTCAGACTAAATGGTCAGGTCAGATCTCAGATACCGCCAGTCAGGCCTTTCCCACACCAGGGTCCAGGACACTGACACACAAGGCAGGGATATCCCCGCTTCAGCGCTTCTGTTGACACTGCTCTCTTGTCTCTTCATTAAAAACCCCTGGCCTTCCTGATTCAAAAAAACAGAATCCGTCAGACTCAGTCACTCCGAGCAATAATGTTTGGGGCCAGCCGCCAGGGAATATAAAATGAAGATCTCACTTTAAGGGGATGATGATGCTACTGTACATGCGGGCTCCCCTGCACACACCACTTTCTGTGGTTTTTAGATCTTCTTTCATCTTTTGAGCTGGTCTCCAGGGTATAAAATCAACTTAGATAAATTGGAGGCATTACATTTAACACTGGGGGACGAAATAAAAAGTGGTTTTGTTAAGAACTTCACTCCCTTTCAGATGGGCAGGGCTAAGTCCTCTATTAAATACCTAGGTGATAAAATACGTAAAATTCCAGGGGAGCTTTTCTCTGTAAACCTAGACTGGCTCCCCCTTCAACCACTAGCAGACCTAATGAAGAACCTGGAGGTACAGGGAAATTTGATTCTCGAATGTACTGGTCGAATAAACACATTAAAGATGTCCATTCTTCTGTGCCTCCTCTATATATTTCAAGCACTGCGGATATGGCTCAACAGAGCATACTCTCTGATCTTGGCTGCTGCAGCCACTAACACACTTTATCTGGAGAGGTAGAGCATCATGGATTACGCAGAAGGTCTGACTCACTCTTGATTCAACAAAGGGAAAGGGGGGCGAGGGTTGTCACAGAGCTTAGCATTCCCATTATTACGCAGACACCCAGGCAGCTACCGAATGTTGTAGAATGGTCAGGGTCCATGTTAGAATCAGAAAAGAACAGGTATAGTTACCTGCCCTCTCTTGGATCCTAGGTGGCTAAGTAAGGAACATCGACCACCCCGAATGTCTGGGAGTTACTCCCATGAGTACCACGTTGAAAACATTTGACTGCTAGTGCTATGTTACTGCAAGGGGGTCGGTGACAGACTCGTCACAGGCAGCACACTGCACCCACATGGCCTAGTCCTACCATAGAAAGTCAAGTCTTTAGACTTTATCGCAGGAGTAGTGGTCAGATGATTTCTGATTACAGGGGTGGCTGCTCCAAAGACTATTTTGCCATGTGACGTTTATTTTGACCTCCCCAAAAAAGAACACATATTATGCCCAGCTTCATGACTGCATCACTTATCCCATTTTTCATGCCACACAGCCACCAGAGACAAAACCTCATTCAAAACACTTTTCCCTAAGCTGAAGAGTCCTAGAGGCACCATTTCTAATCTCTATCGAATTTTTCTGTCATTGAATGCTCCCACCTTCCACAATATGCACATAATACAGCATGCAAATGTGCTTTGGGGAAACAGATTACATTGCAGCAATGAGAACAACTAGGAAGGGCTAGCCACTGATCTTTCATGTCAAACTGAGGCAGGGAAATTCATTACAAAGTATGGTACGGGTGGCATCACACACCCCATACCTGGGGGTTAATGAAGCTTATTTATGCCTCTACTTTCTTAACTTCCTTATTACTACCAGCCCCAGAAGCAAGAGAGAGGTGAGGTGAAGTCAGAATAACTTAGAAGATGATAGGGAAGGGAGGAAAGGGTGAGAAGCAGAGAGAGAGACAGAGGTAAAGAGGGATGAGCTGTGAGGTCACATACCAAGAGAGAGACGACAGAGCAAGAGCTGGCTGAGGAGAGAAGGAAATATATACAGAAAGACAGGGTGTTGAGAGGGACCGTGCATTGAAATGTACTGGCTTTGCTGATAAATTAAATAAAATCAATTTGATTACTATACGTTTATTTATTAATTTTCACTTGACAAACATTACGCTGCGAAATCTTTGGAATGTGTAACAAGTTTTTATGTCAATAACAGATGATTTTATTATTTATTGAAAATTATTTTCGTTTTCTCCTATCTTTATCGTTGGCTGCCCATCCATTTTTTTAATCAGTTATAATTAAAAAAAAAAGTAATGAAATGCTGCATCGGAATGAACTAGGTCCTGGAACTACCTTTTTCAGTTTCCTCCTAAGATATTCCAATAGACATAAGTTAACAAACCTACAATTACTTATTTTATTGCACCATGGTAATTTTACAAAATTCTTTTAAATTTTTATAGTGAAAGATTCATCCATTGCCACCTCACATTTTGATGCAACATATTGTACTTGAAACGATTATCCTACAACGCCACTGCATTATAGTATTTACGACACATTTTACTAATTTAATTTTAGCTCCCCCTCCTCTTCCAGGAGATGTTTCTGGTGATATTAAGAGAAAATATTACACTACATCAACCTTCATATCAATGCTGTATCGCTGTCACCTACGAATACAAAACTGTATGCAAAAGAGAATAGGTTTAGGATTATGGCACATATCAGTAAGGAATGTTGATTACACATACAAGAAAAAGCAAGAACCGAGCCTATGTTTTTTACTAGTTATACATGTCATGATAAAAGCACATTAATACTGTCTAGTCATACTATCCATAAATATGGGATTTACATGCTTAACACGTTATCTTTTCTACCCATGCATGTCTAAAAAGACTCCCATACAGTGGATAGTGCACTGCTTAATTTGAGCTGGTGTTTTCCGGTGCTCGCCACTGGCACTTAATTGTCATCACCAGTACCTACGACAGTCTCCCACATGGTGGTGCTGTTTTTTTAAAATTCAGGGATGAGCACACCTGTTGTTTAATAATTCAATATACATTAAGAATGACTTATACCTGCTGTCGAAGCCACACTTTTAACTTTGGAGTCCTGAAATTGTCAGGATTGTCACACTTGTAGGAATGTGACGTATTAGTTATGCTGTTACTGTACATGACAACAGCAATGGGCAGTGCAAGCGGATGTGCCCTGCTGATTAGAGAACCAGCACTTCATTTTTTACAAATTAAGCACTGATTGGACCAGTTCCGTTTCTGCCTTTGGCATATGTTAGAATAGACAAAGGCAGTTTGGGGGAAAAGTGACAGCAATTCTCCAAAGGTGTCCTTCATAAGCATTTCCAGACCTACCCCAGTCAAAGTGCTTAGGTCATTGCCACCACAGTGCACAATTATGAGGTCAGGGTGTTGGAGATGCAAAAAGGGTTTAACCAATGGCAATAATTGGTGCCACTTTAATCCTCTCTGTCCAATCCATTTAATGTTTACATTTGGCAAAACTATGTCTTTGTCAATGCCTCTGTTTTCTGCATACCTATGGCTTCAGAAAATATAGCTGTGTCACACAATTCACACTCTAAGCATCTTGAAAGGAGGTCTTGATGTACTCAGATGGTCTCTGTAAATGAAATGGCAGTTTGAAAACTAAGATTTTTCTAAAATGGTGGATATGATGCAGTTTTGAAAAAAGAAAAGACATGATTGGCTGTTTGAGAACCTTCTAGACTGAAAAGTAGAGTGCATGTTTCTGTTTTTTAAAAGCATGTTTCTTATTGGTTAACAAAAACGGTTTGAAAGGAACATTACATAGGATAAGGTGATATTTGGAAAAGTCAAGTACACTTGCTGTTTGGATTAGCAGCATTGTGTGCTGAACTTGTGACCTGTGTGCTCAGTTGAGTGTTCCATGAACTGTTACTATGGTAACAGGCAGTAAGCAGATTGGGGGTAGGGTTCAAACTTACGTCAATTGGAAAGGGTTGAAATGTGTAACCAATAAAAATGTGTGTTAGCTTTTGAATTAATGTGGGAAGCAATGTGATTTGATATTTACATGTATATGTGTGTAGAATGAGAGGGAACGTTTGTCATTTTTTGGTTTTGCTAAGAGCAGTGCAGTACAGAGATTCTGAATAAGAAAATCTGGTGTGTGACTGACATACTTCTTAATCTACAAATCAATTTGAAAGGTGCGTTATTAATTTGTGAGGGGTTGTATGTGGTGTATTTGTTTTTAATAAGGTTAATGTGTTTCTCCTGGTAAAGTCCAGGGAGTAGTCTTGCTTGCCTAGAATCACACTGTGAGTCTGTGTGCATTTGGGAACCATTGTGAGAGAAGTATTTGGTAACTTCATGTTTTTGCTGACAGATAACTGCTTTAAAACCTGTCATGTTGTAAAGTTTTAGTAGCATTAGAAGCCAGTCATTGCTTATGCATTTGCAAAATTAGTGAGGCTTTCAGACTAAAGTGCAGTACTAAAATATGTGGAATGTGTGCAGTCTCCTTACCTCTTCCAGACTAGTAAATGTGTTTTGGTAAAGTCCAAGTGATAGTCTTGCTTGTCTAGAATCACACTGTGCATCTGTGTGCATTTGGGAACCATTGTGATAGAAGAATTTGGGTACTTCATGTCTTTGCAGACACATAACTGCTTAAAAACCTATTTTGTTCTCAAGTTTTGGTACAATTAGAAACTAGTCATTGCTTATGTATGTGAAAATGAGTCAGGCGTCCATACTGAAGTGCAGTACTAAAATATGTGGAATGTGTGCAGTCACCTTACCTCTTCCAGACTAATAAATGTGTTTTAGTAAAGTCCAAGGGATACTCTTGATTGTCTAGAATCACACTGTGAGTCTGTGTGCATTCGGGAACCATTGTGAGAGAAGCATTTGGGTACTTCATGTGTTTGCAGACACATGACTACTTAAAAACCTATCCTGTTGACAAGTTTTGGTAGAATTAGAAACCAGTCATTGCTTATGCATTTGCAAAAGGAGTCAGGCTTCCACACTAAAGTGCAGTATTAAAACATGTGGAATGTGTGCAGTCATATTACCTCTCCCAGACTAGTAAATGTGTTTTGATAAAGTCTAAGGGATAGTTTTGATTGTCTAGAATCACACCGTGAGTCTGTGTGCATTTGGGAACCATTGTGAGAGAAGCATTTGGGTACTTCATGTGTTTGCAGACACATGACTGCTTAAAAACCTATCCTGTTGAAAAGTTTTGGTAGAATTAGAAACCAGTCATTGCTGATGTATTTGCACAATCAGTCAGGCTTCTACACGAAAGTGCAGTTCTAAAATATGTGGAATGTGTGCAGTCATCTTACCTCTTCCAGACTAGTAAATGTTTTTCGGTAAAGTCCAAGGGATACTGTTGCTTGTCTAGAATCACACTGTGAGTCTGTGTGTATTTGGGAACCATTGTGACAGAAGCATTTGGGTACTTCATGTTTTTAAAGACACATAGCTGCTTAAAAACTTATCCTGTTCTCAAGTTGTGGTAGAATTAGAAACCAGTCATTGCTTATGTATTTGCAAAATGAGTCAGGTTTCCACACTAAAGTGCAGTATTAAAATATGTGGAATGTGTGCAGTCACCTTACCTCTTCCAGACTAGTAAATGTGTTTGATAAAGTCCAAGGGATAGTTTTGCTTGTCTAGAATCACACCGTGAGTCTGTATGCATTTGGGAACCATTGTGAGAGAAGCATTTGGGTACTTCATGTGCTTGCAGATACATAACTGCTTAAAAACCTATGCTGTTCTCAAGTTTTGCTAGAATTAGAAACCAGTCATTGCTTATGTATTTGAAAATGAGTCAGGCTTCTACACTAAAGTGCAGTACTGAAATATGTGGAATCTGTGCAGTCACCTTACTTTTTCCAGACTAGTAAATGTGTTTTGATAAAGTCCAAGGGATAGTCTTGCTTGTCCAGAATCACACTGTGAGTCTATGTGCATTTGGGAACCATTGTGAGAGAAGCATGTGGGTACTTCATGTGTTTGCAGACACATAACTGCTTAAAAACCTATCCTGTTCTCAAGTTTTGGTAGGATTAGTCATTGCTTATGTATTTGCAAAATGAGTCAGGCTTCTATAGTAAAGTGCAATGTGCAATGTGTGCAGTCACCTTACCTCTTCCAGAGAAATACATGTTTTTTGGTAAAGTCCAAGGGATAGTGTTGCTTGTCTAGAATCACACTGTGAGTCTGTGTGCATTTGGGAACCATTGTGAGAGAAGCATTTGGGTACTTCATGTCTTTGCAAGTATCCAAGTACTCATGTCCTCTAACCACCTACACACTTGTGTTTCAGGCCCACAATTCCCCAGTCAGTAATCATACACTGCTGCAAACACCTTGTTGCTCCTCTAGTGACCCTTTCAGCACCATGACTAATCCATTCACTGAAGTAAAACTCAACCAATTATAAATTCACCCAGTGTCTCTCCTTGTACTACTCCAATCATTCAGTCAGTATCCATGTACTCATGCAGCAAGCCAGGCCGTAGGACATGGACTGCTTCAAACTCCTATGCACTATGCATGTAGTGCTCCAACCACCTTTACACTTGTGTTTCAGGCTTACAATTGCCCAGTCAGTATCCACACACTCCAGCAACACACTTTGACTGCTCTTGCAATCTCGTAGTGACCCTTTCAGAACCATGTACTATTCCATTCACAAAGTAAAACTCACCCAATTATAATTTTACCCAGTGTCTCTCCTTATAGTACTGTAATCATTCAGTCAGTATCCATGTACTCATGCAGCGAGCCAGGACTAGGGACATGGACTGCGTCAAACTCCTATGCGCTATGCATGTAGTGCTCTAACCACCTTTACACTTGTGTTTCAGGCCTACAATTCCCCAGTCAGTATCCCTACACTGCTGCAAACACCCTGTTACTCCCCTTGCACTCCTCTAGTGACCCTTTCAGCACCATGTACTAATCAATTTACTGAAGTGAAACTCAACCAATTATAAATTCAACCAGTGTCTCTCCTTGTACTACTCTAATCATTTAGCCAGTAACCATGTACTCATGCAGAAAGCCAGGCCTTAGGACATGGACTGCTTCAAACTCCTATGCACTATGCATGTAGTTCTATAACCACCTTTACACTTGTGTTTCAGGCCTACAATTTCCCAGTCAGTATCCATAGACTCCTGCAAACACTCTTTTACTCCTCTTGTACTCTTTAGTGACATTTTCAGCACCATGTATTACTCCATTCACTGCAGTAAAATACAAACAATTATAAATTCACCCAGTGTTTTTCCTTGTAGTACTGTAATCTTCCAATCAGTACATAAGTACTCATGCAATGATCCAGGGCCTTAGCACTTGGACTGGTACAAACTCATATGCACAATGCATGTTCTCCTCTAACCACCTACACACTTGTGTTTCAGGCCTACAATTCTCCAGTCAGTATACATACACTGCTTCAAACACCCTGTTACTCCCCTTGCACTCTTCTAGTGACCCTTTCAGCACAATGTATTAATCTATTCACTGCAGTAAAACACAACCAATTATAAGTTCCCCCAGTGTCTCTCCCTATAGTACTCTAATCATTCAATCAGTATCCAAGTACTCATGCAGTGAGCCGACCCTTAGGACATGGACTGCTTGAAACTACTATGCACTATGCATGTAGTCCTTTAACCACCTACACACATGTGGTTCAGGCCTACAATGCCCCAGTGAGTATCCATACATTCCAGCACACACCCTGTCACTGCTGTTGCAATCCTATAGTGACCCTTTTAGCACCATTTACTAATCCATTCACTGAAGTAAAATTAAACCAATTATAAATTCACCGAGTGTCTCTCCTTATACTACTCTAATCATTCAGTCAGTATCCATATACTCATGCAGCGAGCCAGGCTTTAGGACATGGGCTGCTTCAAGCTTCTATGCACTATGCATGTAGTTATCTAACCACCTACAAACTTGTGTTCCAGGCCTACAATTCCTCAGTCAGTATCCATACACTGCTGCAAACACCCTGTTACTCCCCTTGCTATCCTATACAGTTATGTATACACCCTGAATTACATTTTCAGTTAGTGATGACAAAAGAAAGTGGTTAAATCGTTTTAATATAGAATGGGTTTGTATAGTAATAGAAAAGTATAATTTATAAATGTATTAAAATACATTTATTTATGTTTATTTTTCACAGATATTGTTTATCATCAATAAAATAAAGTTATCATGCCTGAAAAATCAAGAAAGAGAAAAGGACAGCTAAAGGACAATTATTTGAAGAAAATTCAACAACAAGTTTTGAATGACCAACATTATGTGGGTAAAAAGAAAAAATCTTCCGGTAAGACAACAAAGGAATTCATTAAAAAACTTTCAAAGCCTAAAAACAGGGTGCAGAATGTGCAAACCACTGAGAATGGTTCAACCAGAAAAAAGAATATGAATAACAGGAAAGGAAAAAAAGTAAATTTACAGTCAAAAAATTCAATGTATGGTAAAAGAAGGCAAAATCAGTATAAAGAAATCTGTATAAATTCTTTTTATAATAGAGTGGTTGTTAACTTGGTCAAAGATGTGAAAAAATATTTAAAAAGAGCACTATTTTATAAAAAGAAGAAGCGTATTGAATCCATTGTTCAAAAGGCTTTTGAAGTAAAAAGGAAACTATTCATTTTAGTTTTAAACAGAATTCGATCAGCAGATAAACCAATCCATTTAATGAAGGCCAAAAGTAAGGGAAAAAGAGTAATTAACAAAACTAATTTTTGTGATTTTTTTGGGGGGGGGGTGAATGGAAACACAGTTCAAGTTCATAGCCTTTCTTTAATGAAGAGAGTTATTTTCAGACCAATGATTTATTGCATGCACTTAATACCAGTGGTCGAGCTTATGAGGTTAGAAATGGTTGTCCAGTTGAGAAAGAGAAAATGGTTACCAGAAATGCAGAAGAAGTATTTGTAGTGTACAACAAGAATCTATTGATATTTTACACAATTTCTTACAACAATACAGTAAAAAAAGTGTTAAACAAAAGATTAAGATGTTGCAAGGACTAGACCCTTGCAGAGTAAGAAAAATACTGGTTTGCAAGGTCATTCTCTGGCTTGTCTTTCTAGAAAAGTATGTCAAAGTGTTTTTCATCATTTCAGGATGTTAGCAGTACATCATTCTTAAATGCGGAAGTTAGTCAGAAGATTGTATTATGCAAAAAGTCCAGCACTACAATTAAATGATTAGAACAGTGCTCTTTTACGTGGGTCAGTATTGATGTGAAGAAGGTTTGTGATGAAATTGAGTATTGTTACTTTGGTCCTGAACAAGAGAGTGCAGAAACTTAGACATTGATAGAAGAATATGTTGAAGAGAATGTGCAATATACTACTACAAAAAATTTTGAGGAACAAATTACAAAGTTTAAGGTGATTTCAGGTGAAAGGCCAAATTATTCTTGTATTTGTTGTTGGTGAACTCACTATAAAAATCAGACTAGGACTGTTGATCTGTATTTAAAAAGTAAAAGAGTAAATAATGATATGTGGAAGGAATTTGCAACTTATTTGTTGGTAGAGAATTGTTTTGATTTGAGTTCTGAGCAGCGTATTTGTAAATATTTTTATAATAAATTAGATGAGAATAAAATGCCCGCTAGAGCTGTCCATAATAATTTTTGATTTGGTAACTATTCCTCCAGAACTGATAGATTTAAATACCTATGAGTCTATTCTCATTCAATGTGTGCACCCATTTCAGGCTATTGTTCGTATGGAGCCTAAAACAGGTAAATTGCCTCCTTCAGATTTACAGAGAGGATTAAAATGAAGAGTTGTATATTTAACAATAATAATAATAATAATAATAATAACAAGTTTATAAAGCGCCTGGTTACACAAAAAACTGTGTGTCCCCGCGCTATGTAGACAAAAGGATCTAACCAGCTCCAGAATATACAATAACGACCGGAGCACGGGGTACTGCACGTTATTTTGGAAACAGATAAGTTTTCAATGTATTCCTAAATCTCATCTCCGATGGTTCCATGCGGAGTTCAATTGGTAGCGAATTCCATTGTTTACTGGCCAGGTACTTAAATGATCGCCCACCCATCCTAGCTAGGCGGATGCGAGGAACCTGAAAGAGCATACTGCCAAGGGATCTCAGATGTCGCTTTGGCCGATACATGGTCAGTAATTTTTGGAGATATGCAGGCCCCTTACCCTGCGCGATGCGATGGGCCAGACACATAGTTTTAAACGTAATGCGCTCACGAATAGGAATCCAATGAAGCGTGGCCAGGTCACGGCTATCTGATTACATCCTAGAGAGATTTAGTGCCAGCCTAGCTGCCGCATTCTGTACCCATTGTAATCGTTGAAGTCCTTTTTTGCTCAGTCCCGTGTACAGCGCGTTGCCGTAGTCTAAGTGCGGCGCAACCAGAGTATGAATCAAGGTTCTCCTGCTAGTTGCGGGTAGTAAGTCCAAGATTTTACGCAGGCTTTTTAAGATGCCATAGCACTTTCCAGCAACCCCTCTGGTGTGGTGTTCATAGGACAGGTTGACATCTAATTTGAACCCCAGGGTATTCACTTGCTCCAAGGGGTAAGGAGTGGGCCCTAAGTCTGATGGCCACCACGCCGAGGACCAGATGCAAGGTGCTTTCCCTATCACAAGAAGCTCGGTTTTACTAGCGTTAAAACGCAAGCAATTGTTGTTCAGCCAGCTAGCAAGCATTCCAAGACAGGCCGAAAAATTAGCTGCAGCCTCTTCTGGGGGCTGGGATAGTGTCACCACCAATTGGGTGTCATCCGCATAGGACACTATCTCCACCCCATAGGCTTCCACCAACTTGGCAATGGGTTCCATATACAGGTTGAATAAAGTAGGGCTCAAAATAGAGCCCTGTGGAACACCTTGCCTTAGAGATCGTACTTCCGATGTATATGGGGGGCAGCAAACTTGAAATCTTCTATCTACCAGGAACGAGGATAGCCACTCGTAGGCCGGCCCCTCGATCCCCGCTTCCCTGAGGCGGGAGAGTAGTATGGGATGCGAAACAGTGTCAAAAGCCACGCTGAGATCTAATAACAGCAGCGCAGCCGTCCTCCCTTCATCAACTCTCCCGCGCAACAGTTCCGTCGAGAAGAGCAGAGCCGATTCAGTGGAATGGTTAGCCCTAAAGCCGGACTGTGAGGGGTGCAGAAGTTGACCCTCTTCCATATATTTCACCATCTGACCATTCACGATCTTCTCTACAACTTTGGCACAGAAGAGTAGGAGTGAGATGGGTCGGAAATTATCCAAGTGGGCAAGACTGAGATTGGCTTTTTTTTTAATGGGGATAACCTGCGCTATTTTCCAGTGTTGCGACACATAGCTAGCTGGAAAGATAGTTTAGCCATGTTGCTTATATGATCGATAAGGAGTTCAGCCTGCTTCATAAAAATTTTAGGCTGAGCCACATCTTTGGGGGAGCCAGATTTAATACTGTGAACTAACTTAATCAGCTCAGGGTTTTCAGGAACTGTGAACTGGTTAAGGCAGGCTTTACTTGTCCGTCTCTCATCCCTAATTTGTTCTGTGGATGCCATTTCTGCTCTAATAGGGAAGGATTTATATATAATTTCAACTTTTTGGACAAAGAAGTCTGCAATCGCCTCACAAGTATCTATAGAGTGGACCTCCGGGGTTAGAGTCCTCTCTAGTGAGGTAAATTTACCTCTAGATTTAAAGAAAAATATTGAAACTATTGGTGTAGAGTGTGTAGGAAATGAACCACTAGTTATTCTAGTTAATGGCGTGCCTTCTAAAAGTAAGAAAATCTGTCAGGAATTAGTGGATGTTAGGAAAGTGCAAAAGGCAACTTTGTTGTCTGATAAAAAACAATGATTAATATAAAAATGTGTATATGGGAGAAGAAGAAAGACTTTTAGCAGAAGATACTGAAACGCCAAGTGGACACATTGAAAAAGTGGACATGTCCAGGAGTGAAGAAATCTATGAACATTACAGTGTACATCCACTTCATTCAAAATATGTGATGGGGAATACTATTGAGTTATTCCAAATGAAAAAAGCAAAGGGAAGTCCCATGAGTGTATGGGAAGAAAGCTTGGAAGCTTGTTGTTTAAAGAGTTGAATATCAATGGCCTGGTAATCGAAAATGTGAAATCATATAAATACCTTGGGATCATGTTCGATGATGCACTGATATTTAGACAACATTTTAACAATCTTGAAGCCAGGGGCTACTCTCTTGCATTTGCTTTTAGGAAATTAAGAGACAAATTAGTATGCCCTAATTATGATCATTTGATGAAGGTGATGAGAGCAAAGTTAATTCCATCTTTGGACTATTGTTCAATCATCTTTAGGGGCAAAGACGCGAAAGTGCTCGACGATATAGAAACTAGAACTTATAAAGCTGTTTTTAAAATCCCTAAATATATCAGTTGAGCAAACATAAGACTGGAATTTGGACTGAAAAAACAATTTGTGGCGCGTCAATCAGCATTTTTGAAGTCCTTAATATCATTAGCCCGCTCGGAGGAAGGATCTTTAGCAAAGCTATGTTGGCTAGAAATTTCAGAGGGGGAATACTTAAAAAACTGGCAGCTGTACCTAAATGAATGCTTATGTAATTTTGATTGCTCTAATTTAGAAGATGAAATGAGGAGTAAAGTAGTTTTTAAAAAAGAAATGAATAAAATGGCGCACTGCTAACAATTATAGCTGACAAGGAGGAATGAAGGAAAAAAAATCATTTCTGGACAATTGCTAATTCCTTTGGTAGGCTGTCGCCTCAACCCTATTTGGCATATCATTTAAAACCTAGGTTTAAGAATAAATTCATGCATTTAAGGTTGGGAAGATATCCGACAAAGGTTGGCATACCAAAATGGGAGAATCAATGGTCATCGAGCATTTGCAGGCTTTGTAGGCAAAGGGAGGAAACAATAACTCATATAGTAACCTTATGCCCAGCTTTGGCAGACGCTCAGAAGTCCATCCTAAAACCGATCTTTAATGAACTAGGAATTAGAACATGTAGGCAAGCAATTATTATCTGTTTGAGTGGGGCCAATATTAAATTTACTTATTGTTTTGTTAAATTTATCATTATTGCAGAGAAGAAACTAAAAGTAGTAGAATGGGTAAATAACTGTATTGCGATATAAAATACTTAAGAAACATAATTTAAGATTCATTGGAGGCAAAGTGTTAAGCTAGCTTAAGGGTCTATGAGTATAATTTAATATAGGTGCGCACATTGCACTTTATTACCGCTTGTAAATGAAAAACAGTGAAAATTTTGTATTTGTAATTCCAACTGCTAACACAAGTCACTTTATACAAATGCTGCTATATTAGTTCTTGGTGCAAATTATAAGGCACTTTAGTAAGTTTTATGTATTTTAATTATTGTGTAATGTTTTACTGTTTTTATGGAATGGTCAACTATTATCGCATTATTGGTGGATCACTTTAAGATGTTAATAAACTCTGTGTCTAGTATATGCTTGTTTTTCTTGGTGGCTCCAATTTTTCCTTGCTTGTAATGATTTTAATTAATCAACAAATAAAATGCTTACTTACTCGTTGTTTTCCGCAGTTGTTCCCAACAGGAAAAGGAGGACGATATGATGAACGACCTGTGCAGATTCCGGCATCTGAATATTGGACAACAAGATTTTATGCAGAAGATCCAAGATTTTGACAATGTATCCCATATATATTTCATCTTTTTAGAGTGACTTGTCTGGACTTTCATATGCAGTCAATCACATATTGAAAACAGGAGTAGATCTGCAAAATGTTTCTGCAAAGGAATTTATGGGTAAAGTGCACCAGAGAGAGGATCATTTAGAATCTCAGCTGATTAATCTGATGGCATGTCAGCGAGGCACTAATGAGTATTGGTACCGTCGTCATGGAGAACTCAAATGTACTTAAATGTATGCTAAGGAACTTAGGAACTCCTACATCATTCCTTACCCTAAGCTGTGCTGAATACGCTTGGGATGATTTACTTGAATTTCTTCCAGAGGCAAATTCGAATATAAAAAATATTGAATACAAGACACCTGGGGAATTTGATCTTTGGATCCTGTTAATGTATGCAGGTATTTCAATCATAGATTTGAAGCTATGATGTCTTTTATCTGCAATAAAAAAAAATCATCCTCTGGGAGAAGTTGTGGATTTCTTTTGGAGAAAGGAATATCAAGCAAGAGGTGCTCCTCATATACATATGCTGATATGGATCTAGGATGCCCCCAAATTCGAAACAGAGTCGGATGATACTGTTTTGACTTTTATTGAAGATTATGTCACATGTGCTATACCCAAAAGCACAGAAGAAAACAACTTAAGACAACAAGTCTTACGATTCCAAAGCCATCCATGTGAAAAATACTGTCGACGAAAGTACAAGTCTAAGGAAAAGTTCTGTAACAAATGTCGTTTTGCATTTCCACATTCTGTAATATCCATAGGAAGAGTGAACAGTTTTATGTCAGCTATGCGATATACCATTACAAGAAAGTCTCCAAAAAATACCTACAATTTAAGAAGAAGCGAAGAATCAAAATACATAAATAATTACAATCCGGTTATTCCGTCAATGTGGGATGCTAACATGGACATTCAGTACGTTGCGGACAATTCCATTGCTGTTGCTCGATATGTAACGTCCTACATTACAAAATGAGAAAAGACGGAATTGAAAGAAATGTGGGAAGAGATTTCTCACGAGAAGAGTCTAAGTAAGAAATTATACAGTTTCAGTTTGAAGATGTTATCCGATCGAGAAATTGGAGAGTATGAATGCTCAGATCGGTTATCATCTGCAAGTCTATACTCCAAATCTAGAAGAATCATTTGGGTGAGTGTAGGTCTTGCTGCAACGCAAAATCAAGTACTTAAGTCTGTACAAGAAATCGAATATTTAGCAGAAAAAGAACCAGAAAGTACAGATATTGTGAAAAAAAATATGTTGGACACATATTATCCAAATACAAGTCATCATCTTAAGAACATATGTCTCTATGAAGTGCTGCAAAACAACACTTTTAAATGGAATACTACAGAAAACATCAATGATGGAAAATATGCAATGATTGGTTCTGAAGGATGTTTGATGAAACAAAGGAAAGGAAATTTAATTAATCACAGGAAACTGAGTTGCTACACTGCTGATAAAAGGCAATTTTACTATTTATCACTTTTGCAACTGTTCAAACCGTGGCGTTCAGAATTGGAATTACTTGGAGATTTTCAGAGCTATGAAGATTCCTTAAATGCTTGTAAAGATACTATAGAATGTACTGTTTTTGCAAATTATGTGAAAATGTTGAACAATGAAATTGATCAAGAAACTACTATTGCAGTTGAGATTGCTAGAGACAGTTCTCAAGACAGTCAAAGTTCTGCTCCACTGAGTCAAGATCCACTAGGACAACCAATTGTTGAAAATGAAGTAGCAAACACCATGAATGAGGTGGAAATTGCAATGCATCAAGCTCAAGAAGATATAATGGACTTAGCAAACTTTGAAGAACAACTACATGTTGAACAGAAAGAAATATATCAGCAAAAGAGACAACAGATTGACCATGGATTTCTTCATGAAAAGAAAGACTGCACATGCACATCATTTCAACCTATCCGAATGTATGTGAGTGGACAAGCTGGAACAGGAAAAAGCTTCTTAATTAAAGTAATCACCAGTTATCTACAGAAAACAACTGAGTCACATTTGTCGTGTGTTGTAACTGCTCCAATTGGGCTGGCAGCACACAGCTTTAAAGGAATTACATTGCATCGTTTACCTATGCTACCTGTGGAGCATGAAAACAAATTGGAATATCACAAGCTATCTGGAGAAGCTTGTTGTAAAGTTTCAAGAGTGCTAAAGAAAATTAAACTTCTGATTATTGATGAGGTAAGCATGGTCTCAAACTTAATGCTTGCTTTTGTGTATTTAAGAATGCAGCAAATTCTTAAAACAGAGTACGATGTCTTATTTGGAGGAAAACCTGTCATAGTTTTTGGAGATCTACTGCAACTTACTCCCGTAAAAGGACAACCAGTATTTAAAACACTTGCGCATGAAGACACCAGAAAGTCTTTGGGTAGCGTTGGAAATGTTAACATTTGGTCATATTTTGAATACAAAGAACTCATTACAAATATGTGACAGGCAAATTATGTTGATTATGGAACTATTTTTCAAGATATAAGAATTGAGTACTGACAGAACATGGCAAACAAGCTTTGCAGAGTCGATTACTCTCCAATTTGTTTCCAAATGAAAATATAGTTCTTGAGAAAATATATATGAAAATTGCAGAAAATAAATCTATAATCTGCTTAATGCCAACACTGCGCGAGTGTTCTATATTCAATGAACAATTTTTGAAGCTGAAAAATGAAGAAATAATAAAAATGGAAGCCATTGATAAAATAGAGCATGAAGGAATCACTATTATTTTGACAGAAAAATTGAAAACAAAATTGGATTCTTTAGAAAAATCGATATCTAAAACTACGAATCTATATGCATGTATAAACTGTCGGGTAATTTTAAGGTGTAATTTGGATGTAGAAAAAGGTTTAGTTAATCGAGCAATGGTCAAAATTGTAGATTTTGTTAATTATCAGAATAAAGATGGAATTGAGTTTTTAAAAATTATATTTGATCAGATTGAAGAAGTAAAACAAATTGGTTGTTGTTCATATCATTTATTGCTTGTTGGTTATCAGTTTGAAAATAGTTCAGGTATCAACTGCTATGCTAATGTAGTGGTCAATGTTTTTTTTCTAGAAAGTTTGCAACAGCAAATTATGGAGAAAAAGGGCAAAAAGATTTTGTTCCTTGTTGCATTCTGTTTATGAAAAATTGAGAACTGATAAAAGTAAAATGCAAAGCGTTTCTGATATTCGTAATCTTCTGGATATATGTTCTGGTTCTACACAATTTATGCAGAATATCCAAAAAGATGCTCAGGAATTTCTAATGTATATGCTTACCGTATTGGAAAGGGAAGGCATAGAAATTGAAAATCTTTTTGGCCTTTGTTATAAATGGAAACATCAATGTGAAAATTGTACGCTTACATGTAGCACTAACATAGACACTGAAAGATTTATATATTTGACATTGCCAGACCGTAAATCAGTGTCTTTCAACAAACCAGTTAAAGCAGCAAATCAAAACATGGAGTGTAGCCAATGCAAATAAGAAATGTTATCAACATTATTAATAGAAAGATATGGACCATATATAATTTTAATGATGCAACGTTGTACAGCTGATGGAAGAAAATTGGAAACTTTAATAAAACATTTTGTAGCAAGTCAACTATCAATATCAGGAAGAACTTTTGTAACAGTTGCAATAATTTTTCATGATGGTCCTTCTACAACGTCTGGACATTACACTGCCTATTTAAAATGTGATAAAGGATGGACATATTGTAATGATGCTCAGTTGGTTTTTAAACGTTTGCCTAGCGAATTACCAAATTCCTACCTAATATTTTTAAACCCAAAGTTTTAGGAACATACAGCCAGATTCATCAAGCTGAAATTGGCTCGCAAAGGGCCAGATTCTGAGAATCTGGTCCTTTGCGAGCGCTATTTTTGCATTTGGGATTCATCATCCCAAATGCAAAAATCGCAATTAGAGAAATCGCTAAATTGCAAAAAATCGCATTTAAGGAATCTCAATTAGAGATTCCTTAAATGCTATTCATGAATCTTTTTAAAATTGCGAATTCGCAATATGGGGCCGCTATTTACCGCTAAGTGTAACTTTGTGGTAAATAGCGAAAACTTAGAAAAATGCACTTTAGTGCATTTTTCTAAGTTGTATGTTACACACACATGTCCTTTGGACATGTGTGCGCGCAACACCAGTGTACATTTGCATTTCAGGGGTGCTACAGGGTGTCCTTTGGACACCCTGGCACCCTTGAAATCGCTTCCTTATTTGCGATTCGCTAATTGCTAATCGCAAATAAGGAATGACTCCCCATTCATTCCTATGGGCCTTTTGGCCCATAGGAATGAATGGGAAAGCCATTCCTTATTTGCGATTAGCAATTACCGAATTGCAAATAAGGAAGCAGTAGAAATCGCAAAAAATATTGCGATTTCTACATGCATCCCGGTTTGCGAGTCTTTAATAGCGATTCCTTAAAAATCGCTATTAAGGACTCGCACAACGGCACTTTGATGAATCTGGGGGATAATTCAGCCTCTGAGGAATTTATTAATATGTATTAAAATGATAACTATTGGACAATTTCAATACAAGAGTTTTCAGGAATACCATTTGCCCTAGAGGAAAGGTATCATTTGAATTAAAGACTTTTTCTTGCACATTCTCACAGGATATATTTTGAAAGAACATTATTTACAATGTTTGAAAATTTAAAATAATTGTTTATCATATTATTATTTCAGTTCTTTCATATTCAAGTAAGAAATTTCTCTTAGAAGAAAACATTTTACATATGTGTGATTTGTATTATATGGTTTGTTATTGAGGATGTAGTTTTTGTGGAATGTTCAGAAATAGTTGGGTATATGATAAATATGTTACATGTAGTTTTTTTTTTAATCAATCTTATTGATTGGTTTTTTTTGCCCGCTGTTATGTGATGAGTACGATTGAAATCACTGTTTCTAGTGAAATTCAATATATTCTGAGAATAGCAAAAAAGGCAAAGAAAATAATTTATAAAATTTTAAAAATTATGCTGTGTTGTAAAAAATATAATATTATATATTATAACTGTATTTTTCTACTCTTTCACAGACCCTAATTCTAAAATATGAAATTTTCAGAAATTAAAATTATAAAAAACAACTAAAAAATGTGTAGCGTTTTTTATTTCTATTACTGTGAAGGTAAGTTTAACTAAGTATTAAAATGCACAATGGCCTGGGTTTGCACACAGGTGAAGAAAGAGGAGATGGAAGGAGTAGATATGTGTGGAAAGATGCTCTGTGGGCGTTTTAAGTTACAGGATAAAGTTAACATGAATACTGAGTGTCCCTGGGGGCCAACTAACCCACCAGATATGTGCAGAAAGTGGCAGACAGTTGCATTGCAAAGAGGTATAAAATGTGACATGGCTTCGGAGCACCTCTCTGCAACGCAGCTGTATGGTGTCAATAGAGAGACATGGTGGGCTAGTAGGGCCCAGGGACTTTCAGGATTAAAAAACACTAAATTCCTTAACTTAAAACATGTCACAGTGTGTGTTTGCACATGTGTTTGTACATGTCACATCAGGCCCTATTCCTTCCCTTCACAACTCTATAAACATGTCATATCACTTTGCCAAAACCTAAGCACTTATACATGTATCTTGTTCTCTCTTTGCAGTACTGAAATTACTCTACTTATTAGTCATATAGTTAAGGATTGGCCTAGCCATTAACCTTAGTACAAGTTAATTTCTTTATATGCAATGCAAGCAGATCTGCAAGAAGCTACAAAGTATTAACACAGTCTTCAAAACACCCAGTTTATACCTATGTCGTTTTGGAATCTCCCTGTCATAGGATAATGTGTGATCAGAAAAGAAAGATTTGATTGGTTCATAATATTTCGCCTTGTACCTATTGAAGGACCGCAATTATTTCAATCATTCTTCTTTGAGCATTTATGGAGACATAACTCTGTGCTTACCTCATGTCACTCTCATGCAATGTATTATACAATTAACTAGCAATATGTTCTCATTGTAACAGTCTGCTAATACCTAAGCACTTATGGGGCAAATTTAGAAGCATCTTGTGCCAACAATATGTGACATTTTGTAACATAGTTATAGCGCAATACACTTTTTCATATTTACAAAGAGAGGAAAAGGTATTCTGTGCACCTTTTCTTCTCCATGTAAATAAAACCTCATTATACACACCACTTTCAATTGAAAGAGTGTTCTATAGGTGTTGATGTGCGTGTTTGCACAGAACACTTATAGAACAAGACACATCTCCAGATTTTTCAGAAATCAAAATCTGGACATCTTTGTAAATACTGTAGCAAGGCACAACAAGGAGGATTGTTTTCATTTCTCCTCATTTTTTCTCTTTCAATATATGCTACAATGCACAGCATACATTGAAGGAGAAAAATGCCTTCTCTGATTGTTTTTGTGCAGGAAGGTGTGTCTTTCCGCACAAAAACAAACTCCACAGATATCCCTGCACCATGGTGCAAGGGTGCATGTGTCACCACATCGCTGCAGTTTAAGCAGCAGTGCAGAGGAAAGCATAGACTTGCAACATATTTATGTACATATGTTGCATCCCTGTGCTTCGGAAGTACCCCAGCACACTGAAGCTAAGGAGCTTACAGTGTCATGCTGCAGCACTTCCTTATAGTTCTGCACTTATGCATTCACCATACACTACAAATGCATTCTTTCAGTCAATTATTGTTGGAACTGGCCCTTCTTGCAGGGTCATCCCCAAACGTTTTGCTTCTTCCTCCCTTATTTTTCCTGACTCATGGCTGTTGGCAATAGGACTCTGCACACTTTACCACTGCTGATCAGTGCTAAAGTGCATATGCTCTCTGTGTAAATTGTTATTGTGATTTAATATACCTGATTGGCATATTTGTATCACCAAGAAGTCCCTAGTAAAGTGCACTGGGTGTGCCAGGACTGGTGATGACAAATGCTACTAGTGGGCCTGCAGCACTGATTGTGCCACCCACAAGAGTAGCCCCAAAATGGTGTCTCAGGCCTGCCACCGCAGTGCCTGTGTGCAGTCTGTGAACTGCCATGTCCACCTGGTCAGTGTCCCCACTGACCGGGCCTAACCCTCCCCTTTCTGTGCACATTGGTCACCCCTACGGAAGGCCTGAGGTACCCCCTTGGGCAGGGTGCAGTGTATGTGAAAGGTAGAGCATGTACTTGTGCATGTGACATGCTCTGGTAGTGAACTACAGCCATTTTCGTTTTTCACTGCTGCAAGGCTATCTTGCTCCATAGGCTATCATGGGGGATGCTGGCTACAGTGGCTACCAGCAGATCTTCCCATAGGAACAAGATAGGACATAAAAGTCTGGTATCCCTGAACTCAGAATTTAATAACACATCTTCTAGGAAAGGTTGTTTTTAAATCCTGTGTTTGAGAATAGCACTTTTAGAAAGTTGCTGTTCTCTTGTCTGACCTTTCTGTGTGCCTTGGCCTGTTTGTGTATTGGCTGTCTGGTTTGAGAGTGACAGGGGCTGGGGATTCCCCAGAAGGCTGGATGAGTCAGCCCTAGGCTGAATGACTGCATTTGCAACTTGAGTGGTGGGAGGAGATAGCACCTGGGCCTGAAAAGGGCTGTGCCTGCATTCCACAATGCTGGCTCCACCTCCTGCTGGGCAGCTGATGACCCTGCCCCTCACTCTGAAAGGAAAGGAGAAGCCAGAAAAACAAAGTGCTCAAAGAACACCCACAACTGGTTCAGACTGGGCTCAGGGCCTACTTGCACAAAGAGAACACAGACTTTTAGGGTTATAAGTACAGGTCCCCTGACAACAGAAAATTAGATCATCCTGGAATCAAAAAGGAACCTCTGCCAAGGAAAAAGCTGAAACTGAAGAAGGAAGATTGTCCAGCTGTTGCTATGTTGGATTGCCCTGCTGTTGCTTTACTGCCAAGAAGAGGGGAAGGACTTTGCTTTGTGCTGTGTCCCCTTGCTTGAAGAAGAGCTGGCTCCCTGTTTTTGAAGTCCCAGGAACAAAAGTACTTCACCCCCAGCTTCCCCCGAGCTCTACTAAGAGAGTTCTGTCCTTCCTGGAGTGTGTGGTCCATGTGTGGTGCATCTGGAAGTTGTACCTGTGCTGGGAAGCTGTAAACCAAAATTTAAAGACTTTGCTAGAGAAAAGTTATCGCATCGCTCACTGCGGAGCGCATCCCCGACAGTGCGAGGAAATTTCCACTGCTATGAAGGCCGAGATCGTCACAGCGCCTGTTGCCGCTGCCAGAGCCGTCGCATCCTTTGTTCGCGGGACGCACCAGACCGGTGCGGGAAGAATAACATCGCTGCGAGTGTCGTCGCAGAGCCTGTCGTCGCTGGGTGAGAAAGCCGCACTGCTTGCTTGCGGACCACATCACGTCGTTGCGAACATCGTCGCAGATCATCGCATTGAGGAGCTGCAAGAGAGAGATCACCGCTGGATCGGGCATCGTCGCCCCGGAGATCATCGCAGCCCCTACGAGATCGTCGCATCGTGCCTTTGCGAGAACAAACTTCCTACGGAACCTACGCACCGGAATCCATACAAGTGGCCTTCCTCCCCATACAGACCGGATTCGCTGCAGCGGGGTTGTCGCATCGCCTCCCCAAGGTATCAGGAGCAACGCATTGCTTGTTTTCCACCGCACCAGCTTCTGCTTTTGGAACTTTGTCGCAACTAAAGGTACTGTCGACTAAAGTGTGACGCAACTGTGAACTTTTCACGCAACTGTGGATTATTTTTATCGCAACCTTAAGAAATCTTTTGCAACCATATTCTTGAACTGTGTATGTTGGATTTTTGTCGTTTTGGTCTTGTGTAGTTTAGATTAAATACCTTTATTTTTCTAAACTGTTGTGGAGTCAGTTTGTGGTGTTTTAACTGTGTTACTGTGAGTGTTGGTACAAATACTTTACACATTGCCTTCTGATTAGCCTTGACTGCTCGTGCCAAGCTACGTAGAGGGTGAGCAGGGGTTATCTCAGAGGGTTTCCTCCTTACCCTGACTAGAAGCAAGGGTCCCTATTTGGACAGTGGTTCATACCCCTGCCAACTAGAGACCCCCATTTCTAACAACTATTCTATTCTATTCTATTCAGGGTTTGGTAAAGCGCGACAGCTGCCCCAGCAAAGGGGCGTCCCGGCGCTGAGAGAAGTTACAGAACCTACCAGGAAGAGGAAAGGGGGGGGGGAGTGAAGAGCTAACCGGAAGGAAATAGGAGGGTCTTGATGGCTTTTCGGAAAGTAGGAAGGCTGTCTAGGGAACAGATGTGAAGGGGCAGAGCATTCCATAGCTTGGGTCCCAGGACCCTGAAGGAACGACCTCCAGTGCGACAAAGCTTTGCACGGGGAACACTCAAGAGGAGCTGGTTAGAGGAGCACAGATCACGACCAGGAACGTAGGGGCTGATGAGATTTTGTAGAAGAGTGGGACTTCCCTGTTTGAATATTTTGAAGATCGTGATGAGGGCTTTAAATTGAATTCTGAAGCCAACGGGCAACCAGTGAAGTTTGCGGATGGTAGCTCTGGCTGAGCATCTTCGGGGAAGGCCGACCAACGTTCTTGCCGCCGCATTTTGCACGCGTTGAAGTCTAGCAATTTCTGTTTTGTTTGCGCCTAGGAGGAGGACATTTGCGTAGTCCAAGCGAGAAAGGATAGTCGCTTGGACAATCAGCTGCACTATACATTTGTCTAAACTTTCACATACTATCATACAAATATAGCTCTTTTTTTAACCAGAGTAGTTAATATAAATAACTTTTTTGTTGTTTTTTGGGGGTTTTATATTTTTTTGTGGTTTTCTGAACAATTTTTTGATTTTTTTGTTTTTTTTCAAAAGGAAAAAAAGACAACTGGAGGAACACAACAATGAACTTCAGGGGAAAAAAACAATAACCTCTAGCAACAATGGTTCTCCTGTGCTCTGCAAATCAAGTCCACAGACTGCTCCCCGTAACAGAGCAATCTGTTACACTGAATACAGTGTATCTTGAGGTTTCCGAATTGGGGATGTATGTCCAGATGTTGAGAGGACGAAGCAGTAACAGAGGTGCTTGGCACTGCAGCTGGAGGGTTTTCAGCCAGTCTTCTGCATTCCTCCCTTGCCAAGTTCACAGGATGCTGTGTCTTTAGATGTTTCAACATACTTGCGGTCCTGCAAGAGTATATTTTCATGGGGTCACCCCTCTTGACAGGACCCTTTTGCAGATCTTGCACGTGACTTTGACAGCGTTCACTTTTTTCTGTCCCTCTGGTATTGAAAAAAACTTCCACACCACTGAGGTGTATCTCTCCGGATGTGGAGGTTCATGAACAAATTCCTCATCTGAAGGATGGTCAGAAGCAGATGCTGGCTGCTGTCCTGAAGCCATTGCAAGGAATAGCAGGTGTCCAATTTCCCAAAAAAAGGTTCTTTTCAGTAGAGGGATGTTCCTCCGAAGAAGGTCTACGAAGAATGATTGAAATGGGTGGGGTCCTTCAATAGTTAGAATAAGTGTTATGAAGCAATCAAATCTCTTTTTTTGAGGTTACATGGGGTCCGCGCACTTTGCGCACAGGCAGCACACATCCAACCCGACTTCGCAAATTTGCATTTAAAAGTAATATAGGTTAATTGAAAGTAAAAGAATATTATTTTTATGATTATCTCAGATAATGTCTTACCTTAATATTTATATTAAATACATATATATATCTTTTGAGACATAAAAAATTTCGCGCACCCACTGTGTCGAAAACATACATGACGTCACGCGGAAGCGCGTGAAGACGCGCCTAAGACAAGCCCGTCTGCGCCCATCCGCGCCAGTACATCGCCTCTCGCCAGGGACCCTGGCCGGGACAAGTTGGCAATGTTTACCTATACTAGGGACACACTTCTTAGCCTCAACAACACAAAAACATTGTGCAGCATGTTTTTTCCCCGATGTAGGAGGGACACCCTGAAATGTACATGTGGCTATGTGCTCCCTAAGCCTACCGCTCTCCCCTCTTCCGCTGATATTAACTTACAACAACAACTACTGATAGCGCAGCTCAATACCAGATCACTGGCCAAACACCACATGGAAGTACATGACCTAGTTAAAGAACACTCACTAGATATTCTGTTCCTTACAGAGACTTGGCTCCAAGACGACATGATTTCTATCATCAATCTGGCCACTCCCCCGGGGTACTCTGCCTATGTTCTTAATAGACAGTCTAGGGGCGGAGGCATAGCGGTCATAGTCAAATCTCAATATCCATGCCAATTTATGAAATTAGACATTCACGGTAGTGAATGTGCCCG
Organism: Lissotriton vulgaris; assembly: GCF_964263255.1. Classification (NCBI taxonomy): domain Eukaryota; kingdom Metazoa; phylum Chordata; class Amphibia; order Caudata; family Salamandridae; genus Lissotriton; species Lissotriton vulgaris. The sequence goes on from NC_141699.1 coordinate 462,912,691, forward strand.
TTATAGCATTAAGATTAACCCCCACCTAACGCTATCAGGCCTTCTGATATACAGACCTCCTGGACAGGACAGTGGCTTTTCTAAAGCCCTTGTAGAAACTGTCTGTTCACTAGCAATGTCGACGGCTAATTTCAAAATTTTTGGAGATCTCAATCTCCATTTTGATATCACTACAGATAATAAAATTAGCAACCTACTAGCCGATCTTGCAGCACTTCAACTTCGTCAGCTAGTTATGAGCCCCACGCATAAGGGAGGGCACCTCTTGGACCCTATTTTTTCTAATTTAGAAGAAGTCTCGGTAGAGGGACCTATTCTAGTCCCCTAGTCGGACCACATGTTGGTGACAATGTCACTTCCGATTCATGACTCATCTAACAGGAATAACGCTCAACGAGTATTCAAACGTCCTTGGCGAAAGCTTCGTCTTGAGGATTTCTACGCCCTACTTAAAGCGGACCATCCTGAATTAGGAAATGACACAGAACAAGGCTATGAGAATTTTTGTATCTGGCTGTCTCAAGCCCTAGACTCACTGATCCCAGCTGATTGGATTAGAGCCCGAACTCGGGAGTCAAGTCCGTGGTACAATGAGGAGCTCACTACCCTTAGGAAGGAATGCAAGCGGGCTGAGCGTAGATGGAGGAAAATGTATGACCCACTGTCAAAAACCCAATATCTGGCTACACAAAAGAATTACCACAGAAATATCTGTAGAACAAGGGCCATCTACTATGCCAAGGAGATCAAGGCTAGTCAGAACCCCTCGAAAACTATTTTAAAAATTCTGAAAGGCCTTAGCGCCAAAAAAGCGGTGGTAATGACAACTGCATCCTATCTACACTGTGAAACACTTGCCTCCTTTTTTATCGATAAGGTACGAATCATCTATAGCTCCTTCCCAGCCACTCCCAGATTAACCTCCACTAGCAGCGAGCCGAGAAATAAACTTATGACTATACCTGACTTAAATCAGGATGACTTTCTCCTGCAGACCCACTTAAGCCGGCCCATTTTAGGGAGGCCCCTGTGCTCATACTCAACCCCCTTCTTGAAATCATTAACTCTTCTTTCACATCTGCCATCATACCCACTAGATGGAAGCAAGCTTGGGTATCTCCTATTATTAAAAAGCCCACGCTAGACCCCACAAAACCGGAAAATTTTAGGCCAATTTCATTGCTGCCCTGGCCAGCCAAGGTGGCCGAATCCCACGTGAATAATATTCTAACGAAATTCCTCTGCTCCAATTACATTCTAGACGCCTCCCAGCATGGTTTCCGCGCGGGGCATAGCACCGAGACAGCACTCCTGAGTGTAACGGAACAACTGCGGACCATTATGGATTCCGGTCAGACGGCAGCGCTGATCCTTTTAGATCTCAGCGCTGCCTTCGACACGGTCTCACGCGAGGTGTTGCTGTATCGATTGGAGGCAGCAGGGATCTGTCGGCAGGCACTAGACTGGTTTAGGGCATTCTTGACCGGAAGGTCATTCCGAGTTTCCACCCCCCCGTTTCTTTCAAAAGAACGCCCAATTGAGCAGGGTGTGCCCCAGGGATCTGCTCTCAGTCCGACGCTTTTTAATCTGTACGTCCAGCCACTGGCTGAGGTCGCTAAACTGTGGGAGCTTTCTATAGTCTCATACGCAGACGAGTGGTACTGCTGAGTGATGACTCAGGGCTCAGTGCGTCCAATTTTAAATCGGGCCTAACAGCAGTTACCAACTGGATGACATCCAATTACCTACAGCTCAACGCCAACAAGACTGAGGTCTTACTGCTAGGTAAGGATGTCTCCGCCTGGGGAGACAAATGGTGGCCGGAAATTCTCGGGAATCCTCCTGAGCCGAAAAATGAGGTAAAAAACCTTGGAGTCTGGCTAGATTCCTCGCTCAACTTCATCCACCACACAAAAAAGGTTGCCGCTATGTGCTTTGTGATTTTTCGGAACCTCAAGCCGATTTTAAAAGTCTTTGACTCTCCCACCCGCCAGATCATAGTGCAGACTTCCATTCTATCTTGATTGGATTATGCGAGCTCTCTACTCTTAGGGGCCAATCATGCGGAGGTGGGGAGGTTACAACGAGTGCAAAACGCGGCAGCTAGAGCCTTGATAGGACTTCCCCGCTTCCATTCAGTTTCCAGCACTCTGACCAAACTTCACTGGCTGCCCATGGACAAGAGGATCAAATTTAAAACCTTATGTCTGTCATTTAAAATCTTGAAACTTGCCTCTCCTCCTATGCTGTGTCCCCTCCTAACCCCTTACATTCCTCGGCGAACCTTACGCTCAGAGGGCCAACACCTGGTAGCGGTCCCTCGAATAAAGAGTGCGCGGATGGGAGGACGCTCCTTCCGCTACTTAGCAGCAAAAATATGGAACGCTTTACCACCCCAGGTCCGCGGCCTAAATGACCTTCTGACATTCAGAAGGGCCATCAAAACCTACCTGTTTTGCTAACTGCTTTGTTATGTTATAGCCGTATGTCCATCTCTACGGCAGCCAACTCTCCTCTCTATTAAAGCGCTGGGCCGCCCCTTAGCTGGGGCAGCTGCACGCTATATAAGATTTTATAACATAACATAACATAAAGTAATATCTATATGTCGCGTATGCGCTTGGAGTCGCGTATCGGTCGCATAGCACGAAAATACGCACCCATCGCACACCCTATGCGGATCCTACACAACAATCCTTAAATGGCGGCTAGATTCCACGCAGTGATCAAGAAAGGTAACTTTGGGTGTGCGACTCCCAAAAAAATTTGAAAAAAACTACAATAAAGAAAATAATATAAATATATTTTAAAAATATAAAATAAAATAAAAACAATTTTAGAATTTCAATAGTTTTAAAAATATTTTTTTTCAATTTGTATTAAAAATATGTAATGTAATTTAAAAAATAATAGATAAAAAATAAAATATCTAAAAATAAATAGTTAAAAAAATGAGTAAATCAGTATCAAAAAATAAATATAACAATTAATACATTAAAAACTTGTCATTTGAAAAACCTTTGAAATTCACTGAAAAAAACATAGGTTTCAGGCATGTTATAGTTAGGAATTAGCATTTAAAAAACCTTAGAAATTCACAGAAAAAAACATAGGTTTTAGGGGTGTTATAGTTAGCTGGACATTTCACTCATGCAAACCCATGGAAATTCCTCCGTTATAGTTAGTTGTACTAACTATAACTCGCACGCCCGCAATCCATTGTTGATGATGTCACATATTACATCATTCATGAGATGGTCAGTGACATCCCTGATGACATCACTGATGGCATCTCAAATGGCATCACTGATGACATCATCCACGTGACAATCTGATCCACCTCATCATACACTAGTATAAGTTTTCATCACTCACTATACAATATAGAGTACCATGTTTAAACCATTGACAAACCAATACAAGTTTCTAAAAACCACTCAGTGATTTGTAGATCTACACACACATCTAAAGACTTACCTATAGATGTTCTTATACATGCTATGAAAGATCAATAGAACACTATTAAATATACTTATACACCTATATCCACATTACACACTAGCACACATCCTATTCACGTATACAGTCATCCTACTCACTTATGCAAACAATTGATCATACTTACATTTACTCACCTACACACTTATACTAACACCACTTTATTTATTCATATAAATAGTAACTCATACTTAGGGGGGCATTGCCGCCACGGAAAGGCATCATAATATGGCTGGCGGTGTCTGATAGACACCGCCACCATATTATTCCTTTTCCGCCCCGGCCGCAAGGCGACCGGGGCAGAAAAGCAGCGGATGGTCTTTCTGTCCGCCGAGGTCCCCCCGCCATACTAATATGGCGGGACGGGAATACGAGAGAGGATGTCGGGCGGATTGCCCCCGCCAGGCTGGCGGTGGTTACCGCCAGCCTAGCGAGGGCAATCCGCCCGACATCCTAATGGGCCCCTTAGTGTGTTATAAAATCACTATTACAAGTATACAGTTTTCCATACTGTCACTCAGACAATCACTGAGTCTTATTTATAGTTATTTATATACAACAACTGTCACATACACTGCCTTTTATATTCTACTTTGTTGGACATGTATCATTGAGAAATATATTTACTCAACAACACACCCATAAAGAGATTCACTCACCCAAACAACTGTTTTCACATGCATTCTTAACCTCATATACCTACTAAATCAACTATTTGCACATCTTTTGACAGTCACACACCTCCCACCCAACTACACACACATTCACTCTCTTACACAAATACTAACTTAACTTTTTAAAAACTAATATAGAGTTTCACATAGCTAGTACCCAACTTATGCAGTAGTTTACACAACAAGAGACCGAGTGATTAAGATATTCACACACTTAAATCACTATCCCATATATTTAGTGAGACACTTTAAATTAGTCACTTAGACAGTCAATCACAGTGCTACTAAATCCTCCATCAGACACTAATACATCACTTAGTTTTCAATGCAGATTCCTATATATATATACTTATTTAAATATTGAATCAAACCACATTCACTGGATGATGTCATCAGTGATGTCATCAGTGATGTCCTTTGAGATGTCATCAGTGATGTCACTGACCATGTCATGAACGATATAATATGTGACATCTTCAGCAGTGGATTGAGGGCGCGCAAGTTATAGTTAGCACAACTAACTATAATGGAGGAATTTCAATGGTTTTGTACGAGTGAAATGTCCAGCTAACTATAACACCCCTAAAACCTATGGTTTTTTTCTGTGATATATATATATATATATAGTCACATAAAGGGGCAAAGTTTTTCATAATCCAAAGTGAAAGATTTAATCCCAATGCATTTCAGGCTATTTCAACCCCTTCTCATTGGAAACTACAATAAAAAAAAATCAAAGTGAAAAAAAATGTGTTACCGTTATAGGCTATTTAAAAAAAAAAACTTACAACTGTCTATTCATGCTCAACCCTTGTATATCATGCTCAGTACTGAAATGCAAAAATAGAATATAACCACAAGTGAAATACAATCTCACCAAAGTAAAATCTCACCAAAATGAATCCAAAATGAAAAGAACTGTGCCCCCAAACCCAGAAACAGCACACTATAAATGCACTCCATGATGTAATTTATCACCTCCTCATCAACCAAAACCTCCAAATGCATCAGAAAATATATTTTGACTCAGAACCAAACAAAACAGGTTTAGAATACCCTTTTAAGACAGTGCCGAAGCCTGAATGTTTAATGAAACGTACCTCCAGTTTGAACTTGAGAAAAGATTGGAAAATGGAAATATTTCATTGAAAACCTGCATTACTTGCAGATTACTTATGGAATAAATTGGTTAAAAAAATGAAGGAGAATCCTTGATCTTCACTGAATGGTTCATATACATTTGTCTAGCTGTGCATCCTGGGTTGGAGTGCCTGATTAGGATTCAGATGGTTGTGTTATACAAGTACGCGCACAGAGGGAGAGCGCTCCAGGGTAGCGCACACTAAATCATTGCCTTGAGCATTGTAAAACCATTGAAGCCGCTACTGGTGGCTCAGTGGAACTTGGCCACAGTGCAGGTCCTCTGCAGGGGTCTGTGTTCGGCCTCATGGTCACAGGTTCAAATCCTGGCAGGTCCACTTAGCCTTTCATCCTTCTGTGGTCGATATAATGAGTAGCATTGAGTTGGGTAACAAAAAACATCTATTATTCAGCGCCAAGATACCTCCAGGTGAACATGTTACAAATACACATGTTATGTTATTGAAGGATATTACATGTTGGTTTGCACTTGACCACTTCAGATATGAAAAGGTTTATTTCGCCTGCTCAAAATGGCTGTTTTAAACTGCATACACAGGCTGCAATGGCAGGCCTGAGACATATTTAAAGGGCTACTTAAGTGGGGGGCACAATGAGTGCACAGGTCCAATAGTAGCATTTAATTTGCAAGCCCTGGGTACCATTAGTACCACTTTACTAAGGACTTACAAGTAGATTAAATATGCTAAATGGATGCAAGCCAATGTTACAATTTTTAGAGGAGAGAGCATAAGCACTTTAACAGTGGTTAGCAGTGGTAAAGTGCACAGAATCCTAAAGCCAGCAAAAACAAAGTCAGCAAAAACAGATGGCATGAAGGCAAAGCGTTGAGGAAAACCACACTAAGGATATCAGGTCCATCATATAGGAAGACTAAGGATGGCAAGTGAATATTTATCTATATATTTTAACCGAGAGAATATGTTGAAAGTTGACAATTTGGCTATCATATTCCTGTCGGACAATATTATTGTCAATGTTATTCTGACATACATCCAAACTCCTTCTCTTACTTGTTATCTGTAGTATATTCTTGTACATTACTGCACTTAGGCTGCCTTCTGCTCCATCTCATCTGCCCTGGTTTGTTACCACCTATTCTCCCTTTTTAATGCTAGTTTCTAACATTACTGGGGCCGGTACACAGTCTTAATATCGATTCCTAATTGTCGACCTACACAAATATCGTGTTGGAAATATCGAAAGTACAGAATTTCGATGTCAAGAATATCGTTGGATAGAATATCGACTCTAAGGTAAGTAATATCGAATTTATTTATATCTATGCAAGTAATATTGAAGTTAGTAATATCGATAGCATATATATCGATGTAACTAATTTCAATGTTACTAATATCGATATTTGTATTATTTTTATGTTTTTAATTATGTATGTGTAATATGTTTTTGTTAAGTATTTTAATTTTTTTAAATTATATGTGTATTATTTTTATATATTAATAATGTTATTTTTAAGTAAATTTTATGTTTTAGTACCGGAGCGGGTTGTGGGTTTATTGGGGAATAGGGTGGGAAGTAATTTAAATATACTAAATTAATTATTAATTTTTAGAAATTATAAATTAATTTTAATTAATTTATGTTTTTATTTCTGTAGCGGGTTGTCAGTTTATAGGGGAATTGGGTGGGAAGTAATTTAATTGTAATTAATTATTGATTTTTACTTTTTTGTTATGGATAATTATTTTATTTTTAATTAATTATTAATTGGCAATTAATTATTTTAATTGATGAATTATTTATTTAATAGGTAATTAATGTTATTTTTAAGTAAATGTTATGTTTTAGTACCGGAGCGGGTTGTGGGTTTATAGGGGAATAGGGTGGTTAGTAATTTAAATATACTAAATTAATTATTAATTTTTAGGAATTATAAATTAATTTTAATAAATTTTTGTTTCTATTTCTGTAGCGGCTTGTGGGTTATAGGGTAATTGGGTGGGAAGTAATTTAATTGTAATTAATTAATGATTTATAATTTTTTTTGTTATGGATAATTAATTTATTTTTAAATAATTATTAATTGACCATTAAATATTTAATTGATAATTTATTTATTTAATTGGTTATTCATGTTTTTAATTGGGAAATATTTTTTTTAATTGGTAATTCCTTATTTTATAGGTAAATAATTGTGTTCATTGGCAATTAATATTTTTAATTGGTAATATTTTCTTATTAATTGGAAAATATTTGTAATTAATTGGTAATCAATGTTTGATAAAAAAAGTATTATTTGGTATATTGTTTAATAATTTTTAATTGTGAATACATTTTAAATAAACACATTTTATGGTCAAAATATTTTATTCTTTGATATTTATTATTTGGTTAATACTATTTAATAATTAATATTTATTGGTATTCTTTGTTAATTTATTGTTAAATATTTATTCAAATGTAATTGCTTTTAATAATTATTAATTGTTTGTAAATTATGTAGATTTATTTAAAAATGTAAATATACATTATTTTAAATATAAAAATGATTTATAAGTATGTTAAATTTAAATTCTACGCTATCAAACGCTTTCCCTACAGTTGCACCCTCTGGAGTTGGAATAGTAATTTTTACCCCTGCGCTATCCAACGCTTTCCCTATTGTTGCTCCCTCAGGAGTTCGAATAGTAATTTTTACCCTTACGCTATCCAACGCTTTCCCTACTGTTGCACTCACTGGAGTGGGAATAGTAATTTTTACCCATCCGCTATTCAACGTTTTCCCTACTGTTCCACTCTCTGGAGTGGGAATAGTAATTTTTAGCCCTACGCTATCCAATACCAGTAGCACCCTTTGGAGTTGGAATAGTAATTTATACCCTTACGCTATCCAACGTTTTATTACTCTTGCACCCTCTGGAGTTGGAATAGTAATTTTTACCCTTACGCTATCCAATGCTTTCCCTACTGTTGCACTTACTGGAGTGGGAATAGTAATTTTTACCCACCCGCTATCCAACGTTTTCCCTACTGTTGCACCCTCTGGAGTTGGAATAGTAATTTTTACCCCTACGCTATCCAACTCTTTCTCTACTGTTACACCCTCTGGAGTTGGAATAGTAATTTTTATCCCTACGCTATCCAACTCTTTCCCTACTGTTGCACCCTTTGGAGTTGGAATAGTAAATTTTACCCTCCCGCTATCCAACGCTTTCCCCACTGTTGCACTCACTGGAGTGGGAATAGTCATTTTTACCCACCCGCTATCAAACGCTTTCCCTTATGTTGCACTCTCTGGAGTGGGAATAGTAATTTTTACCCTTACGCTATCCAATGCTTTTTTACTCTTGTACCCTCTGGAGTTGGAATAGTAATTTTTACCCTTACTCTATCCAACGCTTTCCCTACTGTTGCACTTACTGGAGTGGGAATAGTCATTTTTACCCACCCGCTATCCAACGTTTTCCCTACTGTTGCACTCTCGGGAGTGGGAATAGTAATTTTTCCCCCTCCGCTATCCAACGTTTTCCCTACTGTTGCACTCTCTGGAGTGGGAATAGTAATTTTTATCCCTACGCTATCCAACGCTTTCCCTACTGTTGCACTATCTGGAGTGGGAATAGTAATGTTTACCCCTATGCTATTTAACGCTTTCCCTACTGTTCAATTTTCTTGAGTGGGAATAGTAATTTTACATTCTACGCTATCCAATGTTTTCATTAATGTAGTTTTTTGGGGACTTTAAGTAGTATTTATATTTATTTATGTATTTAATATTTTTGTATTATTTTAGATAATTTTGTATTTAATTAACTTTTAAAATATTGAAAGTATATTTAATTTATTTAATTTATTAAATGTAATTAATTATTTTTATTTATGTCATTATTTTGTGTGTAGATGTATTTGTAATTTATGGTATTTTGTAATAATTTATAATTAATTAAAATAATTCATAAATAATATTATTAAGTAAGTATATATTATATATTGTATGTTTAATTTTAATTAACGTTTTATTAATAAATATGTATTATTTATTAATTTTAAACTTTATTAAATATGTTTAAATATGTTTAATTTATATATAAGTATTATTTACTTTTTTATTTTTACAGAAAAAAACGATATTGTTTATTACGATATTTTTACCATCGATATTTGAGTTTCGATATTTTTGTACTTACCATGTTGTAGATAGGGTGTCGATATACTTGCCTTCGATATTCCAGCGTCGATGTTGCTGTAGGTCGATATTCTGTCCGTCGATATTCTGTCAGAGATTCACTGGGGCCATCTTTCACCACATAGCTCTTAGGGTTCGTGTGAGTTTTGTGATGCGCTGCTCGACCTCTCCGAGCTTCTCCAGTCCCCTTGGACCGCCTCCTTCATGGTGTCACTTTCAGTTCCCACCAGCCTGCATACCAGCTTTTTGTCCCCTCTCCTCTCCCATATATCGCCCTTGACCCTGTGTCCTGCAGGGTCCAGTTCCTCCATTCATTAATTTGTATTCAGCACCTTATAGATATCCTCCCGTCCATCTGCTTTGTGGGGCTAGTTAAATATACCACTTAAAATCACCAGTTAATGTTCACAGCATTATTATGACAAGTTACCCTACATTGTATGTGTATGTGTGGGAAAACAGTGAGTCTTTTTCTTTCAGTTCTATGTTTCTATGATAGGTAAAATCACATCAGTACACATCACCCATCACAGACACACCACCAGACCAGCTAGCTCCTTTCACCTTCGCACAACCATAAAAATGAAAGAAAGAAGCAAACAAACAAAGAAAAGAAAAATGAAATGAAATGAGGAAAGAAAAGACAGAGGGCCTCATTTATGAGACTCCTTGTGCCTCTGGAACGTCACTTTGTGTGACGTTCCGTGGCGCAGAAGCCTGAGTGATATTTATCAGGCAGCACTAAGCCTCTTTATATGGCTTAATTCTACCAGATAAATATCAGTCCCTTTAATGCAGTGTTCTGCGTTAAAGGGGCAAGCAATGGGTGTTGCTGGGGGCGTTCCCAGCAACATCCATGGACTTTTGACACTGCCCCAGATTTATGAGAAATCGTAAATCTGAGGCAATGCCAAAAGCTTACGCCTCCCCAGGGGAGGCGTTAAGGAGGCACAACGAGGAGAAATATCTTTATTTCTCCTTGTTTTTCCTTTTTCTACTTGTGCTGCATTGTGCAGCACATATAGAAAGAGAAAATCCTCTTGAGATTATTTATGTACAGAAAGATTTCCCGTACTGTACAAAAATAATCATCCCCGCAACAGAGGCACTCTTGCACCATGGTGCAAAGGTGCTTGCGTTGGCGCATGACAGCCCATTGTGCACCGGCGCAGGGAAAAGGACAGGAATGCGCCGTATCTTATAGATACGGCGCATTCCTACCCTTTTCTTTTGCCGTTGGGAAGAGCAGCTGAAAGGCCCGCAGCGCTGCCCTACGGCAAAACCTCATAAATGAGGCCCAGAGAGGAGTGGGAAAGAGCAAAAGGGAGGCGAAAAGCAATGTAAATAAAACAAAAAGAAAGAAAACTACATGTGAAACGTAGAGGCTATCTACATTAGAAAAAGACAAGTAGGAGATGGTAAGATGGTAAAAAAAAATGGAGACAGAAAAAGCAAAGCAGACATAAAAAGAAAGCATAAAAGTTAAAAAAGAGTAAAGAATGAAAAGGTAAACATACAAGTGAAAGAATGTGCACTTAGCAAAGAAAAAAGAAAGAAAAGGTTAGAGACAGGAAGAAACACGGGGGCAGATGCATCAAGAGTTTTTTTTGTCGCAAACGCTGTGAATCGCTAAATAGCAGCGTTTGCGACAAAAAAACAGGAAATGCGATGTATTAAAGAAATCGCATCGCAAAATAAGAAATCGCAATATTTGCGATTTCTTAATTTGCGAGAACTGTTATTCTGAGAATTATTTAGCGATTCCTTATTTTGTGTGTTTCAAGTTTTGCGAAATTCGCAATCAAGAAATCGCAGCATAAGAAATCGCAAGAAGATGTATGAAAAATTAGCAATTAGCGAATTTGAAAAAATCGCAAATTAAGAAATCGCAGTTAACACCAACTACATGCAGGTGGTAACTAAAAAAATATATAAAAAGGCACCCACATTGCACTGATTTTTCTTCAAAATGGCTGGACTATACCTGATAGCCAGGAGGCTGCGGATTCAAGCTATTGCACAGAGGAGACAGAGACAGGAGAGAATTTTCAGATTACGCATCAAGCTGTTCCAGCAGACTGAAGAGGCCATATATATCAAATACAGACTTCATCCAAACACCATTTTGGATCTCATTGATGAATTGAAACCTTTTTTGGAGCATCCAACAGGCAGGACACAATCAATTCCAACCCATGTGCAGCTATTGTGCTCACTGCACCTTTTGGCGTCAGGGTCTTTTCAAAGCGTCATGGCGGGGTGTCACAAAGTGCCCTTTCACGCTTTTTCCATGTCTTCCTGGATGCAATGCTGAACAGGCTTCAACATCACATCTACTTTTGAAACACCCAACGAGCCATACAAGAAACCAAGTTGGATTTCTATCAAATTGCACGTTTCCCACATGTGATTGGATGCATTGATGGAACCCATATTGCCATCACTCCACCAGCAGCCACAGAATATGTCTTTCAAAATAGGAAAAGCTGCCACTCCCTCAACATCCAGATTGTGTGTAATGCAAAGTATATCATCAATGTTATTGTTTCAAAGTACCCAGGCAGCACACATGACTCCTTGTATTTCCGACATAGTGGAATTCATAGACGTCTGAGTGCTGGACAATTTGGAGAGGGATACCTGCTAGGTAAATCACAATCATGCATACATACATCCATCCATACATCATTCATTTGACAATGGAACATACAGTTACTATTTTGTTTCTTCCATTCAGGTGATAGTGCCTATGCAGTGCGTGACTTCATCCTAACTCCATACTTGAACCCAACAAATGCAAGTGAGAGAAGATACAACAGGGCACACCGGTCAACACGTGGGGTCATTGAACGCACATTTGGCATTTTAAAAAGCAGTTTCCGCTGCATACACAAAAGTGGAGGAGCTTTGCAATACAGTCCTGAAACCTGTTGCAAAACTGTAATTAGCTGTGCAATGCTCCATAACATGGCTACGCGCAAAGGCACAGACATTGAAGTGAGTGAGTCAGACACATCTGATGATGATGACATACCTCCATCTAGAAGGGCTGCAGCAGGAGTAGGAGCAGCTGCTGGCCGTCAAAGACGGTCTGAGATTACACGGAATTACTTTTAGGTAAGACAAGCAAGTCTACAGAATTTCTCATTTTGGCAAGTGCTGTTTTTATTCACAACACACAAACCATAGTGCAGTTTTCAAACAGAAAATGTTAGTTCACAATAAATGAAAAGTAGCACAAATGGAAAAGAAAGCCATGTTAGACAATGCAGTAATGTAAAAAGTATTGCACTGTAAACTGTCACTTCTTGCGCTGGCGGCTTGGCGCAGGGCGTTCTTCTGATTGCATGCTTTCATGATCAGGTGCAGTGCCAGCGCGCCTTCCACTTCTGCTCTGGGTCAAGTGAGAAGTTGGTGTGGGGTTCCTACTACTCCTGCTGGAGGTCTCCTCGCTGTCAGCTGAAGCAATGAGAGCGCTTGCGCCAGAGTTTGTAGTTTGCAACATTTCAACTGCAGAGGTCACTTTATCCAAGCTGTTTGCCATGTTATGTGTGCATTCACTCATTTCACGCTGCATGTTGATACTGCGCCTGGTGAAGTTGGATGTCACTGTACATAGCCGGTTAATAGCTTTTGTGTAACCTTGCATTCTCACATTTGCATGGTGTGCAGCCCTTTTGCGAGAAGTCTCAGTACATTCGAGGGTCAGACACAGTCTGTCAATTGATGCTGCCATGCCTTCTTGGTTTTTGTTTAATTTTAATAGCTCTCTATTTGTTGATCGAAGGGCCTTATGTTGCAGGCGCTGCACGTGAAGCATATCCTGCTCAAGACCGGCAAAAACTGTAGGTGTTTCCAGTGGACCACTGCTGCTTCTACATGTATCCAACTTGTATGTACGTGGCCTTCTTTGACTTTGGGGTTGCTCTTGGGAGTCACGAGGGCACACTGTGTCATGGCCACTGTCTACTGTACCCCATCATTATTGTCATCTTCTTCCAATGGTGGCAGAGGAGCTACCTGCCTGCGCTTTCTGCGCACAATTGGAGTAGGGGCAATATCATCAGTGCATCCTCCTTCAGCATCAGATACAACATGTGGAGGTGTTTCATCTCCCTCACTTTAATCCCTGGATTCCCTTGATTGTTCTGTGGATGTAGAGTGAGACATATGAGTTTGTGTTTGAATGTGCACTTTGTGACATATAAAGTTTTTTTTTGACAACTACCTTTCACTATACTATATTTCTGCATTCTAAATAAAATTACAAACTTTTCATGTGTTTCTATGATAGAAATTAAAAAAAATAATGAGTGCACTACAACTCCCATGATGCATTGTTTGCTATATGTTTAACTGTCTCCCAGGACTACTACATTCCTCACACTGAGTACATGCACTACACAAACACACATGCATTACACTCTTCTTCTGGACTTCTTTGCATGCATCTTACCTTGTGCAGTTGGTGTAGGGTCAGAGCTGTCTATATTAGCCACTCCACTCACACTCTCTGGAAGCAGGGTGGATTCAACAAGTTCCTCGTGTGGTGTCGGTTGATCTGCTGTTGAAGTTCCACCACCAGTTTTGTTTGCTTCCTTGATTCTCTTTAGATCTTTGACGCATGTCATACCATCTTTTTTTCAGTTCTTCTATGGTACGGCTTGTTACTCCAACAGCATTAACTTTTTGCTGAATCTCCAGCCAAATTTTTCTTTTCCTTGATTCAGGAACTTTTAATGCCTTTTTCCCAAAAAGCAACTCATGGCTGCACACCATTTCTTCAATCAGAATTTCTTGTTCCATTTCTGAAAACTTGAGTTTTCTCTTCCTTTTGTCTCCAGCCATTCCCTCCTGTGTGTTCTGGGACTCCTTTATACTCCAAACAGGTCTGCTCTGCCTCCAAACATTCTTCCAACTGCCACTGGGTATGGCTCAGGCAATCAGGTGCAGGCAATCACTCACACTTCCTGGGTGTGATGTCATCAGCCTGTACCTGCATTGCAGATTCCCGTTTTTTGCGATTTCTTAATTTGCGAATTTCGCAATTTAAGGAATCGCTAAATATTCTCAGAATTATTAGCGATTTTTAAGAAATCGCTAATAAATCGCAAAAAACTACATACATATCATTTTGCGATTCTGTAATTGCGATTCGCAAAAAATCGCAATTACAGAATAGCAAAACACAATATTGATACATTTGCCCCATAGAGAGAGGAAGAAACGGTAAAGTAAGAGGAGAAGGAAAAGTAGGGTGTTAATAAAACACAAATCAAGATATACACACCAAGGCAGAAAAAGGAGTCAAAAGCATAGAATAGAGACAGAAAAGGTGGAGTAGAGATATGAGTTGAGAAAAGGAGAAAAATGACACTGGGACAAGGTAGGAAAATGAAATAGGAAGAGAAAAAGCCTGAAATAGGAGGATGATGAGCAACATAGAAAGAAGACATTTGAGGAGCGTGGAAGAAACAGTAGTTTAGTGTCCGACGGAAACAATGACAGGCATGAGAGAGCGCTTGAGATTCATATATGGAAGAAGCTGAGAAAACGGAGTTGATCCAATGAGAGACGTGGTTAGGAGACGGAAACTTGGAAATTAAAATGACATTGACATTGATGCAGATTGTGGTGGCAATTCTAAGCACTATGAAGGCCATGGCACTGACTAGCCCTGCATGGCATATTTTGAGCATTTTTGGAATGGTACTGACTCTTACCTAAGGTAGCCATTATTTGGCATAACGTGGACTTTATATCAACCACAGAGGCCAGAAAGACAGACATATAACACTGTCGGTGTTGGTATTTTGCGGGTGAATAGGGCTTTATAATGACCTTGCCCTTAGGTATACCTCATTGGCTTATTTTGGCCATCCTGTGCATTATATGGGGATAGGCTGAATACTCGTTGGTACTGATCTCACAAAGTCCAATAGATCAAGGTGACGAATGTGGAGCTGATCAATGTGACTCACAATTGCTAAAAATCAGCGATAACTACTATATCATGATTCAAGGACCGGCAAACGTTGGGTGTTTGCTTTTATCAACCTAGCAAAGCACATTCAAGTTCAACCCTTTAATGTTGGGGCTCTTACGTTATTTGTTCCTCTAAACAACACAACTGTACACTACATAAACTTTCAAAAGGAGATGAATTGGACATCAGGGTATAGAAAAATACAACATTTCATAACTAGAATGGAAAGCAGACTCTTCACAAGTTATAAACAATGGACAGAGTATGTATTTCTTCGAATCGGCTTCCTCCAAGGGGTGCTCACACACCTACAGTGATTATGTCAGATTAGGGTTTGGAAAGGCCAGAATGTTGCTGTCAATGGAGTGAGAACATAATCTGCAAAAGTTACTTTTGTGTTATCTTGATTTAAAAATCTACTTCATTTCATTACTTAAAAGACACACAGATGATGGACGGAATACGAAGCAAATCAAACATTCACCCCTAGTCAAGAGATCTAGGTTAAATCCATCGTTTTTTTAATCAACATGCCACCCCAGATTCGACCCAGCCACAAGCAAATCAGTATTGACCCTGTCCTCAAGGGAACAGTCCAGACCGAACTGCTAAGCCAGGTCCTCCCTGGACCAGAAACAAGCATCCTAGGACCGGTTTTGGGGCATCACCCCTCATCAGCCGGGCTAGCTTGAACCCAGTGGCACAGTTAGCCCGGGACCCACGACTGGGCTTAACAGTAATAATAAGTGGCAATAAGTATACTCCCATAACATGCATACCCAAATCAAGTATTAGTCCCTAAAATATGAGCTTTTCTCTCCATTAAAAGTTTGCTGTGAAGCATATAGTATTTAATTAATTGCTGCAATCTTTGCTTTGTTCAGCAACTTTGAGGATTGATACACAGTGCACACCCAGATGAAACCAGGCTTAAAAAAAATTGAAAAACACTACCCATAATAAACGACATTCTCGCAGGCTGTCTGCTTTCAGTGACCCATTCTTATTATCTTAATTCACTAAGCCATCGTCCAATCTGAGTCAGTCATGGCTATCAACTATCCTTTTTCGGAACAAACCAAATAATTGGCGAAAATGTGAAATATCAAGTTTTCTTCCTTGAAGAAAGAAAGACATTTGATGCCCTTATCAAAAGCCTGGACATAAACTCACAATACCATTCAAAATCTCTCAAAGGACCTGCAAACTTTATCCTGGAAGATGATTTCAAATCAGCTGTCCGACCTGTGATTATTTCAAGACCTGACTATGTAATTATCGTATTAACCTGTTTCTGCAAAATCCGAATTGCAGCCCTCAAATAAAGGAGCTGTTCCGCAGTTCTTCTGATCACTGGTCGTGTCACCCTGTTCTCTTTATCCCAATCATGTTACATGGCTCCCGATTAAGGCCAGATGGCTGTTGAAGATTGCATTCCTAGCACTTGAAATCCTATAAATGGGATCCCAACAAAATTGGGATTCCAATTTTCAAAAAGACCATCTCGAATGCTATCTCCATTACAACACCTCAATCAAGGTCATTACTGACAGTATCTCCAGCCCTGACCTTTTCACCTTCAAATCTTGGCTTGAGGTGCGGTAGTCTGATTAGTTGAAAAAAAGGAAAGCAAGACTACAACACCAAGAATGCTTTAGGTGATCACTTGAAAGTTCAGGACTGGAAAAGTTTCTCTAATAATCTGGAAAGCGTCTCAATCAGGTTATGCTCCAAGGACCTAAAACTCACCTATTCAAGATAGTGGCTGAGCGCAGGGGAGTAACGCAGTATGCTGCAGCCCCTGCAACATGTGGGAAGGCACCCTTCAGATCAAGGGGTATGAATATCTGTGTGACTCTGGAGTCTGAAAGGCCCCACATCACTAACTGCAGGGCAGTCAAACATTTTGTTCTATTCTTTTGGACCATCGGATTCCCAATTAATCATCACGATGGACTTGAAACCACTCCCCACACGCCATCATCAAACACCTCAAAACCTTTTCAAGCTACTGAAATCTGTAATGGTCATTGCATATTATGTTCCCAAGTGTTTATATTTTAAGCATTGCAAGTTGACTTCCATTTTTAATTTGTCACAATCTCTCTAATCTCTGCTACCTGAACATTATTGAATATTGTACCTGTATTTTGCAGGTTTTTTTGAAAATTGTCAAATTTTTATACCATTTTAGTTTATATACATTTCAGCGCCCTGATTTCAATGAGACCTTAATAATAATAAACACTCATTAAAAATAAATTTCTTAAAAAACATAATTCCCTATGTTACTTACAAACATTTGCAGTTATGCCGTAAAGGGTGGTTGTCTTATAAGATGCCTACATGTGTGTTCAATTACCCATTGCATTGATCCATTCCTCTGTGACACCCCCAATGCCATCTGCACTTGAATTCTTCTCATCCCTTGTTTATACTTGGATTCCGTCTGTGGTTCCGCAGGTGAAGTTGTCACTGACCCAGCAACACCCACCAGAGCATGGATCCCTGGAAGGCTTCCCAGATTGCACCGCTCCTCCTGGTTCAAAGCATTAAACATGAATAATGAGCTGTGGATAAAGGCGGAAAGCACGCAATAACACAAGCCAGGATTCTGAACACGGGTGCAGTCATAAGCGAAGAGAAGGGAGTTTCAAGCGCACCTGAATGGGGTAAAGGAGTTTCAAAATGTCTGAACGAACTTCTGCAGTCTTAGCAAATGTATACCTGTGCATCCTTGGCATGATAAGTCTAGTCCTCACAGTCATGTGCTTCAATCGCTCATGAATCAGTGTTTGAGACAGTGTAAGCACATACAAGTATATAGGGGCATATTTACGAGGGCTTATCACCACAGGAACATCACTTTTTGTGACATTCCTGTGGTAATAAGCCATTTGCCTTATCTGCAAGGCGGTGTTAGCTGGCTTGTAAATAAGGTCTCATTTCACGCTACACTTTAGCCTGAAAGGGGCGGGCAATGGGTGTTGAGCTGGGCGTTCCACCGCAACACCCATTGATTTTGATGATGCCTCTTTTTTACATGGGCAGCATAAATATGGAATAGCATCAAAATTAAGACCGGTTACAAATCACCATTAGTGATTGTTTATGTGCAGGAAGGGACACCTTCTTGCACTTAAAAAATCATTCCCTCAACGCAGGCACCCTTGCACTATTGTGCAAGAGTGCCTGCGTTGGCACTAGGCAGATAAATTTAGCACCTGTGCTGGTGAAAACGCAGGGATGCACTGTACCATTGTAAGTATGGCACATCCTTGCATTTTCAGAATGACGGAGCGCAGTGTTAGCAATTTTAGCTTAACACCCCACTCTGTCAATGTATTTTAAATGTTGGAAGTGGGGGTCCCTATCCCTCACTGCCGCCACCAAATGCTGGAGGTGGGAGTCCCCGACCCCTCGTTTCAACATTAGGCTAAGTAAGGACACTGTCTGAGATAGCCCTGCTCACCCCCTTAGTAGCTTGGCACTAGCAGCCATGCTTATCTTCAAGGCACGACTGTACAATATGTGCAATCACACTCACAGCAACCCAATGATGTCACCACAATTAGGCTCCACACAAGTTTTTATAAAATGAGTATAATCTTTATAAAAGAAGTTATACGATATGACCACACGATACAAAACCAAAATATAAGAATGGGTAGTATTCCTTCCGGTGGGTTTGTAGGTTCTAATCCCAACCACCTCTTCTAACCAACAGTTAAGCTCACTTCTAACCGTTTCCAAAAGGTTAGGCAAGTCGTATTGCTGGAATCACACAAGTTGCAAAAGAAAAGAAATACTGCAAAGTGTTATGAGATTCTATTGTACTGTGCAACAGAGAAACAATGCAATACATAGCGCCACAGTCATGTACTTTTCAATAGAAGGAATAATGCAATGTGTATCACTACCAGCATGCCCTGTACCAGGAAGAAACAAAGCAATGTGTCACGCTACAATCATGCACTGTGCACTGAAGAAATAATGCACTGTGCCATGTTATAATCAGATCCTGTGCAATGAAGAAATAATGCAATGCCCCACGTTAAAATCAGGTACTCTGCAAGGGAAAAATAACGCAGTGCATAGAGCACCAAGCATGTAGTTCGTCAGGCACAAATGAAATCAGGCGTAATTCGACAGTTCGATAGTTCGTTAGCAGCAATAATGCAAAGTGTAATACGTCAGTTTAGGTGCTCCGATAAAAGTGCCCCCATTATTGATCAATGATGACACAAAAGTACAGCTTCCGTCTCTGGCCCCAGTACTGCCCCTCCTTGGGTCAGCACAGGCCGGGATCTGAGCCAAAGCAACAGGCTTGCGCAGCTGATAGAAGTGAGAGGCCAAGAGAGTGTCCCTCCAGGCCCGCACCCCACCACAGGTGGTGATCCACGTTACCTGGGGGGGGCCTGAACCCACTCTCCTCTCCTACTTCAGTGACTTGGGCCTTGATCCAGAACTCTGTCACGGGGTGCGGTGAGCTTGGGCCAGCAGCTCAGCTCCTCCAGGGCTGCCGGTCTGGGCCGCTGCTGTTGCAGTCTGGGGGCCCAATGACCTGGCCCTCCTTCCGGGGGTGTCATGGAACACCGAGACCCGCCCTCAGCAGTGTGGAGACTTTACTTTGAATTTGGTGCACAGACTATCCACGCACTCCTCACCAACGCCTCTGGTTGCACCTCGACATGCACTCTGCGTATCCAAGACTCGCCTCTTCTCTGGTGTGCACAATGACCCGGCTCTCTTCACCAACACCTATGCTTACACCTCGACACACACCCTGCACGTCTGAGTCTCACCTCTTCTCCCCGTGCACACGATGACCAGGCACTCCTCACCAATGCCCTGGATGCACCACGACACGCACTCAGCGTGTCCGACATTCACTTCTTCTTTCGGTGCACACAATGACCAGGCTCTCCTCACAAACGCCATGGCCTGCACCACGACAGGCACCTTGCGCACCTGAGTCTTACCTTGTCTCCCCATGCACACAACGACCAGGCGGTCCTCACCAACGCCTTGGTCTGCACCACGAGACGCTACCTGCGCGTCCGAGACTCAGCTCACTCCTGCGTGCCCACAATCACAATGCATAATTTCTGAGGGTCTTAAGCAGCAAAAGCATGCACACACCACATTGCTTGGGACTTCTCTGGAAACTTATATGTTCCTGTTTTTCCAAACAGGGAGCCAGCTCACCTAGGGCCCTTAGGGTTACAAGACACAGCACAAATCACAGTCTTTTTCAAGCAGGGGGACCCAGCGCCTCCAAGCACAGTCCCAACAGTCTCTCCCTTGGTTGGAACAGCAAACTGCAGACCATCCCCAGATCACAAAGCAAGGATTGGTCTTTCCACACCAGTCTCTTAAGTTGCTCCTTCTTTAGCAGAGGTTCCTCTTGACCACAGAATGGGTCCAAGACTTGTCAGTCTCAATCCATATCTGTTTACTTCCAATGTTCAGGGGTTTCAGCTCTCATAGTTATACCCCTTAATGTCTTTGAAGTTTGCTTGTGCTCAGGGGTCCCTGACTCCCCCTAAATCAGTTGTAGGTGTCTCCCTCCCAGTGTCACCTTTCTCCCTTTGATACTGTGGGTCTGGATCCTTAATCACTCAGCAGGAGAGAGGTCAATTGATTTATAGCACCAGCCCAGGCCTTTTCACCTCCTGGGCTTCTCCTCCCCCTAATCTCCAGATGCAGGGCAGCTTGGTGTCATCTCAACCCCTCCCTGGGTCAAGACATCTCCCAGCTCCTCTCACTTTTCAGATACAGACAGACAATCCACATTTCAGCAGAGACACACAGAAATGATTAAAGCACAAAACGCAGCAACTTTCTAAAACACAGTGACAACACCACCTTCACAGAAAGATGTATTATGACACTGTGAATTTATACATATTAAACTTCACCTCTCCATTATAAACTTACAGGAAACTAGTCTAACAAACACAACACCTAGCCCCCCCATTCTGTCCTATGGGTAGGGTGGCCTTTCAGCAGTGAAAAACGAAATGAAGTGTTTTTCACTATCAGAACATAACAAACACCTTAGTATATGTCCTGCCTTTTACCCACACTGCACCCAGCCCAGGGATTACCCAGGACATACCACAGGGGCGCCCAATGTGTATGCAAAAGGGAAAGTCTGGCCTAACAAGTGGTTGCACTTGTCAGGACAGCATGCTAACATAGCAAACTGCGCGCAGGCCCTACACAGCAGGCCTGAGTTCCCTTCTCCGCGTGCCTTTGCATTACTAGCCCTGGCACACACAGTGCACCTCACTATTATTATTATTATTTTATTTATGGTTTTATAGAGCGCATAGTCACCCAGTGGGTATCCCAGCGCTGAACCTTTTGCTCGCAGATGGGAGTGATCGGGAGAAATGAAGGTTTAGGGGAAGAGTAGGGTTTTGAGGGCTTTCCTGAACCGAAGGAGGATGGGTTCTGCTCTGAGGCTCAGAGGGAGTGCATTCCATTTGTTTCCTGTGTTGACCGAGAAGCGGCGGCCACCTATGCGGGCCTTTTTCACCTTGGGGATCGTGATGAGGTTTCCGTGCTCCGAGCGAAGCGCTCTCGTAGGTCTATAAGGGGTGATCCAGTTCTTTAATATGGGGGGGCCGGTGTTATGGAGTACCTTGTGGGCAAGACAGAGGGCCTTGAAAGTGACCCTTTCCCTGATAGGGAGCCAGTGCAGCTTCCTAAGTGCGGGCTTCGCAGATGATCTAGCCGGGGTGTTCGTTAGGAGTCGGGCTGCGGCATTTTGAGCTTTTTGCAGAGTGTGAAGAGTAGATTCTGGGGAGCCTAGGTAAATGGCATTGCTGTAGTCCAGCCTGGATAAAATTAGGCCTTGGATCAGCAAGAGACGCGACTGGAAAGGCAGTAGCGGGATTACCTTCCTGCAAGATTTGAGTAGACCGTAGCATATGCCGGCCGTCTTTCTTGCCTGTGTCCTGAAGGTAAGGTCGGTCTCCAGCCACACTCCGAGACTCTTGACCTCCTTCTTGGGGGTAGGGGGTTCACCCATACAGGCTGGCCAGATGTTGGAGGGGAGGTTCGTGGTTTTATGTCCTAGGAGTAGGATCTCCGTTTTGGAGCCATTTAATTTCAAAGCGGAGTCACTCATCCACTGATGTACGTTGGAGAGGCAGTCGTGGAGATTGGAGGGCTCTAGCTTGGGGTGGGAGAGTGTCACCACCAGTTGTGTATCGTCAGCATAGCTAACAATAGTGACTCCGAAGGGTGAGACGAGTTCCTCCAGCGGGGCCATGTAAACGTTAAACAACGTGGGGCTCAGGGATGAGCCCTGAGGCACGCCGCACTGGAGGGGGATGGAGGGGGAGCGGCTTTCGCCTTCCCATACTTGGTAGGAGCGTCGGGAGAGGAAGGACGAGAGCCATTTCAGCGCTGTGTCTTTAACCCCAATGTTCTCAAGACGTTGGGTTAAGACCTGGTGACTGACCGTGTCAAATGCCGCGCTTAGGTCTAGGAGGACCACTGCCACTGATCCTCCTGTATCGATGATTTCCCTGTTTTTTTCTACTGCTGCGAGGAGAGCAGTGTCCGTGCCCTGACCTGGTCTAAAACCTGTCTGTGAGTCGTTGAGGAGTTGGTTTGACTCTAAGTAGTGTGACAGTTTTTTGTTCACAAGTTTTTCGGCAACTTTCCCTATCCAAGGGAGGAGTGAGATGGGTCTATAGTTGGAAAGGTCTGCCGGGTCAAGAGACGGTTTCTTGAGAAGCGCTTTGACGACAGCCTCCTTCCAGTTTGAGGGGACCTCTCCCTGTTCCAGCGAGGTGTTAATGAGGGCTGTCAATTGAGGAACTATGGTCTGCAGTATGTTTTTTGCGAATCGTATGGGGACTGGGTCGCTAGGGGCTCCGCTCTTGGTTGACGTGAGAGTAGCCCTTACTTCCTCTTGTGTAACCGGGCCAAGTGACTCTAACAAGGGCTTGTCGGGAGGGGACAACTGCTCCTTGGCTCTCTCTATGGAGTCTGAGTTGGCGACAGGGAGGGAGATAAGGATTTTTTTAATTTTTTCGTCGAAGAAGGAGGCCAACCTGACGCATTTTTCCTCCGCTGCTTTGGGGTCCATAGGTTTCTGAGGGGGGTCCGGGACGTGGAGGAGTTCTTTGAGGATGGTAAAAGTCTCCTTGGCTGAACAGGAGGAGCCTTTTATTCTTTCCTCGTAATAGGCCCTTTTAGCGTCTAGTAGGGCTCGTTTATATGCTTTCATGGAAGATTGGTAAGCATTTTTCTCTTCTATTGACTTGTTTCTCCTCCAAGTTCGTTCTGACTTTTTGCATTCTTTTTTAAGGGCAGTGAGGGCTGGTGTGTACCAAGGAGCGGGGTTAATTCTTTTTACGTGTTTTAGAGTGCTGGTCAGTGGGATGAAGCTGTCTAAGGGTCGGACTAGCCAATCCGTGAATTCTCTGTCCGCGATGTTAGGGTCCGTGGATAGAGGGGCGAAGGTTTCACGTAGTTTGGCCTCCCATTCCTCTGGTACTAGCTTGTGCCATCGTCTGGCTTGTATCCTTGTTTTTTGTTTGCGCGCTGGTGTAGTTTCGAGTGACCAGTGCATAAGGATCAGCATATGGTCTGTCCAGGGTAGGGGAGTGGGGTCCTGGGCGATTAGGTTCTTGATATTGGAGAAGATAGGGTCCAGGAGTTGCCCTTTCTCATGGGTGGCTTTGGGGTTTTGCAGATGGAGGTCGGCTGTGGTGAGGTCGGCAAGCAGATTTGCTGCTGCATTGTCTGTGGGATCCAGAAAGTGCATGTTAAGGTCCCCTAGGAGGAGAAAGTTAGAGACTGAGATAGTTTTGAGTAAGATGTGGTCCATTAGGGTGCTGGTGAATTCGCCTAGGGAGCCTGGTGGCCGGTACACTAACAGTCCCGAAAGGGAGGTAGATGGAGTGATCTGGATGGTGAAGTAGCAGTTCTCGCAGTCTTTAACTGTTCCACATTCAATTCTACATTTGAGGTGGTCTTTGTAGAGTATGGCTAGACCACCACCTCTGCCGACTGGTCTATTCAGAGAACAAACTTGGTAGCCGAGGGGTGTAGCATTGGCCACATCGAAGTCGCTGTGCGGGGTCAGCCATGTTTCAGTTAGAAACAGTAGATCTATCGTCGAATCCTGGACGAGGATGTTAATTTCGTGGGCATGCTTTACTAAGGATCTGCAATTCAGAAGGCCAAGCCGAAGTCCTTGTTGGCGTTCCGTTACCTCGGGTTTATTGCAGAGGATGCATCCTACGTAGAGAGCGTCTTCCTTGAGGACGTATTTGCACTGGGGGTGTTTTTCCGGGTTCCGGGCCAGCAGTGCGTCTCGGGAGTATGAGATGCGATTTTGTGGATTGGGCATAGTGGCTAGGCCTAAGGCCGTCTGGGCCCGGACGGGCCCAGACGGGCTTGCCTTAGGCGCGCCTTTGGCGCGCAAACGGCGCTCCCGCTGCGCTCGTCCGCTGCGCGTCCTGTACTGACACATTTGTAGGGGACAGAGGGGGGTGTGGCCTCCGAAAAGGGGCGGAGTCTGCGTGCACGCCGGTGGTGATGGCGGCGGCAGGCTGATAGAGCTACGAAGGGCGCCAGGCAGCTATTGACATCAGCTGTGCGCGAAGGGGGAGAGCGAGTGCTACGTAGGTAGGAAGATTTGTATTTTAAAAGCAATTTACGAAATAGTGACACCACACAAATACAGTTTTAAAATGCGCAAAGTACCTCCAGTTCCCGGCTTCCGCCTCAGGAACTGGGACAAAGGGTTCTAGTGACCGCAATTGAATCAGCGGTATTTATACTAGGATTGGGGGGCGTGGCCTCCGAAAAGGGGCGGAGTCTGCGTGCACGCCGGTGGTGATGGCGGCGGCAGGCTGATAGAGCTACGAAGGGCGCCAGGCAGCTATTGACATCAGCTGTGCGCGAAGGGGGCGAGCGAGTGCTACGTAGGTAGGAAGATTTGTATTTTAAAAGCAATTTAGACTTTACTAGTAAGGCAAAGATACCAATCATGGCCAACCAATTACCATTACGTTTAACATAGGGAACACTTGTACTTTGGCACTGATCAGTAGAGGCAAAGTACCCAAAGCATCTAGATTGCAAAGAAGGCAGAGGCAAAAAGTCAGCGGTAATCAGGCCAAGATATGCTATGTCTAACAGTAAATATGCCCCATAATGTTAAAAACAAACATAAAGTGAGCATTGTGCATCACCAGTGTATGCGGAGCCGTGAACCGTCAGCATGCTTCATGGTATTCTCAGATGTACACCTGAAGTATATGCCTTTTAAGGATGTGATGGCAAAAACAGAGGGGCATATTTACAAGCCCCTATTGCCACAGGAACATCACTTTTACCTATATCCCTGGGGTGATAGGGGCTTCACCTTATTTACAAGGCGTGTTAAGCCACTTAACGCCGCATTGTAAATAAGACCCCCTTTCACACTACACTTGGAGTGAAAAGGGTTGGGCAACGGGTGTTGCGGTGGGTGTTGACTCTGCCCCCTATTTACAGGGGCGGCGTAAATAGAAGGCATCGTCCAAATTAACACCAGGGAAAACCTGGTCTTAATATGGCGAAACAAAGATAAATGCTTTATTTCTCCTTGTTTTTGCTGTTTCTATGCATGCTGCATTATACAGCACACATAGAAACAGCAAAATGCCATGAATAATTGTATATGTGCAGGAAGGTGTCCCTTCCTGCACATACACAATCATTTAAAAAATTACAATTTGTAATTGCTATGTGTGCTAATGAAGCACACATAGGAGTTACAAATCGCCATTCTGGATTGTTTATGCTGGAAGGGAAACCTTCTTGAACATAAACAATCATTCCCTCAACGCAGACACCCTTGCACTATGGTGCTAGGCAGCTGATTTTAGGGCAGGCACAGAGATAAATTCATGGGTGAGCCGTATTATTGTCAATGTGCTGCATCCCTGCGTTTCTAAATTGAAGGAGCACAGCATTAGCAATTTTGAAGCTACCCCACACTCCACCACTTGCTTGTAAATATATTCCAAAGTGTCAGGCCCAGTACTTAATTTGTGCAGGTGGTTGGCGCCAACACTTATTTTTGGGCACTTCGACTTATTTTTCATTAGACTTTGAGAGCAAGAGATAGAAAGGAAGAAAAGGGAGAAGGAAAGTGGAAGAAAATTATAGCGAAACGGTGACAATTTAAAACAGTAGGTATGCAACAGTGTAATAAAGAGACAGCAAGAAAGAAGGTGAATAAAAACTAGGCATCCCAGCAGCCAAAAAAGTAAAATGCTAGAATGGCCATGCCAAACCTGTTGATGTCCGGCAACCCTGGCATTTTCCAGCCAGTCACTGGTTCCATAAAATAAATGTGGCCCCTGCATATATTTATTTGTTTATTTTTTTACAAATTGAGCCCTGCAGCTTATTTGGTCTACCATCGTTACAATTTATGTAGCACATTGAGGTAATTACCTTGCCCTAAGTTTTATGGCCGTTCGTGAGTTGAAGGTATTTTAAAATCTTGTTTAATTGGTTCTCACCACGTCCGTAATTCTAAAAAGACGATTTTAAGGAAGAAAGCTTCCTCCAGGTAAAATTCTTCCAGCCCAGGAGAGAGACGAGCCCTAATTCTATGCGCCCAGTGTTGCACATGAAGCTTGCTTAACGCCGTCCTCCCTTGCTAAACCAACACATGTCACACTTTCATCCGCTCTTTGCTATGTTTTGAGGTGAAATGCGTAAGTTTCATACTGAAATAGAGCTTCTTAAGTGATAGACAATCTCTCAATCACACTTTTGGGACATGAAATCCAACCAAGCCCCAAAGTAAAAATATCCCAGAATATAGTTTGACAAACACCCACAATGGGTTGTCAGCAGAACTATGCAGCAAAATACATGTACAGTCTCTTACTTGCAAAAGAATTATGAACATGGTCTACAGAGTCCTCAAATGTATTGTTACGCTTATTCTTCAACCAGAATAAACTATGCCAGTGCACTCAAATTGACCACAGCAAAAACTCTCTTGCGGAACCTGCAAATCCCCCCAAAATGTCAATGCTTGTTTAGCCATGGGCCTCAAGAGGACAAAACAACAGGGCCAGATGTATCATCATTTGATGCAGCGCAACCCAGCAAGACAACCTGCTGCGCTGTGCTGCCTCAAATGTAGATCGAACACAAAATGGGGAAAACCCTATAATCCAATGGAACTAGAGAATAAAAGCTATCAATATGCAAGAGATGTTCCAAAGGCAGTCATTTAGGAAAAGCATAGTAAATTGGCAAAGGGACAGAGTACAGTAAACCCTGCTTTAAAAAATCAATAAATATGAGGAGTTATTCAGTTTTAATGATACAGTTGCTCATATTCAACGAGGGACAATTCCAGACAAGGCTAAGGTACTACATGTGCAAGTGACAATAAGTGACACAAAAAATGATGCAACAATATATACAGTGCGCATATCACAACAGTATCTCAACCAATATGACAAATATCAGATGTAGGGGAACAACCACTCAATTAAATCAAGGTGTTTGTTCCAAAATTAATCAGTTCATTAATGTATGGGTGATTAAGATATGACAGTTGAAATTTCGACCACAAAAAAAATGGTTTAACAGGGTCTTCCTCAGGACAGATGTAGAAACCTGAAAGAATCTGGGGTAGGTCGTGAGTCCAATGCAATTATCGACTACTGACCATTGGCACTCTAATATGCGTCCATTCAAGCCAGTCCGATTAGGCCACTTTACCCTTCAGGACTGGGTTTGTCCCATGAAGGTATACTAGATATCCATGTGATGTATGCAGTGTATGGTATTTATTTACACACACGAGTTAACTAACCCTTGATTACTGGTCCTGATGAAATGCCATTATCCTTTGTACAATAATGCGCTTGAATTATGTTGATCCTTGACTTACACTAATTATAGCTGGAGGGGACCGTTATAGCCACCTCCTGCATAACTCTTGTTTTTTAACCATCACAAAGGAGCCCATTGATTAAATTAGCCTTTGAACTCCTTTAGTTATGTTTATCTCACATTTCTCCTCCATTCTACTCACTCCCAGTCACTCACCACACCTCATTCTTCACATCGCCAAAAAAGAGCAGAACTCTGGCGAAGAGCCCCACTGAGGGACTTGTTGGGCATTGCAGTGCTGGCCCAACGAGGAGCTCCCTGATGATGGAGCATGACAACCTTCGGGTGTGTGAGGGCCTTGCTCCTAAAAGGATCCCTCCTCCTGACCCAACCATTTGGCAAACCTAGAATTGCACCCAGGAACTGCATACTTCTTGTCTTCAAGGCAACCTGAAAGAAAACATGAATTGTCAAGGGTTGAGTAAAGAGAGTATGTTTCAAGAAAGGAGACTTCCAAATAGATTTATACTCATATTAAGGCCTATACTGCCCTTGATGTTTGACCTGTGATAACATTATAGGATTCTTTCTTGGTACAGGCAACTCTTCATTGTACTTGTTGGTTTAATTTGTTAGACAACACTCTTTGCTTGGTCAGGTGAGCAACCAGCCATTAAGCAAGGGTGCCTGTGTTGCAGGCAGCATTGATTTTGTGCAGGAAGGGACACCTTCCTGCACAAAAACAATGATTAGAGGAATTTTTATCTTTCTAAGTGTGCTGCAGAATGCATCACACCTAGAAAGAGTAAGCAAGAAAGAATAAAGATATTTCTCCCTGTTGGGCCTCACATTAGGAAGGCATGCAATTTTGAAGCATTGCTAGGTTTGCCAGTCTTGGTAAACCTGGGAATGTGCCAAAATACATGGGTGGATGCGTTCGAACACCCCCGCTCCACATATGGGATGCCTTCTTAGGGCAGAGTAATGCAAGTCTGCTACCAGTGCTCTCTTGGGTTACTCCAGATTTACCAAGCAAAGCAGGGTCTTGCAAGGTGGTCTTGCGCTGTTTAGTAAATATGAATTAAGGATTGGGTTGCCCTTGAGACATCACGCGTGATGCAAGGGCGATGCAATCCAATGATAAATCTGATCCAGAAGACTAGAGAGGTGTGAAGGCACACATAAAAATCAGAAGTAGTTGCTTACTTTTCAAGTGACCACAGGGTAGCTCATGTGTACCGGGCACCTGCTTTCACATGATGATTAAAACCTGCATTCTCAGATACTCTTCAGCTTTAAACAACCACAGTAGGGCGGAAACTGGAAAGATTAAAAGCGTAAATGTGAAACCCTCTCCTAAGCAGCTACAAGAAGAAAAGCCCTTTTAAAACCAATCACACAACCTGATGCAATGGCGTGCACCCTCATTGTCTATGCCTGCCACAGATCAGGCTGTGCATAGAATCTAAAAAATGTAATCTCTCCAGTGCAGCAGTGAAAGACAGCAGTAGACAGGCATGATGGCCGCCAGTGTATATGGCGAAAACTTCAGGAGTGTCAGACACCATCATGCATCCCTTATGGCGACCTTAGAGGCATGCTAACTGTGCCTGTTTTCGGAGTGATGTGGAGTTAGTATGCCTCCCAAGAGCCACTTTGCCCCTACACCTTATTCATTAATATAGCGCAGGTGAAAAAAAATACTTTCCAAAATGTAGCATGGAGTCGTCTCCCTGCAAGTAACTGAATGACACTATGACACTGTGTGGGCAGTCAATGTAAACCTGAGTGATAGATATTTTAGAACTGGGAGGCAAGCATTTGCGACCCCTTTGCTTGCTTGGAAATGCACAGAGGAAAGGGCATTAAAAGCAGACACAAATGCTTGCTAAGCCCCTGGAGCTGCTCTTTACGGGAAACAACGCCACACAACAGACACGACCTGTGTCATTACAACGACTTGCTCTTAGAGGCGTGCAATGCCAGGGAATGTGTTGGATTTTAAATCCAACACCTTCCCTGCTGTTGCGTAAACTGGAGTAGGAATAGTAATTAATACTACTCCTAAGTCCAGCGCGCCCCCTACAGCAAGTCGTTGAAATGAATTGTGATGTAATGACACACGATGCATTGACAGCGCTGTAAAAGCACGCATTGTAACGTGCTATATTCCTCTTTATACACATACAGTTTTCTTGCACCTAGTATCGTAGAAGCCATGGAAAACAGAATTGTACTAGGGAACAGTTCAATGTAGTATTCCATTCCAATTCTAGGAAAAGAAGATTTTAAACAGAACTTATATAAAGGCATCACTTCAGACTTGTCTACATTAAGCTAGTAACCAGACACCTTGCAATATGTGCTTAACACAAGAAGTGAGGAAGAGATGATTCTGGTTTGAAGATATAAAGAAGAATGTCATGTGTACATTATTTAGCTGGATACCAGAAAAGGCGTCAGAATGCTTCAACCTATATAAGAAAGGCTCCAGGGCTAGGATAAACAGTAAAGGCAATAGAGGACATCCTTGCCTCGTACCTCTTTAAAGAGGAATGTATGCAGATTGTACTCCATTGCAACAAACAAAGAGAACAGGCTCAAAGCTAAGCTTTAATTGACCCAGTCATCAGGATCATCAGAAAAAATCTCCCTTGCAGGGAACCCATTTGGTTTATAGAAGAACCCTCACCCACCAACCTAGTTGGTGGCATGCTTCATCATAGGGTTCCCACCCAGGGGGGCGAGTGCCTCCTAGGTGTGCTTCGATGCCTGAGAACAGTGGAGCAAGTTTTTTGTTGTATTTCTTTTCGGTAAAGACTGAATACCGTTAGAGTGAAAAGTAAAGTTAAAACTACCTCTAGGGTACCGAATTCTTTATTATGTGGTCCCTGGGGTAGGTTTAAAAGCAAATTATTTGTACGTGAGTGAGAGTGTGATCTTGCACGTCACTTAAAAGGTGTAAAATGGTCTACATGTTTCAGCCAATGAGTTTCCAATTGATTGGCTTACTTCAGGACCTGTAGGTCAGAGTAAAAATAGCCCTGAATCAACGTAAACTATGCACACACGCTAAGGTGTGCATAGGTGTGTAAGGTGCGTAACTTATGGGTTTCTCCGTCTGATTTGATCATTTCTGCAAGATAAAAGGAGACATAACATAATTACGAACAATAAAATGGTGCCCCATGGTTGTAGTCCATTGACCAATACTCGGGAGCAAGGGGAGGAATATAGTATAGAAATGAGTTGGAGGAATCAAAGTCCAAACCTGTGCCAGCAGAAAGCGTGCCTAAGAAATTGCCAGTCCACCCGATCACATGCCTTCTCTGCATCCAAAGCTACTGCCGCAAGAGAGTGTGAACATTGTGAACAAGGTTGAACAACAATGCCCTTTGTTATTCTGTTCTGGTCAGGCACTAGCACTGAGACAAAACTTACAGATGCAGCTATAGTTTGGGAATACGTACGTTGGTCTTATTGGAAGACATGCATAGGTAGCACACACTTGGGGAGGGACCTTTCCAGAGGAGCACGACAGCCCCTATAATGTAGAACTATTGTCTATAGACTCAGGTACAGGGTCTGCAGATAACACTCAGAAATATTCAAATATATGATCATCCTGCATCTGTGCATGGGTAGGGAGGTTAGGCTACTCTGTCTCTCACTATCACTGCTCCTTTTATGATCTACGGATTACTTGCCATGCTGACTGTATTTGCGGTGTGCAGTTTTCTGCTTATGTGGCACGTATACTGCATATTAGAGCACATGAGTTAAAATAAATATTTTAAACGTATTCGTGTCTGTCAGATCTTATTGTGGACAAGTACAAAAGTGTGAGCGAAAAGGGTGTGTCCTGTAACCGTGATTCCTGAGAGAGTCGGTAGTGTTGTGTTTTGTGGTGTCTAATCATTTGTTTCTCTGTAAGTGAGTAGGAAGGTAAGTGAGACACTATAGCTAGTCGGTCCTGGGCTCATGGGTTCTAAGGTGATGGGATGGCTCAGTCACAACATACTAAGGTCCCATATTCCTATGTGTTAGAACTGGGATTTCTGGTTGGCTAAGGCCTACCCCAAAGCCAGGCAGAAACCACCATTCTAGTCAGGGCAAAGGAGTCACACGCCAAGATAACCCCTGCTCACCCCTTTGGTAGCTTTGCACGAGCAGACAGGCTTATCCCGGAGGCAATGTGTAAAGCATTTGTGCACGCACACAACAGCAACAACATCCTGGGCACACCACAAAAGGAACTCCACACAAGGTTAGATAAAAATAACTTTTGTATCGTCAAAACACATCAGATAGTAATCACACAATGTACATTGTGCCAACTGGCACGGGCAATATTCACAAGGGATTATTTACACCAGGACAGGGCCACTTGGGCCACTGTCAGAATCAGCACTTAGTAGAAATAGCACTTCTAGAACTTAGAATAAGTATAGCACAAAATAACAATTATAGGTCACAACCAGTAACCACTGGTAACAGGTAGGTACACACTACGCAATACTAATAACCATAGGCCTAGATCACGCATGGACACAAAACCTCTCTAGTATACACTATACTAGGCAAAACACAACCACCTAAGAATAAAACACATTTAGGGGTATAGGTCAGAAGCATTACACATGATGCATAGAAACATTCAGAGGTGTAGGTAAGACACATAATGCATAAAACACATTCAGATGTTTTACTGGCATAATGGCATAGCACATTACGCATAACTCACATTTTGGCCTAACCGGTAAAAATACAGTAGGCAATCTCCTCACTAGTCTAAACACATTAGACTCTCCCCCTAAGCATAACTCACATTTAGGGGCGTGACTCACAGTGAAGTAAACTCTTACTAACATAAACCTACACAGGTAAAGTAACCTCACAATCACAGTAACATCACATTGCGCAAAAATCACATTAGGCAATTACCATTATAAACATAGTAAAATCACTTTGCGCAAAAATCACATACCAGCCCCCTGGCCAACTAGCCATCTCAAGAAGGGTTCAAATGCCCTGTGTCCAGAATGTCAGGGCGCGAAGCCATCGCAGCGCCAGTCAGGGGTGCGCCACCGGCGCAAACCTAAACGTTGCAGCTGCCCACTACTTGCTGGGCAGCTGGGAACAGTAACGGGGCCTAAACATTACAGCTGGCTCTAAGTGCTGCGCAGCAGTAGAAGGCCTGGCACCTCTGTGCCATGCCATCTCCGCCCCACACAGGGATTCTCTCTCCCTTGGCGCCTAAACGGTGCAGCTGCCCACTAATTGCTGGGCAGCTGGAGACAAAACTGCGCCAGGGGCTCTCACTAGCCCCTAGAACAAATCTACGCCATCTGTTGGATCCCCACAGGCTCTGAAACTCCGTGCACCTTGGAGCCACACAGGCTCTTTCATAACACATGCCCAAGCGTTGGAGCCACACAGGCTCTACATTAAAATAAGCCACCAGGAGCACTCCAGTTCCTAAATGAATTGTGCGCCCTCCATAGACAGAGCACTGGAGCCCTCAGGCTCTGAAAATAACTGTGCCCCTGGGAGCACTCTGGCCCTTTGAAATACAGGGGCCCCATCGTTTGAGCGGCCCACTGGCATCCGGGGCCGTTCTAGGGAAAATACAGCCCGGTGCCTCAAAGGCACCACTACGCTCACCCGGAGCTTTCCTCCAGACCTTCATTACTCACCGGGCTGTCTCTCGTGTGGGGCTCCTCCGATCGGCGGCTTTCTGCTCTTGTGGCGGCACACGGGGCTCTCCCAACTCACGGGAGTCCCGCTTCAGCTGGTGCCCTGCTTCACCCGGCCCCCATCTCGGTGCCAGGACTTAAGAATGGAGCCTGCGAGGCTTCGGGCGGACTCTTCTGCCGGAGCTCCCTCCAGGACACGGGAGCCCCGCATCGCCTCGGCTCCTCTCTGCTGGTGGCCATTCTGGGCCGCACACTCTCGGCGCGCAGCACCTCCGGTCTCCCTCTTCCCATGGGAGACCGGCAACACGGCCACAGGCTTCACCCGGGCCCCCTCCTGACATGGCAGCTCTTGGCCAATCGGAGCGCGGCTCAACGAGACCAGCCCCCAACAGTGGCCCAATCAGCGCGCGGCCCCTTCGGTTTTCTGTCCCCGGCCCCGGGCTGAGGACGGCAATTTCCCTGGTGATCTTAGGGCAGAAAAGAGGGGTGGGCACCCTCGGTACCAAAACAAAATATAGAAGCAAGGTGGGCACTCGCTAAGGAGCACATAAACGGGTGGGCTCCCGTATAATAAAAGAAATTGCAAATAAGCATAAAAGGGGCAGGAGCGCTTCCCACCAAGGGAAAACAACAGCGCTCTGCCCAGCAAGGAAAATAAAGCGCTCTCAAGGCGCTGGGGGCATAGAAATCATAAAAGGCCCCAGAGATGACCCCCATAGCAAGGAGGGTCCCAGCACAAGCAGGACATCACAGGACAAGGCTTCCAGGGTCAGGAAGAAGTGTCCACAATAAGTCCATCAGATATCCAGGGGCTGGGCAGGGCCCAGGGAGGCAAGCCTTCCACTGGGCCCAAGCAGCAGCACGCCCCTGGCAGGATTCAAGTCAGAACCAAGAACATTTTCAGAGTGTTACAGCACCATTTTTATACACAGAATCCTTTGTCTAGCAGGGTGCAGGCAATGCAAGAACCAGCTACAACTGGTTATGGGGAACTCCTTTCACTGGCAAGGCTAGGGACATCAGACACACCACAGGGGATGGAGCCAGCATTGTGTGGGGAAATCCCAGCCCTATTCAGGTCCCAGGTGCACTCCTCCCCTCACATCAGCATGCTAATCTCTCCACTCACCACCGGGCAGACCCATCCAGAATCTTGGAGCCAGGCTCCCCAGCCAGCTCCAGCCAATCACACGCCAGTCACAAATTACACAAACATGCCAACTTCCAGAAGTGGCACTTCCACACTAGACACATTCATGCCGCATACACCATTGCGCAGCATTCAATCTCACAAGTTTGCACATACCAAACTCGACCCTGCACTCCCCACACATCAAGAACTACCATGGTCACACATATTCCCCATGCATTTCTATGGGAGGGCAGGTCACTCTCACCACACACACAGAGAGTGCACTCACTTTACACTGGACCACAGTGAAAAAGTGCGAAGAGACCTAAAATCACCAACACCAGGTTACAGAAACAGGCTAGGTAAAAGCAAAAAGTTTCAGGGTGAACCTGCCAAAAAGGGCCAGGTCCAACACTATGCATAGTTTTGTATTTCTGCAGAATCCCTGCAACAAAATAATTATATATCAAAGATTTCTGGGATTAGTGGCAGACCCTGTACCTTAGCATACACAGATGGACATTCTACATCTCAGCTGACATAGCAATCTTGTTTCAGAACCCTCGCTCAGTGTGTCTACTTAACCTCCTGTTTTCGGTTAAATGACAAGACATGTGTGCTCATAAACAGTAGCTGCATTCTCGTGTTATATTTAGGTGCTAGTGCCTGACCAGAGAGAATAACAAGGGGCATTGTTGTTTGACCTTGTCTGTGGTGTTCAGACTAAGTCTCAGGAAAAGAACAGAACACAAAAACAAATGCAGGTTCCATGTGAAAGTACAATATGGCACAAAAGCAAGCATATTTATATGGCAACGGGTGCAAAATAAAATGCTGTCCACAACGTACACGAATAGGCTAACATAGGGAAAACTACAATGGGCCATGCAGGAAACACATGGCAGAAGTACTAGGCTAAGTACTTGATATCAGGTTAGTGTGCACTATCCTTTTATAGTAGTAAGCAGGCCAGAGCGTCAGTGTCTATAAACTTGTCTTCAAGTTTCCTTTCAGTGACTTCCCTCCAGTCCACCTTGATTGTTCTGGCTCCAGACCCTTCCTACAACCATGGCCTTTGAACTGTGTTTGTGCAAGAACCAGAGACTTCACTCAGTGTTTCTCTGATGAACAGTAGTGTCAAGAAAAATCTCATTTGAGCGTTTGATTTGTGTGTGATCAATGTACCAAGATCAATGTTCCTTGCATTGCTTGGGAGTGTCGTGCTCCAATCTGTGCTCCTTGTATACATGAGGAGTGTCATACTCCAATTGGTGTTCCTTGTATACCTTAGGATTGTCATACTCCAATCCATGTTCCCAGCATACCTTGGGAGAGTCATACTTCAACCTGTGTGCCTCGTTTTACCATGGGAGTTTAATATGTCAATCTGTGTTCCTAGTATACCTTGGGAGTGCCAGGAACTCCAACTCATGTTTCAAGTTTAACCTTGGGAGAGCCAGAAACTCCAACTCACATTTCGAGTGTAACCTTGGTAGTGCCAGAAACTCCAACTCATGTTTCGAGTTTAATCTTGGAAGTGCCAGAAACTCTAACATATGCTTGAAGATTTTCCTTGGGAGTGTTAGAGACTCTAACCAGTATTTGACGCTCTTCCTCGAGGGTCCTAAAGTTTCCTATTTGTGAAACTGGCATCCTACTTTTATTCTGTATTGTAGAAGAATCATGTAAGTGAATGTTACTAAAGTTATTGCAATAACAATATATAGGAAGGCCTGATAGTGTACTGATGGTAATTACCTTTTCTTTTTGTTTACAGTGTATTGCGTTTTCACAAAACCATGCATTCCTACCCTTGCAAACACAGGTCTCAGGAGCGACACATACTGCTAAGCAGTCTGTATCACTGCAGAGCAGTTCCAGTATCGCAAGTCTCTCTTTTCTGATTTTGTCCCTTCCCCCACCCCCTCTGAACAGTGTGCGATTTAGGAGTTTTATCCCTGGACCTCGTGCTTATCTGAGAAGGATAGGAGGTTCAGTGTCATCTTCAGCATTGGGACCAGGTGAGTGCATGACCAGTGGCGGCTGGCAGAGAACAGGGAGGTGGGGAGGTCAAAATATTGCAAAACAAAAAAGAAAACATGTACCTCCTGGCGCCGCGGCCACCTCAGTCTCTTCTCTCTCATTGTTGAAGAGTCCGGAAGCACACAGGCTCCTCTGAGCCAATGACAAGGCTGCAATACAGCATTGTGATTGGCTCCCCATAGCACTCTCAACATTGGTCTGAATGCCATAGTTCGGCATGCAGACTGGGACAGTGAGCCTGTGCATGTTTTCTACCCAGGCTGTAAGTAGCCTGGGTGGGGAATATGCAAAGTGCACAGGACTGTTTGGCACAGCCCACTAGCTCCACCCGCCCTAACCCAGTCCCACAGAATTGAAAAATAAAATGATAATAACCTTGTTACTATTATTTTATTTTTCTCTTTTCCACTGCTCTGAGAGCAGTGGGGCGACGCTCCTCCGCCTTAGCGGAGGAGCCGCCCCTGTGCATGACATGCTAGTCTTCATGAATCCAAAAGAACATTATGCATGATAGCATGTTTGAACGTCTTGTGAGCTTTATAAGAGAGAAACCTTGAGGAAATGGGGCGGTATAGGAAGAGATCAGAAACTTGATTGCAGTCACCTCCAGGATAAAGTTTTCAGTATAATGTTGAGTGACCTTCTGGGAGATTACCCTCCAAAAAGTGGCATCAGGGTTAGTTGGACCATAAACATTGAGAATCGTAAAAAGGATACCATTGATTTTACGTTGTACTAAAACACATCTACCCTCTTCATCATGTTCCTGGATAACAAGTGAGATATTTAGATTTTTATAACATAGAAGAACCACCCCATTCTTATATGATACAGAGGGGGAATTTGCCCACTCATTGTTTTTTTAACTTGTTGACATCCGTTTCGGTAAGATACATATCCTGAAGTAATGCTAGTTGACCATATAATCGAGATAGGAAAGACAATACACATTAGTGTTTGACAGGGTTTTTCTAATCTTTAACATTCCAGGGTGTAATTCTAATCAGCATTCGAGAAGAAGTCATTTATGAACATCGAGGAAATACATAAACGTAATGATATTGCATCAAGGAAGTTTCAGCAATAAAAACAGAGAGGAAAGAGGGAGACAGAGTTAGAGGAGAAGAAAAGGAGAAAGAAAAAAGGTGGGTGAAATACTTCCTAAAAGTAAGAAAAACATAGAGGCCACACAGGATGGAATAGCCTTAGTTGCAGTAATGGCATTACATGAAAAAAGATACATCCCGAGGGATGAGGAGGGTTTGGAGCATCAAAGAAAAGATTAAGCCAGACTTGGCTCCAGCAAACTCAAAAGAGAACTTAGCGAACAGTTAGAAAACATAATCAAAAAACAGTAGAGAGAAAACACAGGCTAATAAGGGATGTTAACATTAATCAATTTATAGGAAGGTGGAATACAGGAGGATAAATAACGTACCAATAAACTTACCATGAAATAAGAGGGATAGGATATTGAGGGAACAGCACACACATTGATGACCGGGAACGCATTAGGACAAGAAACAGATGGCATATATCGCTCTGGGCTGTAAAACAACGGAACAGAAGCTGAATATACAGAGCAAATAGCCCAAGTAAACACAATACCTAAGTACAAGAGAGGATTATATTTATCAAGGAGAGAAACTAACAAGAAAAATTACAATCATGTTTTGCTGCGGCACCAATCTCCATATCCTAAAGGCGATGAACAAAGAAAGTCCTGCAATTAAGTTGGGTCCTCAAAAAAAAGTGTAAGAAGTTTACTTATATGTGATTTTAAAAAAGCATGGATGAACAAGACCATTCTTTTATTTATTTATTTTAATTGTTGGCGAAGTTCAAGACAATGTTTCCTCCTTGCGGCCGTTACACTAGAGACATCATGAGAGAAAAAGATCCTGTGGCCAGGCCATTGGAGAGGTCCGGCTTGTTTAGCCGTTGAGTGGATGTGCATTAAAATGGTGTGCTGCAAGAAAAGTATAATTGTGCCTTTGGGTTTCTGACAAGAAGCTATGGCAGAAGGTTTGGGACTGAGGCAATGTGCAAGTTGAAAATTAAGCTGATTGTGGTCTGGTAAGTGTAGAAAAGTAGGGATGATCCTCTGCAAAAAGGAGATCATATTGTTACCCTCTGAATTTTCAGTAATACCGTACAGGTGTAGGTTATTTCTACGATTCTTGTTCTCCAAATCTTTGATGGTCTTCTTCAGAAGCTTTATTTTCTTTGTCAGCTGAAAAACCATTGGGAGTGAGTCCTCCACATTCCTAATAATTTGTTTGACAGCTGTGATGCATTGGTCATGACAGGACCATTTCTCCTCAATGCACAACAGGGAGGTGTTAGTTTACACAACAAGGGTTTTAAAGCTCTTAATTCTTCCATTTCATCATCCAAGGTAAATGGAGGAGGTGACTTAGACGAAGAATCTTTGTCTTCCTTAAGCCTCTTAACTGGAGCACAAGATGTCTTCAATGGAGCTCCAGGCGCACCGTAGAATACCACATCCCTAGGTTGTTGGAGCTCTCTTTAAGGACTGACATGCTCTTGGGAACAAAGTCCCTTTGACAACTTTTAGGGCATGTTATGATTTTGATGGGATACGTGTGAGATGTAACTCTGTCTTTCTGCTTCAAGGACGTACTAATAAAGTAAAAATAGTTCACACTGGTAATTGATCAAGTCCAGTGACGCAGTGGAGGCTGATGACCCGAAAGATGTGCGCTGTTCTTACCAAAAAAGTCAAAAATCCATTATGACCCAGGTAACAGCAATAGTAGATGACTTGGCAGACCACAGTATGTCAAAGAAGGTAGGTGAGGCCATTAGGAAAGAAGCATGTCTGTAGCCACTGCGACATAGCCCAAATCCATTCAGAAACACATGATATTTATTTTATTTATTTATTTATACAGGATTTGTAATGCGCATGGCTGCCTCAGCGACGAGGCGTCCCAGAGCAGCCAGAAACCAGAAAAGAGACAGGGAAGCTCAACAAGCGACAAATATCAGATAGTGGGGAACAGCCATGTTTTTAGGGACTTCCGAAACGTCAAAAGATTAGGGGTGGCTCGGATGCTTGCTGGCATGGAGTTCCAAAGTTTGGCTGCCAAAAGGCCAACAAGCGACCCCCTGCCCTCGCTTTCCTTACTCGAGGAACACAAACCAGACCATGGTTGGCAGAACGCAGAGCGCGCCTGGGCAAATAGGGCTTCAACAAACCCGATAACCCCATAGGGGCTTGATGCCACAGAATTTTGTGTGTGGTGCATAGCACCTTAAACTGAATGTGGGCTTCAATTGGCAGCCAGTGCAACTACAAGAGCACCCGGGCCACTGATTGAGATCTTGGGAGTGCCACTAGCATACGTGCTGCCGCGTTCTGGACCCTCTGCAGGCGTTTAAAGCTTGCTTTATTGGCACATAGATATAAGGCATTGCCATAATCAAGCCTCGCAAGAATGGAGGCCTGCAAGATGGTTTGGCGTCGTACTCTGGGAGGAAAGAAGCCAATCAAGGGCCTCAGTCCTCTCAGGGGCCCAAAGCAAACTGCGGTGACAGCTCTTGTCTGCTTCTCAAATGTTAGTCCGGTGTCGAACCAGACGCCCAAGTTCTTTACCATCTCCTTCGGTGATGACGGCGCGGGTTTCAGATGATGAGGCCACCACTGCTCTGACCAGAGCTCCTGGTCTTTCCCATACAGTAGAATCTCGGATTTACTGTTGTTTAGTTGGAGGCAGTTAGCCTTCATCCAGTCCGAGATAATTGATAGATCCTCCTAGCAATTTTCCAGGTTGGCGCGGCTTTTTTTAGAAAAAGCGATCACCAGCTGGGTGTTGTCTGCGTACGACACCAAGGACAACACCCTGTCTCTGGCCACCTCCACCAAAGGTCCCACGTACAGATTGAATAAAAGTGGGCTCAAGAGGAAACCTTGAGGTACCCCCGGCACAGGGCATGTTCCTGAGAATGGAAAGGCGGCACAGACACTTGGAACGACCGTCCAGCCAGGAAGGAGCAGATCCACTCCAGGGAACCATCCCTAATTCCAACCATCCAAAGACGTTGAAGAAGGATCGCATGGGACACTGTATCAAAAGCGGCGCTTAGATCCAATAGGACCAAGGCCACAGAGTCACCTACATCCAGCCTACTTCTGATGGATTCCGTGACCGCAAGAAAAGCTGATTCCGTGCTGTGGCGGGGGCGAAACCCATGTTGGGAAGAATCAAAGATGTTGTGCTCGTCGATGTATTTCGACAAGATAGAATTTACGTGTGCCTCCACCACTTTAGATTTAAAGACCGGACATGGTCAGGTTGCAGCTAAGCTTCATTTTAAAAAGAGCACTCTCACAGCCCGCTATTTCTCCCTTCGACAGGCTGACAGCAAATGCAACTTTAGCTATCACCGCAATGCAACCCCTCCCCCTCTCTATTGATGTGATATATAGTATAGCCGACCGGGAGGGCAAGCCCTGGCTCTGCCACTGTATCCTGGGTCAGCCAAGTTTCTGTAAGAAAAAGGGCATCAGGGGCCTCAGCCATTAAGAGGTCAAATATGTCTGCGTAATGACTCAACAAAGAACGGCAATTTAGGCTGAGGAACTTAAATTTGGTGTAACTGGATGAACAGATAGACTGCACCTCAGAAATGACCTTAAAGGCGCAGAGTTTACACACAAAGGACGGCTCTTGAAAGGCCCATGGTGCTGATGGGCACTTGGAGGCCAGACCCAAAAGTTCTTTGCGGGTGTATCTAAGAACATCACCTTTGGAAGATGCAGGGGTCCTGGCGTCTGGCGTTGACCCGGCGCTGACGGGCGCAGATGGCTGAGTGACGTCATTTATAGGAACCCAGGAGGTGGCCAGACAGGCGAGTCAGCAAACACTAGTCTGCGACCTCGTTGTTCCTCCCCCAAGATGGCGGACACACTCCCTCCCTTGCCCCGAGCAGTGAATCCCCAAGGGCAGCAACTGTGCAAACAACTTATAAAATACGGCGCAATGAGGCAGGGCCGGCCTTAGGCATGTGCAAGCTGTGCACCTGCACAGGGCCACCAAATCCCAGGGGCCACCACATCAATATATATCCTTAATATAATAATCCTCTTAGGATGGATACATATTTGTGTGGGGGCCCCTGGCAGGGATTTGGTAGCCTCTGGCTCTATACAACTTTC
Source organism: Lissotriton vulgaris (assembly GCF_964263255.1). Taxonomy (NCBI): domain Eukaryota; kingdom Metazoa; phylum Chordata; class Amphibia; order Caudata; family Salamandridae; genus Lissotriton; species Lissotriton vulgaris. Next base: position 462,955,089 of record NC_141699.1, read on the forward strand.
AAACACCATGACCCCCCTCTTCACTAGCCTCCGCGCTCCACCCCACCAGGACCCCCTCTTCCGGGGCCCCTTACCTACGCTCCCTGCCCAGGGCCACCATGAACCTAGAGCCGCCCCTGAATGAGGTAAGAGTAATTGAAATAGATTCCCCACACAGTTAAAAGCACAAGCTGAATTAAATGGCAAGATTACTAATACAGCGCTGTCAAAGCTCCCGGCTTTGACATGAGGGCTTAACTACCACAAAGCAATGACCACACCTCACCAAACTCCAAGAAAAAACAAAGCGCCTATTTAGGAGTAATATTTAGTCTATTGCTGTGATAGGAATGCCTGCATTCTAGTGAGTAGAGGTGTAGAAGTGAAAGTTTCTAACCGCTGAGGCACATCACAGGAATACTCACAGAGTTACAAAATAGAGGTAACCTCCGAAGCGTACCTCTCTGAAAGAGGAGTGTAAAGCCAATCTAAAGTGCTAGAGGCTAAATAAAAGATGTAGAGGAAGGCGCCCACATTGCAAAAACAAGTTCAAGCACTCAGCGGCGAAAACATCCTTAAGAACTACCATGGTGCAAGTGAGAGTTCACCGGAGCCAACCAGGAGAGGCATGGTCCAGTGGCCATCTTGTGCGGAGCGCGCGTCCTCTCTCATTCCAATATTTTAAATGAGACATGGAAATGCAGAGGTGGATGGCCAGGACATCTCCCATTTTGCCTGTAAGTCCTTTCATAGTCCACCTCTAACTGACCCCAAAACTCCTAATTAATTTTTGTTCACAGAATCAATAGGAACTTTGAGGATAACATTCTTTTTTTTTACCCTCAATGTTAACGAAAATTGTAAAAACGTGTCAACATGTTAATGAAGCTAATGATTTTATTTATCTTACAAATGTCTTGAAATCTGTGTGAATTATTTTTACATGTTTTGAATCCATCATGCCATGTTCAGAGGATTTTTGTACATAAGGGACAGCAGCACAACCAGAAAATGGGAAGTCTGTCCTTGAGTGCATCTCTCAGCGCAGAGACTACACATTCAATGTCAATGTTAAAATGCCTCACACGTAGATACTTCTATCTCTTAATAGATATTTTCTAACCACGAGTTAAAGTTTAGTGTCACGAAGAGGGCCTTCCTGACAAGAGTATTTCGTTGTGTGGGTTTGATACCCTCCCTTGTCATTGACAAGCATTCAGCTAATCAGCCTGCACACATTCTGGTATTGTCCAATGAGCCAGCTTTTAAGAATGTATCTTACCTATAAAACAGATGCACCTCTAAATCCGTTCAATGAACTACACAGATCAGACTGTGTGAAAAAATAAGACACAGCTCTACACCAAAACCAAGGCCTCTATTACAGAACTTTACAGCTTTACAGGCTTTACAACTTTCCTACGCAGAGAAACCCAGCTGATCCTCTCTCTTACCAAATACCCATACACCACCAAAACCAATCTACACGAAGGAATGAAAGAAGTAGCCGAATGGATGAAGAACAGCCGCTTAAAAGTGAATTCAGACAAAACGGAAGTTCTCATCCTAGGATCATCCCCCTCATCCTGGGACGACTCATGGTGGCCACCAGCCCTGGGTACAGCATCCATACCTACAGATAATGCACGTAACCTGGGATTCATCCTGGACTCCTCCCTCTCGATGACCAGACAAGTCAACGCCGTCTCATCTTCATGCTTCAACATCCTACGCATGCTCAAAAAAATCTTCCGTTGGATCCCCACCGAAACAAGAAAGACAGTCACCCACGCACTGGTCACTAACCGACTGGACTACGGAAATACCCTTTACGCCGGAACCACTACCAAACTACAGAAAAAACTCCAACGCATCCAAAACGCCTCAGCCAGACTCATACTGGACATCCTCCGTCATGCTCACATTTCCGGTCACCTGAAAGACCTCCACTGGCTCCCCATCAACAAGAGAATAACGTTCCGGCTCCTCACCCATGCACACAAGGCCCTCTACGACCTAGGACCCGAATGCCTCAACACAAGACTGTCCTTCTACACACCCACCCGCCAACTATGATCATCCAATCAAGCACTTGCCGCAATTCTGCGCATTCACAGATCCACCATGGGAGGAAGATCCTTCTCCTACTTAGCGGCCAAGACCTGGAACTCTCTCCCCACTCACCTCCGCCTTACACAAACCACCTCTCCTTCAGAAAGCAGCTAAAAACCTGCCTTTTCGATAAATAATTAACCTTCCCTCCCTCAAGCGCCTTGAGACCCTCTGGGTGAGTAGTGCGCTATATACAGGGCCGGACTGGGAACCAGAACCGGCCCTGGCAAAGTGCTCGGCCGGCCCCCCTCACCCCCTCCGGGAGGAGAGGGGAGGGGGGAGAGGTGCGACCGCGCTCTGTGACAGGGCCGGTTTTTGCCCGTTTTTGTTACAGGGCCATTTTTGCAGCATAACGGCCCTGTAACAAAAACGGCCCCAGGGGCCCAAAACCGGCCCCCAACCATGCGGCCCACCCGGGAATTGCCCGGTGCCCTCAACGGCCAGTCCGGGCCTGGCTATATAAATTCCTGAACTTGAACTTGAACAGCTAAACTACATGTACATCTTGCATATTCAACTTGTTTGTTAAGTTTACACCATAACCAAATTCATGTGTTGGTGTATTACATAGCTAATCTGAATGTATATTTTAGATTTTTAACCTGCGTGTGAGGTTTACCCCAGAGAAATCATGTGGTGTGGTTTCAGAAGTAAATGCTGTGTCTCAAATATCTATAAACATGTTGTCTCACTACAATTAGTAATAGAAAATCTGCACCCAATAGGATGATATCATTGTAAACATTATTTAGGACACAGTGTTTATGTCAGTCAATATTTCTATATACAGTAATCCGAAATACAACTCTGAAGTGAATGTATATCGTGCATGTTCAACCCGTTTGTGAATTTTACACCCACTCAAGGCCGTGTATTGTTTGTTGCTTTGTTCTCAGAGAATCTTGTGCTGGAGTTCAGAACTGGTTTCCGACTTCTTTACATGCTGGTTTAGTCCTATGTGTCCTCTTCATCACTAAGGTCCAGATGTAGGTCGACCAATACCGGTCGGTAACGGGCCAAAATCGGTAAAATCGGCCGTTACCGAGCGGTATTGCGAGAATGAGATGTAGGTGGCCAAAAAAAAACGAATCGGTAAATTTCAAGCGGTAAAAATCCGACTCGGAAATAACCGATTCGATATTTAACGAGTCGGAATTCACCGATCGGATGTATACCGACTCGGTATACACCGAATCGGAAACTAAGGAATCGGAAAACATGGCCATCGAGATGTAGGAAAGGGAAAAAATACCGAATTCATCCAAATTCGGTATTTCTGAGTCGGATTTTAGCATGGACTGAAAGGTGGTGGTAACCATGTGGATGCTATAAAAAGGCTCCCAAAATGCAACCCTCCTGTCAAGATGGCTGCACTCTATGTGATAGCGAGGAGGCGAAGGCTACAGGCTGCAGGACTGAGGGTATGGCAAAGGGAGGAGCAGGTGTACAGGCAAAGGATCACTCTGTTCCAATTGACTGAGCCTGAGATACTCCAGAGGTACAGGCTGCACCCCAATACCATCATGGACTTAATAAGGGACCTCCACCCATACCTGGATCACCCAACACCCAGGGCCCACGCCATACCTCCCCATGTCCAGGTGCTGTGCAGCATACACCTGCTTGCCTCTGGGAGCTACCAGAGTGTGATAGCTGCAGTAGGAGGAGTATCCCAGAGCTGTCTGTCCCGATTCTTCCGGAACTTCCTGGATGTCATGACTCAGAGAATGGGAGACTACATACAGTTCCCTGACACACCTGCGGAACTTGCCAATACTAAAACAGACTTCTATGGACTGGCTCACTTCCCACATGTGATAGGCTGCATTGATGGCACCCACATTCCCCTATGCCCACCTGCAGCCACGGAAAACATATACCGAAACCGTAAGTCTACGCACTCCATCAACGTGCAGGTGATATGCAATGCAGGGAACATCATCACCGACATAGTAGCTAAATTTCCTTGGAGCACGCACGACTCCTACATATTTCAGAACAGTGGAATATATAGACGGCTTCAGAATGGTGATTTTGGAGATGGTTATCTGCTAGGTAAATATGTAGCACACACCCTGAAAAGTATTACTGCTCCATGTGGAATGTGTATGAAACCCATGTACATATTTTTCTCTCCCAGGTGATAGTGCATATGCACTGCGTTCCTTTGTGCTGACACCGTACCTGACCCCAACCAACAGAGCAGAAAGGCGATACAATGTTGCTCACAGGTCCACCCGCAATGTTGTGGAGAGAACCTTTGGACTCCTGAAGAGCCGGTTCCGTTGCCTCCACAAAAGTGGAGGTGCGCGACAGTACACCCCCCTCCTGTGTTGCAAAATAATAGTGACCTGTGCCATATTGCACAATCTTGCTACAAAAAAAGGCACAGAGGTGGAGTTGACACATCTTGAGAACATAGATGAGGACCAAGAACATGCTGATCCCCAGGATACAGGGCCAGCCGCAGTAGATGGCAGATTGAGACGGAGTGAAATTACACAACGCTATTTCTAGGTAAAGTATGACACACACACAGGTATACTTGCAGACATGAGTAGTTTATTCCTCACTACTCCTTGATGGTCACAAGACAGTATGTGAATGTCACTGGATGCACATACTCAGTTGCTCTCACTGGGTGCATCAGAGTCAGTTCCCTGCATTGTTCAGTTCTTGCGCCCTCGCACCACATTGCGGGACTTAGGTGCCTGTCCTTCACGTTCCCTGATGGTGCCTGACTCACCATGGCTGTGCCTGCCGCTCCTGCGCACCTCCTGGACAGGTGTACTAGAGCCACTCCTGCTGGTTGACCCCTCAGTCTCCTCCACACCCGTGTCACCAGCATGACATACGTTTGAGGTCAACATCTGCTCCATTGCAGAGGTAACTCTGCCCATGCCCCATGTTAACTTAGTGCAGCAGTGCTCTATAGCCTCCTGCATAGCAATGGAGCGTCTGCAGAGGAGAGCTGTGTTGGCAGCAAACCTGTTCATGGCCTTGGTCTGGTCGCGCATGTACTGCCGTTCCCTTGCACGCTGAAGATGTTCCCTATCAAGCTTGTCCGAGAGGACCCCCATGTAGGTTGAAATGTCTGAGACCCCCTGTGCAATCAGGTCCATGCTACTAGCCATTTGTGTAATTCCCTTGTCCATGTTGGACATTGTTGCGCTCAAACCGCGCACCTGGCGCTGCATGGCTTGCAGCGATTTTGCCTGCTGCCGTTGGACCTTCACCATCGTGCCCTCCAGCCCACAGAACACGCTCTCACCATCCTGGCCCTCCCCACCATCACGTGCCCTCCTGCCAAGGACAGTAGTGCGCGCAGAGCCAGCAGACATAGTTGTTCTTTGCCTGTCATGCACTGGTGTTGTCTTCTGGGGGACATCTTCCTCATCCTCTGACTCAGAGGTCTGCAGGATCCTATGCGGGGGCTCCGCCTGGCTACTTTCCCCTACCGGCATGGGCGTATTTGTGAGCTCTGGAGACCCAAACAACAGAGGGGACATTGGGATTGGTGTAGTGGGTGGGTCTGGTGTTGAGGGGTCCTGGGTAGTGTCGTCTCCACCTTCTCCTGCGCTGTGACGTTGTTTACTTTTTTCTTTTTACCCTTTCTTAGATGCCGGTGCCCTCTCCTCCCTCGGCGGTGCAGAACTGCGTGACGACTCTCCTGTGGAATGAAATTGACATAGTGTCAATGTTGTAGTTTGTCTGTGTGGTTTTCTTAATAAAATTTAATTCACACCTTTGCACAGTCCACATTGCTTGTATGGGGGTGTGTGTGGCATGCCTTGCTGAGTCATGTGTGCTGTACTATGCTACTGTGTGTACATGACTACGTCTACCAGGATGCATTGCTGCAAGTATTTCTGGCCTCTCCTGCTGTGTCATGTGTGTACACAGTGGTGTTCAGGGTTGGGATGGGTGGGGATGCATGTGGGTACATGCCTCTTACCTTGTTTTTTGGCTAATTTGGCGGTGCTATCCAGGTCTCCAATCCCGTGGATGCATTCAGACTCCATGGTGGATGCAACTTGCTCCTCTATTGCTGTGAGTTTTGGGGCTTTGGCCCTGCCACCTCCTGTCAGACCGGCATCCTTCTTCTGTCCTGCTATCTTTTTCTTGGTGACTATACGCAGGTCATACCACCGTTTCTTGATGTCCTCAATGTCCCGGTGGGTGACTCCTATGGCATTCACCTTGCCCTGGATAGCTAGCCATATGTTGCGCTTCACAGTCTCTGCAACATGCAGAGACTGCCTCCCAAATATTTGGCTGTAGTGGGTGACAATCTCATCCACAGTCACCTGCAGTTCCTCTTGGCTGAACTTCTGCTTCCTTTTCCTCTCAACAGCATCCTTCTGACCTTCCTGTGCCTCCATTCTCAGTCTGCTGGCCTGTGAATGCTGTGCTCCTCTCTCCTCTGCAGATTTGTTTGAACAGTTGGTTTCCACCTGCATGGGTGTGGCCAATCCCAGGTACTGGGGTGTGGTGCCTCTCTCTCATTGGTTGGATTCACAGGGCCTTGGCTGGGGTGGGTGTGGGCTCTCCCTGATTGGTTGACAGGCTCACATGGCAGTTTGAAACTCCCAAATCGGTATTTACCGAGTCGGTAAAATCCGAGTCGGTGTAATCCGAGTCGGATTTTTCCGAATCGGTGATTCCCATTGATTCCTATGGGCAATGTGGGCCATGGGTTGGCCTGTGTTTCACCGACTCGGATTTTATCGAATCGGACATTTCCGAATCGGTATTTTACCATTTGGCTTACCGGGTCATACCGAGTCGGTAACTTTTAACGATTTTTTACCTACATACCATTTTCCGACTGGGGAATACCGATTCGGTGTGAGTCGGTATTTTCCATTCGGTAAATGGAAATTACCTACATCTGGCCCATAGAGAGTTCTGGTTGCGGTATATTCCATGTGCCCTGTCATGATTTTGGATTTGCATTTTTCTGTTGCACTGATTGTCAATTACATGCAGCTAGTTTAGTTTCTTGGAGATAAGTGCCAGGAATTCTCAAAGGATAGTCAATTGCATGTGCATGCAATATTCACTGGGGTCTTCCATTTTCAAATGCAATATCGTTCTAAGGATTGTCTTACGTACTCTTGATATGATGAAACGAAGCATCTACGTCCATTCCGCTTCAATTTGGACAATTCAGACTACCAACTATAGATTAGGTATTGCACTTTACGGACACTAGCCCACTTTTGAGCAGAATCTAACATAGATAACTATCTTAGGGCCAGATGTAGGTGGCCCAATACCAGTCGGTAACGGCCGAAATTACCGGATTTCGGCCGTTACCGACCGGTATTGGGCATTTGGGATGTAGGTGGCCTAAATTGCAAATTCGGTAATTTACCGATTCGGTATTTTAAGGAATCAGTAAATTACCGATTCCTTAAAATACCAAATCTGTAAATTACCGAATTTGCAATGTAGGGAGCACTCAAATGAGTGCTTTTCCCATTTTAGGATTCGTTATTTACCACCAACTATAAGTTGGTGGTAAATAAGGAATACCTTTGAAAATGCAAATCTGTGCATTTTCAACTGTGCCATGTGGCACACATACATGCCCTTAGGACATGTATGTGTGCCACATCTGCACACAAGCACGATTCAGGGGTGCAACAGGGTGTCAAAGTGACACCCTGGCACCCTTGAATGTTTCCCCCATTTTACTGAATCGGTATTTACCGATTCGGTAATTGCCATTCATTCCTATGGGCCTCCAGGCCCATAGGAATGAATGGCAATTACCGAATGGGTAAATACCGATTCGGTAAATACCGAATCTTACCGATTCGGTAATTTTTACCAAAAATGTATCTACATTCCATTTACCTATTCTTAAATATCGAATCGGTAAAATTCGGTATTTAAGAATAGGTAAATTGGGATTATCGACATCTGGCCCTTAATCTTTATGTTTAACAATATTTGTCATGGTTATGAACATATAAATGTGGAAGCTATTGTTAATCCCCTTCATTTTGTTTCAAATTTTTAGTATTGAAAAAGCATAATAAATATGCTCATACATTTTTATGAGAGCTATAGCACGGTATCATTTACTGTAATAATTGCTCGTATACAGTCATTTTCTGCTAAACATTTCTCATAGGAAGAATGCATATGAGGCCTTTTTCTTGCCCCATTCATTTAATATTGTGTTGACATTACTACAAATGATTCCTTTAGGAGCACGTTTGTTTTGGATAATGCATTGCTTTACTACACAGCTAAATTGAATAAATGGTTTGCGTGCTCAACTGTTACATTTGTAGCAGAACCAAGCCCATGTGCTACTTTATTACACAGCTAAACTAAATGTATATCTCACATTTATGTTAAATTTACAACAAATCCAAGGCCTTTCATTGCGGTACAACACAGATGACCTGATAGTATGGCTTGCATATCCAACATTTCTTTTAATTTGCAAGACCTACAACACTTAGCCAAGATCTGCCATGCCCACTCAGTGCTCCGACGACAGGAGGAGCCGCTCCCATGCCTTATAAAATGCACCTCTCTCAGGAGTCATAATTTGTTTACAAAGGGGCGAATTTATTCATTTAGCTTGCATATGACCTTTCAGAACGTTCTTGCAGGGCTTCATTGATTTATGCTTCTCTGAACCAGGATCGCATTGAGTTATCGAGCCATAGATCTTGCTATTCTGTCCTGTTACCCTCTGGGGTGCCACAGATTGTACTGACTATCAAAAGGAAAGCTGACTGCTCAGAGATGGTCTTAAAATGATAACGCTGGCAGTAGACCTGGAGTAAATCCTGCAATAATTTGTGTCCTGATATTTTATTACGTGCAGTCTCTACAATTGCAACTATATTCAACATATTCATTTAGAGCAGAAGAGTTGGTTAATCCCCATTTTCATGAACTACCTAAACATTCAGAATGATTCCAGCTGGAAAGTTTTAATAAAACTTCAATGCTGTCTCCCGGATATAAATAAATAAACGTTTTCACTGTGATGATATCACATTGTTCTGCATCAGCTTTAAAGCAGACAATTAAATGGATTAGCAGCAAGAACACCCTTTCTAGTTCCAAACAATAGTTGGCAATGCAAACGGGGTTTAGGTATTTCCTAAGTGAAAGTTTTTCTTCATTGAATGGGGAGTTTGCGTAAATTGGTGAGTGAGTGAGTGAATGTGAGTCAAGGGTTGGATGGATGAGAGTGTGCCTGGAGGAATGAATGAGTGACTGACAGGTCCTGGATAATTCAAATGTGAGTACACAGATGAATGGTTGCATATGTGGGGAAATGGATTAAGTTTGGCAAGAATTACCTACCATGATACTGTGTTGTGCAGAATGATGTACTATAATGCCAAGTATGCTACCAATGTGTCAAGAATTACCATCACTATGCATGTTCAGATTTGCCCCATCACTCAGTAATCCATAAGTGTATGTTCATCTTTACCCCATCGTTTATTAATGCTAGTATGTTTTGGTTTCCCTAATTACTCACTAGTCTTTCATTCGTCCAATGGAAACTAAACACTGGAGAAACGGTTGTTTGAGATCCCCGCTAATCACATTGTAACGTGATAGCCTGAGATCAGAATGATTTTGTGTCTAGATGCAGCAACATCACATAACATAATGCACTGGGGCTCTGGGGGCTGGACTGTTCCCATGAGGCACAGGGTCAGACTGATTTGCATATGGCCATGTCTGAACTGGGGTGGCAGAGTGGGCTAAAGAACGGTGATGGATTAAACCCAGATCTGTTGACTGGGTGTGAGTGTTTGATTGGTTCAGATGCTCCGTCCATCACCACCCCCTTTTGTACGGGGGGGGCTCTGGGGGAGACGCAAGGGGTCTGAAGTGCTTGCAAAGCATTCTGAATGGAAAGGGCCGGCAATATTAGGGAAGTGAGGGGGTTCTGAATCTGTCACTGGATTGTTGCTGGGTCCAAATCTTTTTATTTAGATAATCAAACCTCTTGCACCCGCTATGGTCTGCAGGAAAACGTAATCTGATATACCTTTAGAGTCTAGACAATCATTTAGTAACTATATATACACAGTATAATTCCCATATATATATATCAGATCATTGAATACCAAGAAACAATACAATACAAAAAAACAAAAAAAAACCACATGGGTCTGATTACCAACATAAGGTATTTGCAAGCAGTTTCTAATAAAAAAAACGTTAAAACATATATAGATTAATGAATGTGTCCATAATCATATAGGTTGCTTTGTAAGTGTAACTTGACGGTTCTCATGCAGTGCATCAGGCGAAAAAACATTGAAAACATTGATAAATAAACAAAGATAAAATTCACTCTTATAGAGTTAAAAAGACATCACAAAGAGAAGAGCTGACTATAACAATGAATTGTGCAATACAGGCAAAGTGTGCAAGACTGTATAAAAATGAAACCCCTAAATTTAAAAGGAAATAATGACATATTAAATAAGCATTTGTATAGGGCAGCTCTGTCACCCCTGGGGGTATCTGGCCACTGTAGGTGCGACATCTCCATCAAAGAGTCAGGTCTTGAATTTCTTTCTGAAGTCCTCCAGGGAAGGTGCGGTTCGAAGATGGATAGGTAGGTCATTCCAGGTCTTAGCGGCAATGTAGGAGAAGTAGCGGCCCCGCTGCAGCTGTTGCAGATGCTGATTGTATGTGCTAGTGAGGAGGAGCACAGGTGTCTTGTGGGTAGGTGGAAGTTCAGTCAATGGTAAATGTAGGCTGGTCCTTGATCATGCAGACCTTCGTAGGTGTGTGTGAGGATCTTAAACTGGCGTTGTCATAGTCGAGTCAGCTGGTGACACGGGCCTGAGTGACAGTCTTTCTGGTGTTGACTGGTATCCATCTGAAGATTCTACGGAGTGTGCAAAGGGTGTGGTAGCAGGAGGCAGCAACTAAATTGACTATCCGTTTCAGGATCAGTTTGCTGTTGAGGATGATACGTAGGTTGCATGCATGGTCTGTAGGTATGGATGTTTGTCTGAGTTCTGCTGGCCACCAGCTGTGGTCCCATACAGTGGTGTTCTTCCCGAAGATCAGTACTTGTGTCTTGTCAGAGTTGGGTTTAAGGCAGTTGTGTCTCATCCAATTGGCAACATTGGTCATGGCAGCGCAGAAGTTGATTCTGGTGGTAGAGGGCTCTTCATTGAGTGAGAGGATGAATTGAGTGTCGTCTGAGTGGGACATTTTGTTGAGGCCGTAGGATCTGATGGTGTCTGCAACGGGGGGCCATGTACTAATAAAAATAATATTGACATTTGTACAGCGCACAGCTACCTTGGCTGAGGTGTCCCGGTGCTTACGAGGAAAACAACAGAGCAGGGAAGACGAAGTGCTAGTCCCTGAACAGCCAGGTCTTCAAAGCCTTTCTGAAGTCCAATTCTGAGTGCATTACACGGAGATGAAGAGGCAAGTCATTCCAACACCTGAAAGCTCCCACTTCAAATGTTCTGCCCCCACCCTTGCTTTGACAAAACTGGGCATGGAGAGGTAGCATTTATGGTTGGACCGCAGGGAACTACCCTGCTGGTAAGGACGCAGTCTCTTACTCAGATAGCTGTAAGTGTCGAACAAGGTGGGGTTGAGGGATGATCCTTAGGGTACGCCACATAAGATGTCCTTGGATTCAGAGGCAGCCGGATGCTCTGTGTGCACCCTGTGAGGGCATTATGCTGAATGTCGAGGTTGTAGAGTCTATTGCTGAGGGTGTGGTGGGAAACGGTGTCAAATGCAGCAGAGAGGTCGAGCAGGATCAGGTCCACAGTCTCTCTGCGGTAGAGGAGGGTTCTAATGTCATCTGTTGCAGCGATCAGCAAGGTCTTGGTGCTGTGGTAAGCAAGCAATCCTGATTGGGGGTGTCAAGTAGGTGGTTTTGTTCCAGCTGTTTGTTGATGGCCTTCTTGAGTACTTTGGCCAGGCAGGGGAGCAGGCAGATCGGTCGACAATTCTTATAAAATAACATGATTTTGTAAGGGAAAAGGTCCGCGTTTTGGCTACAACGGACAGGAAATTGGCCAAGGCACAGCATTCCTACATAGTATTACAAAGTAGGATTATCCTCACTAGATTAATAATGCGACAAACCTGCAGCTCTCTAAAAACAGGCAATAGAAGGTAGCGTCTTGTTTTAATGAAAGAAGCACAAAAAGCAATAATGTTGGGTAGTGACAGTGCTTCATGCTTTCAGAAAGGGCAAGAATCCTTGTACCCCCTCACCTGATTAATATCCCTATCAATCTAATAAAGGCAGGGACCTGACCCAACCAGACCTTCAGGGCCCACCGGCTTACAGATCTACTCTTAATATCCCTCAAATAGGGCTGAATTAAACTACAGTAATCTGCCTCCAATAAATGCCGCAGGGTGATTCTCTTATGGACATCAGCCAGGTCGCTATGAAGCGAGCCCTCTTTTATTACGCTTTTTAACATTTATTTCTGTCTAAGCTGTTGCTTGGATATGAATTTACCTTAAATAAATGACAAAAACAAAAACAGAAGCAAGTTAGTTTAATTAAATACTGCGGCTGGGAGAGCCAAGACAGAATGTGTCTGCTCAAAGTCTCTCAATATGCAAAGTTTTGACTGTCAATTTATACAATTCATGAGGTACACTAAAATGTTCTCTACATCCCTAAAGAGCATATTAGTCATAAATCAATCAATTGTGAGCATCTGATAAGGACACAGATGGCTCACAAACTCGGGGAGAGCTAGTGTGGGCCAGTGTATGTCCAGATGTCTGGTGTAAGAAGCGTGTGAACACTACGTGTGGTATGCATGTCATGTCCTGATTGGTTGAGTGTATCTATCTACATGTGGTATCTAGATTTGTGGTATTTCTGGGGAACATGAACATTTGTCCAAATAAGTTTTATTGGGGCCAATTATCTCAGACTTGTTTTTGGTGCAACTATCTGTGGAATCGATCATGGTTTTCCCTGGGTCTGTGTTTGCCTGTAATTTATGCGGTCCCCACGTGACCTTTTATTCGATAGGTGTGGGTATCGGTCGCAGGACCTGCCTGACCATGTATCTCTTACTCTGGGTTAATGGAGAGGTCATCATGGGGTAATCTGAAATCAATGAGTTGAGTACATTGGAACTCCTGATAGTAATATGGCAGCCCCTGGTATCATGTTTACCAACATTATCCTCACTACACATACAGTTGTCATTTTGTACATTGAAATAGTTTGTAGGGCTATTAATGATACAGTTGTCATTTTTTACATTGAAATTGTTTGTACTGGTGTTAATGAGATTAGGTTTGCTCCGGTCTGAATGCACATTGACATGTTTCTTATTCGAAACAATAATATTATCATATGAGCATGGTTCACTGAATGCATTAGTATTATTACTGTTGATGTTGGTGCTGCTATGCGGGCACAAATTATGGTATACATTGATATTGCATTGACGGACCTTGTGCTGGTAGAAGGGGTGGCATACGTTAACATTGCATTTACTGACATTGCAGTTGTTGGGCCTGCACATATAATTTCATTCATTGACATGATATTTACCCAGCCCAATATTCCCCTCTCTAGTTGAGTCATCAATTACTCTACCCTCCTCGTATGTCATGACAGTTATGTTATTTGAAAGTGTCTGTGTGTGTGCATGTGTGGGTGTGTGTGTGTGCATGTGTGGGTGTGTGTGTGTGTGTGTGTGTGTGTGTACTATTCTACCACATTCTCGTTGCTACCCAATGGTATGGTTCCTTTACCTCGGATACATAAAGAGTACATCGTAAGTTTCCGTACAAATAGGGGTTGCCTCTTCCCCTCAACCACGTGTACGTATCGATCTTGCTATCCCAGATTTCTTGGCACGGGTGTCTATGCTGGCATTGAACCCACTTCCATGGGACTCATTCCCCCCATGTAATTGAGATGAGTACCCCGGCACTGGAATTCCATGTCGTGGTCCATTGATCATTAACAAAGGTAGCCCCAATGATGTTAAGGGACACCCTAGGTGCGGTGGTCTTGCTACCTCAAGGAATCTCTTTTTGACAAAGTCCCAGGGCAAAACAGTGTCCTCCCCAAAGGTGCATTTCCTGCGCATTCTGTCTACCTCAGATTGGTTATCAATTGGCTTGGTGTAAAGATATAGTGCAGTGGGCTTAGATTCATATCAGGTGATGTTTACTAGAGCCCTGCATGGTTCTACTCAGTTGAGTTGGAGTTTTGCTTTGATCCTACATCGGTACAGATGGATGAGGCATTTTGCTTTTTCGGGGTCTATCTCCTGTGATAAGTAAAGCCTGTCTGCGCCTACGGCGTGAGGTATTAGCGAGCAGATATAACATGATTGATTCATAGTTTGGGTACCTATACTGCTCATATGCAGATACCAGGTGTTGTGTAGCAGTGCACTGTGTCGTGAGTAGGAATACTATTGTTTGGTTCAGTGTAGGTGTAGATGAGGTGACAGAGGTCTCTGTGCATGTGTTGCAAGAATATAGAAGTAGAGTTTACAAAATCCTGTAAACTGTTGGTTCTGAAGGGGTTCAAAAGCACCCCGGCTAAAGAGAGCATGTACAATAATATAAGGGAACGTAACTTAGGAAGCATTTGTAGAATGTAGAATCATCTTTGGGAGGGATGTCTGTCATCTGAGTCAGTCTTTGTTGTTCATTGTCTGTGGTCTAGTGTCGTATAGCTGTTGTCTGTGCTTTGATGTCTGATGTTTGTTGTCTGGGTGTCCAGGGGTGTTGTTATCTTGGTGTGGTGTAGAAAGAATGTCTCTTGAAACTGAAGTCACAATGGTAAATTGAATTCAGAAGTACTTGAGCAATTAGGGCCAGATGTAGGTCGGCCAAAACCGGTAGGTAACGGCCGAAAATCGGTAATTTCGTCCGTTACCGACCGGTATCCATGAAATGAGATGTAGGAGTCTAATTTTTACCGAATCGGAAAACATGAGTCGGTATATTTCCGAATGGGTAAATATGAGTCGGTATAATTCCGACTCAGTAAATATGAGTCGGTTTTTTACCGATGCAGAATTTTCCGAATTCACATTTACCGAATTCTTATTTACCGAATCGGTAAATAAGAAATGGTAAAATAATGGGCATGGAGATGTAGGAAACACGAAAAATACCGAATTTACGGGAATTCGGTATTTAGGAGTCGGTATTTACCATGGATTGAATGCAGGTGGTAACCAGGTGAAGGCTATAAAAAGAGTCCCAAAATGCAACAGTGAAGCAGAATGGCGGCTTTCTACGTCATTGCAAGGCGGCAAAGACTACAGGCAGCAGGAGAGAGGGAATGGCAAAGGGAGGAACAAGTGTACAGGCAGAGGATAACACTTTTCCAACTGACAGAGCCAGAAATACTCCAGATGTACAGGCTACATCCCCAAACCATCCAGGACCTGATCAGGGACCTACACCCACTCCTGGAGCACCCAACACCCAGGGCCCACGCCATCCCACCCCATGTGAAGGTGCTGTGTAGCCTACACCTGCTTGCCTCTGGGAGCTACCAGAGTGTGATAGCTGCAGTGGGTGGTGTGTCCCAGAGCTGCCTGTCTGGTTCCTTGACGCCATGATGCAGAGGATGAAGCATTATATTTCATTCCCTAACACGCCTGCGGAACTTGCAAACACCAAGACTGATTTCCATCAACTGGCACAGTTCCCTCACGTGATAAGCTGCATAGATGGCACCCACTTACCACTCTGTCCTCCTGCAGCCAGAGAACACATATACAGGAACCGGAAGTCGACGCACTCCATCAATGTGCAGGTCATATGCAACGCTGGCAACATCATCACAGACATCGTTGCGAAATTCCATGGTAGTACCCATGATTCGTACATATTCCAGAATAGTGGGATATACACACGCCTAGTTGCCGGAGAATTTGGAAACGGATACCTGCTAGGTAAATGGCATTGACACACCCTGACACTCACAGTAGATTAATGTATCATGTACATGCAACTAATGTCAATCTTTCTCCCCCCTAGGCGACAGTGCATATGCCCTGCGGTCCTTTGTGTTCACGCCCTACCTCAACCCATACACCAGGAGTGAAAGGCGTTACAATGTGGCTCACAGATCTACACGCAACGTTGTGGAGCGCACATTTGGACTCCTCAAGAGCAGGTTTCGCTGCCTCCACAAGAGTGGAGGGGCACGCCAGTACACTCCAATCCTGTGCTGCAAAATCATTGCGACCTGTGCCATGTTACACAATCTCGCCACCAATGAAGGCACAGAGGTGGAGATCACACATCATGAGGACATTGTTGATGACACAGAACAGGAAGAGCCCTATGCTACAGTAGCAGCACCAGCTACAGATGGGAGACTAAGACGGGCAGAGATTACACAGCAATATTTCTGAGTGAGTAATGAGACACAGACAGGCTAAGATTATGATGTACGTAGTTTAATTTTCACTACGCAAGTGCAATGATACCACACAATGGTTACACAAAATATCAATTTCCATGACTGGGTGGTCACAGTTAACACCACTGTGACCTGTCCTTTGGGTGGAGGGCATAGTCAATGTTTACGTCCACGGATTACAGGATGGGACTGATGTGGCTGTGTGTTATGGCTTTCGGTGTGGCCTGTCTCTGTCGAATGGCGTCTGCCGCTCCTGCGTATTTCTGGGACAGGAGTGCTTGCGCCACTCCTGCTGGTGGATTCTTCACTTTCAGCCACACATGTGTCGCCTCGAGTGGCTGTCTGTTGTGTGAGCATCAGCTTCATGGCAGAGGTCACTCTGCCCATACCCACAGTTAAATTGGTGCAGCACTGAACAATAGCATCCTGCATCGCTACTGACCATCTGCACAGCAGGGAGGTTGCAGTTGCAAATCGGTTTAAGGCTTTTGTCTGCTGCCGCACATCCACACGAGCCTTGCACCTCTCCAAGTGGTCCCTGTACAATTTGTCGCACAGGACAGTCATGCACTGGGTCATGTCTGTCATGCCATTTGCCAGCGACTCCATGCTGTCAGAAATGTTTCCTATGCCCTTGTCAATGTTATCCAGCTTGTTGTTGATGCTGCGCGCCTGACTCTGAACACCCATCATTGCCTTTGCCTGCAGGCGCTGGACCTTGACCATGGTGGCCTCCAGACTGCAGAAAATCCCCTGACCGTACTGCCCTTCAGCTCTCTCCCGAGACCCTCGTCCTCGGACACTGGCCCGCACAGCTCTCGGAGTGGGCTGCTGCTCAGCGTTGGCTGACTCTGGTGGATTTCTTGCCAAGTCACCCTCCTCCTCTTCCTCCTCAGATGTTTCTAGAATGCGGGGAGGGGGCACATCAAGCCGCCTTGCCCTTTCCCGCACAGGTGACGGAGTTGTTGGTGTGGGGGACTGGGCAGCTGCTCCTGACTCCTGAGTCCCAAACAAAAGAGGAGGCTGTGGTGTGGTTGTGTCCTCAGGTGCCTTGGCTGCCTGGTCTGTGTCCTTCCCTCCTTGTACTGTGCTGGGACCAGCGTCTTCTCTCCTCATCTCCCTATCCATTGCTGAGCTGTGCAAAGACTCTCCTGTGGACAGACTTGGACATTGTGTCAGTGGAGTAGTTCACCTGTGTCTCTTGATTAAATCACACTACTATCACACATTTGCCTGTTCCTCATTTGCTTATGCTAGTAGTGTGTCGCATCCCTTGCTGTATGGTATGCTGACTGCATGGAGTTATCTACCTATGACTACGTCTCCCATGATGCATTGCTGGGCATTAGTAAAACCTGTTTTGGAGTGTGATGTAGGCACACAGAGTGGGGAAGGGGAATAGGTAAATGGGTTAATGATGATGTACATGCATCTTACCTTGTTTCTTTGCAGCTCTTGCGGAGCTGTCAGCGTCCCCGATGCCATGGATGCATTCAGGCTCAAGGGTGGATTCAACAAGCTCCTCAATGTCGGTGAGTCGTGGTGCTCGGTTTCTGCCTCCCCCTGTTGCTGCAGCTTCTTTTCTGTGGGCAGCTAGTTTCTTTTTGGTAATTATGCAAAGGTCATACCACCTTTTTTTTAAATCGTCAATTTCACGGTGGGTGACACCAATGGCATTTACCTTTGCTTGAATATCAATCCAGGTAGTGCCCTTCATTGACTCTGCAACATGCAGTGATTGTTTCCCAAATATTTTGCTGTAATGTTTCACAACCTCTGCAACAAGCACCTGCAGTTCTTCAGGGCTGAATTTCATTTTTCTCCTGCGCTCTGCTGCATCCCTCTGTCCATCCTGACTCTCCATGGTGCTATTCAGGTAAGCTCAGGGAAGCCTGCTCCTCTGTCTGTCCTCCTGCTCTCCTGACTGTTGGTTTCTGCACCTGCATGGGTGTGGCCACTCCCAGGAACTGGGGAGGGGTGCTTGATTCTGATTGGTTGATTCCACTGTAGCTTTGTTTTTGGGTGTGGTTGGTGTTACTGATTGGTTCACAGGCTCACATGTTTGTCAGTTTCAAATTTCCGATTCGGTATTTACCGAATCGGTAATTTCTGAATCGGTAAATTCCGAATCGGTAAAATACATTCATTCCTATGGGCCATGAGGCACATTGGAATGAATGGGCTTTACCGATTCGGAATTTACTGATTTTTTACCTACATCTCAATTTCCGATTCTGAAATACTGATTCGGTATGAGTCGGTATTTTAGAATCGGTAAAATGAAATTACCTACATCTGGCCCTGAGTCTTTTGAAAGTCTTTTGAGAGTTTGGATTAGAGAAATGGTGTGTTACAGCAATGTTGGTGCACTTACTATTCGATCGTTGACCTGTGGGCTAAGAGCTGTGGGTCATAGGTTAACTGTGAAAAACACATTTGTTACACAATTTATTGGAACATTACTGGTTCATCTGTAAAATGATCCTTCACATGTTTTCACTGGGGAAAGAATTTTCCTATCGGATTGGACGAAGGTGAAATACTTTTTTAACAGCATTGGTGAGGTTTTAAAACTAATTTTAGTGAGTGTTAGAATTTTGGGGACAACCAGTGATTTTTAAACTAATTTTAATGTGGTTCGTGTTATGGGTTTTCCCCTCCCACCTCTCCTGGCTACAGTGGGAGCATTATTTACTATGCAAGATATTCTACAATGTTTTAGCAGTTGATTAGGTGTCCTTTTGACCTATCTTGGCTGCGAGCAATTGTGAGAAGAGGCAGATTTTAAATGTTAATGGTTAAGTTTTGGTTGATGCGTGGATGCCTCCGTGGGTCTTGCACATGTCGTGGAACAGGTTTTTCTAACTGAGCGGAAATCATGGGGCTATATTGTGTGGGTCACGATGGGCTGTTTTCTAGATCTTGGGCATTGGCACTTCCACCTGGATACTGGAGGTGGTTGGAAGGTAGTGCGTGGTCTTCTTGTTTGGGACCTGCAGTGGAGAGAATGGCTGGGACTATGTTTGCTTACATTGTTTTCTCAACAAGAGTCAAGGATCCTGATGGGACTCTATGTTTCCAGCCTGATGGAGATGACATAAACAATTTTGGTGGGACTTTCCAATGCATTGGGGCCAGTGAACTGGGTTCTTTCTTCAGGGTTTTGGGGGTCCATCAGCAGAACGCTGGTCTGTCTGGCCTGTGGCTTGAACACAGCCATGCCGGGGATCTGGCCATCCACTTCTTTGGATGCGGTCTCATGGGGCCCGAGAGTGCCATTTTGACCATCTAGGCATGGCTGGCGTGCCTGTTCCCTACGCAGGACACAAACCAAGAAGGTCAACAATTAAGACCCTCTGCCTCCCACCGCTCCCCTTCCCCCCTTCCCCCAGCCCCTGAATGTTCCAGATCTATTGCTTTTGCCTAGGTTTGATTTAATGTGCCGACCTCAGAAGGCCTTGGAGGCTTTTTGGGAGACAGGAGGATGGCGCTGAATGCTCTACCCGCAGAGGAAAGCTAGGTGTGCAGCTGGGGGCTTATTGCTTGGTGAGTAAGGGAACTGAAATGGCTGCTTGCTGGTGGATTTAGCTACTGACTCGGTGCTGGAGCAGTGTGAAACCCGTGGAGTTCTAATCTTCTTCTCGAAACCCCTTCTCCAAGATGCTTGAATGGTCTGGCTTCCACCACCATATTGTTTTGCCCCATTTTTGAGCAATAGGTGGGCTTCCATTTGGAGGAACCTGAAAGACATTGGAAAGTGGGGTCCTTTTGAACTGCAACATGCCCTGGTGCTACGGACACAACGATCTGGGTGCCAACTTTCATGCACCAGTTGGTTCTGTCGGGTGAACCAATTACTTAGCATTCAGTTATCAATAAAACATAAAAATAAATGTGTGTCAACGTCAAGTTTAAAATACTAATATTTTAAGACAACCAACAAAACACACCAAGAATACCCAGTCATTAGTTCAAATGCAGTATTTACTCTGTTTTAAAGAAAGTAAGGGGTGCAGCAAGCTCTGTGCATGAAACGTGCCATGCTCCGCCCTGCAGCACTTATTTTGCGCCAGGGCATTTACATGTACAAAAATATACAATTGTGTACCTGCAATGATTTTTGAGCTTGCGAAGTTTGATCTGTGATTCAGTTCAGACAGAAAATGTTTTTTTTTCTCATTAGCGAGCAGATGTGAACATAGCGTTAGTGAATCGCTGCACAAGGAGGGTCCAAAGTGAACCGAGTGAATAAAGAGAGAAAAAAGGAGTTTTGCAAAAAATAAGTTATTTGGAGTGAAAAAGAGGGAACCGAAAGGGAGTCAAGAGATGAACATATCATTGAATAAAGTGAGAGGTATCGGAAATGAGAACTATTGTTAGTATCACGGAATGCAATCATTCGAGGATCATCTGAGAAAAAGAAGTGACTATTGAAATATTGCACATATGTCACTCTCTGGTATGTGCTGGGAGGCACACATCACTCCGGCACATAGGCCGCTACTCGGTAGACTGTATGTAAAGGGATATCCTATCACTGAGGCACATATATCACTGTCGGGTATGTGCTGGGAGGCACATATCCCCGAGGCACATAGGTCACTTTGCAGTATATTTAGGGCCGCTTGTACTACCAAGGAATGAATGAATGAATGAATTTTAATTTATTTATTTATATTGCACAGTTACCTAAAACCATTTGCAATACATATTACATGCCAGTTAAAATAAGGTTTAAAAAAAAAGAGAACTAGCAAAAAAATAAATGAAACAGCAATTTTAAAAGAAGAAATTTGTATGCAACACTCTCAAAACAGTATATAAAAAGACAATAAATATAGAAGTATATATATCTATACATTAGGTAATTACTAAAATGTTATCTTCTCCGTCTGGTTAATGGGGCAAGTTGGCTTATTGAACTAAATTGGCTTGTATCTTGACTAACCCCTCGTCTTCCATGAACCTATTTCGAAGCTCGGCCATGTATTTCCCAAACCTGGCCAGTTCCGATGGAAGAGTACAGGCGAAAAGTACCAAAACGGCTTCTTTTACTGTTCGAACCCCTTGTCGTAACCAAATTTGTTTAAAAAAGATCTGTTGGGGCAAAAGCATCGCAGGACAGCAACAAATCATATGTAGCATAGATACGTGTTTATAGTTACAGAGTCTGCATCTTGTTTTGTGTTCAAGGGACCTCCACCCGGGGTTAAGCTCTTTGATTGGAAGGGGCACTAGTCTTGCCCATATAATGTTTTTAAGTGCTTTCCTTCCTAGTGCTTGACTGAGGTAGGGCTGGGTTTTATGCCCAATATATGATGTTGCCAACCCGGGTGGCCCTCTTCCTGTTACGAATTCTGCTAGGTCATTGTTGTGTGACAGATGAAAACATTGTTTGTTTATTGCATTTTTAATCGCCAGATAGTTTGTTGGTGCGTCCTTCCAGTTTTCAATTGCCAGCCCCAAGGTTTCTACTGCTCTATCCTTGTAACTTTGCCACGGGTTGGTGGTCTCTCCGTAGATTGGCTTAAGCATACTTTTTAAACTTCCAGCTGGGGCTGTTATAACTTGATAGAAGTATTTTGCATGTTTTCCCAGGCATTCCTTACTTTGTTGCTTTAGGCCGAACTCCAAATGAATTAAATTGTTACAAGTGTGTTTGGGAAGTTTACAAAATGCGTTTGTAGGCCTGGCACTGCACCTTGTCCAACATTGCCTCCATTTTTCCTGGGAATGCCTGTTGTGCGTACCCTGCAGTTGCCCTGATCTTGGCTTGTAATACTTTTCTGATAAGTGCTGATGTTAGACTCTGCAAGAGCTCGTTTAATTTGCATATCGAAAATATTGTTGCCTGTGCTCTGGCCTTCATTTTATGCATGTGTGATGTTGCTATGCCAGTTTCACTTAGCCAGCATCCAAGATAATTGAACGAACGCGTGGTGTTAATAATTTCCTTACCCACGTGCCATTTCAGTAAGGCTTTTTTGGGGAAGTGGCCAAAAATGACAACTTTCGTTTATTGAGCATTGATTGTGAGCTCGTTGATTTCGTTGTACTTATTTAGGGATTCCAGACCTCTTTGCAGCCCGATTTTTGTGTGGTCCATTAACACTAAATCGTCTGCATATTGTAAAATATGCAGTTTGTTTCTCCCAATTTTTGGGGTTACCAGGCTTGCATTCAGAAGCTTCTTCCCCAGATCTGCTGTGTATAGATTAAACAGCGTGGGGGCGAGTACACACCCTGTTTTAGTCCACGATTTGTCAGGCACTTCTTTGATATAATACTACCAAGGCACATATGTCCCTATTGAATATGGACAGGGGGCGCATATCACTGTTATCACTGAGGTATATCGGTCACTAAGGGGTATGTGCAGGGGGGCAGCATCAGTCCACTACATAGGTCCCTATTGGATATGTGCAGAGAGGCAAGTATCACTCTGTTACCTAGATCACTGTGGGTATGTACAGGTGCATTTCACGAGGCACATATGTCAGTATGGGGTTTGTGCTGGGAGGCTCATTACACTAAGGCACAATGGTCAACATCGGGTATGTAGAGGGAGGCATGCATAAATGAGACATAAAGTAGGAACACTGGAATCATGTGGCAGTGGCAACCAAATTATGGGCCTCATTTATGAGGCTGTGCGTCACTTTTACGCCGCCGGTGCATCACTTTTTGTGACGCACCTGCAGCGTAAAAAATGTGCCTTGTTGCACCATATTTACAAAGTGACATATCTAGGTAGATGCGTCACTTTGTAAACCCCTGCACTACATTATACCTACGCCAGATATAATGTATGCAGAGGGGGGCGTTCTGACGCAAGAAAGGGTCGTATAAGTGACACAATGAAATCTATAAGATTTCACTGCTCCACTTCTAGGACACAAATGCGTCAATTTCTTACGCCTGCCTCACAGCAGGCATAAGACTGACGCAGGCCCTTTCCCATGAGGCTTGCCCCATGTGAAAGGACACATTACTGGAGTTGCATCACTTTTGTGAACACTCCAACAATGCATCACTTTTGCGTCATACAGATACGTCAGAAATACTGACGTATCTGTAACTCCTTGCGCCATGATGCGTCAGTGAAAAGTGACGCATCCCTGTTTTCACGCAGCGATGCGTCACTTTTCATAAATGAGGCCCTGGGTGTCAGGGTTTAGTAAATTATCTGGCAAGAAAAGCCAACATCTGTGGCGTAATGTGACACATTTTGGGACAGTATTACTTCGTTATTTAGAAATGTTTACACTTGTAAACACAGTCTGAACACTGGTTGCACCTCATTAGTACAGGTATAACACCAAAATATAGCAATAAGCAACAGAAAGGTGATAAGTCAACCTTTCCAAATGACCTTCTACTGCACAGGAACATGTGTAGCTTTGTTTTTAGACACTTTTGAACTGTTTAAGCAAGAAACATTTCTTGCAGTTGTTAAAATCTCCAGATTAAGCAGCAGATGATAGATAATGCAGCAAATGCAGCAAATCTATCATTTATGTGGAAATCGCAGCAATAAAATCACATAATTTTAATGACCTTAAAAATAGGCCACTATGGGGTATGTGCAGGAAGGCATGTATCGCTCCACCACATAGATCACTATATTGAATGTTCATGGAGAGCCTGTAGCTCCATGGCACATAGTTCACTATCAGGATTACATGCAGGCAAGTATTACTGAGGCACATAGGTCACTATCAAGTATGAGCAGTGGGGCATGTATCACTAAGGCACATTGGTCACTATCAGGATTACAGGGAAGCATGTATTACTGAGACAACTGGGTCACTATCAGGATTACATGGAGTCGTGCATGACTGAGGCACATGGGTCACTATCAGGATTACATGGAGTCGTGCATGACTGAGGCACATGGGTCACTATCAGGATTACAGGGAGGTGGTATCACTGAGGCACATGGGTCACTATCAGAATTACAGGGAGGCATGCATCACTGAGGCACATAGGTTACTATCAGGATTACAAGGAGGTGTGTATGACTGAGACACATGGGTCACTATCAGGATTAGATGGAGGTGTTTGTCACTGAGGCACATGGGTCACTATCAGGATTACAGGTAGGTGTGTATCACTGAGGCACATAGGTCACTATCAGGATTAAGTGGAGGCTTGTGTCACTGAGGCACATAGGTCACTATCAGGATAACAGGGAGGCGTGTATCACTGAGGCACATAGGTCAATATCAAGTAGGAGCAGTGAGACATGTATCACTGAGGCGCATGAGTCACTATCAAGTATGAGCAGTGGGGCATGTTTCACTGGGTAACATCGGTCACTTTCAGGATTACAGGGAGGCATGTGTCTCAGAGGCACATTGCTCACTATCAGGATTACAGGGAGGTGTGTATCATTGAGGCACATAGGTCACCATCAGGGTTACAGGAAGGTGTGTATCACCGAGGCACATAGGTTACTATCAGGATTATAGGGAGACATGTATCACTGAGGCACATGGGTAACTATCAAGTATGAGCAGTGGGGCATGTATCACCGAGGCACATAGGTCACTATCAGGATTACAGGGAGGCGGGTATCATTGAGGCACATGGGTCAGTATCAGGATTACAGGGAGGCTTGTATCACTGAGGCCCCTTAGTCACTCTCAGGATTACAGGCAGGCGTGTATCGCTTATGTACATAGGTCACTATCAAGTATGAGAAGTGAGGCATGTATACGTGAGGCAAATGAGTCCTCAAGTATGAGCTGTGAGGCATGTATTACTGAGGCATGACTCACTATCAAGTATGGGCAGTGAGGCATGCATCACAGAGGCACAATGGTCACTATCAATTATGAGCATTGAGGCATGTATCACTGAGGCACAAGGGCCACTATTAAGTATGAGCAGTGGGGCATGTATCACTGAGGCATATAGGTGACTATGAAGTATGAGCAGTGGGGCATGTATCACTGAGGCACATTGGGCACTATCAAGTATGAGCAGTGAGGCACGTATCACTGAGGCACATGGGCACTATCAGGATTACAGGGAGGTGTGTATTACTAAGGCACACTGAGTCACTATCACATGGGTCACTATCAAGTATGAGCAGTGAGGCATACATCACTGAGGCACATGGGTCAGTACCAAGTATGAGTAGTGAGGCATGTCTCACTGAGGCACATGGGTCCCTATCACGTATGAGCAGTGAGGCATACATCACTGAGGCACGAGTCACCACCAAGAATGAGCAGTGAGGCATGTCTCACTGAGGCACATGGGTCCCTTTCAAGTATGAGGAGTGAGGCATGTATTACTGAGGCACATGGGTCACTATCAAGTATGAGCAGTGAGGCATTTATCACTGAAGCACATGAATCACTATCAAGTATGAGCAGTGAGGCATATATCACTGAGGCATGAGTCACTATCAAGAATGAGCAGTGAGGCATGTCTCACTGAGGCACATGGGTCACTATCAAGTATGAGCAGTGAGGCATGTATCACTAAGGCACATGGGTCATTATCAAGAATGAGCAGTGAGGCATGTATCACTGAGGCACATTGCTCACTATCAGGATTACATGGAGATGTGTATCGCTGAGGCACATAGGTCATTCCTCGAGATAGGATACTCGAGAAGCTTACAGCTTCATTTTACCTGTTTTTCGATAGAGTGCCATAGCGGCGGACATCTTGGGTGGGGGCTGAGGCTCTGCACGGTCTAGTCGTCACAAGGACGCTAGACCGGTATTTAAAACGACCATACTCACGCGCAGCGGTCACGCGCTGCGGGATCGCCAGAGCACCGCCGGAGTCACGCCAGAGTCCAGCCCGTCTGCGCCCGTCCGCGCACGGGCGGGCTCGAAGGCTCGGACTCCTGACCTTCGCTATACATATACGGCGGAAGAGCTTCGTTGTTTAGATAACGGTCAGTTGCAACTCGATCTAGGTGCTATTGCTAGGCTAAAAAATCTTGCCATACTGCGGCCCTACAACAGAAGTTTTAGAACCCAATACCCGGTACTAAAGATAGCTAGTCTGAATACTAGGTCCCTTCACAGTCATCATGTGGAGATCTATAACCTACTTCAGGACAGAGACCTTGACATCCTGACACTCTCAGAAACCTGGATGGGTGAAAACTCCATGCCGGACATCATTGCTGCCCTCCCTAATGGCTATGACGCATTTTGGCAGAACCGCGCAGGGTCGGCTCGGGGGTTGGGGTAGCGATTTTATTTAAAAAATCCCTATCTGTGGAAGAAATAATATCAGAAACAGTGGACCTAGCTGATCTAGTAGGAATAAAGATTTCCCTAAACAACTCTTGCTGGGTGATTCTGTCAATCTACCGCCCACCCAACTCATCTCCACTTTTTAATGATTTATTTACACCCATTATATCAGATCTATGTACAAGGTACAAAAAAATTGTGATATTAGGAGATTTTAACTTGCATTGGGATAGCCCCCAATGGGACTTACCAACACGCCAACTGGACACCACCATGTCCGCTTTGAGTTTTAGCCAACTTGTGAAAGTACCCACACATATCAAGGGTCATACTCTTGACTTAGTATGGTCCACAGACCCAAATGTCCTTCTCAAGGATGTGGTTCCTTGTATCTGGACTGACCATTACCTGGTGACCTGTGAGGTAAACATAAAAGACCATTTAAAGCACCTACCCCGAGGTACTAGAAGGACCCGCAAATGGGCCGAGGTTGATTTAAAATCCCTGACCTCTGTGCTTCCGGAAATGGCTTGTTTGACGAATTCAGATAGAAGCCTGGACGTAGAATACGCGGCCCTAACTCAGAGCCTGAACATAGCTATTGATCATATAGCGCCGGAAAAAACTCAGTCAATTAAGGGACCTGGTAAAGAGGCCCCATGGTTTACTCCATCACTAAGGGAACAAAAAAGAAAGCTCCGAGCTCGGGAGAGAATCTGGAGGAAAACTAAGCAGGACACTGCAAGGAACCAATATAAAGACTCACTCCACCTGTATAAAAAACTTATCTCACAAGCCAAGGCGGAGTACTATGAGTCTCGAATACAGAAGGCCAGGAATATCCAGAAGGAGACGTTCCAAATCCTGTCGGAGCTGAGTAAAAAACAGGAGAACTCTGAGTCTCCCATAAACTGTAACATCTTCCAGGGGTATTTTTTAGAAAAGGTAAAGACTATCATCCGGGATATTAAGAATAGTGTGGTGAACTGTGATACTATACATTCTGAGGTCCATAATCCTACTCACTGCTCTATAGTACAGTTCCCTGAGCTGGATGAGCTGAGCCTAGAGCAGCTAATGGGGAAAACCAAATCTGGTTCCACAGCGGACCCATGTCCCCCGAGTATCTTCCGTGTGGCACGCCCGTTATTGGAAGCTCGGATCATCTCTCTCCTTAATAGGTCCCTAGAAACAGGGTATTTACCTGGTGACCTTAAGGAGGCGCGAGTTAGACCCCTGCTGAAGAAGCCAGGTGCAGATCCGGCTGTCCTGAAGAACTATAGGCCGATTTCCCAGCTGCCTTTCTTTGCAAAGGTCCTAGAGCAACACGTGCTAAAATCCCTGTCACTGTACCTCGAATCCCATGGCTTACTGCATGAGCGACAGGCAGGGTTTCGAGCGCACCACAGCACCGAGCTAGTAATGCTCTCGTTGTTAGATGAACTGAGAGGCATGGCTGACTGCAAAAAACCGAGCTCCCTGATTTTATTAGACCTGTCAGCGGCGTTCGATACCGTCAGCCATGACCTGCTCCTGGGAAGATTGGAGGCCTTTGGGATCAAAGGCTTGGCCCTTAAGTGGCTGCAATCCTTCCTTTTAGGAAGGACTCAGAGGATACAACTGGGGGAGTCAATATCTGAAGTGGGCCTCTTAGAGTGCGGAGTTCCACAGGGCTCCGCACTGTCCCCACTTCTGTTTAATCTTTACCTGCAGCCTTTGATTGCATCCCTGGCCGAGTTGGGCTGCAGAGTCTACAACTATGCTGACGATACTCAGCTAGTGCTGAGTATCGATAACACAGGGACAGCACAAACCCAAGCTCAAAATATCCTGAGGTACACCGTAGGGTGGATGACGAAAAACCTACTAAAGATCAACCCGGATAAGACCGAGGTATTGGTAATTCCATCTACCACCTCACCATGGAGTGATCTGTATTGGCCTGCTGAGCTTGGATCAGCCCCAAAACCTAGTGCCAACGTAAAGAGTCTGGGGATTAAATTAGATTGTGACCTATCAATGTGCAGTCAAATTTCCGCTGTTGTTGGAACCTGCACGAACATCATCAGACAATTGAGAAAGTTAGCTCCCTTCCTTTCTCATTCTATGATACGCTCAATTGTAGCAGCAACTGTCATTTCACGGATCGATTATGGGAATGCCTTGTATCTTGGCCTCCCAAAATTGTTGACAAACAGACTCCAGGTCGTAATGAATGACGCTGCACGGCTAATCTTTGGAGTGCCCAGACGAACAAAGGCCTCCCCTCTTCTCCAAAACCTTCATTGGCTCCCTGTTAAGGAGAGGGTTCAGTTCAAGAGCCTCTGTATAGCGCATAAGGCGATCTACGGCCATGCGCCGGCCTACATCAAAGCTCGCCTGGAAGTATACAACCCGAAGAGAACACTCAGATCATCGGACTCTCAGTTATTGGTCTGCCCCCGCTACAAATTAGTGACTAAGGGAGGGAGAGCCTTCTCTGTTCTGGCCCCCCAATTATGGAATAAGCTGCCTGAGGGGCTACGCAGGGAGATGAATCTCCTATGGTTCAGGAAATCACTGAAAACCCTGCTGTTTAGAAGAGCCTTGATCACAATGTAGTCCTGTAGCTGCGTCTCTCTCAGGAGTGAACCAAGTTATTGTAATGACATCGATTTCCAAGCGCTTAGAGGCCTGCAGGTGATTGGGCGCGTTATAAATCTAAACTAACAATAACAACAATAACAATAACAATTATCAAGTATGAGCAGTGAGGCATGTCTCACTGAGGCACATGGGTCACTATCAAGTATGAGATATTAGGCATTTATCAGTGAGGCACATGAGTCCTCAAGTATGAGCTGTGAGGCATGTATCACTGAGGCATGAGTCTTTATCAAGAATGAGCAGTGAGGCATGTATCACTGATGCACATTGGTCACTATCAGGATTACAGGGAGGCATCTATCACTGAGGCTTATAAGTCACTATCAGGATTACAGGGAGGCATGTATCATTGAGGCACATAGGTCACTATCAAGTATGAGCTGTGGGGCATGTATCACTGAGGCACATAGGTAACTATCAAGTATGAGCAGTGAGGCATGCATCACTGAGGCACATAGGACACTATCAAGTGTAAGTAGTGAGGAATGTATCACTGAGGCCCATGGAACACTATCAAGTATGAGCAGTGACCCATGTCCCACTGAGGCACATAGGTCACTATCAAGCATGAGCAGTGAGGCATATATCACTGAGGCACATTAGTCCCTATCAAGTATCAGTAGTGAGGCTTGTCTTACTGAGGCACATAGGGCACTATCAAGTATGACCAGTGGGGCATGTATAACTGAGACACATAGGTCACTATCAGAATTACAGGGAACCTTGTATCACTGAGGCACGTTGGGCACTATCAAGTATGAACACTGGGGCAGGTATCACTGATGGACATGGGTAACTATCAGGATTGCAGGGAAACATGTATCACTGAGGCACATGTATCACTATCAAGTATGAGCAGTGAGGCATGTATCACAGAGGCATGAGTCACTATCAAGAATGAGCAGTGAGGCATGTCTCACTGAGGCACATGGGTCACTATCAAGTATGAGCAGTGAGGCATGTATCACTAAGGCACATGGGTCATTATCAAGAATGAGCAGTGAGGCATGTATCACTGAGGCACATTGCTCACTATCAGGATTACATGGAGGTGTGTATCGCTGAGGCACATAGGTCACTATCAGGATTACAGGGGGGTGTGTATCATTGAGGCACAAAGGTCAATATCAAGTATGAGCAGTGAGGCATGTCTCACTGAGGCACATGGGTCACTATCAAGTATGAGATATTAGGCATTTATCAGTGAGGCACATGAGTCCTGAAGTATGAGCTGTGAGGCATGTATCACTGAGGCATGAGTCTTTATCAAGAATGAGCAGTGAGGCATGTATCACTGATGCACATTGGTCACTATCAGGATTACAGGGAGGCATCTATCACTGAGGCTTATAAGTCACTATCAGGATTACAGGGAGGCATGTATCATTGAGGCACATAGGTCACTATCAAGTATGAGCTGTGGGGCATGTATCACTGAGGCACATAGGTAACTATCAAGTATGAGCAGTGAGGCATGCATCACTGAGGCACATAGGACACTATCAAGTGTAAGTAGTGAGGAATGTATCACTGAGGCCCATGGAACACTATCAAGTATGAGCAGTGACCCATGTCCCACTGAGGCACATAGGTCACTATCAAGCTTGAGCAGTGAGGCATATATCACTGAGGCACATTAGTCCCTATCAAGTATCAGTAGTGAGGCTTGTCTTACTGAGTCACATAGGGCACTATCAAGTATGACCAGTGGGGCATGTATAACTGAGACACATAGGTCACTATCAGGATTACAGGGAACCTTGTATCACTGAGGCACGTTGGGCACTATCAAGTATGAACACTGGGGCAGGTATCACTGATGGACATGGGTAACTATCAGGATTGCAGGGAAACATGTATCACTTAGGCATGAGTCACTAACAAGAATGAGCAGTGAGGCATGTCTCACTGAGGCACATGGGTCACTATCAAGTATGAGCAGTGAGGCATGTATCACAGAGGCATGAGTCACTATCAAGAATGAGCAGTGAGGCATGTCTCACTGAGGCACATGGGTCACTATCAAGTATGAGCAGTGAGGCATGTATCACTAAGGCACATGGGTCATTATCAAGAATGAGCAGTGAGGCATGTATCACTGAGGCACATTGCTCACTATCAGGATTACATGGAGGTGTGTATCGCTGAGGCACATAGGTCACTATCAGGATTACAGGGGGGTGTGTATCATTGAGGCACAAAGGTCAATATCAAGTATGAGCAGTGAGGCATGTCTCACTGAGGCACATGGGTCACTATCAAGTATGAGATATTAGGCATTTATCAGTGAGGCACATGAGTCCTCAAGTATGAGCTGTGAGGCATGTATCACTGAGGCATGAGTCTTTATCAAGAATGAGCAGTGAGGCATGTATCACTGATGCACATTGGTCACTATCAGGATTACAGGGAGGCATCTATCACTGAGGCTTATAAGTCACTATCAGGATTACAGGGAGGCATGTATCATTGAGGCACATAGGTCACTATCAAGTATGAGCTGTGGGGCATGTATCACTGAGGCACATAGGTAACTATCAAGTATGAGCAGTGAGGCATGCATCACTGAGGCACATAGGACACTATCAAGTGTAAGTAGTGAGGAATGTATCACTGAGGCCCATGGAACACTATCAAGTATGAGCAGTGACCCATGTCCCACTGAGGCACATAGGTCACTATCAAGTATGAGCTGTGGGGCATGTATCACTGAGGCACATAGGTAACTATCAAGTATGAGCAGTGAGGCATGCATCACTGAGGCACATAGGACACTATCAAGTGTAAGTAGTGAGGAATGTATCACTGAGGCCCATGGAACACTATCAAGTATGAGCAGTGACCCATGTCCCACTGAGGCACATAGGTCACTATCAAGCATGAGCAGTGAGGCATATATCACTGAGGCACATTAGTCCCTATCAAGTATCAGTAGTGAGGCTTGTCTTACTGAGGCACATAGCGCACTATCAAGTATGACCAGTGGGGCATGTATAACTGAGACACATAGGTCACTATCAGGATTACAGGGAACCTTGTATCACTGAGGCACGTTGGGCACTATCAAGTATGAACACTGGGGCAGGTATCACTGATGGACATGGGTAACTATCAGGATTGCAGGGAAACATGTATCACTGAGGCACATGTATCACTATCAGGATTACAGGGAGGAGTGTATCATGGAGGCACATATGTCACTATCACGTATGAGCAATGAGGCCTACATTACTGAGGCATATAGGTCACTATCAAGTATGAGCAGTGAGCCATGTCCCACTGAGGCACATAGGTCACTATCAAGTATGAGCAGTGAGGCATATATCACTGAGGCTCATGAGTCACTATCAAGTATGAGCAGTGAGGCATGTCTTACTGAGGCACATATCACTATCAAGTATGAGTAGTGGGCCATGTATCACTGAGGCACATAGGTCACTATCAGGATTGCAGGGAAGCTTGTATCACTGAGGCACATTGGGCACTATCAAGTATGAGCAGTGAGGCATGTCTCACTGAGGCACATACGTCACTATCAAGTGTGAGCAGTGAGGAATGTATCACTGAGGCCCATGGGACACTATCAAGTATGGGCAGTGAGGCATGTCCACCTGAGGCACATAAGTCACTATCAAGTATGAGCAGTGAGGCATGCATCACTGAAGCATTTAGGTCACTATCAAGTTTGAGCATTGAGGAATGTGTCACTGAGGCCCATGGGGCACTATCAAGTATGAGCACTGAGGCACATGGGCACTGTCAGGATTACAGGGAGGTGTGTATTACTAAGGCACACTGAGTCACTATCACATGGCTTACTATCAAGTATGAAAAGTGATGAAAAGTGAGGCATGTATCACTGACGCACATGGGTCAGCACCAAGTATGAGCAGTGAGGCATGTATTACTGAGGCACATGGGTCACTATCAAGTATGCGCAGTGAGGCATGTCTCACTGAGGCACATGAGTCACTATCAAGTATGAGCAGTGGGGCATGTATCACTGATGCACGAGTCACTATCAAGTATGAGCAGTGAGGCATGTCTCACAGAGGCACATGGGTCACTATCAAGTATGAGCAGTGAGGCATGTCCCACTGAGGCACATAAGTCACTATCAAGTATGAGCAGTGAGACATGCATCACTGAAGTATTTAGGTCACTATCAAGTTCGAGCATTGAGAAATGTATCACTGAGGCCCATGGGGCACTATCAAGTGTGAGCAGTGAGGCACGTGTCACTGAGGTACATGGGCACTGTCAGGATTACAGGGAGGTGTGTATTACTAAGGCACACTGCGTCACTATCACATGGGTCACTATCAAGTATGAACAGTGAGGCATGTATCACTGACGTTCAGTACCAAGTATGAGCAGTGAGGCATGTATTACTGAGGCACATGGGTCACTATCAAGTATGCGCAGTGAGGCATGTCTCACTGAGGCACATGAGTCACTATCAAGTATGAGCAGTGGGGCATGTATCACTGACGCACGAGTCACTATCAAGTGTGAGCAGTGAGGCATGTCTCACAGAGGCACATGGGTCACTATCAAGTATGAGCAGTGAGGCATGTATCACCGAGGCACATGGGTCACTTTCAAGTATGAGCAGTGAGGCACGTATCACTGAGGCACATGGGTCACTTTCAAGTATGAGCAGTGAGGCATGTATCACTGAGGCACATGGGTAACTATCAAGTATGAGCAGTGAGGCATGTATCACAGAGGCACATGGCTCATTATCAAGAATGAGCAGTGTGGCATGTATCACTTACACACATTGGTTATTATCATGATTACAGGGAGGCGTGTATCACTGAGGCACATAGGTCACTATCAGGATTACAGGGAGGTGTGTATCATTGAGGGACATAGGTCACTATCAAGTATGAGCAGTGAGGCATGTCTCACTGAGGCACATGGGTCACTATCAAGTATGAGGAGTGAGGCATGTATCAGTGAGGCACATGAGTCCTCAGGTACGAGCTGTGAAACATGTATGACTGAGGCATGAGTCATTATCAAGAATGAGCAGTGAGGCATGTATCACTGAGGCACATTGATCACTATCAGGATTACAGGGCGGCGTGTATCACTGAGGCCCGTAGGTCACTATCAGTATTACAGAGAGGCGTGTATCATTGAGGCACATAGGTTACTATCAAGTATGAGCAGTGAGGCATGTATTACTGAGGCACATAGGTCACTATCAAGTATGAGCAGTGAGGCATGCATCACTGAGGCACATTGGTCACTATCAAGATTACAGGGAGGCGTGCATCACTGAGGCACATACGTCACTATCAGGATTACAGGGAGGCGTGTATCATTGAGGCACATAGGTCACTATCAAGTATGAGCAGTGAGCCATGTCCCACTGAGGCTCATAGGTCACTATCAAGTATGAGCAGTGAGGCATATATCACTGAGGCACATGAGTCACTATCAAGTATGAGCAGTGAGGCATGTCTTACTGAGGCACATAGGACACTATTAAGTATGAGCTGTGTGGCATGTATCAATGAGGCACATAGGACACTATCAGGATTACAGGGAAGCTTGTATCACTGAGGCACATTGGGCACTATCAAGTATGAACAGTGGGGCAGATATCACTGATGGACATGGGTAACTATCAGGATTGCAGGGAAACATGCATAACTGAGGCACAAGGGTCACTATCAGGATTACTGGGAGGCGTGTATCATTGAGGCGCATTGGTCACTATCAAGTATGAGCAAGGAGGCATGTATTACTGAGGCACATTGGTCACATTGGTCACTACCAAGTATGAGCAGTGAGGCATGCATGACTGAGGCACATATGTCACTATCAAGTGTGAGCAGTGAGGAATGTATCACTGAGGCCCATGGAACACTATCAGGTATGATCAATGATCCATGTCCCACTGAGGCACATAGGTCACTATCAAGTATGAGCAGTGAGGCATAGATCACTGAGGCTCATGAGTCACTATCAAGTATGAGCAGTGAGTAATGTCTTACTGAGGCACATAGGGCACTATCAAGTATGAACAGTGGGGCATGTATCTCTGAGGCACATAGGTCACTATCAGGATTACAGGGAAGCTTGTATCACTGAGGCACATTGGGCACTATCAAGTATGAACAGTGGGGCAGGTATCACTGAGGCACATAGGTCACTATCAAGTGTGAGCAGTGAGACATGTATCACTGAGGCACATAGGTCACTATCAAGTGTGAGCAGTGAGGAATGTATCACTGAGGCCCATGGGACACTATCAAGTACGAGCAGTGAGGCATGTCTCATTGAGGCACATAGGTCACTATCAATTATGAACTGAGAGGTATATAACACTGAGGCACATGAGTCACTACAAAGTATGAGCAGTGAGACGTGTATCACTTATGCACATGGGTCACTATCAAGTATGCGCAGTGAGGCACACATCACTCCAGTATCCATTCTCTGTGGAGCCTCAGCCTGCTATATTGAGCTTGCCCCCCTCTTTGCAAAGACTCTGAATGACTGCGGTGCCAGCAACGCAGTTTGGGGCAAACTATGTTTTCCAACAGTTGGACCCCGCGTTGCTCTGCCTTTGTACTCATTTGAAAGTGATTTCAAGATCCTATTTTGCTACTGAAGCCGTTTCAGAAGTGCTGAAAGAAGGCCCATTACACGGTTAGATTGCTGTTCTCTGGAAGCTGGACGCTTGCCAGCAAGTAGTTTCTGGAAATCTTTTCATACAATGAACGAGTGTAAGATCTTCTAAACGAGAGCTTCTTTAACTCACACAATATGTGTAAAAGCCCGAAGTTTAACTTGCCTATCTAAATACATATATGACACCAAAACGCTTCCTACACATAACCCACTTAAAACATAACACCCTTCCCACTAAGCAATCCCTTGGGGTGTAGCGCGCTACTCACCTGATAATACCAGTCAGCACCTCGGCAGAGCTCTGAAGCGCTGTAAATTATATTTATTTATTTCCATAGATATATTTATTGTATTTGTTCGGTTTTATATAGCACAATCATTATTATCAAAACTCTTAGAGCACTTTTAATAGACAAATACAAGGGGACACAATAAATCGAAAATGTAAAAAAATAAACAATAACGGTCTGATTGGGTAACAAATCAATAGATTAAATGTCAATGTGGAATCCTGTATTTGTTGCTAGGAAATACAATCATATATAATATGTCCAGAAGTCGAAAGTAAAAAAGGAACATGAATGGTTTTATGGAAACATTTAAAAAAAAGACGAAGGTAGGGAGAGAAAGAGTGCGATGCAGTGGCGTCTCCTTTGCTAAGGCTAAGGAGCGGCGCCCCACTGCTCCTAGTGAACAGTAGACAGGAAAACTAAAATGATAATAACCAGCCTTATTATCTTTTAAGTTTTCCATTTCCCGGTGTAGTGGTGGGGGGGGGGGGGCAGGCTGGACTGCCAGAGCATGGGACAGGAGGAGGAGTGGTTGCTCAACTCTAAATTGTGCATAACTGTTTGGCCGGCCATAACAGTCATGCACACTTTGCAAGTTCTGCACCCAAGCTGCATTACAGCCTGGGTGTAGAGCATGCTTAGGCCACCTTTACCCGTGTGAATGCCGAACAACGGCACTCAGTCCAATCACAACTTGGCTAGGGGAGTCAGGAGCCTAGGTGCTTTCTGGTTCCTGCTTCCGAGGCGGTGGTGAGCAGACTGGGAGGCGGCGGCCGAGTGGCCGGCCTGAAGGTAAGTGTTATTTTAAAAATATTTTTATTTATATATACAACCTCAACTCCTTCCCCACCGCTCCACCACCCCCAGTAAATGGCGGCCGCCACTGGTGAGTTGCACCATTAAATTCCAGTAGACTAGAAGCATCTTTGGAAGAGGAGAAGCTTCAGCTTTTGTTAAGGTAACCAGAGAGGTTGTGGTGTGGGATCCTGTGGGGAGAGGATTGCAAACTTCCATTGCACTCCCCGAGAAGGACTGTAACACAGCCTGTTGGTGGTTCCCAAAGAAGAAGATAAAAGCTGCAAAGGGGTTTGAGACACCTGAGCTCATGAGCTCTGATGCTAAGGACTTCAGGAGTAGGGCTGTGCAGTAACTTCTGAGCAATGCTTGCACTCCTATAAATTGCTCAGGCATTAATAGGTAGTAACAGTAGTTGCACTGAAGTAAAAGGGTCTGATTTCTTTTAGTTCCTGTAGCAAATGAGGCAGTTGCAATACAGATTTCAGGCGATTAAGGTGTTTTCTAGGGTGACTGGTCAGAAGAGAGTTTGAGAAAGCACCAATGACTGATCTTGCGTCTTAATGTGCTGTTGTGAAATGAATTGACAAATCCCTGTAGTAAGCTCAGTTGACAGTGAGCGGCCTATGCCATCTCATTTATCTGTGCTTGCAGGATAAGCTGCTTATCTAAAGTGAAGCCAAGGGACTTTGCATTATCAATGATAGCCTGTTAGCAATCAAATACTCCACATGAGTCAATCCATGTTTGGACTGGAATCGCAGGGGTGTTTTCTCCATTAGGAACCCCCTCTGAAAAAATCCTACACGTTTACTGCAAAAGGTATTACATAGATCATGGGTACTCACAAACATTTTCCCAGGGATAGCACAATGTGGTCTGTAATGTGCCTTAGGGCTGCATTCATGCCAGCTGGGTGGGAGTGGGGGTTTGTGAGGAGAGGTGTTAAGGTGGGCGCTATTACTAGCATGGAAGGTTCAAGTGTAAAAAGGAAGTCACTTGATTATTGTATTGGAATGAAATGAATTCCACAACTTGAAACCAGAAAACCTGGGATCATTCCGGGGCTCTCTAGGAGATGCGTCACGTTGTAAAGCCCTGCGCCATAAGGAGGCGTTCCAGCGCAGGGGGGGGGGGGGGGGGGGGCGTTCCTGCGCACGAACGCCTCCTGAAAGTGGCTGAGTGAAATCTATGAGATTTCACTCAGTCACTTTCAGGGCAATGCTGCGTCAAAACCCTGCGCCTGCTTGAAGCAGGCGTAGGTCTTGACGCAGCATTGTGTAGATGGGGCACCCCCGAGCCTTGCTGGAGCTGCGTTGCGCTGCCGATGCAACTCCAGCAATGCGCCACATTTCCGGCACAGATGCGTCACGCATCTGTGCCGTTTTTGCACCATGGTGCGCCGCATTATAAATGCGGCGCACCATGGGTGGCGGAGCTGTGGCGCACTGTGGCGCATGTTAACTGGCACATCCCTGGGGATGCGCCAGTTAACATAAATCTGCCCCAATGTATTTAGGTCTGGGCTGCCTGTCCTAGGCTGCCTTTCTCTGAATCAGGAGACAGAAGCCAGGCAGTAAAATGACTTTCTGTTATGTGACGCAGAACGCGGGCTTACCTTTCTAAAGCTCTTCATTGACATTGTTGTCTATAGTAATATTCAGTGGAGGTCAGTGACCCTGTTAGTGTCAATGATTTCGGGCATTGGAGATTGCAGCCCTGGTCGAGGCAAGAGGTCAGTTTTTCACAGGCATAGATCCCTCCCTTTCACATTTGTCACAATGTAGGACTGGGTACGTGAGATTTGGCGCCTTATCCTCTGTAATGGTTGATATTATAATGCTAAACTTGTATTTGGTATATTGTACTGAGAACCTGGGTAACACTGACCTTCCCAACTGTAACACCCCAGGCCGTTGCTGTAAGTTTCTGTCTCCTATAGAAGTGGAGCTGCCGTATTTATTCCACTTCAAAGTTGATTCAAAAGACAGGCAGGACATCTGTTCCCTTGCAAAATTGATTCAAATATCGTAGACAAGCGCAAAGCGAGAAATATGTGCTTATAGTGTCATGTTTTTTGACATACCATAAAAAGGCTAAAAAACATGAAATGCTCTGAGCATGCATGCCTAAAGTACGGCATGCATACTTGCTGTTTATTAACTTCCTTTTTTGATCTAGACTCATTAGCACAACAATGGTTCTAGAATGTTTTATCACAACTCTGGATACAGTTGCAAGCTGCACCTTGCTTGTTGTTTGTGGTTGGGGGATCTGGCTCTGTCATATATCATTAAAACTGGCTGTACCTTCATGGCCTTAACATTGATGCCAAAAACAGATTGATTTACGAATATTGAGAGTTAAACATGTAAAGGTAATGCAGTGTCAGCAATTTAGTTCCTCTTTTGATTTCACTTGTTTACTTAATCTTTCATTCCCCACGACTTAGCATATTTTATTGTGTTTCTGTATTTTGTTCAGGCATCTTATTACTCTAGTGTAGTGTGTAATACAGATTTGTGCCAGGGGTTTATAAGGGGCTCTGATCGAGAGCTCTGGTGCTGAGGCTGAAGGTAAATCAAAGGGCCTGTCATTGGGCTGACCTCTCTGCAGAGCACAAAGAGCAATGATCATGTATTGCTGTTGCAACTGAAATACTGTGTAAATGGGTGTGTGAAGGGGGTACACAGATTTAAAAATATTTACAAAGCAACAGTAATATAAAAGAAAATGCTTACATGTGAGTGAGTGCAAGCGTATCTTTGGGGGTGGTGAAATGAGGGAGAAGCGAGGAAGTGCATTTGGGGGAGAGTCAAAAGACATAAGAGGGTACTAAAGAGGAAATAGATGAGGTTAAAGATGTGCAGATGGGTAAGATGTGCAGAGAAAAAGGTGTGCATATCTAACCTTAAACACATAACTTAAGGCCAATCCTCCTTCCACAGGCCTCAATAATATTTAATTCACAATATCACAATTTCAGAGTCAAAACATTTATAATGTTAATTATTTACAACAAATCATTGTTGTTACTCAATTATCTTAAACAGCTAACACCTATATACTAAGCCAATAGTACTGGCAGGTTTTAGGCGTATGTCAGTTGTTGTGTTATATATCTGGATGCAATAACATCTCAGATAGTTTTGGAAACCAAAATACTGGTCGGGTGTGACATTATGGGAATTATGGAAATGTATTTTACATGTTCCCTTTTAGAGAGCCCCCACTTCTAACATCCCATTTGAAGACCTGTCAGCACATCTTTCTGTATGAGTGATTACAGCCAGCCGTAGTGGATGCTCATTAAAGCCTGGTTAGAGAATTTTTTTCCAAAGTTGATGTGATGCCGCATGCAGTGCAAGACACTGGGCAAGCACATACTTTAAATGGCCTGAAGTTGTGGAGCTGCATAATTTGCACACTACAGTAACTGTTAAACATATTAATGCAGTAAGACATGGGGCAGTTTTTGACGTGTTAATATTTCAAGGCTTCATGTTCCCACTACTTTATAAACCTTGCTTTCTGAGTAAATGAATTTTCTTTAAAATACACCCTTTGAAAATCTTTTACAAAAGTATCTCGAGAGGAGGGTCCCCCCGAACTCCACATTTGTTAAATTAACCCTGCTTGCTTTGCCCGCTACATAAAAGTCATACCCTACTTTTGTGTCTCACCACTTTCAATTGTCCCAGCTGCTACTGTGGAAGGGATGACTGTGATGAGGAGATAATAAGAAAATCAGGGGCATATTTACAAGCTCCTACCGCCACCACAACAGCACTTTTACTGACATTGTTGTGGCGATAGGGGCTGCGTCTTATGTACAAGGCAGCATTAAGCCACTTAACCTGGCTTAACACTGCCTTGTGCATAAGGCCCCCTTTCAAGCGATGGTTAGCGTGAAAGGGGTGGGCAGTGGGTGTTGCGGTGGGTTTTCCCCCACAACATCCATTCATTTTGATGCTGCCCCCTATGTACAAGTGTGGCATACATAGGAGGCAGCACCAAAATTAAGACCAGGTAAATTATGGTCTTAGGTTGGAGAAACGAGGAGCAATGCCAAGGAGGCTAAATCCGCGCTCCGCCACTTCCTTGTACATATCCCCCCAGTCTTTAGAGGATTTAGCTTCAAATGATATAAAGTCATATAATTTTGAACTTTTGTACGGTTTCAGCAAGGACTGAGATGTGTTGGTATGGAAACCTTAAGATAGATCTGAGCATCATCAGTGTATTCACGAAGAATAGTGCAATTACAATTACCTGTCTGTTGCTTTGGGCACTTCAACTCGCTCTGTGCTGTTAAGGGGAAAAATAGTCTTGGAAAACCCAAATTGTGAGAGAATGAAAAAGGGGTGGAATCAGGAACAGTGGACTCACAAGATGCAGAGACAGGAACAATTAGCCAGATCCATATTCTTCACAAACTCTGCATCTGAATCAATTGAAAGTGCTTCTATATCAGTGATGCGATATCCTTGTCCTTGGCAGCAGCAGCGATGTGTTGAGGTTCGTAAGTTCCGACCAGCGCAACAAAAGCAATGTGTGAATTTTGCAGAAAATGAACCGTTATATATATATTGTATATATATATATATATATATATATATATATATATATATATATATATATATATATATATTTATATATATATAAAATATATATATTGGTCATGTGATCAAGCTCCGAGGAGGAACGAAAAGCGTCATGCGGAGGTGCTGGGTGAAAAATAAAAATATTGCAGCACGACTTTGGGTTTGCGTCGTCTCTGTGGAGACTGAATTCCTGTGGGTGGGACGATTTTGAGGATATATATATATATATATATATATATATATATATATATATATATATATATATATATATATATATATATGTATATATATATATACATATATATACATATATATACATACATATATATACATATATATATATATATATATATATATATATATATATATATATATATATATATATATATATATATATATATATATATATATATATTACCTACTGGCGGTCGCCAGTAGGTAGTTATAGTTAGGATTATTTTGTATAGGGAATTCGCAACATTCTATTGGGAATAACTTTGGCGCCGGTTGAGGAATCTGCCTGAAATTTTCCTCAAATTTGCCTCGCGGCGCTCTGCTCCTTCCCTGAAAAATTGGGGGGGGGTTCGTCAAGCGGGGGCCGAGATAAAAGGGGGGTCCCAAAACGTGTTTTCCCCATGTTAATTTCCATAGGGCGGTCAAACTCACTTTTAGCCCGAACGGCTGAATGGATTTCAACCAAACTTGGCAAAATTGTAGGGACTGATAGTCCGATGTGCCTTTGCTATGTCTCAAGATATGT
Source organism: Lissotriton vulgaris (assembly GCF_964263255.1). Classification (NCBI taxonomy): domain Eukaryota; kingdom Metazoa; phylum Chordata; class Amphibia; order Caudata; family Salamandridae; genus Lissotriton; species Lissotriton vulgaris. Next base: position 462,997,556 of record NC_141699.1, read on the forward strand.
GCTCCAGTGGATTTTGAGTAATTTAGGTTCAAAAAATATATATATCTATAAGCGTGCCCCGGTACGCGCACCGGGGCGTGAACCAGCGCGCTACGCGAGTTCGCTCGCGGAAAGCTGATGGGCTCTCGGGTGTCTGTCAACATTCCAAACAGTCCGAAGCGGCCGCCATCTTGTGTCTCGGTAGGATCGAGACACAAGAGGTGGCAAAAACAAAGAACATTTTGTAATTTTTTTGGCTTTTATGAATAATTTTATTTTTTTTTGTTATTTTTATGGGGAGAAACAAAAAACAGGGAATTGTAAACGGCTCAACTGGAGCAAAAAAAAATCAGGAAAAAATTATGTTTTTTGGGGGCAATTGTGGTTGTCACCAGCACGGTTGATGAGCTTTATGCTTTGCTCACCATAGGTAATTGTTTTACCACAAAATATACAAGTGATCTTGTATTGCCTAAACTGGGGTTGTATGTTTGGGACCATCTCCCTTGTCTCTGGTCCCGATGGAGTGGGTTGCTTTCTTTTGGAGGTGCTGGGTGAAGATTGGGGAGGGTTTCTGGCCAGTTCTCGGACCTCTGCCGCAGCATAGTTGTTAGGATGCCTGAACTGCAAGTGGCGAATCATGGTGTTATTGCCAAAAGAGTACTTCTTGTTAGGGTTCCCCCTTGAAAGTTCAATGCCACAGATTAGGCAAGTAACCTTTGGCCCATTCACTTTTTTGAGGTCCTTTGGGATGGAAAAAAACTCCCAGATAATGTGCTGCTTTGGCCTATATGGGGTATTATCTTCTGGCAGGAATGTCCTCCTACTCCTCCTCCTCCTCCTCTTCTTCATCTCCACCACTGTGGTGTTGTGGTGGTCCTCTTGGTGGTGGTGGTGGTGGCTGAGATGCTCCTGCTGCTGCTGCTGCTGCTGCTGCTACTGAAGCCATTTTTCAGTCCAAAAAGGTAAAGAGAGGTCTTTCAACAGGTCTTCTTCACTCAAAGTACAAAGTGAGAATGAGGAAAAAAGGTGGGGGCTTTCATCATTAGGAAACAAAAAACTGTCCTGAACCAATGAAAAGTGTTATTTTGAGGTCACATGACCAGGGCTTTCATCATTTGGAAACCAAAACTGTCCTGAACCAATAAAAAGTGTTATTTTTAGGTCACATGACCCGACGCGCTTACGCTGCGCGCCCAGGGGCCCGTCACGTAAGCGCGTCGAATGCTTACGGTGCGTGATCGTATGCGCTCGAGTGCTTCCGGGTGCGTTTACGCCATGCGTATCACGCGGACGCGGCTACGCGATACGTCACGATGATGTTTTCGTTCGCGGCAATAGTGCTAACAGGATGCTCACCGGTACGCACCCTGGGGCGCGCCGCAAGACTGCGCTTACTGGTGCGCTCACCGGGACGCGCACCAGGAGCGCTCCAGGGCAAAAAAAAACAAAAAACAATATACATAAAAAAAAGTATTACATAAATATACAATATAGGATTCATTATAAAAAATATTACATTTCATAGCTATAGAAATTTGCTATTAAAAAACCTTTGAAATTCACTGAAAAAAACCAAAGGTTTCACACCAGTTATAGTTAGGAATTAGCATTTAAAAAACCTATTAAATGCACTGAAAAAACCATAGGTTTCACACCAGTTATAGTTAGCTGGAAATTTTACTGACATAAAACCATTGAAATTCCCACGTTATAGTTAGTTGGACTCACTATAACTTGCGCGCCTGCAATGCACTGCTGATGACGTCACATATTACATCACTCATGACATCACTGATGACACCATCCTTGTGACAGACTGACAGACCTCCTTTCAGTGTAATGTAACCCTTGAAACACATATTCAAAAATAGAAACTAACATTTTCAAAAAAATGGAGATACCATACCAGTTACAACAACCAATTCAGTAATTCCACCATCTATATACACATCCTCTCATTCAGCAACAGTTCTATATAGTCACTCATACATATACTCACTCATCATATGTAGTGATACACATATACATCCTGTTACACACAGACAGTCATCCAAAAGTTACTCACACACATGAATGAATGAATGAATGAATGAATGAATGAATGAATGAATGAATGAATGAATGAATGAATGAATGAATGAATGTAAATTTGTATGGCGCTACTTAACCCGGGGGCATCAAGGCGCAGAAGGTGGAAACAAGCTGAAAGATCAAAAAAGCAACCCAGAAGAGAGCAGCTTACAGGTAGGATTCTGAGAAGAGCCAGGTCTTAAGATTTTTCTGAAAAAGAACAAGAGACAGCTGGGCCTTAAGATTAGTGGGAAGCGTGTTCCACAGTTTGGGGCAAGGGAGAAAAAAGCTCTCCCTCCCCACCTTGCCTTGGCAGTTAGAGGTGTAATCAGAAGATTTTTATGAGCTGACCTCAGGTCTCTGCCGGGAGTGTAGAAGGATACAAGGGATCCAATGTCCTCAGCACCCAGACCGTGAAGGGCACGGTAAGTGAGGACGAGAACCTTGAAATTGATCCTTGCCTGCACTGGCAGCCAGTGGAGATCTTTTCTAATCCCCGAGACGGAAACCCGTCTGGGGGCATCCACGACAAACCTGGCTGCAGCATTTTGGATGATTTGGAGACGATGAATCAATTTTTTGCTTATACCAAGGTAGAGGGCATTTCAGAAGTCCAGGCGAGGGGAAATGAGGGCCACTGAGATCTGTTTCCGAGCATCTGGGGAGAGGTAGTGAGCGAGTTTCCTGAGGATCCTTAACACCCCATAGCATGTGGAGACGGTCCTGCCTACTTGCTTGTCAAAAGCAAGAGTAGTATCAATGGTTACCCCCAAATTTTGAGCAAAGAGGGAAGGTTTGGGGCAGGTGCCAAGAGCAGGAGGCCACCACTGCTCTGACCAGAGATCCGGCTTTCCCCCAAAGACAAGGACCTCAGTTTTTTTCCCGTTGAGTTTGAGGAAATTCGAGGTCATCCAGCCTGCCACGGCTTCCATGCAGTTCTTAAAATTCAAGGCCGAGGACTCCACAGAATGGGATAAGGAGACCATTATCTGAGTGTCGTCGGCGTACGACAGGACTTCCAGGCCATAAGATCTAACCAGTCTTGCAAGTGGGGCCACATATATGTTGAAAAGTGTGGGGCTCAAGGAAGAGCCCTGCGGGACCCCACAATGCAAAGACTTGGCCGGAGAAAGGAAGTCACCCAGTTTGACCTTTAGGGCACGGTGGTTAAGGAAAGATGTCATGCGACCCAAAGCTGATCATTCCACTCCCATCTCACCAAGTCGCATGGCCAAGATGGAGGGGGACAGGGTGTCAAACGCGGCTGTAAGGTCGAGCAGGATCAGAATAGTAGATTGACCTCTGTCGATCTTAGCGCGGATGTTGTTGACTACCACTGTCAAGGCTGACTCGGTGCTGTGAGCCTTCCTGAAGCAATGCTGAGAGGGATCTAGCAGGCCCTCTGTATCCAGGAAGGCATTGAGGTGGTGATTCAGGTGGGCCTCAAGCATATTTGCAGGGGCTGGGAGGAGGGATATGGGACGGAAATTTTTTAGAGTCCCAGGATCCAAGGTGAGTCTCTTTAGTAGAGGTTTAACAATGGCCAACTTCCAGGCTGTGGGGAAGACGCCATTCGAGATTGCCAAGTTCATCACATAAAGATAGGGGGAAAGTAGGACCTCTCTACAATTTTTCAGGATTTTAAGAGGACAGGGGTCTAGGGGAGATCCCGATTTAAGGTTGTCAAGCAGGCCATAGCACTTCATGGGACAGTAGGGGGAAATCGGATAAATGTCCTCGCGGGGTCAGGGAGAGACTGGGTCCTGAAGAAAGGTCGGATGACAAAGGGGAGTCCTGAGTAGAATTAAGGGCTTCTAAATCGGAGTAAATGTCTCCAATTTTAGTATGGAAAAACAAGGAGATCTCATCACAGAGTTTTTGTGATACAGGGTCAGGAGATGGAATAACAGACAAGGAATCCACAATATTAAAAAGATCTCTAGGAGAGCAGAGGGAAGTAGTTAGATTGGTAAATTATAACTGTTTGGCAGCTAGAATTGCGGCCTTATATCCTGTAATTAGGTTCTTATGTTTGGTCCTTTCATCAGGGTCAGGATGGGCTCTCCAGAGTCTTTCCTGCCTCCTGCATTCCTGCCTGCGTAATCAAAGAGCGTCGGAGAACCATGGAGCTGACGGTCGTTTCCTAGCACAGTAGTGGGGTTTGGCAGGGGCAAGAGTATCAACTGCCTCCGAGATGATATCAGCAAGCTCCTGAGCGGCAGTATCCGTATTAGATTTGGAACATGACATAAAGTTAACAAGATAGGGGCTAAAGGTCTCATTGTTAAGTCCTTTATAATTCATTTTCAGAGTCCAGCTGTTATTATCCTTTAAGGGTATATCCAAAGGCCCAAAAGTAAACTCCAAGGGGACTGCCTTATGGTCGGACCATGAAAGGGGAATAGGAGGGCCTACTGCCAGCCTTGGGTCATTGGTAAAAACGCCATCTAAAGTATGACCCGCAGAATGAGTAGAACATCCCACTATTTGTGAGAGACCACAGGAAGCCATGGACTCCACAAGGGGTAATGTGTCTGGTGAATGAGAATTCTCGAGGTGAAAATTAAAATCGCCAAGAATGGTAAAATTAGGTTTGTCGATAAAAGGTTCAAGAATTTCTAGGAGACTGGCGTGAAACGCCGGTCTGAGACCCGGGGGTCTGTATATTAAGATACCTGTGAAGGATATTGTGGGTAAGGGACTGAGGGAGAAATGAACGGCCTGGAAGGAGTTCTGAGGGGAAGGGAGGGATTCGATACGGCAAGTAGAAGAAGTTTTATGTAGGATGCCAATTCCCCCGCCTTTTCGACCTATTCTGTCGTGTCTCGCAAAGGCATATCCTTCAGGGATGGCGTTAAGTAAATCAGGACTAGCTGATTCAGAGCCCCATGTTTCGGTAACAAAGACCCAAGAGAGCTTGTTTTCTGAGATGAAGTCTCTAAATGCAATATTATTTTTAACTAGTGAGCGAGCGTTAATAGGGTAACCTGATTCTCCAGAGTGAGGGGAAGGGGATTGAGTCACCCTGGCTGACGGAATAGTTAGAGGCGCGGGGGAGGAGGTGTTACAAGTAGTGTTAGAGCACCGACAATCCAGGCCATATAGAAATTCCTCCGGTGCGTACTTGTAATGACAGCAGCGCCAAGGGGGTCTAAGAGCTATCATGGCGCTGTAGGAGTAAGCAGCATTTAAGAGATAGGAGGGGTATGACGCATCAGACGGCCAGGCCCCAGGCGCCTCCTTGGCGCGGACGGGCGCAGACGGGCAGGCCTCTGGCACGACTCCGGCGCAGGTCCGGTGCGTCCGCTGATCGCGTCCGCTGCGCGAAGGCATGCCCATCCCCTTTTAAGTGCGACTAGAGTGCGTCAGAGCACCAGAAGCCACCCAATATGTCTGCTGTGCAAATAGAACCCGGGACCAACTCATCAGAGTCTATGCCCGGCTGCGAGTGGCCAAGGCAGTAGGGAGGGTAGGGAAAGGCTAAAAAAGCTTATTAAATCAAGCCAGCAATTTTGCTAAAGTATTTTTAAAATAACAAGTTTCACAAAATGACACGAACAGAACCTCCCGGCACATGCTCACACATGCAAATAAACTATTGATCATCCATTTATTTGCATATACAGCTATACACACACTAGCACATTACTTCTAAGGAAACTTACACATATTTACTCTCTTAAACAATCACTTATAGAAACTCATACTTATTTAAACAGGAACTCTTTCAATCTCTCACTCTCACATATACTCACTTATATACATCAATATTCACATATACTAGATTAAAGCATATGTAGTTACTCATAAAGACACTAGTGAGGCAAGCATTCACTCACTAACACACACATATACACACTCATCCACCCATACAGTCCTGCACATATGCTGTCTTCAAAACACATACAAACAGTGAGTCAGTCACCAACCCATGCAGCCACTTATACACAAAGTGAAACACTGATACATATATTTAAATATTAAAAAATTACTCGCTAATATATGTATTCACTAAGATACACTTTATAAGCCAGTTAACCAATCAATATTTTATTAAAAATAAACATCCATTTGCACACTTATTTAAACATTTATTCGTCCATCGACCTTTACAAATACATATATAAAACATATAGATTTTTCAGAAAGACACACATTCACTGGATGGTGTCATCAGTGATGCCATGAGTGATGTCACTGACCATGTCATGAGTGATGTAATATGTGACGTCATCAGCAGTGCATTGCAGGCGCGCAAGCTATAGTGAGTCCAACTAACTATAACGTGGGAATTTCAATGGTTTTATGTCAGTAAAATTTCCAGCTAACTATAACTGGTGTGAAACCTATGGTTTTTTCAGTGAATATATATATATATATATATATATATATATATATATATATATATATACACATATATATATATATGCTACTCACACTCGTCCCAAACGAATCAGCGTACCATCGCAGTTGTACAGGCACACTGGTCCAGCAACGAAGTCGACCCAGGCTCAGGTGATAAGATGTTTTATTAAATCAAAATATCGCCACCAGCATAACGTTTCGGCCTTCACGGAGGCCTTGATCACATGACGTTAGGGGAGGGACACAAACAATTTAAAGTGCTAGTGCAATTGATCGTACAACATGATTGGTGGATAAGTTCAAGGCACACCAAGTATAGACATGAAAAACAGCTTTAGGTTTTTAAAAAGATCGAAAGAAATATTTACAGCGGTTAAAAATCCATCAACAGTCCTATTTAAAAACGGGAATATGCAATATATGTTAAATAAAAACCTGAATTGCAAAACCTTTAAAAATTACAATATGATAAGATGCTACTTCTAGGCAACAAAATTACACAATACTATGTAAAATAATTACTGTCTTCTAAAAAACGTCATCAAAAGTTTACTAAAGATGTATCCTGTGATGGCAACCATGTAAACACTGTTATAATAATACCCCAGTGGGTAAATCAACAATTCATGTCATATTGAGTTCATATACTTGTCCTAAAATTCATATAGTATTATTACATTCCAGGGATTTAGAATTCCCATCTATTTCCACCAATACATGTCAAATACAGAATGTGTAAAGCGAGAGAGTGCAGGTAAAAAATAGTGCAAAAAATGATACGGGTATGACAAATGACACTGATGTGTAACCTGGGGTGCAGGTTTATTTTTATCAATATTAATTTTTCCTTTTTTTAATGAATTTTTTAGAAAATAAAACTTATATTTTCATCGTTTCTTTCTGATAAAATCAAAAATCATATACGGGTCAAGGGCAACAGAGCATGAGTTGGAATTTCAGAAAATTTATCGATGTCGCCTTGGGATTTAAAATGTAAACCAGTTTAAATGATCTCCAAGTTGTCTACAACCATTCCGGAAAACGGGATGCAGATACAATTATCAATGGTTCATTGTCATGAGGGCAAGGAAAAAGTAGGCAGGCGAGATGGGCTTATGCTATGATTTAAAGATGTGTATAAAAATCAATGCTGATGTTAAGACCCTTTGGGGCCCTGGTATCCAAATCTAGGATATATTTGGTTTCTAATGCCCGCAACTTTGTCTCTCTATTGCCACCCCTACGTAAAGGTGGAATCGCATCAATGACAAAATATTTCAAAAGATGACTTTGTTTGCCATGATATTTTCTAAAGTGACGCGCCACCGGGTAAGATTGATCCTCGGTGTTAATGGCCCTTATGTGCTGGAGTATCCTTTTGTGCACCTGCAACTTGGAACTACCCACATATTTCAGGGCACACGGACACTCCAGCACATAAACTGCGTACTCCGTCTTACATGTGAGTTGTTTGGAGATCAAGCGGGGACTGTCAGAGAATGGAGTCAGGTATTGGGTTTTGTTCATACCATGTTGACAAGCTTTACAGGAGGAACACTTTTTAAACCCCTTGATTGCTTTGAACCACAGGGTAACCAACAACACCTCTGGGCTGGATTTAACCAATGCTTCTCTCAGTGAGAAAGCCCTTTTGTATGATATACTGGGTTTTGTTGGCATGAGGTGACCAATGGTTGGATCATTATTTACAAGATTCCAGTTGTTAGAAACGATCTTGCGCAATGCCTTGGTTTGCTGACTAAAAGTTAGAACTAGTCTAACTGGTTGGTTAGATTCATCAGCTTCTTTAGTTGTTCTCTTCCGAGGTTGAAGGGCATCCTCCCTAGGCATTGCATTGACTCTGTTGATCGCAGAATCAATGGTTTTTGCAGAATATCCCCTCAATAAAAAGCGTTTCTTACTGTCCTCTTGTGCCTGTACACACTGGTCCTCCGTGCTACAGATACGTTTGACAGTCAGCATCTCCCCAAAGGGGATGCTGCGGATCAAATGTGCAGGGTGGTGACTTTTCGCATGAAGGACAGTGTTGCCAGCAGTAGGTTGGCGAAATAGAGTAGATTGCAATTTGTTATTGCTGACTAAAACCCGAACGTCTAAAAAACAAACGCTCTCCGTACTCATGTGATGGGTAAATTCTAGATTGAATGAATTTATATTCAGTTGCATGATGAAATCGAGTGCGTCCTGTTAGGTACCGCGCCAGATGAGAAAAATATCATCAATATAGCGATACCAATGAATCACATGTTCTGCCATTATCAGGTGGTGTGTACCCATGAGGACCTGTCTCTCCCAGTAGCCCATATGTAAACAGGTGTAACTGAGGGAGAAACAGGCCCCCATGGACACACCCCTGATCTGTTGGAAACACTGACTGTTCAATCGAAAGAAGTTGTTGTTTAGGCAGAAAGAAATCATCATCATTAACATTTTGTTGTGTTCTACAAATTGTATTGACCTGTTGTCCAGGAAGAATTGGGTAGCTCTCAAACCATCACAGTATCTTATACTAGTGTAGAGTGATGATACATCCAGGGTAATTAGCCAATACCCCGTTTGCCACTCTACCGCTTCCAATTTTCTTAGAAAATCACAAGAGTCTTGTACATAAGATGGTAATGAGGTAACAAACTCCTGGAGAAAAAAAGTCAATGTACTTGGTTACATTTTCCAACAATCAATCTCTGGCCAAAATAATAGGTCTGCCCGGTGGTTTAAGGGAGTCCTTGTGGATTTTAGGGATCAAATAAAAAACCGGCATAACAGGAAAGTCTTTTTTTAGGAATTTGAATTCGTTCAAACTGAGAAGGCCTGCACTTTTCCAACCCACTAGAAGATTGCTCAATTCATTCTGGGCATGTTTGATTTCAGTGAGCTCATATCTTTTATAGCATGATGTGTCGTGAAGTTGTGCATAAGCCTCCTCCAAATACAAGGTTCGTGGCCACAGGACAACATTGCCACCTTTGTCGGCCTGGCGCAGTATGATCGTATTGTCTGCTTGTATTTTCCTGACCAAGTTGTTATATCGGTTGTTGCGACTACTGTAAAAGCGTTTCAATTTTAAGGTGGAAATATGTAGTTTTTTGATCCCAGCAATGGTTAGCTCATGGAAAATGTCCAAATTGTCGTGCACAGTCAAAGGTGAAAAAGTTGACTTGGGTTTATATATAAATATCCAACAACACGCAGCTTATCGAAGCACAGTAGCCACGGACAACGTAAAGGACTTTTCAGGCAACAAAGATTTATTTAACAAAAGACAGGCAAAATGTCAGAAACACTCCACGCGTTTCGGGAACGCTCCCTTGGTCACGAGTGTATGTGTGTACATCACAATTACATTTAAAGAAACACGTGATTTTTTTAAAGATAAAAAGTAAAAACAGACTGTCATCATAACTACAAATTAATCGAAAAGTGCCAAAGTTGTACAGAATAAATGCAGTGCTAATACAATATTTAAATGATGGCATTCAGACATGCAGAAACGAAAGAACTGTGGTTTAAATTTATTGTAAATCCAAGGTGCTTAGGATTCCTGCCACAAGCTAATTAAATGTAAATCGGTAAAATAAACCGATACATAAATAAAAGCTGAAAATAACATCTTGGCGCCACATAATAAACAATAACACATTTAAGAATCAATTCACTAATGGAATGCAGACCTGAAGACCATATCAGTGCATAATATGCAAGCTGTAGGCAATGCGTCGCAGCACTTGTTGTTTACCCACGATGTCATTCAACTTAAAACGTTATCAATACCGCTACTAAACATATAGGCGAAAAAATGGAGCATGACCCTGACGCCCTAGTGGGTACTAAAGTCAACAGAAAGTAATCTCTAAACACATAATGTTACTCAAGGTTGTCATTCAAATTAACTTTATCAATGCTCATACTCAATCAGCATCCAAGAATTAAGTATAGTCATACCGCCCAAGTGGGCTTTAGGGTAAACAATTAATATTCAGCATTATCGTGAGATCTATTGGACCCTAAGATAAACAGCAGCATAAACAGATCATAACAAGTTCAGCATGACAATAAACAAAAAAATATAACACTAGGAACAAAGAAAGAAACTTTCAATATATTTCACACATATTTTCCGCCCATGTGGGCTGATACCAAGAAAATATAAATGCTTTTGTTCTTTAACGAATCTTCATTCATGGATATCTGTAGAAAAACAAAAATAATAAAATTAGGAACATACACATAATATATATAAAAATACAGTGTCTTCACTGCTCAGAAGCAGATAAGGCAAATACAAAATATCTTAAAAACAGTTACCTAGATAGAGGGTTAGGTTTTATATTTACATCATATTAAACCTATTTTTCGGGAGCAGACTCCTGGATAGCAATATAGAACTAATTATTGGATGTAACCTAGATGGACTGCCAATTCTTCATCACAATTATGACCTGTAGGTATTAGAGTCCTATACTGAATAATTAACCTGGACTCTAGTCTTCGCAACTCTTTCATTCTGTTATCTCCTCTTTCATTATTCTTAATGGTGTCAAGTACAACAAAACTCAAGAGATTAGTGTTTTGATTATGAAAACTCTGGAAATGGCGTGCAATCGTGTATTGTTTATACCCATTCTTTATTGCAGGTAAATGTTCGAGTATACGCATTTGGCTTTCTTAATCGTACTGCCTATGTAGGCTTTTTTACATGGGCAAAAAAAAGGCATATTTAGCGTATTCTGTATTACATGATGTATTTTTAGTGATCACATAAGGTTTACATTCCGTTGATAGTTTACATTCTTTTACATTTCTACTGTTTTTGCATGCCTTGCAGTTTCGACAAGTATAAAAGCCTTGTATTCCTGATACTTTAGATTACATGGGTTCTACTGCATTGCAAAGTGTATCTTTAAGAGACTTTGCTCTTTTGTATGTGATCTGTGGGTATTTTCCTACGCAGTTTGTCAAATCTTTATAAGTACATAATACTGGCCAAAACTTATTGAGACTTTTGCGTACATCATGTGCCTGTCTGTTATATGTTGTTATGAAACTAATGGTCTGCGTTTCATCTTGCTTTTGCTGTGTAGTATTTTCAATAAGAAGTGACTCTCTTTCAGATACTTCAGTTAATGCATTATTGATGATAGATTGCGAATAACCTCTCTCTAAGAATCTTTTAGTCATGATGGTAACTTCATTCTGATAATTATCCACTGTCCTACGATTCCTTTTTGCTCGTAGGAGCTCACCTAAAGGAATACTTTGAATCAGAGTATTAGAGTAACAGCTCCTAGCGTGCAAGAGACTGTTTCCTGCCTTACTTTTTCTGAACAGCGAACTTTCCAGTTTATTGTCACAAACAGTTAATTGTAGGTCTAAAAACAAATTCAAGTGTATATTTAGACCAGTGTGCAGTAAACTGTAAGTTGAAAGTATTGATGTTAAGTTCTCTCACTAATTTAACAGCCTCTTTTTCAGTTCCATCCGAAATGACAAAAATGTTGTCTATGTAGCGAACCCACATAGCGACATTTGTCTTGTACATGCTAAACCTACATACCACTTCTTCACAGAAACCCATGTAGAGACCCGCAAACGATGGAGCAAAATAGGTCCCCATAGATGTTCCAAGGGTCTGGCGATAGAGCTTATTATCAAAGAGGAAAAAGTTTTGTTGTAAACAAGTAGACATCATTTGAATAAGCATTTCTGTGTGGAATAAGTATCAGATGAATCTTTCACTCAAGAAATGCCTAAAGGCTGCAATGCCTTGATCATGCGGGATACACGTATAAAGACTTGTGACATCCAATGAGAGGAGTGAATAATTCTCCTTCCATTGAAGGTCAGATAGCTTCCTCAAGAAATCCCCCTTGTCCATTACATACAATGGCAGCTTTTTAACTAGATTTTGCAAGAAAAAATCTACTTATCTAGAAGTGTTTTAAAAAGCTGCCATTGGAAGAGACAAACAATCTTCCTGGGGGATCCTTTATGTCTTTGTGTATCTTTGGCAATAAGTATAATGCCAGCAGTTTAGGGAATTTACATTCAAGGAATTTGAACTCCTCTTGTTCTAGGAGTCCCTTGTCTTTCCATACTCCTAACTGTCCTTGGTAAGTTTTGATAGCGTTCTCATACTCCAACCTGTTACTGCGCTTATATTTATAAACTTCGGATAACTGCCTCATACCTTCAGCAATATACATGGCTTTTGATAAAACAACGATGTTGCCGCCTTTATCTGACATTTTGATGACTATCGTGTCATTGTTGCGAAGGTTCTCTAAAGCTTGTTTTTGGGCAAACGTTACATTGCTCCATTTGTTATAACTTTTGTGTTTTGCAATCTTCCAAAGTTCATCCGTTAAACCTCTCTCAAATATCTCAATAGCTTCATTTTTAGTTTGTGGTAAAAAACTTGATTTAGGTCGGAATGTACTTTTCGCATTTAATGAAATATCTTCATCAACAAGATTAACAAAAAGGGTCAGTATCAGCAACATCACCTGCTAAAACATTCAAAGTATGAAGCAGTTCAACGTCTGCTATTCTGATGGAGCTCAACTGGTCTATTAGTAGATTATCTTGACTAGACACTTTGGTAGCATGCCATTTTTTTATACGTAATTTACGTGTAAAGAAAAATAAATCCAACCTACTTTGGGTATAATTAAACTCATTCGAGGGGCAAAAGGAAAGGCCCATGGATAGGAGTTCTATCTCTGTTTCATTCAGAGTCCTTTCTGATAAATGTATTACAGTTTTTTTGTTCATTATTTCGTTTTGGTTTGGCCCCTTGTACGGCTTCCCATGGGCTTCCAAGATCTCCCATCGTCGTGTTGTTTCCTCTTCTTCCTCCTCTGTTTCCTTTTCCACGCTTTGAAAATCCCTCTTATCTGTTGGATATTTGTCTCCCTCTTGCGACAAGATCGAATTCAGTTAAAATGCTGGCTTTTACTCAAGAAAAGTCACTGATATTAGAAAAGTCACTCCCACTTGTAACACTTACACTGCTTTCCGCCGGATTCTCCAACTCCAATTGATCATTAGAGCTCCGTGTAGGTACATTGATGTTACCAGATGAAATCTTTGCATTAACTGGAGCGCTTCTGAGACGATCATATTTTTTAGAAAAGGTAAGGATCCCGTCCTTTTTGATAATCAACAAGATCTCTCTGAAATTTGCGTTGGTTCTTTACTTTAATATCACTCTCGATTTTGTCTAAACTTTTATCCATTTTGTCCATCTCTTTCTTATATTCTTCTTCCCTGCAAAGTGCTTTTAGTTGCATAGTTAAATGATCAATTACCTCACTTAATTTTTCGCAGTCTTTACTTGCGTATTTAACCAGCATTTTCAGCATATTAATTGAACATTGATGATTATTTTCTATCCATTCATTGACCAGTTCTGGGTCAGGGTCCTCGAATGTCGGAGTAATGAATATTCGCAGTCCTCTAGGTATTCTGTCAACTTCAATATATTTTTGTAAAGTGGTAGCTTCCCACCATTTATTTTGTTCTTTTTTCAAAGCTTTCCACAAACTGTCCCATAGTTTTTTTTTTGTAGGATTTGCATTAACACTAGTTTCTCCATTACTTCCTCTGTTAATGCCTTCTGCTTGGCATACCTCAAACAGCTTTACCGCTGCTTCTAAGCGTTTGTCATTTCTCGACATCGCCATGTCTTGTAAATAACAAAAAATGCGCCCAAGGTACGTTGCTGCTGAATGCCTGTAGCGCACCACTTAAAATAAAGATTTATGTGCGCATAATCGTCTGCTGAGCGATTTGAAAAAAGGGCTTTCCAAAATAGAGGTGTAAAGTTACCGTCTCATGCAGGTTTCTGGCAATCAATTTGTCACATCTCACCCGACAGGAATGGTATCCGGTTTATTAAATCACCAGCTCAGCGGGCAAGGGAATCTCTCGTATCAGTCCCACGCTAGTGCAACGGCACTAGCAAAGCTTCTTCCTTGCCTCTCATGACGAGGTCCATGGCTAGAGAGCTACCCCCATTAAATCCAACAACACACCGCAGCTTATCAAAGCACAGCAGCCACAGACAACGTAAAGGACTTTTCAGGCAGCAAAGATTTATTTTACAAAAGAGGTGAGGTTCGTAAGTTCCGACCAGCACAACAAAAGCAATGTGTGAATTGTGCAGAAAATGAACCATTATATATATATTATATATAATATATATAAATATATATTATATAAATATATTATATATATATATATATATATATATATATATATATATATATATATATATATATATATATATATATATATATCTAACAACACGCCGACCAGCACAACAAAAGCAATGTGTGAATTGTGCAGAAAATGAACCATTATATATATATATATATATATATATATATATATATATATATATATATAATATATATATATATTACCTACTGGCGGTCGCCAGTAGGTAGTTATAGTTAGGATTTTTTTCAATGTTAAATCTCAAAATTCTATTTGGAATAACTTTGGCGCCGGTTGACGAATCTGCCTGAAAATTTCCTCAAAATCGCCTCGTCGAGCTCCGGTCCTTCCCTGAAAGTTTGGGGGGGATGCGTCAAGCGGGGGCCGAGATAAAAGGGGGGTCCCAAAACGCGTTTTCCCCATGTTAATTTCCATAGGGCGGTCGACCTCACTTTTAGCCCGAACGGCTGAATGGATTTACACCAAATTTGACAAAATTGTAGAGACTGGTAGCCCGATGTGCCTTTGCTATGTCTCAAGATATGTGCTACAGTGGATTTTGAGTAATTTAGGTTCAAAAAAATATATATATCTATAAGCGCGCCCCGGTACGCGCTCCGGGGAGCGCTCCGGGCGCGCCACCTGACTTGCGCGCAGAAAGCTGATTGGTTCTTGGGTGTCTGTAAACATTCGAAACAGTCCGGAGCGGCCGCCATCTTGTGTCTCGGTAGGATCAAGACACAAGAGGTGGCCAAAACAAAGGGGGAATTGACCATAAGGGGGCAGGGTAGACCCCCCCTAACCCCCTAGGTTTGATGTGGGGGCTATAAAAGGGTCCCGCTGGGGGGAGCGCCCGGTACGCGCACCGGGGAGTGCACCGGGGAGAAAAGAGAATGGCAGAGTTTAAAAATGTAATCATTTTATATAAATGGGAGGTAGTTCTGAAAAGAACTGTTTTTTTTTGTTTTTGTTGTGTTATATATTTTTTTGTTTTTGGGAACATTTTGGGGTTTCTTTTGATTTTCAGAACAATTTTATATTTTTTTGTAGTTTTTCTGGGGTGAAACAAAAAACATGGAATTGCAAACAGCTCAACTGGAGCAAAAAAATAGAAAAAAATTAAGGTTGCTTGCTGCAGTGATGGTTGTCTGCAGCTCGATTAAGTAAAGTGATGCTCTGCTCACCATAAGATATAGTTTTGTTGCAATATATGCAAACAAATTTAAATTTGGAAAACTTGGTTTGGACATTAGGGACCATCTCCCTAGCCTCTTCACCCGATGGAGTGGGTTGGTTGGAGGTGCCTGAAGTTGAAGGATGGGGAGGGTTCTTGGTCAGTTGCCTGACTTCTGCTCTTGAATAATTGTTTGGGTGCTTCCTCTGCATATGCCTTATCATCGTGTAGTTCCCAAACGAATATTTCCTGTTTGGGTTCCCTCTTGACAGTTCTTGGTCACAGATAAGGCAAGTCACCTTTGCTGCATTTACTTTTTTGGCACCCCTTGGCATTTTGAAAAACTCCCAAATAAAATGTTCTTTGGGTTTGTATGGGGGATTGTCCTCAGGCAGATATTGCCTCTCCTCCTGCTCCTCTTCGTCCTCCTCTTCTTCATGACCACCAATGTGGTCTTGTGGTGGTCCTTGTGGTGGTGGCGCAGATGCACCTGCAGCTGCTACCAGTGAAGCCATTTGTTACAGAATGCAGGTCTTCTTCACTCAAACAACAAAGTGAAAATGAGGAAAAAAGGTGGGGTCTTTCATCATTTGGAAAACAAGACTGTTGTGAACCAATCAAAAGTGTTATTTTCAGGTCACATGACCCGATGCGCTTACGCTACGCGCCCCGGGGCGCGCTCAGGGGCGCGTCGAATGCTTCCGGGTGCGTTTACGCCGTGCGTATCACGCGGACGCGGCTACGCGATACGTCACGATGTTTTCGTTTGCGACATTGGCGCTAACGGGACGCTTCCCAGTTCGCGCACCGGGGCGCTTCAAACGAGTACGCTCTCCGAGGCGCTCACCGGGGCGCGCAACAGAAGCGCTCCAAGGCAAAAAAAATAAAAATTTAAAAAAAACATTTTAAAAAAAAATGGGAAAAATTGTAGGGACTGGTAGCCCGATGTGCCTTTGCTATACTCAAGTATTTTTTACGAAAATTAACTTTGAAAAAAATATATATTGTGCGACATTGGGCTATATATATGTTAGAGCGCAAATGTAGCCCAAAAGTAGCCCAATGTAGCCCAATGTAGCCCAAAGATGGCCACCAGAGACAAAAAAATACAAATGTAGCCCAAATATCAGCCATATGTAGCCCAACTATAGCCCAATGATAGAATGTACCAGAGTGTTCTAAAGAACAACTAGAGCGTTAACAGTCTTACTTATAAAGTGAGACTTATAGTTAGGAATTAGCATTTAAAATACCTATGAAATTCACTGAAAAAACCATAGGTTTCACACCAGTTATAGTTAGGAATTAGCATTTAAAAAACCTATTAAATTCACTGAAAAAACCATAGGTTTCACACCAGTTATAGTTACCTGGAAATTTTACTGACATAAAACCATTGAAATTCCACGTTATAGTTAGTTGGACTCACTATAACTTGAGCGTGTAATGCACTGCTGATGACGTCACATATTACATCACTCATGACATGGTCAGTGACATCACTCATGACATCACTGATGACACCATCCAGTGAATGTGTGTCTTTCTGAAAAATAAATATGTTTTATATTTGTATTTGTAAAGGTCGATGGAAGAATAAATGTTTAAATAAGTGTGTAAATGGATGTTTTTTTAATAAAATATTGATTGGTTAGTGTTTGGAGTTTGTTTGAAATAAATGTCTTAATTCACTTTAAAGACGTTTTGTTGTGCGATCCAACATCTTTTCCTTGTGGAGAGAGATTATCGAATTTACGGCGGTCTGCTCGACCTCGGGATAACGCACGGCTGAGAAGCAGCGCCTGGACCACGAAACGAGCGTAAAGGTTTTTTTATAACAATAACAAATATAAAAAGCTACATCAAATGCATTTTATAAATTGTTTAAGTTGCATGTAAAGCTTGGAAAAAAAATGTATTTTACGTATACTATGCACAGCAACTGACTGCCTTAAACCAGTGTCTCTATTTATCTATTTAAGTAATATACGATGATTGCAGTATTTTTTCCATGTCCATGACAAACAATTATTACGTGATTCACATTTTTTGTAAGCACTGTCACTTTAAAAAAGCCTTTGTGACTTAATGAATTTGTCGAGTGAACAAGCGGCGTTTGGGCCGCGAAACGCGTCTCTGACAACTTGGCTAAAATAAAGGAATAAGAAGCACAACATTTTGGGTCCGTGTCCTGTTTGGTTCCTGCTCGTGATCAAAGACGCGGCTCTAAAACAGGATTTGTTATATATTCAACTGGTTGTTCCGAAGTACCAGTTTAGCACAGGACCCCTCTTCCAACGTTGGGCCAGCGGTGAAGAAGCGGAACCGTCTTCCGGATTACCCCCGGGGGACAATCGAGATCCTGGAAAGGAAATACTGCGGCCCCCCCAGCACCGAGAACAACGATTGTGTGCCTGCATCGGAATTGACACGAGGACGCTGGCCGGCTGCGAGGGTTTCTGCACTCGCAAAAAGCAAGGAGTTCCAAGGTCTGAACCGAAAGGTACTGTTCAATTCGGTATTGCGGGGTGGAGGAGTATGCGAGACTGTTGAGCAAGCGCGTAAAAACGAACTGACAGAAGACCCGCGTTATTTGTATCAGCAAGTCTAACGGAAAATATTTAAATAAGCCAGGATGTCGAGCGACATAGTGAAAAGAAAGGGAGGCGGCTGCCACAGGGATGTTCAAAGACGTCCCTACAGCAAGCAGCAGTACAAAACCAAACGACAATGCAACAGCACATCCACCAGACTCTGTGGCATATAAAATGAAAGTATTAGAGAGGAAAATGCGATTGGAAATGTCGAAATGGTGGGAGTCATAGTCCCTACAGAGCTATATAGAGATGGGCAGAATCCCACAGGGGCTCCGCATCTTAACTGCACCAACATATGAAGAACCTCATCCGGAACTGATGCGTGAATGGGCAGAAGTAAATCTTGACTCATCTCGTAGACTTACCTTACTATTAATTAAATATGCAGACATAGACAGGGCACGCCTGCTAACAGAAATAGATGCTCTCAATGAAGAACTAGCAAGTATGGGCCAAGATGAAGAAATCGCCCGCCTAAGGAAAGAGGTCATGACCCGACTAAAGAAAGAGGAAGATAAGATAAAGGATAGAAAAGCTCACAAATTTCAACGAGACAAAGTTGATTATGAGGTAGGCCAAATTTTTACCTTTGCCCGAAAATTTGACAGTGTACGAAAAAATCAACAAAAACAAGGGCGAGGTATACCAAGTACATCCAGTAACAGACAGAGGCGAACAGAGGATGATGCTGCAACTACATCTAGTGAACAATATACTTCCACAGTGAAGATGGCTCCGAGTTGAGAAATGCTCCTACAACCTCAGCAGGGGCTAGAGCATTGCCGGGGGAAGAGATGGAAATTTTAGCTGCCCAAAGAATGGCAACTTTGAGGCCAATGACCTGCTCACAGACACACGGAAGCGGGCAAACATCAAGCGGAAGCAGAGGCGCAACGCAGCAAAACATAAGCGTAAATCCAAATCAGCCACGAAGGAAACGAAACTACTGGAAAAGGAAGCAAGACAAACAATAATCAATTTATCCAACTTAAAATTGACCCAAAAGGAAGAAAACACCTCAAGTTTGGGATTATCATACTGTCCACCCAACAACTTTGACTACCCTAATACCCGAATGGATGTTTACAAGGGAGTGAGAAAGTTAAAACTCAAAAAATTGTATGCTATGAAAAAAACAAGTTCATTAAATGAAAATCCTGAAACTCCTCTAATTATGGAATCAAAGTAATGATCAAGTCGGAACATCAAATGAGCTAGGGGCAAATACCTCAAATAAAGGAGCAGGTCTGACTAAATTCAAACCAAAATCAAAATACTGCCCTATCATGCTGCATGATGCCATAGATACGTTCCATGAAGTTATCACTCAAAAAATCAAAAATCTAAATAAAAAAATTGGAACCAGCACAAGCACTCAGAAACATCGCAATCAAGACCATATGTACTTCCAACTAATGAAAAAGCTAACTAACAACAAAGAAGTCATAATCCGTAACAGTGACAAAGGAGGAAATATAGTATTATGGCCACAAGATGAATATATGAAAGAGGCCATGAGGCAATTGAATGATAGACAATGCTTTTCTCGAACAGAAGTTGGCAAACTGAAAGAAATGTATCAAGCCTACTATAAAAAATTATTAGGTTGGCGCAACAAAAAACTCCTCAGTGAGAATGAGTATAAGTATTTAAAAAATGATAATCCTACGGTACCGACATTATACTTTGTACCCAAAATACATAAGGACAGCAAGAAACCACTGGGGTGTCCAATTATCAGTGCCAGGAACAGCATTCTAGAAAAAACATCAATCTATGTAGATTTTTTCCTCCAAGACTATGTCAAATCATTAGCATCCTAAGGTAGGGACACAAGTGACTTTTTAAACAAAGTAAAGAACTTTCAGTGGAATTGTGAATACATCATGATGGCAATAGATGTATCATCATTATATACGAGCATAAAACATGAAGACGGCATCGAAGCTGTGGAATATTTTTTGAGAGATAGAGAGCCTATATTTCAACAACACAGTGAGATGCTTGTAGCAATGATCAAATTTTGCCTACATAACAATGTATTCATGTTTAATCATTTACTGTATTGCCAAATACAAGGAGTAGCCATGGGGGCTAGCTTCTCCCCGAGCTATTCATGCCTTCATATGGGCCAATGGGAGAAGCTAGTCCTAGGTGGAATACATGGTGACACAATGACAGCTAAAGTTAAGGTTTGGCTAAGATTTATAGATGATTTGTTCGTAATCTGGCATGGAACGAAGGGGAAAGCTGAAAAATTCTTGTGTGAATTGAACAAAAATGATCTTAATTTAAGATTCACTGCAGAAATGAGCAATACAAGGGTGAGTTTCTTGGATACAGAAGTGTATATAGACAACAACACTTTACAAACGACAATACATCGGAAAAAAATGGCAGGAAACTCCCTACTGCATGCCTCAAGTTCACACCCACATCACTTAGTGAACAGCATTCCCTATGGGGAAATGCTTAGGATAAAGAGGATATGCAGCACACACGAGGAATTACAACTAGCCCAAAAACAGAGTAAAGAAAGGTTCCTAGCAAGAGGCTACACTAAACATACTATAGACAGAGCCATAGCCAAAACAATGTTAGTAGATAGGGAAGCTCTACTGGTCAGCAAAAAAGATAAGTGCAATAAAGACAATGAACATTTGGTAAGCCAGGGGATGGAGGAGGAAAAGAATTTTCGCTTGATTTTAGGGTACAGCAAGCAACATAAGGCTATACATAAAATCATTCAAGATGAATGGCCTACATTGTTGAGTGACCCAGTATTAGGACCCCTGCTCCCGCAGAGGGCGTCCATTACGTATAGCAGATGTCCCTCAATGGGAGATGTCTAGTTGTTTCGGACCCAGAAATATTTGGCAAACCTACTTGGTATCAAAATCTGAAAGGCTTCAGAAAATGTCCCACATGAAAAGCCTGCACACACGGTACGAACACGAAAACATACCTCAGTCCGTTCAAAGCAAAACCGTATATGATAAATAAAATGCTGAATTGTAAAACAGAATTTTCTGTATACGTGTTAAAATGCCCATGTGGGTTAAACTACGTGGGGTCAACTAAACTACAGGCACACATTCGAATACTTCAGCACCTACGAGCCATCACGAATATGGATAACACCTACCCGGTGGCTCGTCACTTTAGAACATTTCACGGGTCAAACAACAAAGGGTTAACATATTACCTTATAGACGCAATCCCCCCAAATAGACGAGGAGGGGACCGTGAGAACAAATTAAGAAGGTTAGAGACAAGGTATATTCTGTTGCTGGATTCAAAACATCCGAATGGCCTGAATATAACAGAAGATTTATATACTTGTCTGTCGTAACCAAATATGAGGTAATGGGTTTTGAAATAGTGAGAAGATAACCAGTCAACAGATCCTTCACAACACAAGATCAATCAGATATCCCGCATAAAAATACACAAAAATATACACTTAGATCAAATCACCAGTAATGTATGAAAAACAACTAGGTGTCTTAAGGTGTAAATAATGTACATATGTGATTTTAAGAACAAAAGAGGTACGAAAGATTTAAAAAAACTGTAAATATCTTATGAAGGTTTTTTTTAAACAAAGTTTATAAATGTTTATAACGGTGATTAAATATAATTATCTGTTGCCCAAAGGGATACAAGGAAAGATTAGTACTGGTAGCGATAACATACATGTGGGATAAAATGGATATATATATAATGGAATATACCAAGGAAATATGGTTCATGAATAACAGCAAGTGCAATGGTGGTCCATCATAGACCAATGCTAAAAAGGAACAAAATTTCAAGATGTATGTGGTAACTGATAAGATGAACGAAGAGATGGAAGTTAAAGTAACTGAAAATAACATGGTTTGTACAAGACAGAAAAACAGTAAAGGAAATTATTTTTAAACAGCACAATCACTTATAAGCACTTTAATTAAGAATTGAGTCATGGTAACTAGATGGATAAACAACCCAATCAATTTGACAGGTTAAAGGGCCAATGTATTTTACAGAAATTTATAACAATAACAAATATAAAAAGCTACATCAAATGCATTTTATAAATTGTTTAAGTTGCATGTAAAGCTTGAAAAAAAACAGCTTGAAAAAAAACGTATTTTACGTATATTTTGCACAGCAACTGACTGCCTTAAACCAGTGTCTCTATTTATCTATTTAAGTAATATACGATGATTGCAGTATTTTTTCCATGTCCATGACAAACAATTATCACGTGATTCACATTTTTTGTAAGCACTGTCACTTTAAAAAAGCCTTCGTGACTTAATGAATTTGTCGAGTGAACAAGCGGCGTTTGGGCCGCGAAACGCGTCTCTGACAACTTGGCTAAAATAAAGGAATAAGAAGCACGAAATTTTGGGTCCGTGTCCTGTTTGGTTCCTGCGCGTGATCAAAGACGTGGCTCTAAAACAGGATTTGTTATATATATATATATATATATATATAAAACATATTTAACCTTTACAGAAACACACATTCACTGGATGATGTCATGAGTGATGTCATCAGTGATGTCACTGACCATTTCATGAGTGATGTAATATGGGACATCATCAGCAGTGCATTGCGGGCGTGCAAGTTATAGTTAGCTCAACTAACTATAACAGGCGATTTCTTTGGTTTTATATGAGTCAAATGTTCAACTAACTATAACGTCCCTGAAACCTATTATTTTTAGTGAATTTCAAAGGTTTTTTTAAATGCTAATTCCTAACTATAATGTGCCTAAAACCTATGTTTTTTTCAGTGAATATATATATATATATATTCCAGCTCCTAAAACAGGCTCAAAGCACTCACATGACTTTTGTTTGTTTTATTTCTGAGCAAATGCATTTCAACACCTTGCCTTCCTGAAAACCTATACTCACTTACCTTTCAAATTTGCACTCAATTTTCCAATTTTTGAGATTCGATATTTTGTCCTCTATATTTACCTCCTTCAATATTCTGGCTTCAATTTTCAGGGTGCACACCGAAACAATGAATATACTCACCCGATTCACACAATGCAAAAGTACACAGGACGTGGCAACCTACTCTCACCTTGTCAGAACTGATTCAAAAACCACAGGAAAAAGGGAGGTACTAGGCCTCAATAAAGGTGATTAGGTCTGTTTACTTGTGGCATCATGTGGCTGACCTAGTGGTTTCCTGAAAATTGAATATCCAGTGCACCTTTTTTACTGTCTTCTCTTAGAATACCAAGATCTGCCGTCTGATGCTTACTCAGCATACCTCCCTGAGTAAGCCTTGGACTGTTGGACAAGGTGAACCACTAAGATCCAGATTGAGCGGTGAATGGTAATGACCAATCCTTTGATCTGTGTGGAAAATATTGGGTCCTCCGATGGGGGTTTCTCCATCAGTGGAGACTCATCCAGCAGACTTTCCTCTGTCATTGGGATAGAATGCCAAAGGTATATGCGCTGGATGATTCTCCAGGGGCACAGAGTCTTTTGGAGTGAGTATTGCTTATTTCAGTCAATTATTTCAATTTGTTGCCCATGCCTGACAGTTTAATTATTCTCTTCAAAAATGAGTAAAGTGCCCTCAAAAACCCGTAAATAGCCCAAGCCATTTAAAAACCTGCAGAAACCACAGTTAGTGATATCGCACATTCCCTCTGTCTTCTGGCTCCCTGGCTTCAGCTGACCTGCAATGTATGGAGTATTCTCAGTCACACAAGCAAACATGTTTGGTATGAGTAAGATGGATAATGCAAAGGGTTTCTGCCCTCCGGCCAAAGCCACTCAGCAGTTGTGCTATCATATGGGGTTACAATATGAACAATAGGGGTTCTTTCAAATATCCACTTGAAAAAAAATCATATAATATGGGCCAACTAAATCATACACAAAATGGTGTTTAGTACCAAGAGAACAGACAAGAAAACCAGCAACAACGGGTAAGCATACAATAATATGTATCCAATGATTGTAGAGAATCAAGCTGTTGTAAGGTTCAACAGGACCTGAACACAAGTCTCCATTTTAGTTGCACGTTTTAAACTTGACATCTTTTCTTAACGGCAACTTTTACATGCCTTCCATTTATATGATAATTCATTTAGCAATTATTTGCTTGAGGCATATTTCTTAGTTAGCATTTATCAAGTACTTTATATATTCTGTCCAAGGCTAAGGAACACTGTACACCAGGGGTCTCCAAGCAGTAGCTCGGGAGCTACTGGTAGCTTACCAGCACCCTCAAAGTAGCTCTCAGAGGTGAAGCAAACCAAGCCAATCTGGGAGAATCCCTTTATATTGTAAAAGGCAACACTACTCATTCCCCTACCCTTAACCCTTTAAATGCTGCCGTCGGCCAACGGTCGTCGCGAGCACTACCTTGCCAGTGCTGCGCACGACCATTGGCAGACGGGCCAGCATTCGTTCTCAAAACGTTCAGCACTGGTCGCTGAACGTTCGACGCTGCGAAGGTGTTAAGAGTTACAGACAGCCAAACCAATACCAGGGCCATTTGATAACACTCAAACACACACTTTGGTGGCCTATCAATCAATCTGGGATTTATAGAGCGCACTACTCACCTGTGAGGGTCTCAAGGCGCTGGGGGAGTGTGTATCAGAGGATTTGGGCACCTCAGGTCATTTGAAAAGCCAGATCTTGAGGCTCTTCCTGAATGCTTTCAGTGTGGTGCTTCATCTCATGCTGAGGGGTAGTTTGTTCCAGGTCTTTGCCATGATGTAGGAGAAGGGTATGCCTCCTGTACTGGTTCTGTGGATGCAGGGGATCTCGGCCAAGACCTGGTCAGCGGAGCGCAGGTTTCTTTTGGGGGTGTAGAAGGACATTAATTTGTTGAGGTATTGGGGTCCGGTGTTGTGGAGACCTTTATAGGTGTGTGTGAGCAGCTTGAAAATCACTCTGTTTTTCGACGTGGAGGCAATGAAGGTCTCGTATATGCTGGGTAATGTGGTCTTGTCATGGGATACTTAGCATGAGTCTAGCTGTGGCCTTCTGGACAGTCAAAAGTTTGTAGTGTAGAGATTTGTTGATTCCGGCATAGAGGGTGTTACCATAGTCCAGACTGCTGATAATGGATGCATAGGTGACGGTCTTCCTGGATTCGGGGGGTGGGTCCATTTGGAGGGTGGTGAAGCATGTGGAAGATGCAGTATTGGCCTATGGGTCTGCCACATAAACCATCTTTATCCACTTTAAAACTACCTAAAAAGAGATTGGCCATATTATCCACCCGGCTCCATCAGTCACACGGTATGTGACATCAAATAATAGTAACAACAGTATTCAGGGATGACCCACCAAAGGGTGTGACTTCAAGAACTAGAGTGAAAATATGTTAGTTGGGAGCATGATCAACCAAAGAGCCAAAGAGAACAGAGTATGCATCCAGATCAGGGAAAATTAAAAACATCACATTCATTTTTGTGTGGGTGTGTGACATTGTGTCCTTCCTAAATAAACAGTGTGCATTCCTTAAAACTACTCCTAGCGTCAAGGACTACCAAATATGTATGCTGGTCTCCATCATAAGAGTATTATCTCTGATGCAATTGTGCCCATTCATGTATAATTGTGCCATAGCTATAATATTTTCGTCCTTGACTATTTTGGGCACATAAGTAGAGTAATTACATACTTGCTGCCATCACTGACATATTAAGAGCATGACTGATCTGCTTTTAGCCATTCCTCTCAGAGTGCCACCATCTTCTCCCATAATAATGGCCATAACTGATAGATGTTGGACATCCAGCGGTGGCACAGTGGTAGCCCTGGTTTAATGGTGGGCATTATTAGCATAACAGAGGCTCAAGAATAGTTAAAAATGAGAAATAGATGATCATCAAAGAGCATTAAAATAGAGATTCATTAGTAAGAAAGGTGTAGCATAGTGCGTTGTTTTACAAATTTTAGTCTATTCATTGATAATCTAATTTAAAAGCATTAACACAAAGTGCATAGTCATGATTGTCAAGAACATTAAAACACAGTCATTGAGCTCAAGGGTATAATAATCGTGCATTATTAAACGGAATTTAATTAATTCATTGATAATCTATGTCTAATGATACTTTTTTAAAACATTGACATTAGATACATGGTCATTTCATCTTCTAACATTTTTAGTCTCAAAAGTGCCGGTCTGCATTGTCTCATTCCCCACTTTCTCAATAGGAATATTAAATATTTTTCCCTGGGGAGAGTAAAAAATTTGCAAAACAAGATGCAATGTAGCGTCGATTGTGCAGATGTGTCTTCGCCAGGGCACAAAATCAAGTTTTTCGACCAAGAATTGACCTCCGGGAAAGTGAGTAATCTAAAAAAGCTTCCCCCCCTAAAACGTGTCAATAGCATACGGGCATAGCTAATTTGAATTGAAAGGAGGTCAAGTCAAGTCAAGTCATAAAATTTATATAGCGCACTACATACCCAGAGGGTCTCAAGGCGCTTAGGGAGGGAGGAGGATTACTTGTCAAATATCCACGTTTTAAGTTGCTTTCTGAGTGCTAGGTGGTTCTGGGTAAGGCGAAGGTAAGTGGGAAGTGAGTTCCATGTTTTAGCTGCCAGGTATGAAAAGGATCTACCTCCCATGGTGGTCTTGTTGATACGAGGTACAGTGGCGAGGGCTTGGCTGGAAGATCGTAGTTAATAATTAAACAACAGGGGGTGGTGATGGACAGAGTTTCTGAATTAAGCAGAATACTCTCACCCAATCAAGGGATCAGGGCTTAATCCAACACCGTTTTTTAGCTCACTGCACCATCCCAGCTCAGAACCTGGCTATATGCAAATTAGTCTGTCCCTGGCCCAGTGCATCATGGGAACAGGGCAAACCAAACTACCAAGCCAATTCTTTCACTGGGAAGGAAACAAGCTACCGGGGACCGGTTTCTGGCATTTCAGCCGTCTTCGGCCCGGCTTGCTTGAATCCTGATGGTGCAATGAGCTAGGGACTCACGTCTGAGTATACCCTTCCACGCTTATGGTGGACAAAATAATTAAACAACAGGGGGTGGTGATGGACAGAGTTTCTGAATTAAGCAGAATACTCTCACCCAATCAAGAGATCAGGGCTTAATCCAACACCGTTTTTTAGCTCACTGCACCATCCCAGCACTCCACACCACTGGAGTCAAGCTAGCCGGGCTGATGAGAGGTGTTACCTCGAAACCGGTCCGGTCCTCGGATGCTTGATTCCGTTCTGGGAAGGACATGGCTTTTGTAGTTCAGACTGGACTGTTCCCATGGGGCACAGGGTCAGAGCTGATTTGCATATCGCCATTGTCTAACCCAGGGTGGTGTGGAGTGCAAAAAAACGATGGATTTGGGCCCAGATCTTTAGACTGGGGTGAATGTGTGACATTGATCCACATTCGGTCCATCACCTGTTTTGTTTGCAAATTTTGCCATAAGTGCGCTGGGGATGCCCAGACGTGGGTCCCAGGCACTCCACACCACTGGAGTCAAGCTAGCCGGGCTGATGAGTGGTGTCACCTCGAAACCGGTCCGGTCCTCGGATGCTTGATTCCGTTCTGGGAAGGACATGGCTTTTGTAGTTCAGACTGGACTGTTCCCATGGGGCACAGGGTCAGAGCTGATTTGCATATCGCCATTGTCTAACCCAGGGTGGTGTGGAGTGCAAAAAAACGATGGATTTGGGCCCAGATCTTTAGACTGGGGTGAATGTGTGACATTGATCCACATTCGGTCCATCACCTGTTTTGTTTGCAAATTTCGCCATAAGTGCGCTGGGGATGCCCAGACGTGGGTCCCAGGCACTCCACACCACTGGAGTCAAGCTAGCCGGGCTGATGAGAGGTGTCACCTCGAAACCGGTCCGGTCCTCGGATGCTTGATTCCGTTCTGGGAAGGACATGGCTTTTGTAGTTCAGACTGGACTGTTCCCATGGGGCACAGGGTCAGAGCTGATTTGCATATCGCCATTGTCTAACCCAGGGTGGTGTGGAGTGCAAAAAAACGATGGATTTGGGCCCAGATCTTTAGACTGGGGTGAATGTGTGACATTGATCCACATTCGGTCCATCACCTGTTTTGTTTGCAAATTTCGCCATAAGTGCGCTGGGGATGCCCAGACGTGGGTCCCAGGCACTCCACACCACTGGAGTCAAGCTAGCCGGGCTGATGAGAGGTGTCACCTCGAAACCGGTCCGGACCTCGGATGCTTGATTCCGTTCTGGGAAGGACATGGCTTTTGTAGTTCAGACTGGACTGTTCCCATGGGGCACAGGGTCAGAGCTGATTTGCATATCGCCATTGTCTAACCCAGGGTGGTGTGGAGTGCAAAAAAACGATGGATTTGGGCCCAGATCTTTAGACTGGGGTGAATGTGTGACATTGATCCACATTCGGTCCATCACCTGTTTTGTTTGCAAATTTCGCCATAAGTGCGCTGGGGATGCCCAGACGTGGGTCCCAGGCACTCCACACCACTGGAGTCAAGCTAGCCGGGCTGATGAGAGGTGTCACCTCGAAACCGGTCCGGCCTCAGATGCGTGATTCCATTCTGGGAAGGACATGGCTTTTGTAGTTCAGACTGGACTGTTCCCATGGGGCACAGGGTCAGAGCTGATTTGCATATCGCCATTGTCTAACCCAGGGTGGTGTGGAGTGCAAAAAAACGATGGATTTGGGCCCAGATCTTTAGACTGGGGTGAATGTGTGACATTGATCCACATTCGGTCCATCACCTGTTTTGTTTGCAAATTTCGCCATAAGTGCGCTGGGGATGCCCAGACGTGGGTCCCAGGCACTCCAACCCCTGGAGTGCAGCTAGCCGGGCTGATGAGAGGTGTCACCTCGAAACCGGTCCGGTCCTCGGATGCTTGATTCCGTTCTGGGAAGGACATGGCTTTTGTAGTTCAGACTGGACTGTTCCCATGGGGCACAGGGTCAGAGCTGATTTGCATATCGCCATTGTCTAACCCAGGGTGGTGTGGAGTGCAAAAAAACGATGGATTTGGGCCCAGATCTTTAGACTGGGGTGAATGTGTGACATTGATCCACATTCGGTCCATCACCTGTTTTGTTTGCAAATTTCGCCATAAATGCGCTGGGGATGCCCAGACGTGGGTCCCAGGCACTCCACACCACTGGAGTCAAGCTAGCCGGGCTGATGAGAGGTGTCACCTCGAATCCGGTCCGGTCCTCGGATGCTTGATTCCGTTCTGGGAAGGACATGGCTTTTGTAGTTCAGACTGGACTGTTCCCATGGGGCACAGGGTCAGAGCTGATTTGCATATCGCCATTGTCTAACCCAGGGTGGTGTGGAGTGCAAAAAAACGATGGATTTGGGCCCAGATCTTTAGACTGGGGTGAATGTGTGACATTGATCCACATTCGGTCCTTCACCTGTTTTGTTCGGAAGATCGTAGTTGGCGGGAGGGGGTGTAGAAGGACAGTCGTGAGTTGAGGCATTCTGGTCCGATTTCGTAGAGTGCTTTGTGTGCGTGGGTGAGAAGTCGGAAAGTGATCCTCTTATTGACGGGTAGCCAGTGGAGGTTTTTCAGGTGACCAGAGATGTGTTCGTTACGCGGGATGTCTAATATGATCCTGGCTGAGGCGTTTTGGATTCGTTGGAGTTTTTTCTGGAGTTTAGCGGTAGTACCTGCGTAGAGGGTGTTTCCGTAGTCCAATCGGCTCGTGACCAGAGCATGGGTGACTGTTTTTCTGGTTTCGGTGGGGATCCAGTGAAATGTTTTTTTGAGCATGCGGAGAATGTTGAAGCAGGATGAGGAGACGGCGTTGACTTGTCTGTTCATTGAAAGTGAAGAATCCAGGATAACACCTAGGTTCCGTGCGTGGTCTGTCGGGATGGGTGCTTTTCCCAGGGCTTCCGGCCACCAAGAGTCGTCCCATGCAGAGGGGGAAGTACCTAAGATGAGGACTTCTGTTTTATCTGAGTTCAGTTTCAGACGGCTGTGTTTCATCCATTCGGCAACTTCTTTCATTCCTTCGTGTAGGTTAGTTTTGGCGGTGCTGGGGTCATTGGTGAGTGAAAGGATCAGTTGAGTGTCATCCGCGTAGGAGATGATGTTGAGGTTGTGTTGGCGGGCGATGGCCGCGAGGGGGCTCATGTATACGTTGAAGAGGGTGGGACTGAGTGAAGATCCTTGTGGTACGCCGCAGATGACTTCAGTGGCCTCGGACTTGAATGGTGGAAGTCGGACTCTCTGGGTTCTTCCGGTGAGGAACGAGGTGATCCATTCAAGTGCTTTTCCTTGTATTCCGATGTTTCTGAGGCGTTGTAAAAGGGTGATGTGGCAGACTGTGTCGAAGGCTGCAGAGAGGTCGAGGAGGATGAGGGCGACTGTGTCTCCATTGTCCAGTAGAGTTCGAATGTCGTCTGTTGCTGCGATGAGGGCGGTCTCAGTGCTGTGTTTTGCTCGGAAGCCAGACTGTGAGGAGTCGAGGGATTTGTTGGCTTCGAGGAAAGCGGCGAGCTGGTTGTTGACAGCTTTCTCAATGACTTTGGCCGGGAAAGGAAGGAGCGAGATGGGGCGGTAATTTTTGAGTTCGGTGGGGTCCGCTGTGGGTTTTTTCAGAAGGGCGCTGAGTTCAGCGTGTTTCCAGATTTCCGGGAAGGTGGCGGATTTGAAGGAGCAGTTGATGACGTCTCGAAGGTGCGGTGCTATGACGGAGTCTGCTTTGTTGAAGATGTGGTGAGGGCTTGGGTCTGTGGGGGATCCTGAGTGGATGGAGTTCATCAGTCGGATGGTGTCCTCAGTGGAGATTGGGTTCCAGTCATTAAGGGTGTTCAAGGGGGGTGAAAGTTCAGCATATGGTTGGGTGGGTTGGTCGCCGGGTTGGTTGTCGAAGCTGTTGTGGATGTCTGCAATTTTGTTGTGGAAGAATGAGGCTAGGGAGTCGCAGAGGGCTTGAGAGGGGGTGATGTCGTTGGAGTTGGCCGAGGGATTGGTGAATTCCTTGACGATGTTGAAAAGTTCCTTGCTGTTGTGGGCGTTGTAGTCTAGTCGATCCTTGAAAGCTGTTTTCTTGCCTTTCGGATTAGTTGGTGGTGTATGCGGGTGGCGTTTTTGAAGGCGTCCTTGGTGATGGTGGTTGGGTCTTTTTTCCAGGCCTTTTCAAGGGAGCGGCAGAGTTTCTTGGACTTCTTAAGATCATCGTTGAACCATGAGGCCTTCTTGCTGCCAGGTTTGCTTTGACGTTTTTTCAGTGGTGCTAGGATGTCGGCGCTGTTGGATAACCATAGGGTGAAGTTGGTGGCGGCTTGGTCTGGGTTAGAAGAGTGGTCTGGGGTGTTTAGAAGGAGCGATGAGGAGATCTGGTCGCTGGTGATTTTGCTCCAGTTTCTTTGCAGAGTCGGTTGGGGGTGGTTGATGGGTTTCGGCTTGTTGTAGGTAAAGTGAACGCAGCTGTGGTCAGTCCAGAGGAGAGCCGTAGTGTGGCTGAAGGAGACGTGATTGCTGGAGGTGAAGATAGGGTCGAGAGTATGACCTGCTATGTGGGTGGGGGAGGTGACCAGTTGTTTAAGTCCAAGGTTGGCGAGGTTGTCCAAGAGGGTGGTGGTGTTGCGGTCGTTGTTCTTTTCAAGGTGAAAGTTGAGGTCTCCCAGAAGGATGTAATCTTTGGAGGGGAGCGCGTGTGGAGTGATGAAGTCTGTGATGTCTTCACTGAATTTTGCGCGGGGTCCTGGTGGTCTGTAAAGGAGGGTGCCTCTGAGTGTGGTCTTGGGGTCGATGTGGATCTGGAAGTGAAGGTGTTCAGAGTTGGCGAGATTGGCGTCAGAGCTGGTAGAGATGTGGATTGATTTTTTATGGACGATAGCAATTCCTCCTCCTGTGTGGCCGGTACGGTCCTTGCGTGTGATCTTATAGTCTTCAGGGATGGCAATGGTGATGTCTGGGGCGGAGGAAGCGTTCATCCATGTTTCTGTAAGGAAGGCGACGTCTGGACAGATGGTGTCTAGTAGATTCCATAGGTCAATGGCGTGCCTGGGTGTTGAGCAGGATGCATTGTAGGTGGTTGGGGTCGGGAATCTGAGGTGTGATCGTAGCGGAGTTGTAGACGGTGCCGATGAATTTGCAGGAGTAGCAGGAGAAAGGTCCATGGGTGTGTCCAGGAGCGGCTTGGACGCAGTTGGGGGCGCGACCGGGGTTAAGGGCTAGGAGGGTGGAGGCACCGTAGGTAATGCGGGAGGGCTGGGCAGCGCGAGGGGCAGGGGGTCTGGCGCTGGGCGCGATCCAGGCGCGGACGGGCGTAGACGGGCTTACCTTTGGCGCACCTTCGGCGCGGGTTGGGCGCGGTCGCTGCACGTGAACGCTGCGCGCGGGAACTACTGTCATATATTGAGAGTGGAGGGGGAGGGGCGAGGGCGGGTCAGCTGGGAGGCATGGCGGGCTCAAGGGAACGGAGCACAACAACAACAAGATCAAAATGGAGGGGAGGGCAGAGCAGGGCGCCGGGGGATATCACACAAACAATGCGCAGGTCCAATTCAAAGCAAGCAAGCAATGAAAACGCTGTATAATCCTGGCGCTATGAACTCACCAAACTTTGTCACAATGCAGCTTTTAAAAATACGATACCACGTTGCAGAGCGCAGACAGGGGAGCGATCACTCAAGGCAGAGGCGAGGAGTGAATCACAGCGCTGCGAGGTCAGAGGACGCTCTTTAATGCTAGTGGGAGGGCGGCTCAGCTGGGAGGCGTGGCGGGCTCAAGGGAACGGAGCACAACAACAACAAGATCAAAATGGAGGGGAGGTCAGAGCAGGGCGCCGGGGGATATCACACAAACAATGCGCAGGTCCAATTCAAAGCAAGCAAGCAATGAAAACGCTGTATAATCCTGGCGCTATGAAATCACCAAACTTTGTCACAATGCAGCTTTTAAAAATACGATACCACGTTGCAGAGCGCAGACAGGGGAGCGATCACTCAAGGCAGTATTGCTGAATGCCCTGTCCATGTAGAATCAGTTGATTCTCCAAAACTGAGGACTTATTACCCTCCAGCTGCCAGCGTTTATTCTCCAAAACGAGGAGACAAAGTTCTTTCAGCTTTTTTCTCAATTTAGTTGCTAGACTGGTTGGGGAATCAAAGAATTCAGGATGTCCGATATCTCTCAAGAGCTCTTTACATATTTCAACCAATCGATGCCAAGGGCCCCCTGTAGTTTCATACAATCCTGAATTATATTCCTATTAAGTCCGGTCTCCTCGGACGTTCATACCTTTTGCCATAACAGGATAGGGCTAACCTTAATAAGGTCCGAGATATAGACTAGGCCCAATTCTTTATGACACACATATGTAGAGGCGGACCTAGGGACTGCTAAGAGGTACCGGAGGAATGCGTTCTCGCAAAGCTGTATTTCGCGAGTATCCGCAATCCCCTAGATCCCTGTACCATATGTTACTGTGGACAGGCATTTCGATTTATATATGTCCAACAGAACCTGCACTGGTCGGCCCCCCAACCTGTTTGCAAAACTTCTCACTGCTCCAATAGCACGTGAGAAGGCTAGTTTTTGCGATTGGGCTGCTGAACACCATGTCGCCTTTTTATCGAAAATAATTCCCAGATAAGAAAATATATTCGTTGTCTCTATCTTAGTGTTTGATAGAAACATTTTACACTGGGGTTTTCTCTTAGCCGTGCAGCACATGCTAAAGGTCTTACTAATGTTGATATTTAATCCTCTAGCACTCATGTAGTTTGAGAAGGTAGTAAGCGTTCTCTGCAGACCGACTTGCGTCCTAGCCATAATCACTGCATCGTCTGCTTATAATAAAATGGGAGCTGGGGGATCTCCAATTTGGGGGTGGTCCTGACTATCTTCAGTAAAGTGGGATGCCACGCTATTAATATATAAGTTAAATAAAAAAGGAGCAAGTATGCATCGCTGCTGGACTCCTTTGTTTATGGGGAATTTGGTGGTAAATTCGCCATTACTCCCAAACCGTACTTTCGCACCGGCCCCTCGATATAATTCTTTGATAAAATTCAACAGGGTCGCATCCATACCTATTTGCAATAATGTATCCCATAAAATTTTGTGCTCCAAGCAGTCGAAAGCCGAGCTTAAATCAACGAATGTTAAATATAAATTATCCTTTTTTGCCACCACATACTTACCTATTAACATTGCTAAATTTAATCCTTGTTCCACAGTGCCTACTCCTTTTTTTAAACCATATTGAAATTTTGAGAGAATACCTGCGTCTTCTGCCCATGTCTGTAATCTATTTAATATGATCCTTCCCGCCACCTTCATCAGAGAGTCAAGCAATGAAATTGGTCTGTAACATTTTGGATCATTGCGGGCTTCTTTCTTGAAAATTGGGACCACGATCGCCTCTTGTCATGTAGGAGGGAACCCAATTTTATTGCAACTATTTAAAACGTTGGTCAGGAGGGGCGCCCATAGATTAACATTGTGTTTATATATATCTACTGGTACCCCATCCGGCCCCGGAGCTTTTCCTGCAGCACTCTCTGCTATAGCAATTTCAATTTCAGAAAGTGAAAAGACGATGGCTATCAGGAATAATCCATCCGCAATGCTTACCTCTGCCCCAGATATTTCGGCATGCAAGCTCTCTGGTGGGTCATCTTTTTTGTATAACTCTGTAAAGTAGTTGACCCAGGTACCCTCATCTATTTCCACCTCTATGGAATCAGTCTTCCTGTCTGCGAAAAAGGGGACATTTACCGCCTTCCAAAAGCCTACGTTATCTTTTGTCAGGCAGGCTTGGTGCAAAGCCTCCCAAGCCTCCTGCTTTAGTTCCTGTGATGCAATACATAGATCTAGTGGCTTTAATTTCCAAGATATTTTTGGGTTCGCTTTTAAGTGTCCTCTTTAAGTGTGAGTGAGTTTTACTACACCCCAAATATGGTAGGGGGTGACTTTAATTGTCAATTCGAGCCACTGCCAGCCTTCCTCCAAGGTACCACACTGGAGGAGGATGATCTATGGGACATACCATCTGTTGGGGGCTTACCAGTTAAGTCCTGGACACCGCTTGCTACCCAAATTATGGCCCTGTCTCTCAACTACTCCATTAGGACCTGTAACGGGCGGGTCAGCGGGGATATTCCCCCGAAACCCACTTACAACAAACCAGGGTACGAGTCACGTATAGACTATATTTTTGTGGAAACCAGTAACTGGGCTATGGTAAGGAGTTTTCAGGTTACTCCAAGTGATGAAAGTGATCATAATCCATTGGTCCTGAATTTCCAAGTTCCTGGCACTTTCATTGAGAACTAGACCCTTAACACCCCCCCCCCCCCGGACCATAGTGCGATTCTATCTAGTGATAGATGTAGAATAAGATGGGCAAAAATCATAGAGAACCCTGTATCTACTTCCCGGCTTTATGCCACAATCTTACCGGTACTTCAGAGCGTAGAAAAGCTCATTTTATTAAGCCCGTCTGCGGAGAAACACATTGCACTTGGTGATCTCCACTCAGAGCTCACCAATGCAATAGTAGAGGTGTTGAATACGCAAGTAGCAAAAAAGCTTAGCAAATCAATAAAAGCCTCATGGTACAATACAGCATGCAGGAAGGCCAAAGTTGAACTTCTCGAGGCTATGAAGCAAAGGGGTAGCATTGTGTTGGTTAGGGCAAAAAGGGCAGAATACAGACATCAAATGCAGATTGCCAAGACTGAGTGGGACAACGAAAATTGGTCTGAAATGGTGGGTGCCCTTTATTTGAAAGACGCCCGGAAATTCTGGCCCTGTGATTTCATCCCACGATTATGTGTTCATAATTCCTCCTCTCTGCCTTTTATCATTATTTTAGGATTAATAGGCATCATTTATGACCTTTACTAATATTAATCTATGAACTTTCTAATACAGATTCACTGCCCCCGCCGTGCCCTTGTCCTGATGAAGACCCTCTAGCAAGGTTTCACTCCATGCCTGCATCTGTTTGGGTCGAAACGTCGACACTTCTTCCTTTGTTCAGCCTCTTTCCCAATTTATCATTTGTGATTCTGTTTCTTTGAGGCATGAGTTTGTTTTAATTAATTAATGAATTGTACTTTCCAGTGTGTGAATTAATTATTATTTCTATATTATTGAGGTCATAGTGACCACTCTTATATTACCCATTCAGTACCTTCTCTATCCCAACACTACTCTTCCCTGTCCATTTCTTTAGGGGCATTAAATGTGATCAATTATGTACTTATTTTATGAATGATTTTTTATGGTACTCGTTGTGAATAAAAACAATGTTGTTATAAAAAAAAATTGTATTCACTCAAGCTGTTCAGTTATGGTCTATTCGTTCTAGTATCTGGGACCACCCTGTTTGTATCAAGTATTCACCCAGGTCCCAGCGACTTATTGGGTTAACCCGTGTTTTTACACCACATCGCCCCCAACTACAACACACCATTAACACCACCTTAGAAACAGGCACCTTC
This sequence comes from Lissotriton vulgaris, assembly GCF_964263255.1. Lineage (NCBI taxonomy): Eukaryota > Metazoa > Chordata > Amphibia > Caudata > Salamandridae > Lissotriton > Lissotriton vulgaris. The sequence continues at coordinate 463,034,426 of NC_141699.1, forward strand.
CCAGATGACTGGAAATGTGCAGAAGTCAGGCCACTGCTCATAAAGCCCACTGCCTACCCCACCGATCTCAAGAACTACCGCCCCATCTCACTCCTCCTCTTCGCGACCAAAGTCGCGTAGAAAACAGTTAACAGGAAACTGATATGAATTATTGATGACAACGCCATCCTCGGCCTGTCCCAAACCGGATTCCGAAGCAATCACAGCACGAGACCGCCATACTCGCTGCCACAGATGGCATCCGCACTCTCCTGGACCTAGGCCACTCCACAGCCCTCATCCTATTCGACCTATCAGCAGCCTTTGACACCGTCTCCCACCGCACACTCGCCGCCAGACTACATGACGCTGGCATACAAGGAACAGCCCTAGGCTGGATCCGATCATTCCTCACTGGAAGAAGCCAAAGAATCATACTGCCACCGTTCCTCTCCGATCCCACGAAAATCACCTGCGGATTCCTACAGGGTTCATCAATAAGCCCGACCTTTTTTAACATGTACATGTCCCCCCTTGCCACCATTGTCCAACAACACGGCTTCAACTTTGTATCCTACGCCAACGACACCCAGCTCATGCTCTCCCTCATCAAAGACCCCACCACCACCAGACTAAACTTCCAGAAGGGAATACAGGACGTTGCAGTCTGGATGACCAACAGCTGCCTAAAACTCAACCCCGATAAAATGGAAGTACTCATCCTCAGAACCTCCCTTCAGCATGGGACAAAACCTGGTGGCCGCCCGCCCTCGAAATCCCACCGATCCCAGGGGAGCATGCCAAAAAACTCGGTATCATACTCAATTCATCCCTCACCATGAACCGACAGGTCAACGCCATCACCTCCAGCTGCTTCAACACCCTCTGCATCCTCCGCAAGACCTTCAAATGGATCCCCCTGAATCAAGAAAGACAGTCACCCATGCACTCATCACCAGCAGACTGGATTATGGAAATGCAATCTACGCTGACATAAACAAGTCCCTAGTCCGCAAACTCCAGACGATACAGAACACCGCCGCCAGACTCGTCCTTGGCAACCCCTGGCAAGAACACATCAGCCAACACCTACGAAGGCTCCACTGGCTCCCCATGGAGAAAAGAATCACCTTCAAAATCCTCACCCACGCCTACAAATGCCTACACAACTCCGGACCCAAATACCTCAACGACAGAATCAACTTCCATGTACCCAAAAGAAACCTCCAATCTTCCAACCTTGCACTGGCCGTAACCCCCCGAATCTGCAGAGCCAGAGCAGGCGGAAGATCCTTCTCTCACATGGCCACTAAGACCTGGAACGAGCTTCAGGCACACATCAGACGCGCCACCTCCCTGAACACCATCAGGAAGACCCTCAAAACCTGGCTCTTCGGCTGAACAGAACTATGGACCCCTCCCCCCCAGCACCTTGAGACCCTCACGGGTGAGTAGCGTGCTTATAATCCCCTGATTGATTGATCGAGACTCATTCCCCATATCCTGATGATTATTTTGTCCAGATACACAGTCCTACTTGGTTCGTAGGAACCATATGACAATGTGATATTCAATGACGCTCTGATATCTGCAAGGATCTTGTCCGCGTTCTATAAAACTTTCAAAATAAATAAAATGCATGATAACTGATAAAACATATGAGGCTTTGTTGAACAGAAGGGACAGTGCAGTGTTCATGAATAGTGCAGTCAATCAAAGAATGTGAAATAACAATAGCAAAAGCAGGGATTAATACTTTACAAAATATGTGGCTTTGGGCAAACAGACATCCTCATTTCTATATCATTTGATCAATGTCAGAAGAGCTAATTGTTTAAAAGCAAAACAGTCGGGAGAGGCAATTCTAGTGGATGATGTAGGTTTCGAACCCTTAAAGGTAAATAGCCTTGGGATTCATAAGGAAAAGGGGACAGGGCCAATGAGCCATAGCACCCCTCAATTTTAAAATACAGGTGTGTATCCATATGGAATTAGCCAAAGAATGGGAAACAGGACCAAAAAGGGATTAAATGATGTAAACTGTGGAAAAAAACCTTCTCCAAAGGAAGGAAAATGCTAAATTTGAAAGGGCGAAGTAGTGAAAAAACAACATGTTGCCATTTTCGTACAGAGCTGGAATTAGTATACATCAATTGTAATACAGTTGTTTAGATTTTTTTGATTGTGTATAGTTTGAAGAGATTTGTCAAGTGTCTAGTGTAGCAGTGGTCTGTCTTGGTTAATGTGAAAGTAACATGAATTTTATCCCATGAAAGATCTTTTTCATATGTTATTTTTACAGATTCCTTGGCTCACCATAGCACTGTGGAGTGTGGAAGAAACAAATAGTGGACAAACAAACCATACGGTTATTAAAAGAAAAATGGTACGTTAAATTAAAAAAGCCATTGTTGTCAATTTAAAGGAAGGCACAGGGCAATAGAAATTCTTACTTTCGGTTAAACCTACTAAGGGTTTCACAGCAACATATATTGGGAAGGTCAATTTTTCTCAGTGCTCGCGAGTTTTTATAATGTATGATAAATTGCTCCTACAATGTAGTACAATTAGAGCTCTTCGAAAAACCTTAGTATATACCCCTTTTTTCTGCTACCTCTCTCAATCTCATCTCTGTTTAGGCACTCTGACGCAGTCACCGGGCTGCATTGAGCCCAAAATAAAAACAAAAAATAAGTGAAAAAAACTAAATTTACTGCATTTCTGCCGGAAAAGTATGTCTCATATCAAAAAATGGCTTGTACATGGATGTTATACAAAAGGTTTCAGGACTGGTTAGCATTCACAAAATGACCTGAGACACATTTGCAGACAATGAAAATAGTAACATTAAAAACATAATTTCAAAGGTATTTAGTGAACATTGCTTTAAGGGTTCGGAATTAATAGATATTACAAAATTCACGGTTTTTAGTAATGTGGCCGCCAACTGATTAATAAGAGCTCTGCAACATGGCATAGTTACACCAAAGTCTTCAAGGTCATTGGTCATAATGTGACAGGAGCACTGACCGGAACACTGGAACAGGGATACACTGGCAATGGGACAATGAGGCAGGTGCTGAGACAGTAGACACTACCCCACGCCTTTGACAACTTTTACAATCTTCAACTCCTTCACAATCTAGCTTTATTGTCCATTATACAAACAGGTCTGTAGCATATCTATTTGCGTTTCTTAGACAGCCCAGGCCAGCATGCCCTGGTTATCAATGTCCCACAAAATAGATCCAATATAAGGGTTTGCATTTTATTGTGTACGATAATTATCTCCCATTGATAGTTTAGCTTTAAAAAATGGGCATAACATGCTGAATTTTGTTCTTATCTAACCAAAATCTACATCTCTCTGTATTTGCATCTGCTCATGGGACTTATCAGCAGGACTTGTCTGATTATATGTAGCTGGGAAATGTTGTCGCAGTACGGACTTTATTGCACCTGATTATTACTAGGTGTGGTACATTTTGCACAATTTATAGTTTCGATTCCTGTGCAATGTGTTGTGCAAGGGTCAAAATTATCCATCCGCTTATAATCAGGCACTACGAAGCTGAAGGCCAGGAGCGGTCAGAGTAATTTGGCATTTAATGTAAGTCTCACTCGCTTAATTTCACGTTTACCCAAATGCTGCCTTTTTTCAAATTCTATTTTTTCAATGTATTTAAGATGTAAGTTTTCTAGTGCCTACTGATCGGTGAACAGTACTCAGTAGGGAAATCAAAGCTCAAACTATACAGCTCGATAGGTGGTTGTGATGATGCTAGAAAGGACACCGCATTTCAGACAGTGCTCAAAAAAGCAGTTACTTTTTGAGAGTATTACCTACTACCAGCCCGTCCCGACCTTGTCCGGGAGCATTCAGGCTTCACCTACCCCCGCCTGCCCCGACATTGCCCAGCAGCCCGTGCCCCCGCCTGCCCCGTCCCCCACCTTCCCTGACCCCGCAGCAGTCCGTGCCCCTGCCCACCCCGTCCCCCTCCAGCCCCGACCCCGCTCCTCGCCTCTCTGCTCCTCACCGGGGCCCGACACCCGCCTGCCCCAACATTATCCCCGGAGGCTTACTTGATCCGCCGCTTCTTGGTTTACCGCTCCTCGCCTCTCTGCTCCTCACCGCCTGTCCGCCGCCGCTCCTCCCCCCCCGCGCCATGTCCGCCTTTCCACTGCTCCCACCGCCGCTGGCCTCACGTCACCGCTCCTCCCCGTGCCATGTCCGCCGCTCCTCGGACGCCTCTCCTCCCCGTGGTGACGTGAGCACGCACATCGCGGCCGGCGCTACTTTGGGGGTGACTACTTTTTTATTAAAAATATAAATATTGTAAATAACGTTTTATTTTGACATTTATATAGCCTATAACCATCTACACTCCCTGATGATTTCAACGGTGTATCTTGTGTGTAGATTGGCGCAGTGGTTCCCGAGTTTACCCGCCTCAAAGCCTGAAAGTTCTTACTTTATTATAGTAGTACAGATTATAACAGGCACAATATTGATCTTCTTTTTAAAAATTTCTGACAGCTAAAGCATCTAGCTGCACCCACTAACTCCACCCACTGCCAGTGATATTATGTAAAATGATGGAGCCCCCACTGCAGATTATGGTGAGGGGCCCTGAGACTCCCATATCTCACAGACACTCATAAACCTTAGGTTGATCGGGAGCCCCGTGGAGGGTGGGCGATCCATGCGCTGCAGGGACTGGAAGGGCCTGTGTTACTGCCCTGATCCCTAACCAGCACCAACGTACATCTCAGAACCATTCAGATAAGCTAGTTTATGTATTTCACACCATCTCTTAGGCAATATGACACTACATCTAGTTAGGTGACTAGCGATGATGTCTAGAAAACATTCTGTAATGGCTGGGCTTTGGGCAACTGGTCACCGGATGAACGAAATACAGTAACAATCCTTCAGTACAGCCATAAACACAAAATACAGTAACAGTCCTTCAACACAGCCATAAACAGAACACAAAATACCATAACAGTCCTTCAGTACAGCCATAAACATTACACAAAATACAGTCACAGCCTTCAAAACAGCCATAGAAATAACACAAAATACAACAGTCCTTCAGTACAGCCATCAACATAACACAAAATACAATAACAGTCCTTCAGTACAGCCATAAACATAACACAAAATACAGTGACAGTCCTTCAGCACAGTCATCCCCAAACATAACACAAAATGCAGTAACAGTCCTTCAGCACAGCCATCCACAATCATAACACAAAATTCAGTGACAGTCCTTCAATACAGCCATCCACAAAGGTAACACGAAATACAGTAACAGTTCTTCAGCACATCCATTCACAAACATAACACAAAATACAGTAACAGTCCTTCAGCACATCAATCCACAACTATAACACAAAATACAGTAACAGTCCTTCAGTACAGCAATCCACAAACATAACACAAAATACAGTAACAGTCCTTCAGTACAGCCACAAACATAACATAAAATATGGTAACAGTCCTTCTGCACAGCCATCCACAAACATAACACGAAATACAGCAACAGTCCTTCAGTACAGCCATAAACATAAAACAAAGTGCAGTAACAGTCTTTCAGTACAGCCATAAACAGAACACAAAATACAGTAACAGTCCTTCAGCACAGCCATCCACAAACATAACACGAAATACAGTAGCAGTCCATCAGCACAGCCATCCACAAACATAACACAAAATATAGTAACAGTCCTTCAGTATAGCCATCCACAAAGGTAACACGAAATACAGTAACAGTTCTTCAGCACATCCATCCACAAACATAACACAAAAAACAGTAACAGTCCTTCAGCAAAGCCATCCACAAACATAACACAAAATACAGTAACAGTCTTTCAGTAGAGCCATAAATATAACACAAAATACAGTAACAGTCCTTCAGCACTGACGTCCACAAACATAGCACAAAATACAGTAACAGCCCTTCAGTACAGCCACAAACATAACACAAAATACGGTAACAATCCTTCTGCACAGCCATCCACAAACATAACACGAAATACAGTAATACAGTAACAGTCCTTCAGTGCAGCCATAAACTTAACACAAAATACAGTAACCGTCCTTCAGTACAGCCATCCATAAACATAGCCGGCTACAAAGCTCTTTAGCATGATCAATATCTTTTTACTTTCACATTAACTAACACAGACCACTGCTACACACGACACGTGACAAATCTCATCAAACCATACACAGTCATAAACATCTCAACAACAAAGCACAGTTGATGAACGGAAATCCCAGATCCGTATGAAAACAGACCCATATTAAGAAAGAGCTAAATAAAGTGTCTTACTAGTGACTGAAGAGAAGGATCTAAATATATGTTCATGAAGAATAACATAACATGACCCAACATAACATAGTCCCATCTGCTCTGCCTGATCCCATACAATGTGAGAGCTGCTGAGCGGGTTTGCCTCAGCGGGCAGGAACAGCTTACATTTTCCCGCCATTCATGACAAACACGTTTGCTTGTGTAACTGAGAACACAGAATACATTTGAGGTAAGTTATGCAAAGTGCCAGTGGTCAGGTTCTGTTTACTCCTCAAACAAAAACCCTGGTTTAGCAAGCAAGGAAGTCGACAGAAAACACAGGAATGTTATTCACAAAGCAGGAGACAGCGCTGTTTGCAGGAAGCGCGGCTCTAAGGTCTTAAAGTGAGCACCAACGACAAGACGCACAGAAAACTGACTGTGAGTAAGTTCCCATGGAAACTGCTTCAAGGCCATTAATTTGTGCAGTGCGACTTCTGGTGACTGCGGTGCTGGATCCCGACAGTAAATTTACGACTCAATTACACCAGAACAGCATCTCTTTTTCCAAGGGCAAGGGGCTGGGTAGAGGAGGCATTATAATGCATATCGAAGTGGGCGAATTTAAAACACATCCAGGGCCTAATTTACAAACTTGTGGGGTAGGGCAGCACCGCAAGCCCTCCTGCAGCGCTGCCCTTAGCCAAAAGAACAGGGCAGGAAGGCTCTGAGATACGGCACATTCATGTTCTCTTTTACGACACTGGCGCTCAAACGGCTGCTTTGCTCCAACGCAGGCACCCTGCTGCAAGGGTGTCCGCGTTGTAGGGATGATTGTTCTTGTGCAGGAAAGGGCACAAAAACAATCAATGGAGACAATTTCCTGCATAGAAAGAGGAAAAAACGAGGATAAATGATGTTATTTCTCCTCGTTGTGCCTCCCCTATGCCGTACCTGGGGCGGCGTAGGCGGCTTTTGACGCATTCACAGGTTTATAGAACTTTGCAAATCTGGCAATGTGTCAAATGCCATGGATGTTACATGGAAACACCCACCGTAACACCCAGTGCACGCCTTCTCCTCGTAGAGTGAGGCAGCGCAGCAACTTGCACTGCGTTGCATTACTCCATATCTAGAAGGCCATGAAAAGCCGCGCAGGGAGGCTTTACGTGGCCTTGTGGATATGGCTAAGCCCTATGTGCCCCAGGAACGCTACAAGGCTACACACAGGGCTTGTAAATAAGCCCCCCAGTCTTCATCAAAAGTGAATTAGGGTGTTTGACGAAATAAAGAAGTCACTTTATTAGTAAAAGAAAAAAAATGGCGATCCACCTTTGCTGTCTCAATGTGATCCCAGAGAACAGAAAAGCCCTGTGGGCAAGGGCTTGACATGGTGCACAGGGAAATATGTGTGTGAAGTTCAAATGGTGCCTGTCTACTAAGAGGCCTTGTGCCAGGAGAAGTTATGGGGGCGGACAAGCAGCGCAATGTGAAAATAAAGTGGCTGGAATTTGGTGGCACATTTTTAATATTAAATGTTTGGCCTTAATAAGACATTAGTACATATTCATGCAAATGTTAATTGTGAAGAAATTAACTTAATTTATGTTTAGATTGAATAAAGTAGTCCTGCATTTTAAAATGGCTAAAGTTGACTGCCATCTTGCTTTATGACACATGAGCATTTTGGGCCTCATTTATGAAAAGTGTTGCATTTCTGTGGGTAAACAGTGATGCACACTTTTCAGTGCGCCCTCCTTGCGACCCCATGGATGCTCCATATTAACTGTATGGCGCTCCAGGTCGCAAGGATTTACAGATACATCAGAATTTCTGACGTATCTGTAGGCACAGTAATGACGCATTGCTGGAGTGTCTTAAAAGTGACGTTACCCCAGCAATGGGCAAGTCCTATGTTAAAGGCACCTCCATCAGTCTTACGCCTGCTGTGAGGCAGGCGTAAGATTTTGACACAGTGGCGTTCTAGAATTGGTATAGTGAAATCTCGTGGATTTCACTGCGCCACTTCTAAGGCCCTTTTTTACGGGGGAACGCCCACCCTGCATACATTATACTTGACCCAGGTATAATGTAGCACAGGGCTTTACAAAGTGACACCTCTGCTTAGATACGTCACTTTGCAAATATGACATAACGTGGTGCCAAGGCCTCATAAATAAGCCACTCAATTTCAAGGGGAGGCTGGAGTCCTAATTATTGACTGCCATGTTCTATTGCTTTGTTTCCGATGTGAACTGTTTTCTTTTTTGTGATAATCATGGAATGTTTTAATGAGAAGCGCATTCATGAAGACACCTGAAGTGTACAGGCTGTTCCCTGTATCTCATCTTGTTGCAGATAATGTAAGTTTGAAGGATGCAGAGAGAGAACCAATAGTACTTTATGGTCTCCTGAAATTTTCACAAGGTAAAGCACTAACAACCTAATTTAGGGATGAGTGGTAATGATTTGTGGCAGAAATATGGACAACTTGGATAGGGGATTCTTCATCAATGGAGACTCATCCAGCAGACATTGAGATAGAATGCCAAAGGAACATGCTCTGGATGATTCACCAGCAGCATACAATCTTTTAGTTGGGGATTTGCAACTTCCTATCAAGTCAGAAGGTTTTCTGCTCCAACCAACTCTAAATCATGTTTTTTGTTTTGCCACTGAGACCCTGCACAATGGTGAGAGTATTTCCACAGCTCCCAGCTCCACTGCAATTCTGGCAGATTAAAAAAAATGTGTTTCAAGTAAAAACAAGCATTGGGAATGCCAATAGATCTAGCGTGCAACTAAGAGTGCGTGTTTGCTTGCACCAATGCACTCACTCATCCATCCATCCATCTGTTCCCTCATTGTCCATGCACTCGATCACATACCCTTGCACTCGACAATCCATCCATCCATCCACCCATCCAACTATTCAGCATCCATCCACCCATCCCTTGGTCCATCCATCCATCTATCCATTCATCAATCCATCCAATGTGTATAAAAGAAAGACAGAAAACTTTGCATGGCTGTTGGCTACAACAGTACGAACTCCATCCGCCCAGCTCACCCCTATATGAGTTAGCAGAATCTGAAGTCTGCACCTTCTACCCTGGAAAGGGGAGTGGGTTGATGACAGAATGAACGAAGGCTGGCTTGCAGTCAAGGCTGTTTGCCTCATACCTATTGCTACCTCCTTTTATCATCTATGAAGCAGGTCACTCCATTTACTTGCACCATCGCCCTGTGCCTGGTTCTGCTCCCTAAGCCTGGTTCTGCTCTCATTTGTCTACAGAGTGCTATACAAGTCTACAGGGACTGACCTCACATATGTTTGGCCTTCTCAGATGCTCCATAGGGTGGTTAAACCATGGTCCTTGTCTCTCAATTAGGATCTTTAGATCTGTAACCCCTTTTTAACAAAACAGTATTCCTTCAGAAAGGATGAAAAATAAATGTCTGAGCAAAGATACAGAAATCGCTGCATGACAATTCCAAAGCATTCTTTAGATGGCATCACCCATGTGGATGGAAATCCACTAGACTATATCACATGGGTCTGAGCTGCAAGGCTGAGCTTTAGTTTGCACCTCCTGGAATGTTTCTTCCGCTTTCTGCCTGTAGACTATTGAAGAATGCTCTTTCCGTGGACCTCCTCTCAATTTTCACTGGTCTTTTTGGGATTCCGTGACTGCTCTTGAAGGTATTTCGAGAGTCGTAATTCTTCTGCCTTCTTTCAAGTGTATGAAGCTGCTCATCAAAGATTATATTAGGAGTCCGGGCTTTCTTGGGTCTTTGAGATATGCGCAAAATCTCCGGTTTGCACGCTTGTTAATGGTGAGATGGGAGCTACAGACTCCAATCTTCTAGTGATGCTAGAGGAGGTCCAGGCTGCTATTGTCACTTCCCTAGCTGGGAAGATCCCGGGCCTCGATGGCTTTCCACTGAATTTTTCAAAAAACCTTTCTACTTATTAGCCCTTCACCACATAGAATTATACCGGTATATGAGTATTAGAGACTTCTTACACAATTACTCCTCATAAGAAGCTATCATCACCAAATTTAACCCTGATCAACTTCTGGATGAAAGAGGAGTTAGACCTGGCAGCCTTTGCATGGGTTTCCCCTGTATTTATTGACTTTGCCTCCAGTGTTTTACTGTGTGTTGGACTTTTTGCTGGTCTAGATGCTTTGGGCACTTTTCCACTGCTGTTCAGTGCTAAAGTGCAAGGTCTCCAGCTGTAAATTGTTGTCATGGATTAGTGTGTCCTCAATTGGCTTATTTGATGTACTGCTAAGTCCCTATTAGAGTGCACCGTGTGTGTCCAGGGCCTGTAAGTCGAATGCTGCTAGTGGGCTTGCAGCACGGATTGTGCCACCCTCACAAGCAGTCTTGCAAAAGGGTCTCCGGCCTGCCATTGCAGTGTCTGTGTGCAGTCTTGTACAATGTCAACCTAGCAAGTGCACCCACCTTCCCTTTTCTTACATGTGGGTCAGCCTTAAAGTAGGCCCAAGGTACCCCGGTGGGCAGGGTGCAGTGTATGTGAAAGGTAGGGCATGCCCTGATGTGTGTGACATGTCCTGATAGTGAAATACTGCCAATTTCGTTTTTCACTATTGAAAGGCTATCTGTCCCATAGGAGATAATGGGGAGTTTACCTATGACATCTTATAAGTATAACTGCCCATGGGAACAATATAGGAAAATAGAGTTTAGTATGCCTGAACTAAGAATGTAAAGATGCATCTTTTAGTAAGGATCATTTTTACATTCTGGGTTTGAAACTACCACTTTTAAAAAGTAGATATTTTCTTGCTTAGCCACCCAGTGTGCCTCTGGGTTGACTGTCTGATTTAGGAGCGGCAGGGGCTGTGGATGTGCTTTCTGTTCAGACAGTCACTTGGGGGTTGAGGTGTGTCCTGCCACTCCAGGGTGAGTCAGGGCTGGGCTGAATAGACCTGGGCTGCATTCTGAGTAGGGGGAGGAGATTTATTTCACACCTGAATGGGCCTGGTCTACCTTGGACAATGCAGTCTCCACCTCCTGCCAGGAAGCTGTACCAGATAGGGCAGAACTGGTTATTGCTGAGCTCAGAACCTCTCTGCCTCCAGAGAACAAAGGATTTTGTGCTATACAAAGTGGGGACCAGACCCCTGTACTTTGAATCAATTTTGGAATTCAAGAGGAACCTCTGCCAAGGAAAAGAGCTGGGGGAAGCTGGATGAGAAGTACTACCCCTTTGTTGTGTGCTGTCTGGGGTTTGCCTGCAGTAGCTGTTTCTGCCAAGGAGAGGAACTGTGTGTGTATCCTGCTTGACAAAGTATCTTCAAGGGCTTGAGGTAGAGCGTGCCCCTTGTTCAAAAAGCCTCAGGAACAGCAAAGACTTCACCATGCTTCTGGGCACCGTCTCGGAACCACTGGTTTCAGTCGCCACAGAAGAAAAGAGCAGACACCGAGTCCATTGATAGTACTGTGTCCTGAAGGTACCTCAGAAGGTACCCCTGCACTTCGCACTGCATCCTTGGTCTCACCGACGCCCCTGGGCGACCATCACGGAGCTGTTGCTTGCACCGTGTCCTGTGGGCACCACACTGTGCACTACCTCGCTTCACTCTGCCCGAACGTCACCGACACCATCGCCTTCCGACCCAAACATCGATAGTCTCCGTTGCCTGCACCATGACCTGCCAGCACCGCATCGAGCACTGCCTCACTCCACATCGTAAGCCTTGGCCTCACCGACGCTGTTGGTTGACCGTCACTAAGCCGCTGCCTGCACTGCGCCGGGAGGGCACCGCACGCTGCACCTCCTCCACCTCACATCGCAACGCGAAAGTTTCCCTGACCAACTCGTACCAATGGGATCAGCTGCAAAGAGAAATGTACTGTCTATGAGTCTGTCGACGTAGCTGGCCGGTAGTAATGCGGTCAGCTGGAATTGCTAGACTCTGCCGTTTTCAGGTCGCGGTAGCCCCGGACGGAGCTACCGACTGAGAAGAGCTGTGTTTTTCAGCTATTCTTGCAAATTAACAGTTATCTTTCAAAGTAACAATTTTTACAGGATTTTATGTTGGATTTTTATCTTGTTGGTTTAGATAAAGTTTTGCTTATTTTTTTTAAGTTTAAGAAGCTTTATTTAATCATAACAAATCAATAACATACATTAAAGACCTAGAGAATAACAGTGTAAAAATATCATGTAAGCAAAATAGAGTAGGCAGTAAATCGGAGAAGGAAGGTATTTATATTTTTAGGAAATTCTGGAAAAGGAAGGGAAGGGAAAGGGAAAAGATGGGGTATAAAATATCTTTATAATCAAAAACACTGAAATATATGTCAATACTATGCTCATGAGAAACGTAAAACTTAAAGAACAAATAACTGTTGCATATAAACATTGCCAAATAATGAGAGAAGAGGAAAGATAATATAAAAAGGAAGGAGTTCAAGGGGGTTGGAAATTTTCAGAACAATGATGAGAAACATTATTGATTGAAACTATATTTAAATAAGTAGTTAATGGCATCCAAAAAACATCTCTATTTATATGTAAATTGCATTGGGAGGCAAATTCCACATCTAACCTATGGTATTGACATACAGTATTCCACCATGACTTAGTTGAAAGTTTAGTCAAACATTTCCAGTTCATTGTAATCTGTTGAAATGCTAGAGCCAACATAAGGTCAAACAATCTTCTTTCATAGAAAGGTAAAGGAATTGATTCTTAGAGACTCCCCATAAAGAGAAGAACATTGGATAATGTTGTGTGGATCTGAAAAATTCTAGATAAACAATCCCAGATTTGTGTCCAAAAAGAAAGAACAGGAGGACACGAAAAAAGAAGATGGGAGAGATCTGCTGACGGAAAATCACAAGACCAACATTTCTTCTTGTCTATGTGTGCGAAAGTAACTATCGAGACAGGTGTGAAATATAATCTATGACATAGAAAAAACATAGATTGAGTGGTGGAAGCGGATCTTGAAATCCTCAGTGACCGAGCACAAATCTTATTCCATATATCAATGCTCGACTGGAAACCTAAGTCCGATTCCCAAGCAAGTTCCAATTTATTCTTTTTTCGTTCTGGATTTGTGGTATAAAATAATTTGTAAATTGAGGAAGCTTTTGGGATTAATGCTAAGATTTTAAGAAGTGAGTCCTGAGTAATGGGAACTTCATAAGAAGGGAGGGAATAAAAGATGTTTAAAAGTAATTTCATAAGTATGGAAAATGTATGCAAAAAAAATCGAGGGCAATTAAATGTAGCTTGAAAGTCAGGAAAAGAACATGTAGAGGTGCCATTGAATAAATCGTTAACCCAAGATATTCCCTTTGCTCTCCATGAGGCCCAGTATATAGGTCTATTATTAATAGTTATAAGACAATTATGCCACAGAGGAGAATGAAGAAAGGTATTTCTGGATATTGATTTTGGTTGAAAATGAGATTTTAATAAAGAGCAGGTGTGTTTAATAGAGGAGGAGATGTGAGGCTGTTTTTGGCAGTAAAAGAAGGAACTTCTTTGGTCGAGAAAGGAGCAAACATACAACGTTCAATAGTGACCCATAGAGGAGTAAAAGGAGAGGATTCCATAAGAAGCCAATGAGAAGCTTGTTTTAAGCTAAATGCTTTATGATATAATCAAAAATCCGGAAAGTTCACCTGCCTACAAGTCTCGGTTTTCTGAGAAGAAGGAAAGATTTTCTAGATTTTTTGTTTTTCCATACAAATTGAGAGAGAAGAGGCTCCAGGCATATGAATAGGAATCATTGAAAAATAATATAATAAAATGGGAGTAATCATCATCTTAATCGAATAAAGATGGCCCAACCAGGAGAGGAAAAGAGGATTCCAGGATGAGAAGAGTTTGGATTTGTGATCTAGCGCTACATTCATGTTCAATTTAACCGAGTCAGTAATAGAATTGGAAAACCAAATACCAAGATATTTGATTTTGGAGCTATTCCAATGAAAGCCGGTAGAGTCAAATTGTTGTTTGAGCCAACATTTTTTAATTGGCAAAACTTCTGTTTTATCAGAATTGATCTTATAGCCTGATACCGTGGAGAAATCAGAGATTTCTTGTAATAACGAAGGAATAGAAGAATCCGGAATTGGAAATGAAAAGCAAAATATCCTCAGCATATGCAGATAATTTCAGGTGGTGATCCCCATATGGAAAACCAAAGATAGAGGGATTCTGACGAATACGGGAAAGAAAAGGTTCAAGAGAAATAACAAACAAAAAGGGGGATAATGGGCAACCTTGCCTAACACCTCTATGAAGTGGAAAATGCTGCGAAATTTGACCATTAACGATAGTAGAAGCAGAGGGAGTAGAATAAAGGAGAGAGATAAGAGAAATCAATTTAGTACCAAAGCCATGCCATCTAAGAGATTTAAACAAAAAGGACAAATCTACCCTGTCAAAAGCTTTTTCCGCATTGATGGAGATCACTGGGAGCGGAAAAGATAGAGAAGGAGCTTTATTGAGAACATTCAAAAATAGGCAAGAGTTATCAGAGGTTAATCTACCTTTAACACACATTGTTTGGGGCCTATTAAATGAGGGAGTAAGGATTCAAGGCGTAATGCTAAGAGTTTAGCAAAGATTTTATAATCAACATTTATCAAGGAAATGGGGCGGTAGTTTTTGCAGAATTTGGGGTCTTTATCTTCCTTAGGAATAAGACAAATAAATGCTTCTAGAAAAGTACCGATTGCTGCACCAGTAGAACAAAAATGTTGGAAAAGGTTAAAAAGTTTTGGTAATAATAGATTGGAAAAATTAAGATAAAACTCTACAGAAAAAACATTAGGGCAAGGGGATTTATTCTTCTTTAAAGAATTTGAGGAGGAGGAGATTTCCTGTAATGAAAGATCTATGTCAAGAGAGGTGAAATCTAGATCAGAAGAAGGAGAAGGGCTAGTACTAAGATATTCATTGATAAGTGTATCAGTTGGGGGCAACTCAGGAGTGTATTGGGCAGTATAACATTTTGTAAATTCAGCTGATATATCTTTATCTTTAAAAAGATGTTTACAATCAGTAGATTGAATAGATTCAATTAATGTTTTCTCTTTTCTAGATTTTAAATAATTAGCAAGAAGTGAGCTAACCTTATTACGACCGCTGTAGTACCTGGCACTGCTACGGAGCATGGTGAAGGAGGCTCTATCAGTAGAAATGTTATTAAATTCCATCTTAGCACGGATACATTGTTGCAGAGTAAAGTCTGATGAGGAAGTATAAAACTGGTGCTCTAAGAGTTTGATAAAAGATAATAATGCTTTATGTTTATTAGAAGACTGCTTCTTTTTCTTAGAAACAAAGTCAATAATAAAACCTTGAGCAGCTGCTTTAAAACTATCCCACACCGAAACAGGAGATATAGAGGTATCTTCATTAATAGAGAAAAATTCTTCAGCAAAGGAGGTGAAGGAAGAAGAAAAAACTGGGTCTTGTAAAAGATAATTATTAAATCTCCACCTAGACATTTTAGAGTGAGGAGGAAGTAAATCGAAGTCAGCGACCACCGGAGCATGATCTGAAATCAAAATGGGCTCAATCGAGGAGGAAACAAGGTTTTGGGCCAAGGATTTAGAAAGAAATATGTAATCAATCCGGGATAGGGAACCATGTGGAGGGGAAAAAAAGGAAAATTCTGATTGGTCTGGGTTGCATAGCCTCCAGTCATCAACAAGTTGAGACTGCGTAATAGTATTAAGAAGTTGTTTGTGGGTTTTATGACGGATAAAATGCACTTGGGTTTTGCGATCAATAAAAGGGTCTGCAACTTGATTACAATCACCTCCAAGTATAAAAAAGTCATCCTTATTTTGAAAAAATTTGCCTGTAACAGTAGGCCAAAAGGAAGAATCAGGTTGAGTTGGGCCGTAAAGGTTAAACACAGTGAGAGGGATGTTATTAATTAATATTTTGATCAGAATCTACCTTCCATCAGCGTCAGTATCTTGTGTAACAACAGTGCATTTCAATTTTTTGTGGCATAAAATTATGTAGTGTAGTTCCTAGTTTCCCACTAGGCCCTGCGCATTGGAATAACATAAACAGTAGTATCGACGTGGAACTGCGGATATTCCAGGCCTCCACTGACTATGCTAAACTTAATTGGGTGTGTTACCAACTAGCTCAGAGGTCACTGGAAACTTTCTTCTCTGCATGGGAAGTGATCAGCTTCCCTGGCACAGACAAGAAGGGATTCAGCTTTCCAACAACCGTGCAACATGACAACTTTGCTCCTCAGATCAAGAGTCAATCTCTAGGGTCGTGTGAAACAATAGACAGGTATTTCACTCAGTCAGTCTAGTGCAGTTTACTTTCACGAGATGTAGAGAATAGAGAGACGGGCCTTTGTCAATAAAAGGTTAACATTTATTGAACAGTCTTTCTTCTCGTACAAGAGAAATGTATTGCCACAATTGCAAGACTTGTTATGATAAAAAGTACGTACAGTAAGATAAGTATTGCGAAATAGAACTGTAAAAGCATTGATATGGTTTCTTAGCCATACAATGGTTTAAAAGTAATAAAACATATATACAGTCATATATACATTAGGCTAAAATATTCAACTGGTGCTTCTAACTATGCCTACCCCAGTGTGCCTGACCTAAGCCTAACACGTGGAAGGGGAGTAAGTAAGTAGCTTTAAGTTAAGTTGGTTTTGCCAAGGTTTGCTTCAAGAATTCTCATCTAAGGGTTTAGTCAACACCATACCTCTGAATAGAATGATGGAGGTTTGGTATCTCCTTCAGGGGAAGCTCGATATCCCTGTCACCCGCAAGGGTAGACCGGAAACGCCGGAGCTGGATTTCTCTGCACGAGAAAGGCAGCGGCTCTTCTTCAGCGCGTCGAGAGGAGGAGGCGGGGGACAGCGTCCGCGGGCAGCTGGAATCTGCTGGGCTCTTCTGAGAGGGACGGCTGTTCAGCTCCTAAGCATACCACACCATCGTTCGCGCTTTAGCAGCGATAATGGTATCAGTAGCTTCACCACCACAGGGACAGCAGGCTGCAGCGACAGGGTTCTAGCTTCACCAACACGGGGTCTTGCAGACAGCTAGCAACAGTACAACAGCTCATTGCTTAAGGCAACGTTGGTAGTATTTATACCTCACAGGTGCCGGGTTTGACGCAAGTTTGCTGGACATAAGATGTCAATTAAAGATGTCACTAGGAAGTGATAGCTATCAGTTGCTCATTAGAGTTCTATTACTAATCAAAACAAAGCAAGGGGGATTTCCCAGTTTGCTGAGTTTTTATCTTGTTGAAGAACTCGGAGTGTTAATCTAGGAATATCAGATAGTGACTTCTGCTCTGTCATTGCACTAATTGGTTGCAAAGGAAGTGGCAGAGAGCGATATCCTTGAACGTGGCTCTGTTCGTGTGGAGTCAGAGATGACTTTCTGAATATCGCACTTGAACGGTTATGCCAATATAGGGAATAAATGGATTTATAGCCGAATAGGGGCATAAGGTCACAGTATCGATCAGGAACCTAGATAAACACGCAACACCCACTCCACGTTTTCATGTCCATCAAATTACTAAAACTAGAGCAATTAGATGCATGTGTAACATTGCCCACCCCAAAATACATAAATGCATTCGAAATAGGCGTATATTGTAATACGTGAAATTTAGGTACTGTACGTTTTTTGAAGCATAGAATCATTCAAAAACTATTGCATATGAAATCAATGAACGATTATGCATAAGAATTACACATGAAGTATCTCTGACAGAAGAAGGGCGAGATAAATCATCACATATAAATGCATTGCAAAAATGTGTGCTAGAGGCTAATGTAAGTTGTTATGTCTCTAGGTGTGTGTAAAAAATAGAAGTACGAACTTCTGTTCTTTAAGAATAGATTTTACCTCAAGCAAAGAATTGTTCGTGCCAAAAAGGGTCAATATTTGAAAAATATCCAATTCAAAAGGAATTAATGCTTGAACGGGGAAATAGAGTTCCAACGCTGTTAGCAGTTTTTGTTGATTAAAACATGAAGGCCGAATTCAGAGTTCATGGGAACGCTGTGTGTCGGAAAGCTTCTCAAAGTTATTGTTTCTGTATGGGTGGGAACATCATATCAGACAGGCTCTCAAAGAATTGGTCTACAAATTCAGGTGACAGTTCAACCAAATTAGATAGCGCTGTAACTTGGCAGGTGTGAGAATGATTGCTGTCATCGAAGGCAGGATCAGCAATGCTCACTGAACGTTGTACCTGGATGATGTTGCTTTTGTCACTCGCTCCACTGTTACCACTTGGCTGTAGTACAGGAGTCTCCACGAATGCCGTCATCAGGATTGGTAGCCGCTGGAGACAACACAATGCGTGAGCCGTTATTGGACTGAGCAAAGTATCGACGTCCATTGGTACTGCTGATGGAAGTGAAAGACAGATGTCCAACACGCATTCATCGCCGCAAAGCATACATCGTAGCACAGGTAAAATGCAATTTTGCCATACAGGTCTGAATGAAAGGAACCAGGTCATGTTTAGATCTCTCAGCCTGGCCAATCCAAGGACGTTAGTTATCCTGTCCCGGTAGCGCATTGCTAGGATTGTCTCTTCCATTCCCATGGGAGCTATGTCTGAGCTGAGGCTTGCCATAACGAAGTAAGAGGGTCAAAAATAAAATCCCTGCTACAAGTCCCAAAAATAATGGTATGCCGCCAAAAACAGAGTGCACAAAATTAGGAACGATTCCCAGAATTGCTTGAAAAGGTGTTAGCAGTCCCGTAAAGACTGTCTTGAATATGCCTGGGATGCTTGTGGCACTAGACATGTTAAGGAGTTGGCTAAGCATTTGTACGAAATGCACGGGGCAATTTGTTGATAAAAGGTCATGAACTTCAGTAGCTGTCCTTGCAACTAGAAGATCATACGTCTCTTTTGATGACGTTATAGGCACTGTTGTCTGTAAAAGTACAGATTTCATTTTGCTTAAAGTATCAATTCGTATAGAATAGAGATTCAGACGAGGCCAGATGGGAGTCACTGTGTCTGCAGGCCCACTCGGGAACAATGCTTGCATACAGCATTTGACCATGGATGTTACTTTCACTAGATAACTTTTCCCTGGCACAAGGCCACAACGTCTGTGATCCGTTCTAAGAATGTAACTCCCGTTCGAAAGTTGCATAAAGAAGGGCTCTATCTGAGTTGCAGGTGTGACTAGCTGGTGGCATGAAAGGTTGTTTGAATTTCCATCACATGCTCCGTGTAAATTAATACCCTTACACAAAAGTATACCGCTTAGTGAATGTTTACAGTTGTCACCACTAAGAAATACATTTTTGTCGCTGTCACTGTAGCAAGAATGTGTGTATGGTAATTTCCATTCAGATTTTACATATCCTTTACCCAATTGTTCATACTGGCCAGCAGGTGTGTACTCAAGGCACTTTTTAAATCGGAAAGTTGTTATCGGAATTGTGATAATTCCGTGTATTATCCATTCAATGACAGGACTCTCTGACATTGTCAATGGTAATCTCTCGAGTTTTTCGATGCTCAGGATTGTATAGTCTGCTCCTTTCTGTGCCAAACTGATCTGTTTATCAGTAAGGTTAAAACTGGAAAATAATGACGTTGTGTTGATTAAACGCCAAGGCACATAGCCTGAACGAAGATTTTGCAGCGTCCAGCCTAGTTCTATAATAGAGCGTAATTGAGACTGGCCATGTTGTAACATTAGCAAGTCTCTGTCTATCACATCAAAGGCAGAGGATACAATATTGTCCAACGAATATATTCTGGAAGACAGAGTCATTAACCCATTGTCTACTACAGAAAGTGATTTCTCCAAATTAATACGATCAATTTCTCGTATTTTCTCAGCAGTTTCAATTTGTTTGACTTTCCAAGCCTCGTTGTAAGCAGCATAGATACTGGTCGCTATGAAACGCTTGTGACACTGTTTGCGTGGTCCAAGAATGAAATCGCGCAAATCAGCACCATCTTTTAGTAAAGACAAGTGTTGCTTAATTTCAGCCAGTGTGGATGATGTTAGCCATTCAAGGCAGAGTTTCCCTACACTGTATGTTGTTATAATCCCTGGATGTTGTCTCTGGGAGTATCTCGAGTCTAATCTGGTCATTTTTAACCCCTGTGTTTTATTCAGGAATCTATCTTGACAGCTGTTTGTGTCAATAGGCCAGATTAACCACTTTTTCCAATCAGGATGTGTTCTGTTAAAATGTAAAATTTGTGTTACGTCTAACTCAATATCTGTTGTTGTATTTTCAGGTATTGGCTTTGGTATAGACGGTGTTTTAAGGTCTTTGATCTTAGCTAGGCCAAGACAAGATGTTTGGTGTATTGTGTCATTTAAAAATAACATTTGTTCTGGTATTATGCAGGTTCTAAATAGTGCTTCAATGCCTTGCACCTGCCAATCTTTTGTACCCCAAATTGTTTTCGTTTCAATATTATTTTTCCAATAATCAAAACCAAATGTCATCATTTTGTCATAAAATGCTTCTGAATATATCAATTTAGAATTTGTCAGCATTGTTTTCATTCCTGTTTTATCTAACAGTTTGTAATAAAATGTTTCTGCATCACTGGTGTTAAACCCTGAGAAGTATTTGAATTTCTCAAAAAATGCTTTAGAACTGCTTTTAGGTGGTGTAGAACAATGTTCCCATTGATTATACATAAAAACATTTCTAGGCTGTGCAGATTTATGCAAGTAATGATCCCCATAGTGGGTGTAACAGAATAACTGCTCATAACTAGATGAACCTTGTAAATAATCATGATCTGTGAATCTAGCTGACATTACTAAATCAGACATCATGTCATTAATACTGTTAAAGTCCCAATCATCAGAGAATGTACTAGGTGTTACAAAGTCACTTAAGGAAACCTTTAGTTGATGAGGATACTTCAGGATTTCGACCGGACCATATATCTCATAGTCTGTTTTCTCCCATACTACCCCACCAGGTATTGGAATTGCTGTGACATTTACTGTTGACAGTTCTCTTTTCTTCACGTGGGATGATCTGTGTGGTTTCAGGACTAGGTTGATGTTCTGACTTGCTGTGTCCATTGTAATATATTTTCCTTCAATGAATTTTCCCAAACACAGTACCATGATGAGCCAAAGCAGGAGGAAAAATACACCTAGACCGAACCAGAACTCTAGCCAAGGGGAAATAAGGTAGATTTCCTTTAGTTGATGAAAGAGTTCTGTTGCTTTTTCTTTAAAAGTCTTTTTTGTTTCTGGCATCACTTCGGGGTCATTAAAATCTTCAGAGAAGTTGTCGAAGTTGATGAAATAACCAGAGGCAGTTCTGTCAATTGATGGGATTGTTCTTTCAATCTGTCTCTCGGTAGCACTTTCTGATGCCACATTAGTGTAGACTGGTGTTGTTTCTTGACGAACTGTTTCAATCTGTGTTTCAAGAGGCACGAGTTCCATGGCTTTATTGCATAGTCCTTCATTGTGCACTGCAGGCTGATCGAATGTGATTAGTATTTCAGTTTGAACCTCTTGGATTGTTGCAAGTTTGGGTATTCTGTTGTTTCTTGGGAGTCCACTGGGCCTACTGTTGATTATAGGCCACATGCTTGTGGTTTTACCAGGTCGATGGACACGACTCTGTTCTCCTTTTTACCAGCAAGGGGCGGTAGCACAACTGATCTTGTTCCGGTGACTGCCAAGACAGGTACTGCTTTTCTGTAAGAAGGCCCAAATTCCTTCTTAACCGCGATCTTTTCTCTGACTAGATCCCCAATCTTTGGAATCCAGACAGGCCTTGCTGGGGCTGTTGCTGGTGGTGCCTCGTCAGTGGTAGTTGGCTGTTGCTTTAACTTTATGTTGCTTAATGATTTTCTTGTTTCATTCAGTTCCTGTAAAACAGCCAAACGATCCTTTACATCAAAGTGCGTTGTTTCTTCTTGTACCACTGACATCTGACTATCGAGGTCCTGAATACGCATTCTAATTCCGAACAATAGTTCGTATGGGCTGAAACCTTTTAGAGAATTTCTTGGCATGTTGTTAAGACTAGTTTGGACACTTATTAAATGTTTGACCCACCCAGCGCCTGAACCTAATACCTTCGCTGTTATAGATTGCTTTATGTCACGGTTTTTTCTTTCTACCACACTGTTCCCTTCCAGGGTATGACGGACAAGAATACCGCAACCCAATTCCCATGCTAGCCATGGCCTCCTTATAAGCTCGAGAGCTGAAAGCAGGACCATGGTCAGAATGGAACGTGGTAATTGCGTATGTGCCGATAAAGACTCGCAAATCTTTTATAACCGTTCTAGCGTCAGCCGAGCGCTGGGGGCCTCATTTTTTAAGTGTGTTTAGCCTTAACTGTGTACAATGGGACGCGCTTCTCTTCTTTGATTGCGCAGATAGACCGCCTTATGCTGTCTAGCAGGGATCCTGAAACTACACTGGCCTGTTCATTACTGCGATCTCTGTTGCAGTTTTCACAATTTTGAGCAAAACATTGAATATCTATGCTCATTCCTGGCCACCAGTACTCTGATTGTAATTCTTTCAGAGAAACCTTAATTGTTTGGTGTCTCAGACCCAACCCCATGTGTGCTTCCAGTAAGAGGAAGCCCCTCCTGCTCCTGTTTGGAATTACTCTGTCCCCCACTCCAGGGATTCGAGCAAAAGGAACGGAGTTTGCATCGATTATGTATGCATAATTGAGTGGATAGTTCACGGGTAGTGCTGCACAGTCGCCTTTTACGGTCGTTTTTACTGGCAGCATGGTTTCCCCGTCTATGTATTTTTCTGTACGCTTTTTTGTGGCTACGGAAGCCGGTTTAGTTGCTTCCACTGTGGCTGTATTAGCCAATGAATTCCCTGCAACGTGAACGCCATCACGTTGAAGACTGTGCGTGAATCACGTGAGTCTTTTGTAGTTCTTTGTATAAAAGAGCTACCTGTTCCCATAGCAGTTTATGCTTTATTGTGGCACCTGTGTCATCTTTGTAGTCGTTTTCAATCCAGCTCTGCAGTTTGTTATTGTAAGAGTTGACGCAAAAATGAGAATCGCACACTATAAGTGTCGGGAATTCACGTTCTGCATTTTCAAGCGCCATCTTTAAAGATCTGATTTCAGTTCTCTGAACCGAACAGTTTCTTACAGATTCAGTTTTTGTTACTTTCGGTCTGAATTTACCGCACAGCCAACGACCTTTAATGATCGCACATGCTGCATTGTAGGATTTGCTCTCTACATTGAAATGCTGTACAAAACTATCTGTGTAGATTATACAGGCGTATTGTGGGAGAGGCAGAATTTCGATTGGCAGAGGATATTCTTCTTCATATTCTAAATCATTCAGTTCTTCGAATTGCGGGGCGAAATAGTATTTCACATCTTCCGCTCCTAGAGAATCTATGCACTGTATCCATTTTGGATCCAGTGACACTGTAGGCAGGTTTACTGGGCTGAATAGCGCCTCGAAGGCGGATTCCGCTGTAAGGATATTAATCCGTTTGCCGTGTGCTAGTTCTCGTTCATTTGCTAATGCGATTTGCACTGCTTTCACAGTTCTTTCTGTGGGACTGAATGCTTTTTCTGCTTGTGTGTACAAGTGAGATTTAATTGAAATTGGTACCTTTTCTCCCTCATTAAATGTAAAATGTAAATGTCAAGGTATTTGTAGAGCGCACTGTCACCAAGCGGTTTCCTGGCGCTATTACTCATACCGCTGTGGAACCCCTCCTGGCTTTCCCTGTGAAGTGTCCACTCCTGGGCACCCCCAGGGTGAAGCCAGGCATCCACAGCGCTGTTGGGGCCGGTGTGGAGGTTAAGCAAGCTATTGCCCAGAGTTGCAGCGTGGGACCCATGATTAGAATAGGCACCGAGGCGAGAAATCAGGTCCGAGGAATTATGAGCCCAAGACCTGCCGAGGCGGGAATTGAACCCTGGTCCCGGACCAGAACTCTGCATCAGGGTCTGCCGCTCTAACCATTGAGCCACACTCCTCCTCATTAGAGGTTAGGTACGTGAATCCGCATCTTCCTGGGATGACTCGGTTACAAGATCACGTGTGTTGTCACATGTATCTAATTTTGTTTTTGCTAACATGTCTGTTTGCAGTGATCTCAAAATTTCTGTGTGTTTTTGAGTCCAATTAATTTGTTTAAAATCAGGTTTAATTAGTTCGTAGAGAGGTTTAACCCTCTCTGCGTAATTTAGAATGTAAGTTCTCCCGAAATTCAGAAAACCTAGTATGGATTGTAAATTCTTCAGCGTTTTTGGAGCTTGGAGTACAGCGCACTTCTCTAAGAAGTTGTCCGCTTGGCTTTTCCCTTCACTTGATAATTCGTACCCTAAAAATAGTACTGTCAGATGGGCAATTCGGGACTTTTTAAAGTTGAATTTGTAACCCTCTGCTGCGAACCCAAGTATAATGGTGTTCACTCTTTTCAAGTGAGTATCCAAGTCGTCGTCTGTGAGATAAATATCATCTACGTAAGATAATGCTTCATCATCATAGATTTGTAGTAACTCTGTTACCCTAGCTGAGAATAGTCCTGGGCTGTTCTTGAACCCCTGTGGGAGTCGACAGAATTTTTTCTGTGACCCAAATGCAGAGAAAGCGGTCAAATATCTGCTTTCTGGTGCAATGTTTTGACAAAAGAAACCATTAGAAATGTCTAATGTTGTTTTATATTTTTTCCTAACTATGTTATTCATTAGGGCTGCACTATGCGAGTTTTGTACTGCAAAAGTTTTGCAAAATGTATTAAGGTGTCTGTAGTCCAAAACTAGACGATATGAATTGTCTGGCTTGGAGACAGGAAACAAAGGATTGTTCATTTGAGAGGTGCATGTTTCAATCACCCCCTGGTATTCAAGTTGATCTAAGATCTCCCTGACTCGTTTTTTAGCTTCTTGCTTTATGGGATACTGCCGTTGGGCAGTTGGTTCACTTTTTAATTGGATTTTGTGAGGAGGTGAGTCCTCATCCCATCCTACATGATTTTTATATAATGCAGGTGCCTGGGCCACTGCCCATTTCCTTGCATATGTATATTTTTTGTGAATCGGAATGTGATTCGAGAAGGCAGGCATAATCACTTCTTCGCCACGAGGGCACTCCCTGACAAACTCTGGGGGCCAATCTTTTTCAGCTAACAGAATATCATAGCCTTTTGAGAGCTTATCCCAAAATAGACCCTTAATTTTCCTCGTCTTATCACCCTCTATACGCAATGTTATTTCGTATATTTTATGGGGCTCGCTAAGTCTGGCGTCGGCAGTTTCAACTTGAATGTATTCATTCGTGTCCACTGTCTCCAGATGACTCATCAAGATCTTGCGCGCTATATTCTGCTAAGATTCTGCTGCACTGTCCAACATTGTCAATGCCCACTCCCCGTTTTTCAACTGTGTCCTCAGTATTCTCGGCATGGTTGATTACCCTAATACTGGCTACCTTCTTTTTCTGAAATTGAGATTTTTTACTCTGAGCAGGTTCCTTGTCTTTGGACTTGGTGTGCTCTTCTGGGTCTGACCGTCCTCTTCTTTCCGAATTCTGTGGAAAAGATCGAGAGGGACGTGTATCAATACTTTGATATCTATCAGGTTTTTTCAGATTATCCCTATTTCTAAGGTTATATCTTTTCTCAGAGGGCTCCCTCTGGGGAGACTGGCGTTCTCGAGTCGGAGTTCTTTCCCTCCGTCGAGGAGACCTTCCTCTGGACTGGAAAACTTTTTCCTTGGGAGTGGATTGTTTATTTCCATCCCAGCTCTTTTTAGGAGTGTTTAAATTATTTTTAATAAATAATTTTTCAGGATTTTCGAGCAGTTGGGGCTTTACCGGTTTCCCACCCAAGCTGTCTCTACCTAATTCTTCATAGCACTTTTCTATGATTTTTGCAAGCTCAACAGGATCTTTTATATCTGTTTCCTTCAACTTCTGGCGGATCGCCACAGATGCTGCTTCTCCTTTAATGTTGGCTAATAATATAGCCGAGACCTGCTTGAAGTCTTTCAGTAATTTCATACCTAGATTTAAAGCGGGCTCTGGACCGAATTCATTTTGAATCTGTTTTAGCACCTCTGGTATTACCGCCATAGACGGAACACCGTGTGTTTTTGTGTAAATGGAAGCAAAGACTGTACCCCAAGTGTCACAGTCCTCCACGTGTGGTGCGATTCCCATAGGAAGGCAGATGGTCAAGATTCTGTGTTTCTCAATAGGGGTAGTATCAGGAAATACTGCCTCTATTTGAGTGATTTTCTGTGCTAACCAGAAAGGAATTTGTTCCCGTTTTACGGGTGTTTTACCAAGACATGACTGTATGTTCTGTGGTGTAATTTTATTTGTGTTCCCCTGATGAGGAGTCAGCTGTGGTGTATTAACAGCTGGTTGGACTGTTGCAGTCCGCATTACATATTGGACTAATTGCCTATGTATTTTTATTAATGTTTTTAGCTGTACTAACAGCTCTTCCTTAGACATTTTTACAATGTCAGGATGTGGTGTGTAGCTGGCTAGAACCGGCCACGTTGCTCCTGGTCTACCTAGTGGACCGAGCCTGGTAATGTGATCATTATGTTTTAGGGCGCCATTAAACCAGAGCAGGTGCTCTTGAAATTTAAGTGGAATTTCAATCTTCTCGAAAGGAGCGTACTCTTCCGGAGGTTTCTCTATTTTGTAATAGTGAAACTCTTTTGTTCTAGCGTTTACCGCTGGAAAGTTTATCCATGAATAGAATACCTCTGTCTGCCGATACTCGTGAGCCTCTATCACGAAAATTACTGTACCACCTTGAGGTGTCAGTCCGTTTTCTATAAGTTTTAAAGTTATAGATCTTCTTAAGTGGACCGGGATGATAATAGCATCCGGGTCTGTCTGTTCGGGACCTTGCTGAGTCGCATCTGCTGCGGCCCCAGTGGTTCCGTTTTCTCCTGGCATTGTAAAAATGCAAGGTTTGCAGAGTAGGTCTCCAAGGAGACAAAGATTAGGTGCACAATATTTTGGAACACTGTATCCTTCAACGTTGAATAAACCAGAGCTTTACATAGGAATCTCTTCCTACTAAGGTCGGGCGGATTTTAACCTTTCACCCACTCCAGACGTCTATTGGAATATTTACGGGAGAAAGGGGTCTGTGTGAAATATGCACGACTGAGTTACTCTAACGTCTTGCGTTAGTTTATCGCCTTACCAAACGTTGGGCGCCATGTAGTGTAGTTCCTAGTTTCCCACTAGGCCCTGCGCATTGGAATAACATAAACAGTAGTATCGACGTGGAACTGCGGATATTCCAGGCCTCCACTGACTATGCTAAACTTAATTGGGTGTGTTACCAACTAGCTCAGAGGTCACTGGAAACTTTCTTCTCTGCATGGGAAGTGATCAGCTTCCCTGGCACAGACAAGAAGGGATTCAGCTTTCCAACAACCGTGCAACATGACAACTTTGCTCCTCAGATCAAGAGTCAATCTCTAGGGTCGTGTGAAACAATAGACAGGTATTTCACTCAGTCAGTCTAGTGCAGTTTACTTTCACGAGATGTAGAGAATAGAGAGACGGGCGTTTGTCAATAAAAGGTTAACATTTATTGAACAGTCTTTCTTCTCGTACAAGAGAAATGTATTGCCACAATTGCAAGACTTGTTA
Organism: Lissotriton vulgaris; assembly: GCF_964263255.1. Lineage (NCBI taxonomy): Eukaryota > Metazoa > Chordata > Amphibia > Caudata > Salamandridae > Lissotriton > Lissotriton vulgaris. Next base: position 463,062,362 of record NC_141699.1, read on the forward strand.
TGATAAAAAGTACGTACAGTAAGATAAGTATTGCGAAATAGAACTGTAAAAGCATTGATATGGTTTCTTAGCCATACAATGGTTTAAAAGTAATAAAACATATATACAGTCATATATACATTAGGCTAAAATACTCAACTGGTGCTTCTAACTATGCCTACCCCAGTGTGCCTGACCTAAGCCTAACACGTGGAAGGGGAGTAAGTAAGTAGCTTTAAGTTAAGTTGGTTTTGCCAAGGTTTGCTTCAAGAATTCTCATCTAAGGGTTTAGTCAACACCATACCTCTGAATAGAATGATGGAGGTTTGGTATCTCCTTCAGGGGAAGCTCGATATCCCTGTCACCTGCAAGGGTAGACCGGAAACGCCGGAGCTGGATTTCTCTGCACGAGAAAGGCAGCGGCTCTTCTTCAGCGCGTCGAGAGGAGGAGGCGGGGGACAGCGTCCGCGGGCAGCTGGAATCTGCTGGGCTCTTCAGAGAGGGACGGCTGTTCAGCTCCTAAGCATACCACACCATCGTTCGCGCTTTAGCAGCGATAATGGTATCAGTAGCTTCACCACCACAGGGACAGCAGGCTGCAGCGACAGGGTGCTAGCTTCACCAACACGGGGTCTTGCAGACAGCTAGCAACAGTACAACAGCTCATTGCTTAAGGCAACGTTGGTAGTATTTATACCCGAAAGGTGCCGGGTTTGACGCAAGTTTGCTGGACATAAGATGTCAATTAAAGATGTCACTAGGAAGTGATAGCTATCAGTTGCTCATTAGAGTTCTATTACTAATCAAAACAAAGCAAGGGGGATTTCCCAGTTTGCTGAGTTTTTATCTTGTTGAAGAACTCGGAGTGTTAATCTAGGAATATCAGATAGTGACTTCTGCTCTGTCATTGCACTAATTGGTTGCAAAGGAAGTGGCAGAGAGAGATATCCTTGAACGTGGCTCTGTTCGTGTGGAGTCAGAGATGACTTTCTGAATATCGCACTTGAACGGTTATGCCAATATAGGGAATAAATGGATTTATAGCCGAATAGGGGCATAAGGTCACAGTATCGATCAGGAACCTAGATAAACACGCAACAATTACAACTCCATTCTTTTTTGTGTTGGTAGAGGAGATCAATACTGAGTCAACCCAATTACGTTTAAGTTTAAGAGCTTCAGCCTCAGATAAGTGAGTTTCCTGTAACAAAACTAAATCAGGATTATATGAGGCTAGATGTGAAAGAATTCTCTGCCTCTTTATAGGATTATTCAAACCTTTTACATTCCAAGTAATAACTCTAAATGGAAAAGATTAACATCAAAGAAACTACAGTGTATTATTAAGAAAACATGCAATTGAGCATAAAATGTACAAAGAGCAATTGAAAGAGTAGAAGAAATAGGTGACAGTGATAAGATGAAATGGTAAGAAATAAAGAAGTAGAGTGAGAAAGGTGGAGAATTGAGAAAAATTAAGACAATAGCAAATTTCCGCCAGCATCAGTAAAAGAAAAAACAAAATATAGTTAGAAAGAAGAAGACAAGATATGAAGAAGAGAGAATCAGGTATAGGTAGAAAAAAGAATATAAGGAAAAAGGGAAAAGGGAAAACGAAAAAGAAGAGAGGACAGCAAGAAGAGAAGACAGTACATATCCAAAAGGACGACTGAAAAACATATCTGAGGGGACAAAGAACAACACATGAAAAGATGAAACACCTGAACACGGGGGGTCAGAAACCACTTTGGGACGGGGAACAGAAGGGAAACTAAACCATAATATGAAACGCGGACGAGCCGACCTATAGAGGGAAACAAAGGAAAAACAAAAATGGTAAGCATCAAATACATAAGGCAAAGAAATTACACAGTTGTTAAACCTAAGAAAAACAGAGAGGGAAAGAACTGCATCACATAAATAATAAATAAAAACAAAGAGAGCAAGGAAGAGACAACTGATGGACCCTGGGACGTGTCAACATTGTCTAATAGATAACCAGAAAAAATTCCAAAAATTGTATGACTAAACCAACAGGATTAACCATGTCATAAAATATTTCAAATGTAGTTGAAAAAATACCATTACAGTTAGAGAAGTATAAACTAATCAACCATTAGAGGGGCCAGCAGTGTCCATGTTGTTAGCAGTATGAGATTGAAGAAAATGTTTGAGCTCCGCAGGGTCTTCAAAGGACCAAGTTTGATTTTGAAAAGTCATCCTAAATATACAGGGATGGAAAAGACCATATCTGGCTCCAAGAGATCGAAGAGGCAGACGAAGACGTAGAAATTCCTTCCTCCTAGTTGCTGTAGCATTGGAGACATCTTGAGAAAGAAATACCTTCTGAGCAAGCCAAGTAATTTGACGTTTGGCTCAAGCTGCAGAGAGGACTGAAAGCAAATCCGTGAATTTTAAGAAAAGGATGATGACTCCTCTTGGTCTGGCTGAAGACGCAGAGAGTGGAGGACGAGGACCGAGCCAGTGTGCTCTCTGGATGTTGAGGGATGTGGTAGAAGGCATGTCCAACAGTTTCGGCAAGAAGGTTGTAAAAAAGGAGACAGGGTCATCACCCTCCAAAGTTTCAGGCAGACCATAAATGCGTAGATTATTCCTCCTATTTCTTTTTTCCAAATCTTCAGTATGTTGTTTTAAATTAAGAACTTCTTTTTCTAAAGAAGAAAGTCTCTAGGAATCACACTGAACTACCGAAAGCTGTTGTTCCACTGAAGACACTCTAGTTTCTATTGTAGACAATTTCTCCTCCAGGAATTGCATGTTGTTATTTGTTTCCTCCACAAACGGGCATAAGTCGCAAATTTCCTCTAAAAGTTCCATAGAGATGGGAGAAGACGCTGTGTCCAGAGAAGGAGGGCCTTGCTTCGGATGTTTAGAAGCTAAAGATGGCGGAGATGATTTAGAAGATGACTGTGATGAGGAAGAGCGATTGGAAGATACCCCAGCCATTGATCCTGCGGTAAAAGGTGAACCCAGAGCAGAAGCAGGAAGAGAAGATGTTGATGAGGTACGTCCTTTACACGTAAAAACAAATTTCAGCTTGCGCAGTAAATTCATATATAAGAGTCACCAAAGTAGTACATAGGTCTTTGTACGAGTTAGCAAAAGTCTTGGTATGCAAACTTTCACAAGAGAGGTTAACGTTGGATGTCCTCTGGGAATAACTAGAATATTGACCACACTCGTCATATGATGGAAGGTATAGTATGGTTTAGTTTATAATTGGAAAGAACCTGACTGAAGGCCACCAAATAATGATGCAAGCAGAATTGTATCAAGGAATGTAAAACAGCAGACTCCAGCCTGAATAGTCCTAAAGTACCATAAATTCTTTAAGAAAGTTAAATATATCTTTAAAAAGCGTAGAGTTGCATGCCTTTCAGTAGAGCAGCTGACAGAGCATTAAGGGCAAAATGGAGGGTACTCTGAGGTAACTATAACAGCAGAGTAAATGCCACCTAACGCTGTGATGCACAAGACGAGGTATACTTTTCCACCCCAAAAAAATGGTTGCTGGCACGAGGGCTATGAGTTAGGGGCACAGCGCTGAGGTGAGGAGAAAAAGCAAGCTGTTCATATTCGGAGATGTGGAGGAACCGACAAATGCCTAAGATGGCAGACGTTTTGTAGAAGAGCCGTTCGCAGCTATAAGTAATGAAAGCGTGATGCGCTTAAAGAGGGAAACAGCTCACCGGGATCCGTACATCCTCCGATGACAGGAACTGATGTTTCCGGGAGAAAAGGGTGCGAAATAGCACACCGGCAGGTTCACAGAAGTTCCAAAGACACAGAGCTTCCCCCTCAGGCGGCCATCTTGTCCGGCGCTGAAACCACGCCCCTCTTTGCATATTTTCCTAAACTGGTTTGATGTCCATATGTAGTGTTTTCACTGTGTTACTTTATGCATGCACGAATGCTTTACACACTGCCTCTAAGATAAGCCTGTCTGCTCATGGCAAGCTACCAAGGGGGTGAGCAGGGGTTATTTTAGATTTTAGAAGTGTATCTCCCTTACACTGACTAGGAAGAAGAGTCCCTACTTTGACAAAGGTGCATTGCCAACTAGAGACCCCCATTTCTAACACACGCCTTCTACAGGTCAATTCCTTAATCAAAGTTGAGTAAAATTGTTGGCCACAGTTCTAGCCACTAGATTTGCTGGAGTCATTCAGACTTTGATAAATGAGGATCAAAGTGGCTTTATGTCCGATAGGAGCACACAGTAGGGCATGTGTTGACTACAGGTTGCCTTGGCTAGGCTGGATGTACCCCAAGGACTGGCGACGATATTGTTGATCAACTATTAAAAGGCCTTCCACAGAGTGCACCTGCCCTTCCTTACGAGGATACTTCACAAAATTGAATATGGGACCCAGGTTCCTAGCATCCACCAGTTCTCATGCTCCACCCTCCCATTTCCATTGACAATTGAGCCTTTGGAGGAATGGATCCGTATGAATGGCCAGTAGACTGACTTTTGCCTGCCTCATGGATAAGAAGACAAAGTATCACTGTATGCAGATGACATGCTTTTTTCCATTAGTGCCCCCATACATTTTCGGTGCAACTACAGATCCTTCAAATTTAAGGGGGGTAATTTGGCTTGTTCGTTAATTGGAGAAAGTCAACGTATGCTCCATTAACAAAGCTTATGTTCTAAAGCTCACACAATGAGTTTGGGCAACCTTGCCATTCAGTCTGATGGGAAGGATGGCTATATGAAATTAGCGGTATGTTACATTTCACCTTATTGCATTTTCCTGTACCTTTAAATCCTGCATGTTATTCTTTAAGTGTTCTTAGAACACCACTGTGTTCTTGGCTTCAGGTCAGCTGCACTGTTCCTGTGGACCAAGAGACTGCTGTTCATGTTGCTGTGCTGCTCATTAAATCAGCTAATATCTCAACCAGTTCCTGTGGATTATTTAATACGGTACTCCACTATTTTCCTTACACCTCACAAAACTCCCCATATGTCTTCCCACCTCGTTTCTTCCAAAACGTACAATCTTTAGTTGCACATTTTCTTTGGGTGGGTAAAATACCTAGGGGTTCATACGCCAAATGTTTCCTTGCAGCACTGGGGGTCTAGGGGATCCCTGATCTAAAATTATCCTTTTGGGCAGCACAGATGGTGCCAAGACATGACTGACTATTCCGCAACAGGGGAGACATTGCATGGAGACTGGATCTTGATGCACTTGAGCTATTTGGGAGGTTGCCCTACTATATGGAGGCTGACCCTCATACTTACTACCATAAATCACATAATTCCATACCCCCGGTCGACAAGCAACTTTATCCCTCAGCAGATATTTGGAATAACTCCCAGACCCCTCTATAGCTTGGTACCTGGCTTGAACAAGTGGCAAACCTGGAGGCCTTCCACCCCTGGGACTTAACCAGTATTTCACTATAGGGCGACTTATGAGAGCAAGTGCATATTAAGTCCTTCAAGGTGTTATCTTCCGATACCTCCAAATCCATCATGCACTAGACACATACTCAGCCGAGGAGATGTCAGATGTTAACCAACTACAACTCAAGTGCAGAAAAGGTATATCAGGACTGTACATATCACTCCTACTTAATGGCTCTGATCATCTGCAGGGTTTGAGACCTACATGGTAAATTAGTGTAAGAAAAATTGAGGACGGCAAATGGCAGCCCGAGTATTTGTTATCCTCTCAAACCTAAATGAATTCCGGTACTGCCATAGGATTTTCTATAGCCAAGCTAGATGACGGAGGATGGGCAGGGCCTCTAACACAGTGTGTATGTGCTGCAGAGACCCACGAGGAACTTTTTATCTTGCCATCTAGGAATCCCCAATCATAAAAAACAAATGGTAACTGTATGTGCAGCCTTGGCCACCATCATTCATAGACCCTTAGACCCAGATTCAAAAGTCACCCTGTTGGGAATACGGGAGGGTTGGGATGGCTTTAGAAGTCAATGATTTCTGGCGGGCATTGGTTTTTCTCATTACCAAGAGGGCATAGCGCAATGTTTGAGTAAATCAAAACATCCCCCCTGGAAATTTTGTATTATGAGATGGACTATTGTTTGGAACTGAGAAATTTTTTTATAAATGGAGAGGATGCGAGAGAAAGCACCAAATGATCTGGAGGCCATGTCTGTCTGGATATGTAAGCCCAGAGTTACTGGAATTGACCACCTTTCTTGTAGAAGGTCCATGTTTCATATTTTGTTTAATGTAAATCTATCACTTGTATGTATGCTCACAGTCCAGTTGTTATGCATTTTCGATATAAAACTTATAAACATATAAAAAAAGAAAAATGAAGATGGACAGAAGTCTTTTATTCCAGAGAGCCCACTATGAATATTAGTTCTATTTGCGTTTACTTGTTTCTTTCCATGCTCTACTTTTCACAGACCTCAATGGATATAACGTCTTTGGCACACAGGAGACAAAATGCACCATGACAACCAGACCCTTTAAGTAGTTAAAAATCATATCATCTGTTACATTCACAACGCAGCTGCTGATACTGCAGGACGTCTCATGGCTCTCCCCACCTAAATTTCATGTGGGTGGAATCCATGCTTCTGATCAGGAGTGCTTCAGAGACTCATCAGGCCCAGGGGAAGGGTATAAGGCCATATGAGGGAAGTGAACAAACACACCTTTGCTAGTCAACACTTCAGCGTCCCATTTACTTGCTCCACAATCCCGGACACCTCTGGCCTGAGCAACAGTGGAACCTCTGCACCACCAGGAGTGCTAACTTAATTTTGCAAATGGGTACCATGATTTGCCTCCAAAGAAACTGGTAGGCCGAACCTGGTATCAGTTCCCTCATCAATAGTTTGGCCACTGTGAGACTACCATTTCTCCTAGTCGGGTTAAACTTCCACCCAACAAGAAAACAAACAGACCACCACTAGAATATAGCAGAGTCATTTACAAATGGGTATTTACACAAACTCGATTTGCATGCAAATAAAGGGGCCAACTGATCTTTCTACATGACTCATGATAACAACTGTCCTCCCATCCACTATTTACTACTGGCAAGTAATGCATCTGGGGCACAAGTTCTCCTCAATGACATGGAAATGGAGATTAAACCAGTAAGACTTGAAGAGACAGCTCATAGTGTCTCTGCCTATGTTTGGGGGGTGTAAAAATAGCTTGCCATAGAAGACAACATGAAATCCAATATGACTGGTCTCCCATCTGTCGAACCTCAAGCCTCATGCTCATTCATTACACATGCTGACATAACTGACTTCTACTTTTTATGCTCTGCAGATTCTTGTTGAATAGACTTTAGCTCTTACCAGGTATCAGTAGTAGCAACATGTTTGAAATAGGGTCATTTTCAGATTCAAATGAATTCTCGCTATTGAATGGACAGGACTCCATAGTGTAGTAAGTTGCCATCTCATCCACATAGCAGTTTCTGGCAGTCACAAAATCACAACCACTCTTATGTGCTGCACATTTCACCACAGCTACATCTCTTGGAAATTGAATGAATCAAAAAAATCCATAACATGATTCCAATTCTGGATAGGGGAGTCATGAAAACCCTCTAGGACTACAACAGTCCGAAGTCATGGACCACTCCAAACCATAGTGACTATCAGTATAGATGGTAACTCTCAGACTATTAGAGATACAGCATGCTTTAGTAAGATCAACCAGCTCACCACCTGTTTGGATGTTACATTGCACAGATTGGAGGCTTCCATGACACCTTCTACGTTGCACACAGCATTAGCTTCTTTCAAAATTCCCCGAGCACTGCTCAAACAAGAGCCATCAGCAAACAAAGTAAAATCAGGCACTTCCAAAGAGACTTCTCGAATGTCAAGTCTTGACTTAATACAACATTCTGTAACATTTAGACAGTTGTGATCAACCCCATCATTATCTTCATTAGAGAATAGTAGTGGCAAAATTGTTGTAGGGTTCAAGGTATTGCAATGCCTTAAGGTAAAATGTTTGGCTCCTAAAATCACCTGCTCACATGTTGTTAGTCTGTTGTTTGTCATGTGTTGTGTTCGAGTTCGGCTAAACAAAATTTCGACTGAGTGTGGAACCATTACAATAAGCAAGTAGCCAATAATGATGCCTTCACACTGCTGAATGCTGGCTGACACTACCTGCAGCCACTGCCTTTAGGGATCCAGGTATCTCTGCGGCTACCAGATCAAGATGACAGAAAAAAAACAACAGGTCATTGGGCCTCACATTGAGTCTATATCAGCACAGACAGTGCACACCATTCGCATTCATAGCAATAAAAAATACAATTGTTGTCATAATCCGGCATTCTTAGTGGCAGGATACGGCAGAGTTTCTCTCTGAGCTCTAGGAAGGTAGTCATGCATTAATTGTCCCAGGGTATCATATCAGACGCATCCTTGTGTGCAAGTTGCTATAGAGGCTTTGCCACTAGGGAAAAGGTGGGAATCTTCTGACAACAGTAGCCCATCATTTCCAGAAACATCCTTAATTCTCTCTATGTCGTAGGGGTGTTAACTTTCAGGATTGTAGAGCTGCCCTTTTGGGACAATTTCTTAGCTCCTTTCTCAGTGTGATGTTCCAAATACAGAAAACTCCCTCTGGCAGTACTTTAAGTTTGTAGAGAGAACCTTCTGTCCATTATCTGCCAAAATGGTTCAACAAGGCAATGGTGTCTTGTTTGCATGCATCTTACGTTGTCAACACTACCTGTAGGTCATCGATATACTGGGCTACAACCCAGTTACATGGCAATGGCAAAGTCTCAAGATTTTCTTAAGTATCTGATTGAAGATTGAGGACCTCTCTGTATACCCCTGTGGGACCTGGCATCATGCTAGCATTTTATCTGAAAATTGGAAAGTGAAAAGAAACGGACTATTCCTACATAGGGGAATGGAAAAGAATACTTCACATTCATCAAATACCACAAACCTCTCAGCATCACAGTGGATTTGGAAAAGTATCACCGGAGGATTCGGTACCACAAAACAACATGGGATAACAATTAGGTTCACCTTTCTCAAATCAAGAACAATCCTCCCCTTTTCATATGGTTTCTGCAAAACCATCATGAGAGAATTGTGGGGACTCCCTAAAATGTATTTTAGGATGCCTTGTTCTAACATGGAATGAAATATAGGTGTAATTCCATCCACTGCCTTTTGTGAGAGTTTGCAGTGGGGTGTCCAGAGATACTCTACCTTAGGCTTCACTGTTATATTCACAGGTTCAAAATCTTTGATCAAAATGGTATCTTATCCTGTGAAATGTAGGACTTCCTCTTTCACCGAATCTCTTAAGTCAGGAGGTAAGTCTTTTGTTGTTAGGACAAAAAATAGCACAGCAGTCTCTTGGGTTTTCAATTAAAGTCTACATTGTGTGTCTGAAGTTCAACACCATCCGGTGCACAACAGATCAAAGAATTCATCTTGCAAGGTAAGTCCCTGTCGAAGAGAATGACTGAACTCGAATCACATATTACAAGCTGATGACCTTCCTCAAAAGGCCCTATTTTCACATGGACCATAACTGAAACCTGGTTTCCCTAGCTGACGAGCTAGTGGTGCTGCACCTGCGCGCCCGGGAGGCATCGAAGCCTGTGACTGTTGTTGGGCAGCCTACTCAGCGGCCTCATTACTTATCTCTACTGATGAAGGATATTGATCCAGAAACATGAGCCGAGTCTCGTGTCTAGAGATGCCTGGAGATACCAAGTACCTACTTGCACCAAACTAGGTGAAACACTTACAAACCCTTTCTTTTACATTTGCGAAGACACACGAACTTCATGACCCAGAATGCACAGGGGCAATCCAGCTGAGAGGTGGAGCAGCGTGCGCCCAATCCTGTTTACTGTTTGAGGGCTCCCATGATCCTCCCTAGCTGACGAGCTAGTGGTGCTGCACCTGCGCGCCCGGGAGGCATCGAAGCCTGTGACTGTTGCTGGGCAGCCTACTCAGCGGCCTCATTACTTATCTCTACTGATGAAGGATATTGATCCAGAAACACGAGTCGAGTATCGTGTCTAGAGATGCTTGGAGATACCAAGTACCTACTTGCACCAAACTTGGTGAAACACTTACAAACCCTTTCGTTTTCATTTGCAAAGACACACGAACTGCATGACCCAGAATGCACAGGAGCAATCCAGCTGTAAGGTGGAGCAGCGTGCGCCCAATCCTGTTTACTGTTTAAGGGCTCACGTGAGCCTCCCTAGCTGACGAGCTAGTGGTGCTGCACCTGCGCGCCCAGGAGGCATCAAAGCCTGTGACTGTTGTTGGGCAGCCTACTCAGCGGCCTCAATACTTACCTCTACTGATGAAGGATATTGATCCAGAAACACGAGTCGAGTCTCGTGTCTAGAGATGCCTGGAGATACCAAGTACCTACTTGCACCAAACTTGGTGAAACACTTACAAACCCTTTCTTTTTCATTTGCGGAGACACACGAACTGCATGACCCAGAATGCACAGGGGCAATCCAGCTGAGAGGTGGAGCAGCGTGCGCCCAATCCTGTTTACTGGGTTTTTTTTTTTGGTTTTTTTTTATTATATAAAGTTTTTATTGAAAAATATAAGTGGCATATACATTGGCAGTTGTATACAGTACATTCGTGTTATCTATATTTCTTGGCTTGTCGACGGAGAGAGAAAAGAAAAGAAAGAGGGGGGGGGTCATTGTGTTGTCTTTAAGTGTTCGTCGAGTGGTCCCCGCATGAGCTCTTTGGGGGTATGTTCTTTCGAGAAGTTGCCTGTAATGTTGTCTGCTCCTCTTAGGAAGGTGACCCAGTTGATCCATGTTTTGAAGTTTGCTTTCGCTGTATTCTTCCAGTTCGTTAGGATTATCTTTAGGGCCGCTGTGAGCAGTAGGTCTAGTAGGTCTCTCTCTTCTCTGTTGTTTAGGTTCGTTGTTAAATGCCCTGTAGCCAAGCTAGCGTAGCAGATTGTTAAGTCTGTTTTGAGCATATCGTTTATGAATGCGTTTATCTGGGCCCAGAGCTTCTTGACTTTCACGCATCCAAAGATGAGGTGTTAGAGGGTGCCTTCCTCCTTTTGACAATTCCAGCAGTCACTTGATTCTGCAATGCCCGCTTTATGGAGCCTGGAGGGAGTCCAGTAGGCTCTGTGGAGGAGCCAGTATTTCGTTTGCGCCAGCTGTGGGGTTATTTTGTTTTTTGTAGCTGTGCACCACATTTGTGCCTGTTCTTTTTCGTTTAACTGTCTGCCTAGAAGTGTCTCCCATGAGTTTGTCGTTTTCTTGTTTAGAGACAGGGTAGTTGGGCTAAGTAATTTATAGATCTTCGCAGTTTGGTGGCCTGCCGAGTTTAGGGTTCCCACATATTTGACAATGCCTGGCTCCTCTCTGTGTAGGTTAGCTCTAGTTATAGCAGTTCTGATCTTTAGAAAGGTGTATAGCTCTCTGTTGGGGAGGTTGTGTAGTTGTTGTATGTTTGAAAAGGTCAGCTGTTTCCCCTTAGTTTCCATCTGTTTGGGGAGGCTGATTCCCTTCTCGATCCATGTGTCATTGTTCATTGTTGCCCCTTGATATGTTAATTTTGTATTGAACCAGATGGATTCCCATGTTGTACCTCTCAGCTTCTGTGTCATTCGCCTGTCTATTTTCAGCAGCGCTTCTCTGGTATGTTTCAGTATTATGTTTGACCCTAGGGGGTGTTTGTTTGCCGTTAGTATCGCTGTCGGGTGCAGGCCTCCCAGGAGGTCTTTCTCCAGCTCTAGCCAGACTGGCTTGTACTGTTGCGTTTCGTCGATCCATGCCATCCCTTGTTTCGCCATGCATGCTGTTTGGTAGATTTTAAAGTTTGCCAGGTTGAGGCCTCCGAGTTCTTTCGCTAGTCTCAGTTTGGGTAGGCCGATTCTTGGTCTTTTGTTTCTCCATAGGAAGGTGTTAATCATGCTGTCCAGTCTTTTGTGGAAGCTCTCTGTCATTGGGATCGGTAGCATGTTTAGCGTGTAGTTTATTGCAGGTGTTATCATCATTTTTATCGTCTCTATCCTTCCCCACCAGCTGATGTATTTTGGTGACCACAGCTCCAGTCTTTCTTTAACTTTTTTTAGCAATGAGTCCTCGTTGTGTTGTATTGTGGATGTTAGGTCTCTACCAAACAGTAGTCCTAGGTACTTGAGTGGTTTTGTTTGCCAGGCTAGGCCTGAGTCCCCGAGTACTGATCTTGTGGCATGGATGTTCATTGGTTTGCATTCCGATTTGTCCTTGTTGAGTTTGTACCCGGATGCCTCTGCGTATTCTCCTATTGTGTCCATGAGTGCTGTGATCGACGTTGATGGGTTTGTGGTTGTGATGAGGATGTCATCTGCGTATGCTGCCAGTTTTACTGTTTTCTCTCTGATCTTAACACCTGTGATTTCCTCATTGTCTCTTATTTTCGCTAGTAGCGGTTCAAGTGCCAGTAGGAAGAGGCCCGGTGACAGTGGGCATCCTTGCCTAGTTCCTCTTCCTAATAAGAGCGTTTCAGATGTGCTTCCATTCACCACTATTTTTGCTCTGGCTTTGTTGTATAGGGCCATTACCATTGCTATGTATTTTTCCCCTAGGCCGAACTTTGCCATGCAGTTCCTGAGGAAAGGCCACGAGACCCTGTCAAAAGCCTTCTCCGCATCCAGTGCTATCATGACTGCTTGCTCATTGCTTTGTGTTGTGTGGTTGATTAGGTGGCATAGCAGCCTTGTGTTATCTTGCGATAGCCTGTGTTTAATGTATCCCACTTGTGAGTTGTGGATGATGTCCGGTAGGACTCTGTTCAATCTGTTTGCCAGCACTTTAGCATAGATTTTGCAGTCGACATTTATGAGCGAGATGGGTCTGTAGTTTTGCGGATGTTGAGGGTCTTTCCCTTCCTTGGGTATTATTGTAATGTTGGCTTCTCGCATGGTGTTTGTCATCTCGCCGTTGTGTATGCAGGCGGAGTATGTTTCCGATAGTATTTTTTTGATTTTTTGGCAGAAGGTTTTGTAGAATATGGTGGAGTATCCGTCCGGTCCTGGCGCTTTGTTCCGTTTTAATTGGCTGATTGCCGCTTCAATCTCTTCTTCCGTTATGTCTGCTTCTAGGGGTGTTCTCTCCTCCTCTTTGAGTTCCGGCAGGTTAATATCTTTTAGGAGAGCGTAGCCTCCGTCTTTGCTCAGGTTCTTATCCTCGGAATATAGTTCTTGGTAGAACTGTCTGAAGACCTCTAGTATTCCTTTGTTTGTTGTTTGTTTGTTGTTTGTTTTATCTGTTATTGCTGCTATTGTGTGTTGCCTTTGCTTCGCTTTGAGGTAGGACGCCAGCTGTTTCCCTGCTTTGTTGGCCCTGCACAGATTCACAGATTTGAATTTTGTTAGCCACGAACCTGCTCGTTCGCTCAGGATTCTGTTCAGTTCGTATTTTTTTTTTGTGAGCGTGGTGAGTGTGTTCTTGTCTGTTAAGTTTGCGCAGTGGCCTCTTTCCAGCGCTGCTATTTCGCCTTCTATCTCTGAAATTTTTTTGTTCCTGCTTCTGTTCATTCTTGATTTGATGTTTATCAGTTTGCCTCTTAGTGTCGCTTTGAGCGCGTCCCAGATGGTGCCTTTCCCTACCTCGCCGTTGTCGTTGTCTTCAAGGTAGTCCTTTAGTGCCTCCTCTATTTCTTTTACATTCTCTTTGTTCTGTAGGATGTCATCGTTCAGTCTCCATCTTCTCGTCAGGCTGTCGTTGTGTTTGCCATTCAGGGCGAGAGATATATGCGCGTGATCAGAGATGGTTATTGGGGCTATCTCTGTGTTGTCGATTAGGTGGGTGTGGTTGTTGGACATCAATATATAATCGATCCTGCTGTAAGAATTGTGCAGGTGCGAGTAAAAGGTGTATTCACGCGCTGCAGGGTGTTGTAGCCTCCATGGGTCTGCCAGGTGGTGCTTGATGCATAGGTCTTTGAGGGTGTTGCTACTTGGGGAGTTGTGGCTTGGCCTGCTCGGGTGTCTATCCGTAGCCTGGTCCATCGTCTTGTTCATGTCACCTGCCGCGATCAGAAGGTCTTCCTGCGGTAGGTCGCTGAGTTTGTTCTCCACCATTTGCCAGAACTCTTTGTCTTCAGAGTTTGGTCCATAAATGTTCACCACGTGTAGTCGATCGTTTCCTCTCTGGACACTTGCTATCAGCAGGCGACCGTCTTCATCCGTGTTTGTCTTTTGGATGGTGAGATTGGCTTTTTTGCTTAGGATAGTTATTACACCTCGTTTCTTCCCCTTGGCTGGCGAGCATAGGACGTCTCCTATCCATCTTGCCTTGAGTAGTTTAGCTTCTTCCTCTGAGAGCTTGGTCTCTTGTAGCGTGTATATGTCCCCTTTAAGTTTTGCCAGGTGTTCTAGTATTTTCCTACGTTTGATTGGATGGTTCAGGCCTTTAACGTTCATGGATACCACCTTTAGGTTCGTGGCTAGGCTGACTGTTGTTTGGTCTGTCATGGGGGTTTTTTGTTTCCGCTGGTGCTTCTGTCTTCTTCCTGACCTGATTCCAAGAGGCCAGTCCTTGTTCCGCTGTGAAGCCTGAGTGCCCCCCCAGGGGTTTAAGTGAACGGGAGGGGGTTAGAAGTAAGGAATGGGTATAGCAAAGAAAGAAAAAGGAATAATACGTTGCACAAATGTCTGTTATCTCGTTAGCCTTCATGTCCACCTGTCCCTCCTGCCTCATCTGACCTCCCCCCGCCCACCCCTCCCCCCTCCCCCCGCCTGTAGAAAAACGGGTGTGCGACAGCAAGGGTCCTCACACTCCCCCCCCCCCCCCCCAAGTCTAACATTGTCTCTTCCGCCATGTGAGGGCTGATCGCCACGTTTTGAGTCCGGATGGAGAAAGATGCATGTACAGCCCCCTGCGGAAAACAAAAGAGGGATATGCCTGTTGTTTGGTCCTTCTTTGTCGCTCTTGTCGTTGCCGACGTTGAGGTAGATACGTTGGTTTGTGTGTGCATGTTCGAGGTAGATATGGTCGCTTGAGTTCAAAGTTCAGTGGTTCTTAGGTGTGGGCATTCTGGTTCAGAACCAGGTGTGCAGCTGTAGGAGATCTTACACTCTCCCCCCCCCCCAGACCTTACATTGTCTCTTCCTTTGGAAAGCAGGAGGGAGGATGTATCTGTTGTTAGGTCTTCCTTTGTCGCTTCCTGGTAGGCACGTTGGTTTGTGTGTGCAAGATCGAGGTCGATGTGGTCACTTGAGTCCAAGGTTCAGGTGTATTTTAGATGCGGGCTCTCTGCTCTTGTCATATGTCCTCTTCTTCTGCCCCGTCTGTGGAGGCTCTCCTCTTTGCTCCTGGGCTTTGGTGCTCCATTTCTTCTGGAGCCGGCCCTTGTAGGTACCTGTGCAGCTCGTTGGGGTCTTCGAAGGTTTTGCTCCCGTGTCTGTTTGTGATTCTCAGTTTTGAGGGGCCAGCGAAGGAGAATGTGATGTTGTTTATCCGCAGGGTATCCCGCTGGGCTAGGAAGCCTTTTCTTACCTCCACCGTTAGCCTAGAGAAGTCCTGTGTGATTGTTACCTTCTTTCCGTTTATCACCATTGGCTTGCCCTTCCTGGCCACTGCGAATATTGCATCTGTGTGGTTGTCGCGTAGTGGTTTGCATATGATTGGTCTGGGGGTGTTGCTGTTTGTTTGTTTCTTTGCTGGGATGCGGTATGCTTTGACGAGCTCGAGCGGTTTGTCGAAAGTGAGACCTGTTAGCTTGGGGATCATGTCTTCCAGCATCAGAGCGCACGCTCCCGGGGTGTCACCTTCTTCCTCGGGTACACCCAGTAGTCTTATGTTCCCCTTGCGGCTTCTGTCATCCTGCTCTGCCATGGATCTCTGTAGTGCTGTTGTTCTCTTTATGACTAAGCCTAGGTCCTTGTGTGTTATATTTGCGCGGTCTTCTAGCTGGCTAATTCTTTTTTCTGCTTCATCTATTCTGCCATTGGCTTTGCTTTGCTCGGCTCTTATTGCTATTAGTTCCATTTGGATGTTGTCCACTATTTTTTTCGTTGCTTTTGCTAGGTCATTTCCCTCTGTTATCTTCCTCAATAGTGTATCCACAGTGGTTGTTTCGCTGCCCTGGTCTCCGCGTTCTTTCGCCGGTGATGCAGTTAGGTCATTTTTATTCTTCTTTTGGACATTTGTGATTTGGTTGCCTTCTTTCCCTGCCATGACGTCAAAACCTCTTCTGACTTGGTGTGTTTGAGGTCTCACTTCTGTTGGTTGTTGTTTTGTGGGTCCTTTTTTTAGTCTTCCGTCCTCTTTCTTGCTTGGGGTAGGCACGGTGGTTAAGTTACAGTCCCTGAATCGGGGTGGCCACTTGACCACTCTGGTCTTGGTCCTGGACTCTGCCAGCCTCCTGCGGTGTTGCCCTTGTTATTCCTTGCTCACCTGCGTGCCCGGGAGGCATCGAAGTCTGTGACTGTTGTTGGGCAGCCTACTCAGCGGCCTCATTACTTATCTCTACTGATGAAGCATATTGATCCAGAAACACGAGTCGAGTCTCGTGTCTAGAGATGCCTGGAGCTACCAAGTACCTACTTGCGCCAAACTTGGTGAAACACTTACAAACCCTTTCTTTTTCATTTGCGAAGACACACGAACTGCATGGCCCAGAATGCACAGGGGCAATCCAGCTGAGAGGTGGAGCAGCGTGCACCCAATCCTGTTTACTGTTTAAGGGCTCCCGTAAGCCTCCCTAGCTGACGAGCTAGTGGTGCTGCACCTGCGTGCCCGGGAGGCATCGAAGCCTGTGACTGTTGTTGGGCAGCCTACTCATCGGCCTCATTACTTATCTCTACTGATGAAGGATATTGATCCAGAAACACGAGTCGAGTCTTGTGTCTAGAGTTGCCTGGAGATACCAATGGGCTTATTTTCAAGCCCCTTGTGCCACTTTTGCGTCACTTTTCCCATGTTAAAAGTGACGCAAAAGTGGCGCAAGGGGCTTGTAAATCTTCCCACAAGTACCTACTTGCACCAATGATGAAGGATATTGATCCAGAAACATGAGCCGAGTCTCGTGTCTAGAGATGCCTGGAGATACCAAGTACCTACTTGCACCAAACTAGGTGAAACACTTACAGACCCTTTCTTTTTCATTTGCGAAGACACACGAACTGCATGACCTAGAATGCACAGGGGCAATCCAGCTGAGAGGTGGAGCAGCGTGCGCCCAATCCTGTTTACTGTTTGAAGGCTCCCATGATCCTCCCTAGCTGACGAGCTACTGGTGCTGCACCTGCGCGCCCGGTAGGCATCGAAGCCTGTGACTGTTGCTGGGCAGCCTACTCAGCGGCCTCATTACTTATCTCTACTGATGAAGGATATTGATCCAGAAACACGAGTCGAGTATCGTGTCTAGAGATGCTTGGAGATACCAAGTACCTACTTGCACCAAACTTGGTGAAACACTTACAAACCCTTTCATTTTCATTTGCGAAGACACACGAACTGCATGACCCAGAATGCACAGGAGCAATCCAGCTGTAAGGTGGAGCAGCGTGCGCCCAATCCTGTTTACTGTTTAAGGGCTCACGTGAGCCTCCCTAGCTGACGAGCTAGTGGTGCTGCACCTGCGCGCCCAGGAGGCATCAAAGCCTGTGACTGTTGTTGGGCAGCCTACTCAGCGGCCTCAATACTTACCTCTACTGATGAAGAATATTGATCCAGAAACACGAGTCGAGTCTCGTGTCTAGAGATGCCTGGAGATACCAAGTACCTACTTGCACCAAACTTGGTGAAACACTTACAAACCCTTTCTTTTTCATTTGCAGAGACACACGAACTGAATGACCCAGAATGCACAGGGGCAATCCAGCTGAGAGGTGGAGCAGCGTGCACACAATCCTGTTTACTGTTTATGGGCTCCTGTGAGCCTCCCTAGCTGACGAGCTAGTGGTGCAGCACCTGCGCGCCCAGGAGGCATCGAAGCCTGTGACTTTTGTTGGGCAGCCTACTCAGCGGCCTCATTACTTATCTCTACTGATGAAGGATATTGATCCAGAAACACGAGTCGAGTCTCATGTCTAGATATGCCTGGAGATACCAAGTAACTACTTGCACCAAACTTGGTGAAACACTCACAAACCCTTTCTTTTTCATTTGCGAAGACACACGAACTGCATGACCCAGAATGCACAGGGGCAATCCAGCTGAGAGGTGGAGCAGCATGTGCCCAATCCTGTTTACTGTTTAAGGGCTCCCGTGAGCCTCCCTAGCTGACGAGCTAGTGGTGCTGCACCTGCGCGCCCAAGAGGCATCGAAGCCTGTGACTGTTATTGGGCAGCCTACTCAGCGGCCTCAATACTTACCTCTACTGATGAAGAATATTGATCCAGAAACACGAGTCGAGTCTCGTGTCTAGAGATGCCTGGAGATACCAAGTACCTACTTGCACCAAACTTGGTGAAACACTTACAAACCCTTTCTTTTTCATTTGCAGAGACACACGAACTGCATGACCCAGAATGCACGGGGGCAATCCAGCTGAGAGGTGGAGCAGCGTGCACACAATCCTGTTTACTGTTTATGGGCTCCTGTGAGCCTCCCTAGCTGACGAGCTAGTGGTGCTGCACCTGCGCGCCCAGGAGGCATCGAAGCCTGTGACTTTTGTTGGGCAGCCTACTCAGCGGCCTCATTACTTATCTCTACTGATGAAGGATATTGATCCAGAAACACGAGTCGAGTCTCATGTCTAGATATGCCTGGAGATACCAAGTAACTACTTGCACCAAACTTGGTGAAACACTCACAAACCCTTTCTTTTTCATTTGCGAAGACACACGAACTGCATGACCCAGAATGCACAGGGGCAATCCAGCTGAGAGGTGGAGCAGCATGTGCCCAATCCTGTTTACTGTTTAAGGGCTCCCGTGAGCCTTCCTAGCTGACGAGCTAGTGGTGCTGCACCTGCGCGCCCAAGAGGCATCGAAGCCTGTGACTGTTATTGGGCAGCCTACTCAACGGCCTCATTACTTATCCCTACTGATGAAGGATATGGATCCAGAAACACGAGTTGAGTCTCGTGTCTAGAGATGGCTGGAGATACCAAGTACCTACTTGCACCAAACTTGGTGAAACACTTACAACCCCTTTCTTTTTCATTTGCGAAGACACACGAACTGCATGACCCAGAATGCACAGGGGCAATCCAGCTGAGAGGTGGAGCAGCGTGCGCCCAATCCTGTTTACTGAAACTGGTTTGTGCTGTGTTTGTTTGCAATGTCTACAACTTAAACTTGTTTACCCGAGAGGGGTAGGCTAGGTTATTTTTGGGACCTCCACTGTTCGAACAGTAAAGCAGGTAGTTCTAGTATCAATCAAAAATTATACTGAGTGGCCATTCACCTCACAACCTACATATGGCTCACTCTAGTCTATGTCTAGAAATGCACCAAGCATGCAGTCCTCCTTCTCTCCCAGTCACAAACATAGTGATTGATCAGAATCCTGTCCAGTGGGACTGTCAAAAAATAGAAACTGTTGGAATCTTTCGGGACTCAGGTTCTGCTGAACCTTTTCATTTAGATTTTAATTTTTAACTTGAGTTGCCCATTGTTTGTTACATCATTAGGGCATTGGTATATAGGCATTATATGTTCTTTGCTGGACTTGGCCCTCTCTTCAGGATCACCTCCAAACTGTTTGCCTTCACCCGTCCTGTTTTCTGAACTTCGTGTTTGTTGGCATTAGGACTCTGTGCACCATGCTGACCAGTGCTAAAGTGCTTGTTTTTAGGATCCCAGGATCCCTGGTTGGCTGAGGTGGGTACCGTTGGACAAACAGGGACCCACGAGCCCCCAACATTAGGGAAAGACAGGTCGTCTCTAGAGAAAGCCCCCGCTCCACCCCCTTTGTAGCTTGGCACAAGCAGCAAGACTTATCTTCAAGGCCAATGTGTAAAGTATTTGCAATTACGCTCACAGCAAATGAACATATGCGTCGGGGTAAAGCTCCCCCTGGCCTATTACTATTGAGCTAAACTAAACAATCCTCTGTGATCCTAATATTGCGATGTGCAGTTCGTTATGCAACAATCAGGTACTTCTCAACATAAGAATAATGCAGCTCGTAATACGGCTATCTGGCGATTTGTACTGTTACTGTAATGCAGTGCATAATGCAACAAGGTTGTAAACTATTATGCCCCATAATGCAATGCGTACAGTCCCCTTCAGATACTCTGTTAGGAAAAAAGCAATGCAACGTGTAATGCAGTTATCAGGCAGCGAAACTAATGCAATGCGGAACATAGGCAGTTCAATATGCAACACTAATGCAATGGGCAATACGACAAACAGGCAGTTTGTTGTGCAGAAATAAGGCAATGCATCATACAATCATCAGATACTCCGTTACGCGGGAATAATGCAATACGTAATTTACTCCAGCACCATTCACGGTGCCTCCGGTGGTCTCTCCGCCACTCTTACTGGCTTGCGGTTAGTCTCCGGCCACAGTTGCCCCTCCCACACAGGTAAGATATAACACAGTGAATGCAGCTTCACACTCCGGCCCCCAATGCTCCCACTCACTTGGCCATGGGCCGCGATCCGAGCCGAAGCAGAGGCTAGCACTGCAGGACAGAGAAAGAGGCCAAGAGCGTCTCCTTCTGAGCCCGTGCCCCGCCCCAGGAGTCAACACACGTTACATGGGGGGAACGAACCCACTCTCCTCTCTTTGTCCACCGACTTGGGCCTCCGATGCAATCTCTCTGAATTTCCAGGCAATGGGAAGATCCCAAGCTGCACACTACACCCGCACTCAGTCAATGAGACTCACCGGACTCCAGGTGTACGATTACCAGACAACTCCTCACGAGGGTCTCAGGCTGCACATGACACATGCACGTAGCGTTGGGGCGAAACACTTGATCTTCTGGTGCCCATGATCACAGGGCGCAACTTCCACGGGTCTCAGGCGGTAGAAAGCACAAGCACTCCGCGTCGCGGAGACACACTATCTTCTGGCGCCCCCCCATCACAGGACACAACTTGCACAGGTCTCAGGCTGTAGAAAGCACACAGCATTGCTCGAGACACGCTTGATCTTCGGGTGCCCCTGATCAAAGGGCACCTCTGGCGTTGGTCTCAGGCTGCAATCAGCACACGCACACAGCATCGCTGAGACACACTTGCCCTTCTGGTGTGCACTTTCACTGGCCAATCCACGTGAAAGTCTCAGGCTGCACCAAGCACCCGCACACCGCGTCGCTGAGACTTATCTATCTTCCCGGTGTACACATTCACAGGGCAATCCTCTCAAAGGACTCAAGCTGCACCAAGCACACGCACCCGGCATCAATGAGTCTCATTTGAAACTCCACATGCCCACGATCACAGGGCACAACTTACGAAGGTCTCAGGATAGACTGAGCACACGCACACAGCGTCTCTGAGAGTCATCTCCAGAAACTTTTGTGTTCCTATGTTTCTGAACAGGGAGCCATCTCACCACAGACCCTTGGGGACAGTTACTTCAGGACACAGCACACTGCAAAGTCCTTCAAGCAGGGGGACACAGCACACACCAAAATCCCTTTAGCCTTTCCTTGGTTGAAACAGCAAACTGCATGCCAGCTCCAGATCACACAACAAGAGCAGTCCTATCCTTCAGTCTCTTCAGTTGTTTCTTCCTTAGCAAAGGTCCTCTTGACCACGAAGTCGCTCCAGTCTTGTTCACACTTGATCAAGCCATTCTCCAAAGTTCAGGGGCTTTAGCTCACATAGTTATATCCCTCAAGGGCTTTGAAGTCTTTGCGTTACAGGGGGCACTGCCCCCTGCGCAAACCAGGGTGAGTCCAGGCATACTAAACTTCACTGTTCCATCTTAAGCCCTTGGGAAGATAGGCTTGAAAACATATTACACAGCCTTCTCATTCTATTCTAATGGGCAAGATGGCCTTTCAACTGGGAAAACAAATGGTGATTATTTCACTGTCATGACATGACACACACCTTAGTACATGTCCTAACTTTCACATGCACTACACCCTGTCCAGGTGGACCCTAGACTTACCATAGCGGTGTCTTAGGTGCACAGAAAGGTACGGGTAAGGTCTGACAAGTGAGGGCACTTGACAGAACAACATGGTAGTTTCAGAAACTGCGCACAGGCTCTGCAATGGCAGGCCTGAGTTCCTTTTTCAAGGCAACTTGAGTGGGTGGCACAATAAGTACTGCAGGCCCACAAGTAACATTTGCATTACTAGCCCTGGCACACATAGTGCATTTTACCTGGGACTTCACTAGTAATTCAACATACCAATTATGAACAACCAATTACTATTACACTGTACACAGGAAGCACTTGCACTTTGACACTGTTTAGCAGTGGCAAAGTGTCCAAAAACTCTAAGTTGGCAACACTATATCCATCACAGTACCAAAAATAGAGGAGGTAGAGGCAAAAAGTCAGGGGTAATCATGCCAAGAAATGCCAGGCCTAACACATGTCCCCCCCAGCCGAAAATGGGGAGAACCACTGACTCTCATGGGCGTTCTCTTCACTAAGGTGGAAAAATCTGTACAGGCCATCGACATTTGCATGTTCCATTTCAGGGCGGTGTTCCACCCTGAAGTCCATTCCCTATAGGGAGATGGACCACCTCAACTTTTTTGGATTCTCACTCCTCATGTGCATCAGCCATCTGAGGGGCCTGTGGTCTGTCTGAGTGAGTCCCAAACAAATAAGGCCTACACTTCTTCAGTGCCCATACTACAGCAAAAGCCTCCCTCTCAATTGCACTCCACTTCTGTTCGCTGGTGAGTAGGCTTCTGCTAATGAAAGCTATTGGTTGGTTCAAGCCCTCGTTATTCAATTGTGAGAGTACCGCTCCCACACCATGCTCTGAAGCATCTGTCTGCACTATAAATTCCTTGGAGAAATCAGGCGCCATGCACATGGCAGCTTTCAGGGCATCAAACACGGTCTGGCAGTTATCCGTCCAGATCACCTTCTTGGGCTGTTTCTTTGACGTCAGTTCTGTCAAGGGGGCAACAATGATGCCATACCCCTTCACGAACCGTCTGTAATACCCAGTAAGTCCTAGAAAGGCCCTCACTCCTGTCTGGTTCTTGGGAGGTTCCCAAGTCAGAATGGTATCAATGTTTCCCTGTAGGGGCGCCACCTGGCTGCTCCCCACCTGGTGTCCCAAGTACACCACTAAACCCTGCCCTATCAGGCACTTACTCGCCTTGATAGTCAGGCCTGCCCTCTGCAAGGCCTTCAACACTTCACAGAGGTGCCGCAAATGTTCCTCCCAACTGGAGCTGAACACTGTAATGTCATCCTGGTAGGGGGCACTGAATTCCTGTAGCCCACTCAACACCTGGTTCACCAGTCTCTGAAAGGTGGCAGGGGTGTTCTTCAACCCAAAGGGCATAACCCTGAACTGGTAGTGCCCCTCTGGTGTGGCGAACGCAGACTTCTCCTTGGTCCCCTCGGTCAAGGCAATCTGCCAGTACCCATATGTCAAATCAAATGTACTGAGGTACCGGGCAGCTCCCAGCTGATGAACGAGCTCATCAGCTCTGGGGATAGGGTGCCCGTCAGTCTTAGTGATGGCATTGAGCCCACGGTAATCCACACAGAACCGGAGTCTGGGGTGGCACCAGGCACAGCAGCTTTTGGCCCAGGGGCTGCTGGATGGCTTAATCCCCGCTAGTGCCAGCATCTTGGAAACCTCCTTCTTGATGCTGGCCCTGACCCTATCAGCTACTCTGTAAAAATGTTGTTTTACCAGTAGGCTGTTTCCAGTGTTCACATCATGGATGCACCAATGGGTGACTCCTGGGGTCAGGGAGAACAGGGAGGTGACCTGACCCAATACATGGTGGCAGTCCCTCTGCTGTTCTGTGGTCAGGGTAGGTGAGAGGTTCACCCCATCCGCTGACCCATCCTTCTCTTTGGCTGACAGGAGGTCAGGAAGAGGTTCACTCTCCTCTTCGCCACGTCATCTGTAGCCAAGAGCATGGTCACTTCTGACCTCTCAAACTGTGGTTTGAGGCGGTACACATGGAATATCCTTAAAGGGTTCCTAGGAGATCAGAAGTCAACCAGGTAGGTCACTTCACCCCTATGCTCCTCCACCTCATAAGGCCCAGTCCACTTGTCCTGGATAAGCATAGGCGAATTTTGCGAATCTGGCGTTCGCGAATTTTGTGAATTTGCGAACTCGCAATCCGCAAAATCCGCGAATTCTCGCGAATTTGCAGATTTTTTTTGTGTTCGCAAGGATTTCTGCCAGTTCGCAAGGATTTCTGACAGTTCGCGAGGGTTTTGTAACAGTTCGCAATCGCGAACTTACATGTCGGCTCGCAACGGTCACGATTATGTTGTTTCTACGTCTGGTTCATCATCATAGGTTCCCAGCACCCACTGTTTCACCCCTGCCACCCTCTGTTTTACCCATGCCACCCTCTGGTACATCAATGCCTTATGCCACCCTCTGGTTCATCATCACTGTAGATTATGGGGGGAAAAAGCAAGCACACCTGCCTGCTTCAACTGACATGAATTAATTTGGGGTTGATTTATTAATGTGTCACTGTTTTAAAATTCCAGTCTGGCACCTGCATCCTTATCTGTAATTTGCTTTCTGTTGCAGTGCAATTTTTTTTTCCAGGACCTTTGTGGCCTACTTGTAGCTATTCTATGAGCCTGCTGTGAGGGTCAGAGCAGGGTCATACAATTGTTGTAACTAGCAACTGAACAATTGTTGCAACTAGCAACTGAACTTTGGAGGGGCCCTTGTCAGGAAGCACTACAGGGAATGGTTACTAATGATGAGTTTGAACTTTTGAACCTGCTTTCACTTTTGCAAAACTCGTTTTTCTGCAGAGCAGCATTACAGCAACTGTAATGCCCCATCAAGCTTATATGAGAAAGTTGATTTCTAATCCAAAAGTTATCCAAAGAAAATCAAAAGGCCTCAAATCTAAAAAAGTGCAGGCAAATGTCAACCTGAGGAGTTATTCTGATAAAAATAATAATTTTCAGAAGGTCTATGCTGCTTGCTAGCAGATTTCTTGTGCGTAATTGCAATTTTTGTAATTTCGCGAGTGCGAGATTGTTGCTGCCCGCCGCACCTACATGTTCGCAATTGCGAACTTACACCGCAAAGAAAAAAAATCCGCTGCATGCGAATTTTGCGGGAAATTCACGAATCTCGCGGATTGCGAATTTACCGAAAATCCGCGAGCGTAACGGATTTTCCGCCCATGCTTAGTCCTGGAGAGCGCAAGGCTCCACTGGCGCCATTGCCCCCACTTTCTGTCCTGGTTGAAACTCGACCAGAGTGGCATTCTGATCGTACCATCCTTTCATGTATTCCTGGCTGGCTTTCAGATTCGCCTCAGCGAGTTGTCTGAAAGGCCTAGTTTGGTTCCTGAAGGACGGCATATAGCTATATACATCCTGGGGTGTTTACTAGGAGCTTTCTCCCAGCCCTCCTTCACCAAACTCAAGGGTCCTCTTACAGGGGGCCCATACAGGAGCTCAAAGGGGCTGAACCCTAAGGACTTCTGTGTTACCTCTCTGTAAGCAAACAGTAGGCATGGTAAGTGGACGTCCCATTAACCCCTCATGGGTTCCTCAAGACCCATAATCATGCCATTCAGGGTCCAGTTAAATCTCTCAACCAGACCATTACCCTGTGGGTGGTAAGGCGTGGTGAACTTGTAGGTCACACCGCACGCCTTCCACAGAGATTTATACCTTGATATGAAATTAGTACCCCTGTCGGACACCACCTCTCTGGGGAACCCCACGCAGGAGAAAACCCTCATTAATACACAGCTCACCACGGGGGATGTCACTGTCCGGAGAGGCATGGCTTCTGGGTAATGAGTGGCATGGTCCACCAAGACCAGGATGAAGCTGTTTCAATTGACTGTCTTGGGATCCAGAAGCCCCACAATGTCAATGCCCACCCTCTCAAAGGGAGCGCTGACCACTGGGAAAGGTTGGAGTAGAGCCTTGTGCTTCCTCCCATTCTTGCCACTTTCCTGGCAAGTCTGATAGGTCCTGCAATGAGTATCAGAACTCTAACTCATTTGAGGCCAATAACAGTGGATGGCAAACCTCTCAAAGGTCTTGCCCTGCCTAAAATGTCCTGCTAATGGCACATCATGAGCGAACCCCAGTAGGAAGGCTCTGAAGCACTGGGGTACCACCAGTGCACGGCCTGAGCTGGGCTCGGCAACCCTACGCTCGCTGTACAGGAGATAGTTTTCCCAGTAAATCAATTGTAATACAGACAGATCACCTGCTGCCTGTTTGCTGCCTGTTGCCGCAAACCCACAAGAGAAGGGCACTTCTTCTGCTCCTCACAGAATTCCTCCCTGGAGGGACCTCCTTCCTGCTGCCATTCAGTTGGCTCAGGTAGGTCCCCCAGTTCAGCAACTTGTTCCCCCGTAGATTCCAGGGCTTCCCCCTCAAAGAGTGCCTCCTCCTGGACCGTGGGACCTGCAGAGGCCGGTTTCCCATGCCCCCTGCCTCTTCTCCTCATGGCACGCACCTGAGCCACTGTTTTAGGCTCCAGGCTCTCTTGAACACCTTTACTGGCTGCCATAGACCGAGTGGTTACACGAGTCCACTCAGGCAGACCTAACATCTCCAAATGCACCTGGCGCTCAACCTCCTTCTAGGGGCAACTCTCCAGGTCATTCCCTAGCAGACAGAAAACGACCTACAAGGAACCTGAGACCCCCCCACTCAAAGAGAACCAGTGCCACCTTGCAAAGGCACACTGAGTTGTCTGCTGCAAAAACAGGGTAGTGCACATCGGGAATTACCTGCTCTTCAGACACCCACTGACACCTGACAGATGTCAAACTAGCTCCAGTGTCCCTCAGAGCCTCCACCCTCTTTCCATTGATGGTCTCCCACTGCTTATAATCTTTAGTATTCTCAGGCAGAGAGATTTCCTGGATCATCTCTCGATCTCCCAATGAGACCAGGGTCATAACTGCTTGTTCCTCCCCATTCCAAGGACTCAACTCCTCCCCCAACACTATATTCACAAATCCTGGTGTTGGAGCCCCAGTGGGTGTTGATGACTTCTTGGGGTATCTAGGGGAAATATGCCCCACGTCCTTACAGAAGTAACAAGTAAGAGGACTTCTGTTGTCCTGCTTGCCCTTAGGGAGCCAGGCCCTCTTAGCCTTTGGGGACGGGGACCCTTTCACCTGGGAACTACTTTGGGGCCCTTTTGAGAACCCCTTGTGGTTACCCTTGTCCTCCCCCACCTTCTGCGGGGATCCTGTACACCTTTGCAAGTGGTACCTCCAATCCCATTGTGGACCCGGGTACTGGTCCAACAGTCCGCCTCATCAGCAAGCTTACTGGGATCAGTCTCCTTACTGCCCAAAAGATGCTGACGCAGCTCTGGAACACACAGCGCCGGGACGCCCCTTGGCTGGGGCAGCCGCGCGCTATACAAATCACTATAACATTAACATTAACATTAACACAGACTACTCAAGTGCTGCCAACTAATTAAATTGCATAAGCTCTTAAAATCAGTTGCCTTGCTGCCCTTCATCCAACCATCCAGTGCATGTGTGTAGGCATTCACATGCTCATCCCAAGTACTGGATTCCTGTTTCTTGAAGCTCCTGAATTTCTGCTGGTACTGTTCAGGAGTGAGCCCATACCTGAGGCATAAAGCCACCTTCAAATTGGTGTAGGTCAGGGTTCCTGCCCTCTCTAAAGGGGGTATGACATCCCTCCCAGAAGCCTCAAAGTGTTTCCATCGGCCCGCCACCCAATGTTTCTCAGGCACCTCATTCATCCTCAGTGCCATCTCATATGCTGTGAACCGAGCATATATATTATCACCCATTCTGGTAATCTAGCACTAAATCCTTGGGAATGTACACCTTTCCCACTGGCACTGGTTGCGTGCTGCCACCATTTGAACTGGACTCTGCCTGCCTAACCTTAATGTCCAGTTCCCTCATGCTTAACTCATGAGCTAAGAAAATCTTTTTCTCTTCCAGGGGGAGAGCATTCCTGCTCTCCTCTGCTCGCTTTTTACTTTCAATTAGCAACTTCTTTTCCTCTGCCTGAGTTTTAAGTTTCAACACCTCCATCTCATGCTTTCTGACCCTTTGGTTTTCCTCCAACTCCTCTGGTGAAAAACTCCTTCCTGAATGGCTACTACCAGCCCCTGAAGCTGGTCCCTCCACTGGCAAATCCTGTGGACCAAATCCATTCACTGGGTCATCCTCAGCCACCTCAACATCACCCGCCTCCTGAGTCCCTTTGGCTTCCCACCAGGCCCTCAAGGCCACTTGCAGCTCCTCCTTTTTGGCGCTGCTTTTCATGGGACATGCCACAGCTCTGCAGAATTGCCTCAACTGGTCAACTTTGTAAGTAAGCAATGCCTCAATGTTGAACTCTAATTCTGCAGCCTCACCGGCTCCTTGACTTGTCTGAGACATGATGTGCGGCTTAAAGATTTTCTCAAAAATAAAACCAACAAATCAAAAACACAATATGTGGTCACGCAGTGGTCTACTAAATTTGTGATGTACACCAATCACTGTGACTGAACATGCAAATACACATTTGACTCCTACAGAATTAATTACAAAAATAATGTTAGGAAATCCCAGCGCTGCCACCAAAATGTTAGAATCACCAAATCCCTGGTCTGCTGAGGTGGGTACCGTAGGCTAAACAGGGACCCACGAGCCCCCAACGTTAGGGAAAGACTGGTCGCCTCTAGAGATAGCCGCCGCTCCACCTCCTTGGTAGCTTGGCACGAGCAGCCAAGCTTATCTTCAAGGCCAATGTGTAAAGTATTTGCAATTACGCTCACAGCAACCCAATGATGACGCCACAAATAAACTCCACACGAGTTTCATAGAAAACAAGTATATGTTTATAAAAAGATATATGATGCGACCACACAATACTAAACCAACATATGCATTGGGGTAAAGCACATCCTGGCCTACTACTATGAGCTAAACTAAACAATCCTGTGTAATCCTAATGTCATAATATGCAGTTTGCTATGAAACAATCAAGTACTTCACAACATAAGAATAATGCAGATCGTAATACGGCTATCTGGTGATTCGTACTGTTACAGTGCGTAATGCAACAACGTTGTAAACTGTTATGCACCCGTAAGGCAATGTGTACAGTCCCTTTTGGATATTCTGTTAGGAAAAAACAATGCAACATGGAATGCAGTTATCAGGCAGTTCGTTATGCAAAACTAATGCAATGCGGAACACATGCATCAGTCAGTTCAGTATGCAACACTAATGCAATGTATAATACAACAATCCAGCAGTTTGTGACGCAGGACTAAGACAAGGCGTAACACATCTATCGGGTAGTTTGTTATGCTAACCTAGTGCAGTGCGTAACACACCTATCAGGCAGTTTGTTAGGCAAAAATAATGCAATGGGAAATATGATAAACAGGCAGTTGTTGTGCAGAAATAAGGCAATGCGTTATACAATCATCAGATACTCCATTACGCAGTAATAATGCAATATGTAATTTGCTCCAGCACCATTCACGATGCCTCCGACTGTCTCTCCGCCACTCATGCTGGCTTGCGGTTAGTCTCCGGCCACAGTTGAGCCCCCACATGGGTAAGATATAACACAGTGAATGCAGTTGCGCATTCCGGCCCCCAGTGCTGCCACTCCCTTGACACACGGGCGCGATCTGAGATGAAGCAGAGGCTCGTGCTGCAGGATGGAGATAGAGGCCTAGAGCATCTCCCTCCAAGACCTTGCCCTGTCCCAGGAGTCGACACACGTTACCTGGGGGGCACAAACCCACTCTCCCCTCCTCGTCCAGCGACTTGGGCCTCCGATACAATCTCTCTGAATTGCCGGGCAATGGGAAGATCCTAGGCTGCACACTACACCCATACTCAGAGTCAATGAGATTCACTAGACTCCGGGTGTACGATAACCAGACAACTCCTCACGAGGGTCTCAGGCTGCACATGACACGCGCACGCAGCGTCGCTGAGACACACTTGAACTTCTGGTGCCCACGATCACAGGGCACAACTTGCGCAGACCTCCGGCTGTAGAAATCACTCGCACCCCGCATCACAGAGACACACTTTAACTTCTGGAGTCCCCGATCACAGGGCACAACTTGCGCAGGTCTCAGGCTGTAGAAAGCACACGCACACAGCGTTGCTTGAGACACGCTTGATCTTTGGGTACCCCCGATCACAGGACACCTCTGGCGAGGGTCTCAGGCTGCAAACAGCACCCACACACAGTGTCGCTGAGACACACTTGCCCTTCTGGTGTGCACGACCACAGGACAATCCACGCGAAAGTCTCAGGCTGCACCAAGCACACGCACACTACATTGCTGAGTCGCATTTGGAACTCCACATGCCCAAGATCACAGGGCTCAACTTGCGAAGGTCTCAGGCTAGACAGAGCACACGCACACAGCGTCTCTGAGAGTCTTCTCTAGAAACTTTTGTGTTCAATGTGTTTCCGAACAGGGAGCCAGCTCATCTCAGGCCCTTGGGGACAGATACTTCAAGACACAGCACACCGCAAAGTCCTTCAAGCAGGGGGACACAGCACACAGCAAAATCTCTTTAGCCTTTCCTTGGTTGAAACAGCAAACTGCAGGCCAGCCCCAGATCACACAGCAAGAGCGGTCCTATCCATCAGTCTCTTCAGTTGTTTCTTCCTTGGCAAAGGTCCGCTTGAACACGAAGTAGCTCTAGTCTTATTCACACTTGATCAAGCCATTCTCCAAAGTTCAGGGGCTTCAGCTTGCATAGTTATACCCCTCAATGGCTTTGAAGTCTTTGTGTTACAGGGGGCGCTGACCCCTGCTCAAACCAGTTCTGGGTGCCACCCTACCAGTGACACCTTCTTCCTTTGATTAGTGGGGTCTGGATTCTCAATCACTCAACAGGAGATGGGGCAATAGTTTTATAGCACCAGCCCAGGCCTCATCAGCTCTAGGGGCTTCTCCTCCCCCTACACTCCAGATGCCAGTCAGCCTGTGCTGTCTCACCTCTTCCCCTGGGTCAAGATATTCCCCAGATCTTATCGCTTTCGAATCCAGCCAGTCAATCCACAACCAGGCAGAGACACACAGAAATGTTTAAAGCACAAAAACCAAGCCACTTTTGAAAGAGTGGCTTACAAACACATAATGCAAAACCCATCTTCATAAAAAGATGTGTTATTGCAGGGTGAGTTCAAGCATACTAAACTTCACTGTTCCATCTTAAGCCCTCATGAAGATAGGCTAGAAAACATATTACACAGCCTTCCCATTCTATTCTAACGGTCAAGATGGCCTTTCAACAGGGAAAACGAAATGGTGATTATTTCACTGTCAGGACATGACACACACCTTAGTACATGTCCTTCCTTTCACAGGCACTATACCCTGTCCAGGGGGACCCCTAGACCTACCATAGGGGTGTCTTAGGTGCACAAAAAGGGAAGGGAAAGTGCTGGCAAGTGAGTGCACTTGACAGAACAACACAGCATTTTCACAAACTGCGCTCAGGCCCTGCAATGGCAGGCCTGAGTTCCCTTTTCAAGGCTACTTGAGTGGGTGGCACAAAAAGTGCTGCAGGCCCACAAGTAGCATTTGCATTACTAGCCCTGGCACACATAGTGCTTTTTACTAGGGACTTCACTAGTAATACAGCATACCAATTATGGACAACCAATTACCATTACAATGTACACAGGGAGCACTTGCACTTTGACACTGTTTAGCAGTGGCAAAGTGTCCAAAACATCTAAGTTGGCAACACTATATTCATCACAGTACCAGAAATAGAGGAGGTAGAGGCAAAAAGTCTGGGGTAATCACGCCAAGAAATGCCAGGCCTAACAATGATGCTCTCTCTTTTAAGCATGGTAAAACCTGCTTACACCCAATTGGCACATTTAATGTACATATAAGTCCCTGGTAAAGTGGTAGAATATGTTCCCAGGGCCTATAAATTATTTGCTACTAGTGGACCTTCAGCACTTATTGTCCCACCCACTTTTAATCCTTTAAATCCTGTCTCAGGGCTGCTATTGCAGCCTGTGTGCAGTTTTAAACTGGCAATTTGACTTGGCAAAATACATCTTTTATCAAGCCTAATACTCCCTTTTTAATACATATAAGTTACCCCTAGGGAAGGCCCTAAACAGCCCATAGGGCAGGTTGAGTTGAATAAAAAAAGTTAGGCATGCACTTTTAAGTTTTACTTCTTGGTAGTGAAAAACCCACAAATGTGTTTTTCACTAATGTAAGGTCTACCTCTCCCATAGGATAACCTTTGGTTACCTTATTACACTTAGTAAGTGATAACTCCTGTTTGGGAACAGGTAGGATGTCATGTTTGATGCCTTAGGAATTGTAAATTAAAATCCTCCTAATGGTAAAGCTGGATTTTAAGTTAAAATTCTGGAAATGCCACTCCTAGACAGTTTGAAATAATGTGGGTGATGTATGGGAATCTATTATGGACATTTTACAGAGAAATACGTTTGCTTTTCAACATCATGCAACGTCCATAAAAAAGTTTCTTTTAGATCAAAACAGGATCTCTTAAAGGAGACATGGGAGGGGGGTCTCAGAGATTATTGGGATTAATATTAGTGAGCTGCTGCTGTATATAATATTTAAAACCCAAGTAACTATCCCTAAATATTAGATGTAAACACAATTAGAATTTGGACCAGAGTACCTGTGCACTTTCAGTGACATGGCCAATGAGGGCATGAAAGACCTGAAAATGGATCATAAATTCAAAGATGTGCAGAACAGGGCGCCTGAAATTCTTAAGATGTCCCTAGCATGGGGATGTGAGTGTTTGGCAGGCGTGGCTCTATTAATGGTGTTGAGTGGAAGGACTGAGTAGAGTTTATTGACCAGCCGGCAGGATGCCCCTTTCATCAGCTTTCACAGTTTACAGATGGTCTCTGGAGAAAGAACTATGGGAAGGCACCATTGTTTACCAGGTAAATTATGTGTAGGTGATTCCTCACAGCTTGTGTCTTTCTGAATTGCAGATTTAGAAAATCTTTTTGATCTTTGAGATGCTAATAAAGAGGAACATCAACACTTGCAGGGAAGATGCCATGAGCCAAGGACCAAACCAAACCATACAATAGGGCCATCATTCCTCGTTCAAGAAATATTTTATATTTATGCCCAGGCACTAACAGTGATTTGGAAGAAAAGAGACCAGACATCCAAGACAACACAATTTTTCCTTCAATCAGGAGCACCAGGTTTCTAAATAAAGGAAAGGTCCAGAGCTCAGTCCTGCTTCTATTTATCATTCTAATACAGTGCTATCATTCATTTACAGTGTGAGATCTGTGCAGGAGCCTCACAAACACTCTGACCGTCCTCATCATCACTCCTTCTGCATAGGACTTGTGCCTTCCAGAAGGCTATTCCTCATGTGCGAGTTTACAGTTCTCTTGAATCTCGTAGACAGAAAAGTGTCTTAGTGAGCTAAATGATTGCTTCTGAGAAATGCGTGTTCTGGAGCTCATGAGTTTGAATATCACATGACAGACTACGTGTTCCACCACTCTACCATCGGTATTCTGAGTACTATAAATGTGTTAAGAGTAATACCTGTATTTACAGCGCTTGGAAATGGCAGAAGTGTAGCTTGAAATACTATGTAAAACACACATTATTAGTGTATCACTATCTAGACCCAGTCAATTTGGTATATGCAGGAATCTGTCCTTTCGGGTACCACACCTGCATCACAGAACAATTCAATATTCCGCAATGAGTCCTATGACAGTAGCCTAGTCAGAGCTGTGGAAGTGCTGATTGAAGGTAGGTGCATTGTCAACGCTGTGTGAAGGTAGGTTGGCAACACTGTGAAAGAGGTGCACTGTCAAAGCTGTGTTAGTGTAGCAGCTGAGTTGAGTGAATGCAAACAGAAGCCAACTCATGGGATATTTACAAAAAATGTTGGAGCACAGTGGGATGTATGACGATACAACGCGTTCTATTACGACGCGAGTAGTGTATAGTGATACCTTTCACATCAAGCTCTGGCCGCAAAAGTGATAGGTCTGGCAGGAAACGGCTGGCTGTAAATTTGACAGGTCTAGTCTTAAAAGTGACAGGTCTGGCAGGAAACGGCTGGCAGGAAATTTGACAGGTCTAGTCTTAAATTTGACAGGTCTGGCAGGAAACGGCTGGCAGGAAATTTGACAGGTCTAGTCTTAAATTTGACATCTCGGGCAGCAAACTCCTGGCAGGAAATTTGACAGGTCTAGTCTTAAATTTGACAGCTCTGGCAGCAAACTCCTGGCAGGAAATTTGACAGGTCTAGTCTTAAATTTGACAGCTCTGGCAGCAAACTCCTGGCAGGAAATTTGACAGGTCTGGCAGCCACTTGCTGGCCTTAAATTTGACAGGGCCTGGGCGCAGACTGCTGGCCGCAAATACTCTGGTTTTAAATGGGTGACATGTAGGGTTAGTCCCAAATTTGACAGGTTTGGCTGCAAACCATGGGGTAATTGTGTATGTGTTTAAAAGTGCATAGAAAACTGCGTGGCTGTAGGCTTGAAATGTCTGTGCATGTTTAAAACTGGGGGTTACAGACAGCTTTTGGCTGAACAGCTGCGGGACAGGCCTGAGCTTTGAGATGCGAAAAAGACAGGTGGCATGTAGAGCCCAAAGCTTCCCATGAGACCCTGAAACATGGTGCCAGCTGTTAGGATGTAATTCACACACACCCAAAGCCCCTAGTCCCAAACTTGACATGCCTGGCAGGAAATTTGACAGGCTAGTCCCAAACTTGACATGCCTGGCAGGAAATATGACAGGCTAGTCCCAAACTTGACAGGCCTGGCAGGAAAATTGACAGGCTAGTCCCAAACTTGACAGGTCTGGCTGGAAAAACTCTGGCAGGAAATTTGACAGGCTAGTCCCAAACTTGACAAGCATGGCAGGAAAACTCGACATGCATTTGTAATTTCTGGCGAGTTTAAACATAGTCCTACACAAGCTTTTCTGGTGTGAGCCCCTGCTTCTGTAGGCCTGTAGTGGATACAGAAAACGTATTTACGGCATATTTGTGTCAGCTACTACATTATTTAGAGACAGTACAGCTCAGAAATAGCAGTCAAAGGGCAACTATTTTTATTTCTGATCTTTGTTGTCTGAAACTAAAGCACCAATTTCGAGAAATATCATGATACTTCCCAGCATCTAAATAATTCATAGTTAATATTTAGGTTCTGAACAGAGTACAGGGAAGTTGTTTGGGGTACCTAGTGCTATAGCAGGAGGAGAGGTAGCACTGAATATACAATTGTGGCACACCTGCTCCATGGCATACATTAGGTGTTCACACAATAAATAAGTGTACATACAAAATCAACACAACTAAAAGGTGCACTGCAAATGTGTCTTCAATCCCCAATTGTGTAGATTGTGTGCTGTATGTAGCATGTGTAACATTACACATGGACACATTCATTTTTTTTTGTTTGTTTTAGACACGTTGAGGTTAACTGATTAAAGTCATCAGGCCTTAAAAGAGTGGTGCGCTTGTTTGGCATGATTCTAAAATCTGTGACGCCATTCTCAACAGCGTTTGTGAACGCTGCTTTGAGAGGAAACTCTAGGAAGGCTTCAGGATGCCGACAGACTAGAGCTGCAAATGCATCTCTTCGCATAACAATGGGACAAGCAGCATCGCAAGAGATCCGCGTTCTCTTAACTCTGCCTGGGGGATGGGTCCTGCCTCTAACACACCTTTCTACAGAGACGCAGCATAGGATGCCGGTGTGGAAGCAGAGGCTGTCTCTGCAGAGCTTAAATCTGCGAGCAGTTATACAAACAAGTGCAACTGTTAAGGATGTATGATTTAAAGGCGCAGCATAGTTTACGGTGTATATTATTTCATTTGTACTTAAACATACGGCAGTTCCATGGCGAGTTTGCACAGACTGAAAGGGTTACATGCCTCTCCGATCTCTTCACCAGCTGAACGTTTTGGAGTTATGGTGCTGAGGTTATTTAAGCTGTTTGCATCTTCAGTAGTGCGCACTACAGACAGGGATATGTGAGTAAACAAAAGTTATATTGCTGGGGACTGGAAAACATAATGGGGGGACCAAAGAGAAATCCAGGAAAGTAGAGGATGTGGGGAAATGACCTGAGCTGCTGTCTTTAAGAACTGGGGAGTGTTGGAATCACGACACAGGATCGATATCTTCTTATTCTGGAAGCATGTAAAGACTTCTCATTCTGCCTGATTTAACAACAATGATATTTTAACATGGCTTCAGCACCAAATTATTTCAGGTCTTCTGATGAGGGCAATTTAAAACTGCTGTTATCGCTAAGCTCTCATTGAAGGCTCATTGTTAGAAATTCGTTTCTTTTACAGTGTCAAAGTTGCAGAAGGCTTACATGAAAGTAAAAAAATTATTAACATGACGCATTTTTACAAATGCCTGATGATTAGGGCTCTGTGCAATTCACATTATTTGCTTTTAAAACTAAAAAGCTTTTAGTTTTGCTCCATAGCGTGTAGACAATGCCCTTTCCTCAGTCTACCATTGAAGATGTTAAAATATGTGCCTTGAGAGGAAGCTCATGGCAGGACTTCGATATGGACAGCTATCAACGTGTAAATAGGCATCTGTGCATTACAAGGACCATTAGAATATCAAGAGGCCGGTGTTCTGGGATCTCATGAAGTCAGTTGCAGACTGGAGGATGGGTCCTGTTGCAAGGAAAACACTTTCGAGGAACAAGAAGCATCAGGTGCTTCTGATCTGAGACCCTGACTGCAGCAAGGATGGGGCTATAGTGCTAAAAAAGATGCAGACTGATCATAGCCTCCTGCTCAGCGCGAGTTTACATTAAAAACAATAAAACAACATGTGCAATTTTAAAGCACATAGTATATTTAAATGTA
Source organism: Lissotriton vulgaris (assembly GCF_964263255.1). Taxonomy (NCBI): domain Eukaryota; kingdom Metazoa; phylum Chordata; class Amphibia; order Caudata; family Salamandridae; genus Lissotriton; species Lissotriton vulgaris. Next base: position 463,099,287 of record NC_141699.1, read on the forward strand.
TCCATGTTTTCTACTTACAGTTATACATTTAGAAATAATTCCTTCTACATCTACAAATGTCTGAGGCATTTTTACTTAGTAAAGGGACAAATATTTCTCAGATCCCTTCAAAAGCTGAGTAAATATTTGTAGCTTTTTCATAAGGTTCTCAAGTTAATTGAAGGTCTGGTATGTGGAATATGAGAGTAGGTGCAAATGGTAAGATCTAGTGTGATATGGGAGGGAAGAGGATGACTTACATCAACATTTATAAATAGAGAAAAGAATAGTTGAGATTTAAGAAGATGAAGTGTCCACAGACCCCGCCGATGCAGGGTCAGATGGCAGTAATAAAAATGCACAGCGGACTACACTGATAAACACATTCAAACAATTTTGCTTCTGAAACTTTCCAGTTTGCAAAGCAGGTTGCAAAGATTAAGTGTAGAGTTTGAAAACATTTGTCCAAGATAATAAGAACGTCCTAGGACAGGGGAGAGATGAGGAGAAAGAAAGAGACATGGATAGAGGGAAATTGAAAGAGTAAAAGACAGAGAGATACATAAAAAGTCAGAGAAAGAGAAGAAGGGATGTGAGAGAGACAGCACGCTGCAAAGATAAGTCAGGGGGAGTCAGATTGAGAGAACAGGATAAAAAGAATGGTATAGAGAAAGACAAAAGGGGAGAGACACAGGGGAGAGAGACAGGGGAAAAGACAGAGAGAAATACATTTGCAGACATGGAAAGACCGAGATAGAGAATGCCAGGAAGAGGCAGAAAGACAGTAGTACTTCTCATGATGGGTAATATGTTTATGAACAAGATTTTCTTGCCTTTATTCAGACTTTACAATCACTTCAGGGCAGCTGCCCCTTGCATGTGATTGGAACTATTGGAAACGGCACCAAGAGGCACAACCAAACATCTAAGCATAAATATGCCTTATAACCAGGGGCAACTAGAATTGTGCAACTGAGGCTGCCTGCTGGATGTCTCCAGACCGGTAAATACAACCAAGATTGATCACTCCTTTCTATTGTATGCCAATTGCACAAGGGAAGAAAATGCGTCTTTATCACTGGCTCACTGCTGCCAAATGTTTTGCATTGATACATCCATGTGTGCACACTATCAGATTACTCTCCGAGACCTTAATCCTTGAGTGTATCCAGGCTGCCCTTCTACTCAAATCATGGAAAATTAACCATGAATAAACTTACTGTCGAAATGAAGGAGCTACAAACCATAGCAAGACATATCCGTTGGAAAACAGCGTAGCCTCATAGGAAGCAGATAGGACTTCTCTACAAGTGGGAATGATGCGAGAGAGAGCCTCACACAAGAAGAAGATTAAGTGGGAACAGAAGTGACTTGAATCTTCTTTCAGGACCTATCACCTAGATACAAAAGACACTCCACTGCCTGAAACAGAAAAGTGCTAAGATCTCTCTTAACTCACTCTTTAAACCCCCCCCCCCCCCCCCAGAGCAGGTCATTCCCTTACCATTCCCTTACTCATCTACAATGGCAAATTTATTAAGAAGGTGAAAATTCTATATGCACTTAGCAACTCAACCTTGCACTCTCTGCGTTACCTATCATCTAATATAACCAGGGCATCGTACAAAAGGACCCCCAAAACCAGGGCCACCAGAATTATGCAGCTTAAGAGTGCCAAATTATACAGCAGAGTTAAGTAAATTATGCATCAGATTTGAGTTAATGGTATGGCAAGAAAAATCTAACTTTGCAGCATAAAGCAGCACATTTTGTAACAGTATTACGTCATTATTTAGTAATTTGTAAACTTGGAAACACTGTCGGGGTATCGGTTGCATCTCATTAGAACCTATTTAACACCCAAATATAGCAATAAGCAACAGAAAGGTGACCATTCAAGCTTTGCAAAGGGCCTTCCACTGAGCAGCAACACGTGTCGCTGCATTTGAACAGTTTGAGATAGAAACTACTTTTTGTTAATATCTGCAGATCATGTGGTAGATTATGGCTTATGTGTCAAATGTGACAAATCTATAATGATGTGAAAATCGCTGCAGCTGCACAATTGAATAAACCCAATGGCCTTACTCAAAGCATACATTAGATAGTTACTATATAGAGTTGTATATTACAGGGATTGGGGAAACCAAACCTGTAGAGGAATGGGGAAACCACATCTGTAGAGAAAGATTTCTTTTCCTGGCAAGACATACCTCAAATGGAAACAGAGAAGAAAGCACTACTAGAAAGAAAATATCAGAGGATGAAATTACTAACCCATCACTTAATAGCAATTAACCCAATTGTTGGAGAAAGATTCTATAAGTTGGGCAAAGCACAAATGCCTGACATTCATGATTCACTCACACAAGGAAGATGAATCCACTGGTACTTGGATTGTTGTTGTACCAGGCTTTAGGTTGTGTTCATCTCAAACCCATCAGGGGCAACATATAAAGTGGCCGCTATCTCCAAATATTTTTTTAATCAATGTATTGTGGAAGACTCTGGTTAAATTTCTAACAGGCATATGGTCGCCCATCATACACCCAGTCACAAGTGACATTTGTTAATAGATGGCGGCCCAAGGGTTCCGTGGACAAATGTATCCACTTCAGGAATCTTTGTTTTATCTCATGGGAACAGGTTTTGAGCCCAGGGGGTCCAATCAGATCTTCATAATTCTGAAGACAATATAAAGACTACTGCTGTACTATTGTAGGGTAACAATAAACATATTATTTTAGCACCAAGAGACCTAAGGGTACAAGTGCATTTTAAAATACACGTTTTAAATTATTTGTCCTTGGCTTCTCATTCCAAAAACATCATGGGACATTGTGTCTTCTGTTATGGCTCAGCATGGACACCTTGGAAGAAGCTATATTTATCTCACTGGATGCCGAAGAGGAATTTGTTTGTTATATGGGGTATCGGTTCCTAGCACAGCCCTCCCTACTTCCCCTCTATTCATAATTTTCATTTTTGTACATTTTAAGGCTAACTGGAACAGTAGTATAACATTAACCATGTCAAGAGTGCCCACTAGGTTTTGAATTGGAGTGGAGACAGAATAATCTTGAGTTTTTAGGAATACTTGTTAATTGAGGGTTCAAGCACAATATTGATAATAATCAGACATCCTTAATCTCTGAGAAGACCAATGTCTTTATACGAAGATCCATCTTACAATTGACTCTTTAGAGGAAGGCCTAAACAGTGAATATGGTGGGTGGTCCACATTTTGCCTGCTTGTTAGGATTGACCCCCCCCCCTGCTCATCCTAATATTTCTACTTCACCAGGTAGACAAAGATATACTATTCTTTGGGGGTACATAAAACACACCAAACTCTTCTAAACTAAGGGCCGATATGCAGTCATGCGGTATATCATCCTGTGATTAAACAAGTCAACACAATTGGATGTTACGATATCATCTACAAAAATATTACCTGACCTATTTATTGTCTCCTTAATATTGTTCACAGAAGTATAGTCCCACTGGATGTAGATTTACTATTTTTAACTCCATTGGGGGGCAATGCTATTTGAAATTGTTTGTGACACAGTATTTACACGATATTCTGACAACGATATTGCTGTATCATATGTTTCAATTGTCACAGATTGCTATCTTGCTACCAAACTCCTAGACCTAATCAATAATGGCCCGACTAGATATAGGCTACACATTCTACCCCAAAGGTATACCACACATGTACTATGATTCCCCACTCATGATAGCAAGGGACAAACCACTCTTATGACCAATGATCCTAACCTGGAAAGCTATTCATAAGCCTCTGACCATGTCACACTTTTAAACTCCATTTGAGTGGAAAACCAAATGGGGTAAAACATCAAATGTGTGGTAACCATACCTCTGCATGAAAAAATGATGCACCTGTGCGAACCACAGTATACAGAATGAAGGACCGTGTGTTATGTTGTTTTATGCATTAGTGTTGCAAAAAATACCTAACACAGAGCAAAAATGAATTTGTATTTGCAGCCTGCAGAATACTACTTTTAAATGAGTGAGAAAGAAATATGCAACATGGTGTCGTAATGATCTTACAATGTTGCAGGCCTTTTAATTTATTGCTAAATGTTAAATGAAACATATTTCCCACTGTAGGATTTTAACTGGATTTACAGTGGTTGCCTAAATCTGGCTATGCAGCGCACTTTGGTAAATAACTAACACTTTCATGGATAATTTCCTTATCGTTGATGCACATTATGTATTTTCAGTATTAATTTTCGAGAATCTAGTTCTTAAAACACACCAGCCCTTACGGGGAAATCTTTTTTCTGAGGACTCTTATGGATAAATACAGAACCAAATGTGTTCCTTAGAATGCAAAGCGTGCCTAAAATAGCGCTGTTTTGTGCATTCAGTGAAAGAATTCCAAATATAATACCAAATCTTTTTCAGTCAGGTAGCACAGTAGTCTTTGGGGTGCCAATGTTAGTTGTAAGTGAATAGCCAAGTAAACGTATTTAGACACTAGAAATTAAAAGTAGTTCTGATGGTTCAGTACTTTATTCATGAACACTGCCAAACACCCATTCAAAAAAACCTTGAGGAGCGACTGGCGTGGATTGTTCTGCTACACCTTGAGGACTCCTGCACCAACAACCAAGTCAAAAAAAACCTTTGGGGGGGTGACTGGCCTGGATTGCTTTGCTGCACCTTGTGAATGTCTGCACCAACAACCAAGTCAAAAAACTCTTGGGAGTGACTGGCCTGGATTGCTTTGCTGTACCTTGAGGATTTCTGCACCAACAAACCTTTCAAAACCCTTGGGGAGTGACTTGCGTGGATTGTCTTGGAGGCACAGAACCAACCCTTGGAACTTAAGGCAAGAATGGACCTGCGCAACTTATCACAGATTGACGCCGCCTGCGACAGTTTAAGGAAGGTAAATAATGGATGGCGCAATGATGTGTGTTTATGTGGTATTTGAAGTATACAAATCTGTAGTTTTGAAAAATGTTAAATAGTACTATGTAGTATGGTTTGTAAACTGTTAAGCCTTAAGGCGATGTGATGTGTTTAATGTGAATAATGGTGACAATGAAGTTTTTACAAGACGTGAATTGTAATGTAAATGTGTTTAAAGTGAATAAAGGTTTTGTTGAAGGATTGAGTTTAAAGTTATGTGTGTAGGTATTTAATGTTAATGGGGGTAGTGGTGTAGGGCTGGCGTAGAGTTTGCAGGGTTTGTATTTTGTATCATTTTTTCATGAAGAGGTATGGTTACCACACATTTGATGTTTTACCCCATTTGGTTTGTAGATGATATCGTAACATCCAATTGTGTTGACTTGTTTAATCACAGGATGATATACCGCATGACTGCATATCGGCCCTTAGTTTAGAAGAGTTTGGTGTGTTTTATGTACCCCCAAAGAATAGTATATCTTTGTCAACTGGTGAAGAAGAAATATTAGGATGAGCTGGGGGGTCAATCCTAACAAGCAGGCAAAATGTGGACCACCCACCATATTCACTGTTTTGGGTCTTCCTCTAAAGAGTCGATTGTAAGATGGATCTTCGTATAAAGACATTGGTCTTCTCAGAGATTAAGGATGTCTGATTATTATCAATATTGTGCTTGAACCCTCAATTAACAAGTATTCCTAAAAACTCAAGATTATTCTGTCTCCACTCCAATTCAAAACCTAGTGGGCACTCTTGACATGGTTAATGTTATACTACCGTTCCAGTTAGCCTTAAAATGTACAAAAATGCAAATTATGAATAGAGGGGAAGTAGGGAGGGCTGTGCTAGGAACCGATACCCCATATAACAAACAAATTCCTCTTCGGTATCCTGTGAGATAAATATAGCTTCTTCCAAGGTGTCCATGCTGAGCCATAACAGAAGACACAATGTCCCATGATGTTTTTGGAATGAGAAGCCAAGGACAAATAATTTAAAACGTGTATTTAAAAATGCACTTGTACCCTTAGGTCTCTTGGTGCTAAAATAATATGTTTATTGTTACCCTACAATAGTACAGCAGTAGTCTTTCTATTGTCTTCAGAATTATGAAGATCTGATTGGACCCCCTGGGCTCAAAACCTGTTCCCATGAGATAAAACAAAGATTCCTGAAGTGGATACATTTGTCCACGGAACCCCTGGGCCGCCATCTATTAACAAATGTCACTTGTGACTGGGTATATGATGGGCAACCATATGCCTGTTAGAAATTTAACCAGAGTCTTCAACAATACATTGATTTAAAAAATATTTGGAGATAGCGGCCACTTTATAAGTTGCCCCTGATGGGTTTGAGATGAACACAACCTAAAGCCTTGTACAACAACAATCCAAGTACCAGTGGATTCATCTTCCTTGTGTGAGTGATTCATGAATGTCAGGCATTTGTGCTTTGCCCAACTTATAGAATCTTTCTCCAACAATTGGGTTAATTGCCATTAAGTGATGGGTTAGTAATTTCATCCTCTGATATTTTCTTTCTAGTAGTGCTTTCTTCTCTGTTTCCACTTGAGGTATGTCTTGCCAGGAAAAGAAATCTTCCTCTACAGATGTGGTTTCCCCATTCCTCTACATGTTTGGTTTCCCCAATCCCTGTAATATACAACTCTATATAGTAACTATCTAATGTATGCTTTGAGTAAGGCCATTGGGTTTATTCAATTGTGCAGCTACAGCGATTTTCACTTCATTATAGATTTGTCACATTTGACACATAAGCCATAATCTACCACATGATCTACAGATATTAACAAAAAGTAGTTTCTATCTCAAACTGTTCAAAAGTTATAAAAAATGAAGCGACACGTGTTGCTGCTCGGTGGAAGGCCCTTTGCAAAGCTGGAATGGTCACCTTTCTGTTGCTTATTGCTATTTTTGGGTGTTAAATAGGTTCTAATGAGATGCAACCGATACCCCGACAGTGTTTCCAAGTTTACAACATACTAAATAATGACGTAATACTATTACAAAATGTGCTGCTTTATGCTGCAAAGTTAGATTTTTCTTGCCATATCATTTACTCAAATCTGATGCATAATTTACTTAACTCTGCTGTATAATTTGGCACTCTTAAGCTGCATAATTCTGGTGGCCCTGGTTTTGGGGGTGCTTTTGTACGATGCCCTGGTTATATTAGATGATAGGTAACGCTGAGAGTTCAAGGTTGAGTTGCTAAGTGCATATAGAATCTTCACCTTCTTAATAAATTTGCAATTGTAGATGAGTAAGGGAATGGTAAGGGAATGACCTGCTCTGGTGGGGGGGCGGGGGGGGGGGGGGTAAAGAGTGAGTTAAGAGAGATCTTGGCACTTTTCTGTTTCAGGCAGTGGAGTGTCTTTTGTATCTAGGTGATAGGTCTTGAAAGAAGATTCAAGTCACTTCTGTTCCCACTTAATCTTCTTCTTGTATAAGGCACTCTCTCGCATCATTCCCACTTGTAGAGAAGTCCTATCTCCTTCCTATGAGGCTACGCTGTTTTCCAACGGATATGTCTTGCTATGGTTTGTAGCTCATTCATTTCAACAATAAGTTTATTCATGGTTAATTTTCCATGACTTGAGTAGTAGGGCAGCCTGGATACACTAAAGGATTAAGGTCTCTGGAGAGTGATCTGATAGTGTGCACACATGGATGTATCAATGCAAAACATTTGGCAGCAGTGAGCCAGTGATAAAGACGCATTTTCTTCCCTTGGTGCAATTGGCATACAATAGAAAGGAGTGATCAATCTTGGTTGTATGTACCGGTCTGCAGACATCCAGCAGGCAGCCTCAGTTGCACAATTCTAGTTGCACCTGGTTATAAGGCTTATTTATGCTTAGATGTTTGGTTGTGCCTCTTGGTGCCGTTTCCAATAGTTCCAATCACATGCAAGGGGCAGCTGCCCTGAAGTGATTGTAAAGTCTGAATAAAGGCAAGAAAATCTTGTTCATAAACATATTACCCATCATGAGAAGTACTACTGTCTTTCTGCCTCTTCCTGGCATTCTCTATCTCGGTCTTTCCATGTCTGCAAATGTATTTCTCACTGTCTTTTCCCCTGTCTCTCTCCCCTGTGTCTCTCCTCTTTTGTCTTTCTCTATACCATTCTTTTTATCCTGTTCTCTAAATCTGACTCCCCCTGACTTATCTTTGCAGCGTGCTGTCTCTCTAACATCCCTTCTTCTCTTTCTCTGACTTTTTATGTATCTCTCTCTGTCTTTTCCTCTTTCAGTTTCCCTCTATCCATGTCTCTTTCTTTTTCCTCATCTCTCCTCTGTCCTAGGACGTTCTTATTATCTTGGACAAATGTTTTCAAAATCTACACTTAATCTTTGCAACCTGCTTTGCAAACTGGAAAGTTTCTAAAGCAAAATTGTTTGAATGTGTTTGTCAGTGTAGTCCGCTGTGCATTTTTATTACTGCCATCTGACCCTGCATCGACAGGGTCTGTGGACACTTCATCTGCTTAAATCTCAACTATTCTTTTCTCTATTTATAAATGTTGGATGTAAGTCATCCTCTTCCCTCCCATATCACACTAGATCTTACAATTTGCACCTACTCCCATATTCCACATACCAGACCTTCAATTAACTTGAGAACCTTATGAAAAAGCTACAAATATGTACTCAGCTTTTGAAGGGATCTGAGAAATATTTGTCCCTTTACTAAGTAAAAATGCCTCAGACATTTGTAGATGTAGAAGGAATTATTTCTAAATGTATAACTGTAACTAGAAAACATGGATACATTTAAATATACTATGTGCTTTAAAATTGCACATGTTGTTTTATTGTTTTTAATGTAAACTCGCGCTCAGCAGGAGGCTATGATCAGTCAGCCTCTTTTTTAGCACTATAGCCCCATCCTTGCTGCAGTCAGGGTCTCACATCAGAAGCACCTGATGCTTCTTGTTCCTCAAAAGTGTTTTCCTTGCAACAGGACCCATCCTCCAGTCTGCAACTGACTTCATGAGATCCCAGAACACCGCCTTTTGATATTCTAATGGTCCTTGTAATGCACAGATGCCTATTTACACGTTGATAGCTGTCCATATCGAAGTCCTGCCATGAGCTTCCTCTCAAGGGACATATTTTAACATCTTCAATGGTAGACTGAGGAAAGGGCATTGTCTACACGCTATGGAGCAAAACTAAAAGCTTTTGTGTTTTAAAAGCAAATAATGTGAATTGCACAGAGCCCTAATCATCAGGCCTTTGTAAAAATGCGTCATGTTAATAATTTTTTTACTTTCATGTAAGCCTTCTGCAACTTTGACACTGTAAAAGAAACGAATTTCTAACAATGAGCCTTCAATGAGAGCTTAGCGATAACAGCAGTTTTAAATTGCCCTCATCAGAAGACCTGAAATAATTTGGTGCTGAAGCCATGTTAAAATATCATTGTTGTTAAATCAGGCAGAATGAGCAGTCTTTACATGCTTCCAGAATAAGAAGATATCGATCCTGTGCCGTGATTCCAACACTCCCCAGTTCTTAAAGACAGCAGCTCAGGTCATTTCCCCACATCCTCTACTTTCCTGGATTTCTCTTTGGTCACCCCATTATGTGTTCCAGTCCCCAGCAATATAACTTTTGTTTACTCACATATCCCTGTCTGTAGTGCGCACTACTGAAGATGCGAACAGCTTAAATAACCTCAGCACCATAACTCCAAAACGTTCAGCTGGTGAAGAGATCGGAGAGGCATGTAACCCTTTCAGTCTGTGCAAACTCGCCATGGAACTGCCGTATGTTTAAGTACAAATGAAATAATATACACCGTAAACTATGCTGCGCCTTTAAATCATACATCCTTAACAGTTGCACTTGTTTGTATAACTGCTCGCAGATTTAAGCTCTGCAGAGACAGCCTCTGTTTCCACACCGGCATCCTATGCTGCGTCTCTGTAGAAAGGTGTGTTAGAGGCAGGACCCATCCCCCAGGCAGAGTTAAGAGAACGCAGAACTCTTGCGATGCTGCTTGTCCCATTGTTATGCGAAGAGATGCATTTGCAGCTCTAGTCCATCGGCATCCTGAAGCCTTCCTAGAGTTTCCTCTCAAAGCAGCGTTCACAAATGCTGTGGAGAAAGGCGTCACAGATTTTAGAATCATGCCAAACAAGCGCACCACTCTTTTAAGGCCTGATGACTTTAATCAGTTAACCTCCACGTGTCTAAAACAAACAAAAAAAAATGAATGTGTCCATGTGTAATGTTACACATGCTACATACAGCACACAATCTACACAATTGGGGATTGAAGACACATTTGCAGTGCACCTTTTAGTTGTGTTGATTTTGTATGTACACTTATTTATTGTGTGAACACCTAATGTATGTCATGGAGCAGGTGTGCCAGAATTGTATATTCAGTGCTACCTCTCCTCCTGCTATAGCACTAGGTACCCCAAACAACTTCCCTGTACTCTGTTCAGAACCAAAATATTAACTATGAATTATTTAGATGCTGGGAAGTATCATGATATTTCTCGAAATTGGTGCTTTAGTTTCAGACAACAACGATCAGAAATAAAAAAAGTTGCCCTTTGACTGCTATTTCTGAGCTGTACTGTCTGAAAATATTTTAGTAGCTGGCATAAATATGCCGTAAATACGTTTTCTGTATCCACTACAGGCCTACAGAAGCAGGGGCTCACACCAGAAAAGCTTGTGTAAGACTATGTTGAAACTCGCCAGAAATTACAAATGCATGTCGAGTTTTCCTGCCATGCTTGTCAAGTTTGGGACTAGCCTGTCAAATTTCCTGCCAGAGTTTTTCCAGCCAGACCTGTCAAGTTTGTGACTAGCCTGTCAATTTTCCTGCCAGGCCTGTCAAGTTTGGGACTAGCCTGTCATATTTCCTGCCAGGCATGTCAAGTTTAGGACTAGCCTGTCAAATTTCCTGCCAGGCATGTCAAGTTTGGGACTAGGGGCTTTGGGTGTGTGTGAATTACATTTTAACAGCGGGCACCCTGTTTCAGGGTCTCATGGGAAGCTTTGGGCTCTACATGCCACCTGTCTTTTTTGCATTTCAAAGCTCAGGCCTGTCCTGCAGCTGTTCAGCCAAAAGCTGTCTGCAACCCCCAGTTTTAAAAATGCGCAGACATTTCAAGCCTACAGCCACGCAGTTTTCTATGCACTTTTAAACACATACACAATTACCCCATGGTTTGCAGCCAAACCTGTCAAATTTGGGACTAACCCTACATGTCACCCATTTAAAACCAGAGTGTTTGCGGCCAGCAGTCTGCGCCCAGGCCCTGCCAGGAGTTTGCTGCCAGAGCTGTCAAATTTAAGACTAGACCTGTCAATTTCCTGCCAGGAGTTTGCTGCCAGAGCTGTCAAATTTAAGACTAGACCTGTCAAATTTCCTGCCAGGAGTTTGCTGCCAGAGCTGCCAAATTTAAGACTAGACCTGTCAAATTTCCTGCCAGCAGTTCCTGCCAGACCTGTCAAATTTAAGACTAGACCTGTCAAATTTCCTGCCAGCCGTTTCCTGCCAGACCTGTCACTTTTGCGGCCAGAGCTTGATGTGAAAGGTATCACTATACACTTCTGACGCGGTATGTTACAACGCAAGTCGTTACATCAACTTGCGATGGAGGGTGCTGGACTTAGAGACAGTGTGAATTACTATTCCAACTCCACTATTTGTACAGTAGGGAAGGTGTTGGAATAGTAATTTATACTATTCCTCAGTCTAGAGCGCCCTCCAGTGCAAGTCAATATAACGACTTGCCTAGTCAAAACTGCAATGTAACATACCGCATTGTAATTGATGCGTGGTAAAGGATGTTTCCCGTGCAGTGTAATTCCAAAATTGCTAATACCGATCTCGGACTTAAACGCAGGGATGCACCGTATTTACAAAAATACGGTGAACCCCTGTGTTTTCTCTAGCGCTGGTGCAAAATAAATCTGCTTAGCATCAGCGCAGGTACCCTTGCGCCATATTAAAAGGGTGTGTGCACTTCAGGGCTGATTGTTTATGTGCAGGAAGGGACCTTCCTGCACATAAACAATTTTTACAGGCAATTTGCTGTGCACACATGACAGGAGCTAAATACAAGGAGAAATAAAACATTTCACCTTGATTTGGATATTTAAGACCAGATATTTTCTGGTCTTATTTTGGGCGCTGCCCCATACATTGTAAATATGGGGAGTTGTCAAAAAACGATGTGTGTTTTGCGGCCCACAGCAACACCCATTGCCCTCCCCTTTGCAGACTGCTACGGTAAGGGGCAAATTTACAAGGTGGCATTAAGCCACATTAAGTGGATTCCCGCCACCTTGTAAATATTAGGGTGAGAGCAACACCACCAGAGCGTCAGAAAAAATGACGCTCTGGTGGCCTTACGGACTTGCAAATATGTCAGTCCATGTCAGAAGTGGGAAAGTGCAGTGTGAGGTGTGCAACGATACATCGGTGGAGCAGTGAGAAAACTTACTGAAGGGAGCACTGTGACTTAGTTACATTGTCGAAGCCGTGTGAACATCTGGACGTCCTAGGACTGAAGAGCATGGGCAAAGCTGTGTGAATGGGGGCAGCTGGCCGGTTTATGAGTGTGATAAATTGGAATACATTGTCTAATCCATAATCTCAATGTCCCGTGACTTTGGTAGCAAATGAAGAATGTAATATTTACATTTTTCAACAATAAAGCATTTCCTTTTTTATGAAATCCAGATTCGTGGCTCTCTTGACAGGAAGGTGATTGATCCAGATAGGGAGCAAACAGGAGTCAGCATCCAAATCGGGATTACAAAAGATGAAGAGATTCGGTACGTTTTCCCTCACAAATTTTGCTGGATAAAACCTGACATAATTTTTGCAGGGAAAATATCTCACATTCCTAGTTTTGCAGTTCAGAAACAGGGGGCACGTGGAATATTATAGCAGTACCACCTGTTCTGCAATGTGGAACTTGGTGATATGGCGATAATTCTGCACCCATTAAATACTAAACTCAGTGGTATCTCTGTTCTAATGTGAAGCATTACTTGCTAAAATAACAGGCAACTTGCAATTAAGGCCTGTAAGGGTGGTTATGAATTCCTCAAATGTATACGTACAGTGGCATTCTTCATGTAAAGCACAGAATTGTGTTGGGGTGAGGCTTTCTCGGGCAAGATGGTTAGATCCTGAAATATGGAGCACCAGGCTCAGGGAGCAGTGTCATATCGCACACGTGTCACCCTGCAAATTCTGGAGCATGTCTCTCCATGTACCTATTCCTTTAACAGATGTGTTGTAGTGAGTTAGCACTTACATATAACCTCATTGCATGTTTACAATGGCAGATAAGGATATGATGATTCTTTACAATGTAATGTAATGTAAAAATTATTTGTAGAGCGCTCGGACACCACTGGTTTCATGGCGCTTTAGGACAGATGAACAGAGGTGGAAGCAGGGGAACAGTGTTAATCAACATATGCTTGGCGGAACAGATGAGTTTTTAATAGTTTTCTAAAGGAAGTGAAACAGGAGGATGACCGTAGTTCTAAGGGGAAAGAGTTCCAAGTCTTGGGAGCAAGAAAGGAAAACCCAAGGACGCCGTGTTTCTTCTGCTTCAAGGAGGGGACCGAAAGAAGGTTGTGATGCGAGGAGCGCAGGTTACGAGACGGAACGTAACGATGAATCCTGGATGTTACAAAGGCAGGGCCCAGCCCGATCAATGATTTGAAGGTGGTACAGCCAAGTTTAAAAATGCCCCGTTTCACCACTAGATAAAAGACAATTGAAGGTTTTTCCCCCATCCCTCCCTTAGCTGGATTTTCTTCCACTGACAGTAGAGGTATGGGATTTCACTTTGTCAAGTTGGCTGATGTGTGGTCTCTTCACTTCGTGAAAACTTCTCTTTGCAAAATTTGGTCCTTAATATGCCTTTCTTTTTTACTTTTTTCTTTGCTATTTAGATACTACATAGGGCCCTGAAGAGAATCCCAGGAAAACCAGCGGGATTCGAAACGCGTAGGCCCCTGCCACATGGTGTCTGCGAGAGCGGCAAGAGCTTCCAGTTGTCCTCTCTTAGTCGCTAGTACAATACCTAGTGTTCTTAATAACAAAAGTTCAGTTTGTAGATCTATTTAGGATTGTACAGTAAAAAACTAATTGTTTTCTCAATTGTTTTGGTGAAATTGTGTCCGCAGACTGTGGCTAGTTGTTTTTCTTACCTTGTAGTATACATCTTGTTCATCTTGTAGTAAATAGTGTACATAATTTTAGATTGTATTTTTTGTTTCACCTTGTCCCCGTCCCTGAGTGGTACGAATGTGTCTGGAATGTTTGTGATATGCCTGGAATATTGTATGACTGATGAATAACAATCACGCCCTTAAGTTTCATGTGTCCTTTTGTAAATATGTCTCCTTGTAAAAAATGAGAAAAAATATATAAGCCTTCTTTTTTCCAAATAATGCTAAAATAAAAAACTATTAAGTAGTTACTCCCGTTCTTGATTTTTTCAAGTTCTGTTTTGGTCATTTGTTGCACGAAATCCATTAATATCAGCACTGGCACCTTCTTTTGTTCATTGTTACTTTGGCTCAGCCTTGCTGATCAGAGCCATCCCGTAGTTGTTGTCCACACCGTTTCACCACTGGCAGCCAATGAAGCTTTTTCAATAAGGGGGAGACATGTTGATGTCTAGGTTGGCCGAAAACAAGCTTGATTCTGCACCAGTTGTAATTGGCGAAGTTGGTAAGCGGGGATGCCAACGTAAGAACGTTGGCATAATCAAGACGGGCGATGACCAATGCCATGATGATTAAAACCAGGGCCGCGATGGTCAGGCACCTAGAAATCTTTCGAATTCGCCGTAGATGGAAAAAACATAACGAGGTAACTGCCTTGATCTGGGGTGTGAGGGAAAGATTTTTGCTGATGATAACCCCTAAACTCTTAACAGAGTCGGAGGGGGGAGGAGCAAGGCCCCAAGACGGTGGCCAGAAGTTAGAGTTCCATGGATTAAGAGGCCTCCTGTTAGGACCAGCTCCGTTTTATTGGGATTCAATTTCAATTGGCTTTGACTCATCCATTCGCCAATAAAAATCATAGTAGATTGAAAGTCGGCGATGGATGCCGATGTAGGGTGAAGATTGAAGACCATTTGGATATCATCAGCATAATTGAAGATGGTGACGGGGTGATTGTGTAGGGAGCGAATCAGAGGTTGCCTATATAGATTAAATAGAAGTGGTGATAAGGCCGACCCCTGTGGAACTCCACAAGTTAGTTTCTTAGGGGTGGCAGAGAAAGAGGATAGATGGACGGCCTGGGAGTGATGAAGTAAGAAGGATTTAATCCACTCTAGCGCTGTGCCCCGGATGCCGGCGCTGCCGACATGGTCGATCAGAAAGAGTGTGATCGACCGTGTCGAAAGCAGCCGACAAATCCAGCAGCACAAGAGCCTGGGGGATGTTATGATCAGCTCCCTTCCTGAGCTCATCCATCACCGCCATGATGACAGCCTCAGTGGAGTGCCCCGACCGAAAAACCGCCTGCTGGGGGTCCAAGAATTGGGAAGATTCGATGAAGCAGCTGAGACAGTTAGTCACATGGGCCTCTAGAATCTTACTGAGGAAAGGGAGAAGGGAATGGGGCGGAAATTAGTCAATACTAAGGGATCAGCATTGGGCTTTTTAAGAATGGGCACCACAGCGGCACATTTAAAGAAATCAGGAACAGTGCCTGTGATCAAGGAACTGTTAAGTAGTGAGAGTGGAGGAGCAGGGCAAGCTCGAAAAGCTTCTTTTAGGACCTCAGGGGGGCAATAATCATTTGGGGAGCCAGAATTGACTCTATTTAAAAGAGCCAAAAACTCAGGCATGGAAATTAGAGGGATATGATCTAATTCCCGTGGATTCCCGTTAATGTTAGTGGGGACCAGACAAGGAACAGAGGGCGGAATATTGTTTTTAATGAGAGCAATTTTTTCGATAAAAAAGGTGTTTAGAGAGTCACACAGTGCCTGAGAGGGGACCGGCTTAGCTAATACCCGGTCTGGCAGAGTGAGCTCATTAACAATGGAGAAGACATCTTTGGATTTGGACGAGGAATAGATAATTTTTTGAGAGAAATATGTACGTTTGGTTTGTAAGATAGAATTTTTATATTGTTTTAGTAGGGAGATGTAGGTAGTTTTCTCCTCAGGAATATAGTGGCGCTGCCAGCGGCGTTCAGCCTGCCGCAGGGCAAGTTTCTCCTTTTTAAGTTCCTCTGAAAACCAACGCTGGGCGTCATGAGGATGCTTGATTTTAATTTTTTTCATGGGAGCGACTTTATCACATGCCTTTTCCAGCCAGTTAACAATGCTAGAAGCTTGGGCGGAGATGGAAGACAGTTCCTTGGGGGCAGAGGAGATCAGAAGACTATGGAATTCACTCTGGTCAACTCGGGTCCAATTTTGAGCCAAGAAGTTATTGGCAGGAGTTGGGGGGATGTAGGGAATCTGAGTAATAACAAAGGAAATAAAGAAATGATCAGACCAGGGGCATGGAGAAATGATAGGGGGAGTGATGGTAATATTGGAGGTCCAGACTTGGTCCAGAATGTGCCCCCTGATGTGAGTGGCCTTATCAATATTTTGGGTGGAGTTTAAGCCAGTCAATAAATCGGAGAATTCTACCGAGAGATTGCTTTCGCCAGGATCTAGAGGCCAGTAGTTAAAATCACCGACAACAATGATTCTGGCATGTTTAAGAGCCAAATGAGATATTTGTTCTCCAAAGAGTTGAGGAAACGAGGGCATGTAATCCGGGGGTCGGTAGAAAGGGGCACAAATAAAGGCAAATTTAGAAGAGCTGAATTGGAGTTTAAGGCTATCAGCACCAGGAATACTAACCCTTTCTAAGGTGGTAAATTTGTGCTTGTGGTGAATAATAGCTGCAACTCCGCCACCGGTTTTGCCTTGAGGGCGATTCGAGTGGAGTAAATAATAACCATTAGGGATTGCAGCAAGGATGTCAGGTGCGGAGTCGTCCGTCAACCAGGTTTCTGTCAGAAGGAGAATATCCGTGGTACCAGCATCGAGTAATTGAAAGATCTCCAATTGGTGTTTCACCATCGTACGTGTGTTTAAGTAGGTAACAGTTAAAGGGGCAAGGACCGGGGTGGTAGATATGCGGGAACCGTGATGGGACCCGGGAGACCTAGCAGGGGGTAATCTTATCTGACGTTTAGACCCGGTATGTTTTGAGACGTAAATATCCGAAGTCAGTGCAGCCTGCCTGTCCAGAAAATGAATGGGACCATCATGTTGTAAGTTATAGAGCTCAGGCAGGGTGTAAGTAGTACAAGGAGCATTATGCCCGGCCCCAGAGCCCGGACTGGCGCGGAATGGCGCAGACGAGCTTGCCTTTGGCGCGCCGCTGGCGTGCCAGCTGCGCCCGTCCGCTGCGCGGAAGGGAAAGGCACATGATTTAATTAGGAAACGGAAGGGGCGTGGCCTAGCACAGAGGGGGCGTGGCCTGACCAGGGGGGCTTCCCCAGAATGGCGTCGATCTTAGGAGCGGCCCCGCAGCAGCGTTCAAATCGGCTGCACGGGAGGATGGTCTGGCAAGGTTTGAGGCAAAGTGCAGAAGCAGGTAACAGATAAAAACACAAGAATACCATTAAAAAACGCTCGTTGCTCCCAGCTTTTCGCCTCAGGAGTTCGTGCTGTCTAGCTGCGCGAAGGTTGAAGCGCGCTATAAAGTCAGGGGGCGTGGCCTAGCACAGAGGGGGCGTGGCCTGACCAGGGGGGCTTCCCCAGAATGGCGTCGATCTTAGGAGCGGCCCCGCAGCAGCGTTCAAATCGGCTGCACGGGAGGATGGTCTGGTAAGGTTTGAGGCAAAGTGCAGAAGCAGGTAACAGATAAAAACACAAGAATACAATTAAAAAACGCTTGTTGCTCCTGGCTTTTCGCCTCAGGAGTTTGTGCTGTCTAGCTGCGCGAAGGTTGAAGCGCACTATAAAGGCAGGGGGGCGTGGCCTAGCACAGAGGGGGCGTGGCCTGACCAGGGGGGCTTCCCCAGAATGGCGTCGATCTTAGGAGCGGCCCCGCAGCAGCGTTCAAATCGGCTGCATGGGAGGATGGTCTGGTAAGGTTTGAGGCAAAGTGCAGAAGCAGGTAACAGATAAAAACACAAGAATACAATTAAAAAACGCTCGTTGCTCCCGGCTTTTCGCCTCAGGAGTTTGTGCTGTCTAGCTGCGCGAAGGTTGAAGCGCACTATAAAGGCAGGGGGGCGTGGCCTAGCACAGAGGGGGTGTTGCCTGACCAGGGGGGCTTCCCCAGAATGGCGTCGATCTTAGGAGCGGCCCCATAGCAGCGTTCAAATCGGCTGCGCGGGAGGATGGTCTGGCAAGGTTTGAGGCAAAGTGCAGAAGCAGGTAACAGATAAAAACACAAGAATACAATTAAAAAACGCTCGTTGCTCCCGGCTTTTCGCCTCAGGAGTTCGTGCTGTCTAGCTGCGCAAAGGTTGAAGCGCGCTATAAAGGCAGGGGGCGTGGCCTAGCACAGAAGGGGCGTGGCCTGACCAGGGGGCTTCCCCAGAATGGCGTCGATCTTAGGAGCGGCCCCGCAGCAGCGTTCAAATCGGCTGCGCGGGAGGATGGTCTGGTAAGATTTGAGGCAAAGTGCAGAAGCAGGTAACAGATAAAAACACAAGAATACAATTAAAAAACGCTCGTTGCTCCCGGCTTTTCGCCTCAGGAGTTCGTGCTGTCTATTTAGTGAGAACATATTATTTACTGACATTCATTTTAAGTGCTAATATCATTCATTTAAGAAGTCCAGAAATGGTAGCTATTTCTGATAATATTTATATTTTTCAAGTTATTTGAGTTATAACTGTGGCCATCTAAGACAATTTAGTAACACCGTGTTCATCTACAAATGGATGATGTACCTTTAAACTAGGGAAACTGTTATTAAGACTTGATATTTCTATGTTCAGTCGCCAATTTCTGAAATTTCTCCCCTTTCCTGCAAGGCAATGCTTCCCTTTGTTAAATTATCTTACATGAAAAGAGATATGCTTAGCACTGTATTGCCAGGGGTATGGCCTCAAAGTGCCATATCAAACAGTGCCAATAAACAGCCTTCTAATCATAAAGCATTGTGCTCGAGCTCCTTTAATCTATCACCGTTGAGAACCAGAGTAAAGGTGCCTAGAATTCAGCTCACATTGTGGGCTTTATAAAATATGCTTTGTTACTTTTCTGATGTTTTTTTTTTATTTTCAGCATTCATTGCATTTCTGTTACTCATACCAAGCCATATTGATAACAGAGCTAGAGCTATGTGGAAAATACATAGTTACTGGGTAGGAAACTCAAAACAAGCATTTGCAATGCAATAGGTCTCGCATTAGGAAAGTTTGAGCTATTGGTATTGTAAATGACAATTTTTTTATTGATGTGTTGGTTTTGAAAATTGCGAAATTAATAGCTTTGTCATTTACAATGCCATTAGTTATAACTTTAGCAAATGTGACACCTATAGCATTTGTAATGCAATATGTGCTGTATTTACGTGACTTATATGTATTGCTATTACAAATAACAATGGCTTTTAATTTTTTTTAATAATTAATATTCAAATAAAAGTTATTGTAATTTATAATGGCAATAGCTTAAACTTTTGTAAAGAACTTTTGTGAAGATTATGTTCAGTGTATTTTATTGTGACGAAAATCCAAGAACAGAAGTGAAATATTAACACCTTTTTGTGACATTTGTAATAAAGCTTGAAACATTGAGAGAACATATTTGAACCAGTGATGCTGTAGTGGTGCTGAGTGATGATGTGGTTGCGCTGAGTGATGCTGTGGTGGTGCTGAGTGATGCTGTGGTGATGCGATAGAGTGCGATAGATAGATAGATAGAGTGAGGGCGATAGATAGATAGAGTGAGAGCGATATATAGATAGAGTGAGGGCGATAGATAGATAGATAGATAGATAGATAGATAGATAGATAGATAGATAGATAGATAGATAGATAGATAGATAGATAGATAGATAGATAGATAGATAGATAGATAGATAGATAGATAGATAGATAGATAGAGTGAGGGTGATAGATAGAGGGAGGGCGATAGATAGATAGATAGAGTGATGGCGATAGATAGAGTGAGTGCGATAGATAGACAGATAGAGTGAGGGCGATAGACAGATAGAATGAGGGCGATAGACAGATAGATAGAGTGAGGGCGATAGATAGATAGAGGGCGATAGATAGATAGAGTGAGGGCGATAGATAGATAGAGTGTGATAGATAGAGTGAGGGCGATAGATAGATAGAGTGAGGGCGATAGATAGAGTGAGGGTGATAAATAGATAGAGTGAGGGCGATAGATAGAGTGAGGCCGATAGATAGAGTGAGGGCGATAGATAGATTGATAGAGTGAGGGCGATAGACAGATAGAGTGAGGGCGAAGTAAGAGTAGTCAGGACCCGGACAGGAGGTGACATAGACATCTCAGCAGCAGGTGCTTAACCCACTGGTAGATTTGATCGCAACAAACAAAAGAAAAGCGCAACTCTCATTAACCCAGCTGAGGCGTGCCGTGATGGTTAAGTAATTTTTTTTTAAAGCATCAAGGGAAATCGTGTACTGCTTGCATGCGTGGAGGGGGGAGCGGCTTCCTTTGAAGTCTGATGCCGAGGCTCAGACAAATGGTGTCCCCCAACATCAGCCTCACCATGACGAAACATTAGACAAAAACACACAATAGCACCCACCGCCAGAGGCAGGCCTTGTGTATTGTGTTATAATTGCATTGATATAGCGCTTACTAGACCTGAGGAGGCGTTCAGGAGCTTTACTGCTGCCTGGAGCTCAAGGTTAGTGGTTAATTCAAGGGTTCTTGCTGGTTATTAGGGTTAATCTTGTGCTGCCATTGATAACATTTCAAACTCGAGGGTCTTTGAGTGGTATAAATCAGCGGGGGCTCGGTGTGATTATTAGCGGGCCTGGTGGGATTATTAGCGGGGGTGGGTATGTGTGTTGATGCCGCTGGCAGGCGCTATTTGTAGCTGTGCTCCAGGATAGTAGGTACTGCTGGCTGCAGGGCATGACTTTCAAAGAAGGACAGACTTCCATCTTTGAGGTGCGGTGTGAGCAGCTTCCTAGTTGTAGAAAAATAGAGATTAAGGCAAGCATGCTACTCGACGAAAAGCACTTTGACGCCTTGTCAGGGGTAGTAAGCACTATATAAACACAGTTTACAATTGGCTGTTGTCAGACAGAGGAGGCCGGAGGATGGAAGGTAAGGAGAGGGTCATTCAGAGAAAAACAGGAGAAGAAACAATCAGAAGTTTTAGGCTAAGTCAGCATTTTTAAGCAGGATTTTAGGATGCTAGAGTGCATGATATGGCGAAATTCTTTCTCTAAGGATGTCAAACGGTAAAAATAAACATTATTTGCATGTGAGAGAGTGCTATATTACCTACTTTTGAAAGGCGCTACAAACAGGCAAACGGTCTGCCTGCTGGGGGGTTAATGAGGACCACCGCGTCATCAGGGTCAACTCAGGTCAGAAGCCTACAGTAATGCTGGCGGCATGCGTAGGGCAGTATCAAGGGTTCGAGGCGGCACTCCACCGACGCAGTAACCCATCATGAAAGCCACTTTAGAGAATATACTGAGTAAATAATGCAAAAATCTAATGAAAAGATCAAAAAGAGATTCTGTAAACGATGGAGCTGATTGTTGCACTCAAAGATTGCCTCGCTGGATTAGTTTCCAGAGGAAGGTGGGATCCTTTCTAATGCCCCAGGCCTGGTGCAGGACTGCGGGGGGAGGGAGTTGTCAATGTCTTCACAGACAGAGGAAGTGTACTGCCTACATTACTCGAGCATCGTGTGTGAAATGGTGGAGCTTTTACAAAGTAAACAAGAACCTCGCCGAAAGAATGAATGAAAAGAGGCCAGGAAATGCGCATTCCTTTGTACTGTGAAGCAGGGGGCGGGGGAGCGGATCCCTTTGAAGTGAAGCTCACGGCCTCACAGATTAAATCTCTCACATGCCTTTCTTAGCGAACCACGAGGCAGGATTTTGTCAGTTCGATGTTATTGCTCCATTCATGATGTAATTATTACACCAGTCGCAATTTGAAACCAGAGTGGGGTAGCAAACAAGTCGTTATGTAAAAGACACTGATTAAGATGTGACACAACTTTTGTTTTTCGGCCCAGTGATCAGTTTTACAGATACATGTGTATGCTTTTGGAATCCCTTGGCAGACCTCCCTAGATAGCAATCCACTCGGTGTCTATGACCTGGGATCTTACTTGTTAAGTTTAGTGGACACTGGAGAATGTGTAATTGTTTGCCTAATCCGAAATGGACATATTCATCCAAGCGGTAAAAAATAGTTCTCTCTGAAGCCTTTTATCGTAAGGTTGTTTATGGCTTCTAAAGGAATGGGTTGACTTGGGTCGGTGTTGCCAGAGCAGAACTGTTTAGTTGGAAAAATGACAATTCTTTACAGCATGAGAATGCGCCTGCGTTATAGCTTATTCAGTCATATGATTCGTTGTTTGCGGTCTTTTCAAGTTGTTCCTTCGGGTTCAATCCATCACGCCGTTTTCTATTAGAGAAGGTGATTTCCGGTGGAGTTGTGTTGTCTGTTGTATCGCGGTGACCCTTCATCCAGAACGAAGCTTTGTGAGTGCTTCCTCACAACTTGCCAAGTAAAACAGCCAAGGAACACAGGCTATGGTTTACCGCAGATGCCTTTTTTCATTTGTTTATTTTAACTTTTCTCATGTGTGAAGTGCGCCTTTAATATGCATCTGCCTTACGGAGCCATAGTACCCATAGCCTCGAGGACAGGGAAAGTTCTTAGGAAACATGAATCTCTGGGATAATGATGTTGGTGGAAACGGAAGGATACAACAAGACTTGGAACACAGACCCGGGTGCAAGTGACAGAAGTACGTTAGGTGAAACTTGGACACAAGTGGGTACAGGCGTCTCTCAGTTTGAGATACATTGGCATAATATAACAACACTGGAAAACAATGACTCCGGCACATCATACTAGAGAACTACAGAAACGGGACAAGAGGGCAGATGTGCCACAATTACAGGGAGACCAGAAAGTACAAGCATTGGCGGCCCCTTTGAAGTGAAGGTCACGGCCTCGCGGCCGTGAAAGTGAAAGCAGGAATGTAATTAGGGGGGAGGAGAAGTGAGGCCGAGCGCGCACTGCGCACACTGGGGAAGCAACAGATGCCTGTGGGAGGGAGGCTGATGGCTTTGATGTGGACGCGCTTTCCGCACAAGTGCACCACACGAACTGTCCGAAATCCGCGATGGTTTCAGACCTTGGTTTGCCCTCTATACTCTCGTCTATTATCCCTTGCGGGGTTAATAGGCGAGACCTAAACAGTTTGCCAATTGGAAGGAAGTGTGCTTGGTTTATAATGTTTCAAGTTATTGGTGTACTATGACATTTTGCTAAAAGTACCTTACAGTTGCATAATTTTACAAAAATAATAAAAACAATCACAAGTTTTAGGCTAAGTCAGCATTTTTAAGCAGGATTTTAGGACGCTAGAGTGCATGATATGGCAAAATTCTTTCTCTAAGGATGCCAAACAGTAAAAATAAACATTATTTGCATGTGAGAGAGTGCTATATTACCTACTTTTGTCCTACTAAGACCACTCATAGATTGCTTTCAACTCTACAGCTAGCTTAGTGGAAGGAATTTTGGATATGACCAGGCAGGGGAAGCGTGCACATAGAGTGTTTCTTGCTGCACACAGAGAAATTAAATTAAAGAGATCATTGCCCACGACTAACATTTCAATATATCCAATTGACTGTTGGTGGCTGAAGCCAAAGGAAAAGCATCCGGTGCTCAATCTTTATTCTGTTTTTTAAATATGTGTTATTAGTTATCGAAAGCATTAAGAAATAAGATTACAAGCAGGTCAAACAATATATGCCAGTGAAAACCTAGTTACAGGAGGGAACAGTTCCCGACACATCACATTTCTGAAGTATGCATTGAGCAACATGTAATAACCATTCCCATGAGCCCACCAATGGTCAGTCAAAAAGATGAGGTATGTGTGTGAGAGTGTCAGGTGCAACCAGAGGTATATATTGAAGAGAAATTACCAGACGCATCATCTGAAGCCCAGTCCGAGCCGGAGGGGTCCCGAAACGCAGATAGCTGTCCGCACCAAGTCTCAAGGTCCTCTCCCAATTTATCATCTATTCTACATCTTTTCAGTCTCACTTTCTCTGTCACAGTCCAATTCACCACATCATGTTACCAGCGCTTCAGGTCTGAACCAGCTGTACCCTTCCATGTGATTGCAATGTGGCGCCTGGCCAGAACAAGTAGTAAGTGTAAAAATGTAAAAGCCATTTTCTGGCCCTTTCTGCGGCGAATATCTCCCAGAAGACATGTGACAGGTGTCACGTATGTTCGATGTAGATACTGAAATATGTAAGTTTAAATCTAGCATTACTAGAGATAAACTGTACCAACCCACACATACATGACCATTGGGAATCTTCAATCTCCAACTCCAGTTCTCCACTCCAGGCTGCCCTAGCGGTGACGGTGTAGCCTGCTTCCTGTCCTGTCAACTGGAGATGGGTTGTCCCCAACCCATCTCCAGCATGACCTGGAAAGTATGAGAGGTGGGAGGGGCTGCTGGGAAGAAGGTCCAAATGTCCCTGGTGATAGCTGAGATTCTGGCGTGCTAAAGGAAGTGCCCCGGCCCCAGGGTAAAGACCTCTTGGGCTGTATCAAATTATTGGAATTCCTCATTAGAAGAGCTACCCTAAGGTGTCACATCCTTCATTTCATCATGGGGTCATGTCTACTGAACTTATGAGGGCCCAAAATGAAGACAATTCCCAGAAATGTAATTTCCTGGCAAAAGGGGCCATCCCCAACACCAGTTTAAATGTGCGTTCCCACAGCTGTGCAGTGTGTCGCACCAGGTGAGGCGGGTGCTCAAATTAACTTCCCTGTCACCCATCTCCATCATTCCAGCTGACATATATTTAACCATTCAGTACATTTTGGAGGAACTTGATCTATCCAAATCTTGGAGAGGAGCAAAGTATTAATCAATACAAATTAGAAAATCCAGTTCATTTCACCCTGCATCATGCGATATGAAATCAGCTTAGAGCTACCTCAAAGGAAGGTTGTTTTACCATCACCGAAGGAGGCCCAGGCTCCATCAGGCAGGAAATAATTCTCCACTATACTTCGTAGCTGCCTGTGAGTGCCACCTTCCACACCAAGCACTGTCACTTCCTCTGCCCAGGCTCCCCCTCCAGGAACCTTGCATAAGATCTCACTCCCTGGGCATCCACAGACAGATGAAGGAGGACACAGACGATGGCTCACACAGAAAGTATCATGGACAGCCATCTTCCATCAGATGTACAAGCCCCCCTGAACCCAACACGAACTTCACAGAAGAAATTGCATATCTCTTCACCTCTGCTTTCATGCAGCACACACACACACTCAATATTGCTCATCGACTTGAACATGCCTGCTTGCTCCAGCTGACTCCACCACAAAGACAATGAAGGAATCCCTCTACACATTCCTAAAAACTCTGGACAACAAGCAGCACACAACTATCACAACGTACCCCTAAGGTGACACTCTCAACTTCATCCTGTCATCTTCATTCATAATCAACAAGGTTCTAGTACCCGAGATGTGGTTGAACCACTTTGTCTTTGCTATCTCCATACTTCAAACTTCACTTTTGCATTAATCTCAACCAAAAATAGAAAAACTAACATTCTACTACATTAAAGTCCTCCCCATTGATGCCCTACAAGAAGAACTCAAAAAGTTGACAAGCTCCTTCTACCCTATATCAAATGTCAACACACTATTCAACATCTACAAGTACATTTTGAAAAACTATGTAGCAGTCAATGTTTCAATAAAAACACAGTCATTTAGAACTAACCCATCTGCACCTGGATCTTCCCAAGAACTCTACAAGAACAAATGTGCAATATAAAGACAAGAAAAGAATTAGAGACACACAAATCTCCCTAATTACTTTCCCAATCTTAAAGCACTCCACTTTGCTTGAGGATCCCTCATCACCACAATTAAATCCACCTTTGATAAGACTTCCCTCAACAAGGCATCTGGCAGAAGCAAGGAACTCTTTAAGTCCATCTAGCCCTGAGTCAATCGACTCTCATCACCTCCAATCCCAACTTCTGTAGTCAAATGCAACCCAATCAATCATTTTTTCACTAAGAAGACAAACAAAATAAGGTACCTCATCAACAACCGGAAACAGAACTCAACACTACCGCTTATCTCCCATTACTCAACCTCCATGTGGACTACATTCAACCATGAATGAAATGCAGACATCATCAACATCCTGCTCTTCGACTCTGAGTCAACTTTATCAACTCTTCCATCAGCAAAGGAACCTTACTAGACACTCTGAAGACAGAACACATTCTCCTGCTGCTAAAGAAGCTTCCCTTTATCCAGATGTTATTGCGAACTTCCATCACATCACCCACCTATACTTCATAGAAAGAAATAATAAAAAAAAACAGCCAATACCCAGATAAAGAAGCAGATCTGAAAGAACAATCTCCTATTCGATGATCAATCTAGTTCCAAGTACCCGGAAGTCCCGAGACAGCTACTTTTGAAGTCATGGACAAACCTTGAAAGTCAGTAACAGAAACAACCCTGACTCTTCTGATCCTACTCATCCTCTCTGCAGCCTTCAAACAAAAAATCGACCACCAAGCACTGAGTCACACCTAGAAAAAACAAGGGCTTCTTTGACACAGTCCTGACGTGTTCTGCTCCATCAACGTGAACTGCAAGATCCCAGAAACTTCAGTCTCCTTTGGAGCAGCCAAGGGCACCTTCATTTCCTTTGTTGTCTTGAACCTCTACAAGAAACACTTCTGACCGATACTCACTGGCAACAAAATCAAGATCCATTAGTATTGCAATGACCCTCAATTCTGCCTCAAAATCTCTGATACTAAGTACACTGAGTCAGCTGTCAAGAGCTAATCCAGAGTGGGATATCTACTATCTGCCTAAAGTTCATCCCGATCAAGACTGAATTACTGTTCACCAATGGCTCCAAAGCACTACAGAGTCAAGCCTGGCTCTCTGACATGAATCTAAACAGCCTTACCACCAGCTGTCAGACAATGCAACATCACTGGGATTCAATTCAATTCAATTCAAATTTCTTTATTTCGGCTGAAATGCCATAAAAGAGTCACAACACATTTCATTATATTAAAAAGACATTTTGGCATAAAACATTAAAAACCATCAGCTAAAATACATTTCATAATACAAATAGATCAAAGCACAACCATCAATGAGATACTAGAAAAGCCCCCACTAATTACTAGAAGATGTTCTAATTCTCTTTTTAAGGATAATCTTCATTTACAACTGTTGCCCCTTTTTTTTCTTAGGAAAAAGATTGAATGTAAGAATCGACTGGATAAAACTACATCCTCATCTTGATGGAAGTACTTTTTTCTCGGCCCCACATAAAATATTGGTTAGGCTAGACTATTTTCTTATAACTAGTAGCATGTTAGCTGGGACACAGATTGAGAAACTTCCAAGGGTGATTTCAGACCGCAGCCCGGTAATACTTACCATTAAAAATAATTACTTACAAAGAGCACCCGCACAATGGACGTTTGAGAGGGGACTTTTAAGAGATCTTGCATATAAGGAGCACATGTCAAAATGGATTAAAGGGTTTTGGGATATCAATAGGGGGACAGCAGCTATAGGAGTAGTTTGGGATGCATTTAAGGCGGGAATAAGGGGTGAAACATTGAGTTTTGTGCTGGGAAGACAAAAAAAAGAAAGGGAAAGGAGAGAGCTGATAGAGTATAAATTACTAAGGGAGGAGGAGAATCTAAGTAGGTCAATAAGAAATAATAGTCCTTTAGAGGAATGTCTGCTTAGAATAATAGCGTTAAAAGCAGAGGCAGTGGAAGGCCTGGCTAGGCAGGCGGTAGACAAATTTTTGTCCAACAAGGAAAAGACATATGAGCTTAGTGAGAAGGTAGGGCGGGTGCTGGCAGCTAGAACTAGGCAGAGAGCAGCTGAAGCAGGAGTAAAAGAAATACGGGATATACAGGGAAATCTGGTTATGGAGACTGATGCAGTAAGAGAGGTATTTAGGAAATTCTACGCAGATTTATATACTCCAGAAGAGGTACCAAACTTGGGGGAGATTGAGGAGTATTTGGATAACATACCCCCTTCGGCGATTTCAGAAGAGGATAAAGAAATACTGGATAGTCCAATACTGCTAGGAGAGGTGGAGGAAGCTCTTGATAGCCTGCCGAAAGGCAAAGCAACAGGACCAGACCAAATTCCGCTAGAATTTTATCAGATTTTTAAAAACGAACTCTTGGCGGATATGTGTATAATTATGCAACAAGCACAGGTAGGAGACCTTAGCCCAGAGTCCTGGGGGGGGGCTAATATAATAGTAATTTTAAAAAAAGGAAAGCCATCAGAAATGCCAGGATCGTATAGGCCAATCACATTAATGAACTCGGATATCAAAATATATTCCAAGATTTTAGCAAAGAGACTGGCAGGGGTAATTGAGCAGTTAGTGACCCCTATCCAGCACGGCTTTATACCTGGGAAAGGGACTACGCAGCACGTAAGAACTGTGATTACAGTATTTGATCACGCAGAAATATTAGGAGATCCTGTAGCAGCACTTTTCCTCGATGCCGAGAAGGCATTCGATAGGGTGGACTGGAAATATCTTTGGTGTGTAATGAGATGGTGTGGGTTGGGTGACTCTTTTATAAAAGCGATCCAGGTATTGTATAAGAATCCAGCAGCAAGGATAAGGGTGAATGGGGGGCTTTCAGATGAAGTAAAAATCGCCAGGGGGACCAGACAGGGATGCCCTTCCTCTCCCCTATTATTCGCATTATACCTGGAACCCTTACTACGTAGGTTGGAGGAGAATGTAAGGATACCTCCAATGAAAAGAAATGAAAATGTGGTGAAGTCCTTAGCCTACGCAGATGATGTGGCAATTTTAACTCCAAACCCCACTCTAGCTATAAAGGAGATAGAGTTAGAGGCTCAGAAATTTGGGAAACTATCAGGGTACAGTTTAAATAGAACAAAGACCCAGATTATTAAGAATAGATATACTCCGTGCGCGGATAGTAGGGTGGTTGACTCAGCAGTATATCTAGGAGTAGTACTAACTGCTAGTTTGGAGAGAGTAGTAGAGATGAATTTGGATCCTCTAATAGGTAAAGTTAAAAAAGAACTTGAAAGAATGAATAACCTACACCTTTCCCTTATGGGATGCACAAACGTTATCAAAATGTTAATCCTACCTAAATTTTTATATTTTTTCCGTACTATACCTTTAGTTTTCGAAGCTAGATGGTTTAATTTAATAGAAAGGATACTGAACAGATTTATCTGGGCACATGGAAAGACTCGTAGAGCATACAGGTACATGACTTTACCAAGAGAGAGAGGGGGCTGGGGAGCCCCTGACTTTAGGTTGTATCAGATGGCTGCTGCATTACAATACATGCAGGGAATAATTGGGGGTGGAGGAAGTGATACAAGGGTTGTGACCATGTCCACGGAAGTGTATGCTATTATACTGGGGGCGGAGGCAGAAAATACTTTGTTAAATAGAGTAGAATTTGGATACTATAAAAGAACAAGGTTTAAGACCATGATGGCAGCATCTAGAATATGGAATACATTCCTTAAAAGAATGGGAATGGGCAGATATAATAGGTATGTAAGGCTTTATAAAAACAGTTCCTTTCCGATAGAAATTTTTGGTGATTCAACAATGTTGGGATGGACACAGAAAGGGATAGAACAGATTGGGGATATAATGGATGGGGATGGGGTAATCCAGTTCTTAGATCTTTGTGCTAAATATGGGGTTGAGAGAAAGGATTTTTTCAAATACTTGCAGGTAAGGAGTTTTTTATCACACAAGCAAGGTGGTAGGGAGGGGTTTAATAAAAATGAGCTTTTGGAAAAGATAAAAGCAGGAGGGGATTGCACAATCAGATCCTTTTATGCAATACTAACCAAAGGGAAGGTGGATGATTTGGAGAAAGTTAGCACTAAGTGGGTTGGAAAGTTGGGAGTGGATGCAGGAAGTTTTCAAGAATCATTAAACTTGGGATGTACCATTTTGCGCTCTGGACCCCTGCAATCGCAACACTACAAGACGCTATTTTCGCTGTATTACACCCCAGCTAGAATAGCTAAGTGGGGAGGGTCCACTGGAATTACTTGCCCACGGTGTAATGCAGTAGCTGCCGATATTATTCATATGTTTGCTACTTGCCCCCAGTTATATACTTTGATCCGAAGTATAGAAGATTTTATTAACAATACTCTTGATATAAGAGTTAAACTAACATCTAGGATGATCTTGTTTGGAGTAGATAATCAAGTTGGATTGGACCATAAAGAATTTATGTTTGTAGCAACTGCAGTATTGAGACTAACAATTGCAAGAGTATGGTTGGATAAGGTACCCCCTGACTTACAAGTATGGCTGTCAAATCTGCTAGCTAGCTATAATCTTGAGAGAGCTATATATGCTCGGAAGGGGAAGAGGGGAAGGAGACTTGGGTTGAAAATTTGGGAACCAATAAACAAATGGAAAGAGAATATGGTACCGTAATTTGATGAATAGCAAAGGTTAGGTTTTTGATATATGATTTGGTGATGTAAATGTACTTTGGATATTGTTTGTATTGTTTTGTAAAGCTTCAAACCAGTGATAATCTGTAAAATGTATAAAAATATGTTTTGTAATTCAATGTGCAAGTTAACAAGAAAAAGGAGAAAAATAAAAATATATTTAAAAAAAAAAAAAAAAAAGAATCGACTAACACTAAATATTATTGGTTGATTTGTGTTAGTTGTGAGAATTCTCAAAGCCTGTTTACATGATCTCACGCCCAACAATAGGCATAGTGGTTTGATCCATCTTTTTCTGGCCAATACATAGGCGGGACAGAAAAAGAGAATATGAGACTCATTTTCAATCTGGTGGCAATCACACATGGAACAAATTTCGTCTACCACTAGGGATAGGGCATTAGGCCTCCTTGCCCAATGTGCCAAAGTTGTTTTTATTAAGAGATTCCCATACCTTAATTTTAAAAATAGGGTTTTGGCAAGAGGGGGCTCTATCTCATCCATAAAGGTCTCAAATAATGGCTCATCCTTAAAGCTAAGGAAATTTGTCACTAAGGTTCCAGCATTTGAAGCGCTTATTGTCATATTAACAATAAAGCTCCAAAAGGCCCTTTTTAAAATTGGTTTTGGGTTAAACGGTAGTTGCTCTGGGTTCTCCCAAAAGTGTTTTAAACCTATTTTGCTGAACCAAATTTTAACGTGCTTTAACCATGGGATGGTTTTCGAATTGTCTAGCTCCATGATTTCTTTTAGCCCGTCTCTATAATCGTGTAATTCAGGCACCCGTTGCAGAGAAGTTGGTCAACCGTCAGCTCTCTCACCATCTTGAGTCTAACCACCTGCTAGGAGATTCCCAGACTGGTTTCCGCCCCGGCCATGGAACAGACACTGCCTTGCTGGCAGTAGTGGAGGAGGCAAGGAGCACTCTAGATACAGGAGGGTCAGTGGCAGTGATCCTCCTGGACTTGAGTGCTGCCTTTGACACCGTGAGTCATCAGGTGCTCCTCCAACGTCTGTCAGAGGTAGGTGTCTCAGGGACGGCCCTGAAATGATTGGGATCTTTTCTCTCCGACCGTTTCTACCAAGTCTGGGAAGGGTCAGAGCAATCTGCCCTAATCCCTCTTCAATGTGGAGTCCCGCAGGGCTCATTGCTGAGCCCTACCCTATTTAATATATATATGACTCCACTTGAAAGAGTGGTCGCCCCTTCAGGGGTGAAGATCATCAGTTACGCTGATGATACTCAGCTGGTGGTGGGCCTCACTCAGCTGGCGGAACAACCTGAGGTGTTACACGACTGCCTTGCCAATGTTTATCGTTGGATGTCTATCTCCGCCCTAAAGCTTAATGGAGGTAAAACCGAGCTGATGCTCCTGGGCAATTCCAGCCCCTCCATTATTGCGAGCTGCTGGCCCCGGTCTCTTGGTGACCCACCATCCCCCAAGAAGGAGATCAAGTTATGTTATATGATTTCGTATAGCGCACGGATGCCGCAGCAAAGTGGCGTCCCGGCGCTTTGGAGAATAATAACACAACACGACAAAAAAAGTGGAAAAGATGGGCCTAGATTGTGGTAAAAAGGAAAGTTTTAAGTGCCTTTCTGAAAGGAAGCAACTCAGGAATGGAGCGCAAAGGGGCAGGCAAAGAGTTCCAGAGGGTAGCCGCCAACACTGAGAAAGAGCGTCCGCCCATCCTAGATTTTTTGAAACGTGGCACAATGGCCAAATTAGATCCAGCAGAGCGAAGAGCTCTGGCAGGGACATAGTGCTGGATAGTCTGTGCAAGGATGGGAGGGGAGGCTGCTTTGAGAATCTTAAAAGTTAAGCAAAGAGCTTTAAACTTAATTCTCTGCCCCACCGGCAGCCAATGGAGATCCTGGATAGTCCGACGGGCCGAGACAAACTTCGGAAGGCCAACAAGCATCCTAGCTGCCGCATTCTGAACTCTCTGAAGACGAGATAGCTCGGCCTGATTAAGGCCCAGAAACAGGGAGCTAGCATAATCTAGTCTGGTAAGAACCAGGGCTTGGACAATAATCTGTCTGGTCTCCGCATCGAAGAACTTAAAGATTGGTCGGAGACACTGCAGGGTACCGAAACAGGTGCCGGCCACACGTTTTGTGTGGGAAGTGAAGGAGAGCTTATGGTCAAACCACACCCCAAGGTTTCTAACCTCAGTCACGGGGGAAGGGACGGGGCCGAGATCAGAAGGCCACCACTGATCTCCCCATAGTTCACTTTCCCTGCCAAAAATAATTACCTCGGTCTTAGAGGCATTAAGTTGGAGCCGATTGTTCGCCATCCAGCCGGCCACAGCTTTTAGAGCTGACTGAAAGGTGGGGGCATCCATGTTGGAATCGCCATTCAGAGCCACCGCCAACTGCATGTCATCGGCGTATGACACTAAGGAGAGACCAAAACTGTGGGCTATCTCCGCTAATGGCTGAACATATAAGTTAAACAAGGTAGGGCTCAAGGCCGACCCTTGGGGAACACCCTGGAGTATAGGGCGAGAAGCAGAAACAAAAGGGGGTGTGGAAACCTTGAAGGTTCGATCTTTAAGAAAGGAGCGAAACCACTCAAGTGCCTTGGGAGTATGGTTGGAAGAAGACCTGTCCTTCAGGACCCATGCCAGGAAGACCGCAGGGGTTTGCTTTGGTTTACTGAGATCAGCCCGAAAGGTGCTACCTCTGCTTCCTGATCCAGCAAGGAAGCTGTTGATACGTGGCCTGATTCTATCGAGGCTCGATTATGGGTATGCGCTGTTTCTCGGTGCTCCCGAAGCGACCTTCAAAACCCTCCAACAGGTGCAAAACGCAGCTGCGAGAGTCCTTATGGATGTTCCCAGAAGGCAGTCTGCTGCTCCGGCCCTCAAAACGCTTCACTGGCTCCCCGTGAAAGAGCGGGTGAAATTTAAAGCGCTATGTACAGCCCACAAAATTTTACATGGCAAAGGCCCCCCCATCCTTGCTAACATGGCCCGTCCTTACAAACCCCCACGTCTGCTGCGCTCGGACCAAAAACACCTTTTGCAGTTAGCGAGAGTAAGAAGAGCTCGTTCTGGGGGCAGGCGTTTCTCTGTGCAAGCGGCCTCTCTTTGGAACTCTCTGCCCCTCAAGATTCGCTCAGAGCCCAAGATCCTACCATTCAGGAAACTTCTTAAGACCCACTTGTTTCCATAGTAGTGATTAGCTGAGTCTCCCCTTCTGGTCTGTTGCGCCGGGATGCCCCCGGGTAAGCTGAGCGCATTATAAATTTCATATTATTATTATTATTATTATTAATCTAACCCATAACATCAGTGGGCGAATTATGGTGTAATGATCAGTTCTTTTAATGTTTAAATCTAATTGAAGGGGCACTAGAGGGGTGCCTCTTGGGACCCTTACCAAGCTTCTCATAAAATTATTGTCCAGGACACTAAAAGTATCCTTAGACCCTGGTCCCCAGATTTCTGCACCATATAGCACTACTGGTTGTACCTTAAATTTTAAAAGCTCAATGGCCGGGGACACAGCTTTGCTAGTACTCAGACTTTGTTCCCTGAGGATTGGCTTTGCATTCTGAGTGAAAGCCAACTTGCTCTTTTCCATTTGGGCTCTCCAGGAAAATTTGGAATCTAATGTAACCCCTAAGTATGAGAATTGGGGGACCGATTCTAGTTTTACTCCATTCAATGTTAGACAGCCTTTATCGGTTTTTGATGGATTTAGGGCCATACATTTAGTCTTTTTCCCATTTATCTCCAGTCCTCTCTTACTACAATTTTGACTAAAAGAATTCAGTAGTGCCTGGAGACCTTTCTTAGTTTGGGAAATCAGAATAGTGTCGTCAGCAAATAATAAGGATGTTACCCTTTCTCCATTCAATTTTGGTGAATCGTTTAAACATCCCTCTAGGTGTGAAGGGATGTCATTCACGAAAAGGGAAAAGAGTGTGGGGGCCAATACGCAGCCTTGGCGAACGCCACGCTCGATAGGAATTTTTTGGGTTAGTTCCCCGTTTGGGCCCCATCGAATTTTCGCAAAATTCCCTTCGTGTAGCTCTTTTAGCTGAACCAATAGACTATTTGGCAACCCTACTACACTCAATGTTTTCCATAAAAGATTGCGTGGCACTAAATCGAACGCTGCCCTCAAGTCAACGAAAGCAACGTATAAATGTCCCTTTTTAATATGTACATATTTCCAATAAAGGCAACAAAATCTAAATATCTGGTCTATTGTGCTCACTTTGCATCGAAAACCAGCTTGGAATTTGGTTAAAATTGCGTTTTCCTCCATCCAGTCACTGACCCGAGTTAAGATGTGTCGTGAATAGATTTTCTGGAGAATGTCCATCAGGCTGATTGGCCGGTAATTGGAGGGATCCATCCTATCCCCTTTTTTGAAAATTAAAACAATTTCAGCTCCCCTCCAGCTTTCGGGGAAATCTAAGGTAAGGGATAACTTATTACACAAATAGTTTATATATGGTGCCCATACTTTTAAATCATGCTTATATAAATCCCCTGGAATCTTATCTAGGCCTGGGGCTTTACCAGTCTTTATTTGGCTAATTGCCAGCTCGGTTTCGCCTAGTGTAAAGTCTAAGCAATCTGTAGGATGTTCATAGCATGGGACATCCATATCCAATTGAGCATCCTCATACT
Source organism: Lissotriton vulgaris (assembly GCF_964263255.1). NCBI lineage: Eukaryota > Metazoa > Chordata > Amphibia > Caudata > Salamandridae > Lissotriton > Lissotriton vulgaris. The sequence goes on from NC_141699.1 coordinate 463,134,651, forward strand.
TTTTATAAAGATTAGTAAAGTGGTTAATCCATGTTAACTCGTCCAAATAGACGTCCTTAACCACTCTCCCTGCATGATTTCCATTGGCTACTAGCCTCCAAAAGCCTACGTTGTCACGTGTCTTGGCCGCTAGCAGCATATCAGCCCATTTTTCCTCCTCCCAGGCTATTTTAGAAGCCTTTTGAACTAACTTGTACTTATTCCTTGCTATTTGTATGTCAGATGGTGGCTTAAATTTAATTGCTGATAAAAGAGCCCTTTTATATTCTCTACAGGTTCTGTCATACCATGGTTTACTATGGGACAGATTCTGTATCTTTTGTTGGTTCTTCTTGGGCATTTTGGTAACTAACATTTTTAATTCATTACAAATTTTTTCGTGTAGTGACATAAAGTAGATTGAATTTTCCTCATCTGCCATAGAACCTATGTATGAACCAAAGGTCCCTGCGAAAAGTGTGTATATTTCTGCGAGAATCTCACCATGGTCCAGTATAAATGGCCATTTGAGTACTCGTCTATTATTACTGATATGGATCTCAATATTGTCACCATTACTTCCATCACTGGGATTCACCTTCAAAGCAGACGTCGCATTCGAAGTACACATTAACAGGAAGACAAAATGATACAACCTCTTACCCGTGAGGAAAATTAAATATTTTCTCCCGGAAACTGATTTCAGAGCATAGGTGCACATGCAAGACTCTGTTTAACGCCTTTCCAGACATAACATTGTTAGCCCTGCATTGCTGCATGCCTCACCAAGGGCTTGACAAAGTTTGATCACTTCACCCAACAATGATGGATTGGCATTGACTCCCCCGCAAGGCCTGCATTCTCCTGAAGACGAGCTGCATCACTTGCAAAGAAGTCAAAAAGAGAAACTCTGTATATCTGGCAAAGAAATTAAGCGCAACAGATGAAGAACACTCCTTCAGAAATTATGCCATCGCCAGACTAGAGATGTAAAGGTGTAAAAGTAAAAAACAGAAACCAGGTCTTCTTTAAATATGCACACAGTACCTGTAACGACGGTCCAATCATCATCAGAACTGCTTCAATCCTATTGTAATTCAGGCACGTCTCTTCAAGAAGCCTTACCACACTAAAGAAAATAAATTGCCTGCTTCATTATAAACAATCTGATATGTACCCCAGGGCTCTGGTCCATTGTTCACTGCTTTGTCCTTCCCGGATGGTACTGCTAGATACATTACAAATTGTGAGAGTTTTGCTAAAATGTTAGGACCAAGCCAACTGTCCGATCACATGCCACCTTTGCCAATCTCAAGGTAATTTCTGCACTTCATTACCCTGGACTTTGGCTCTATTTTGAAGGACCATATAGCAGCATCTTGTATAACAGCCAGACCTGTTATCTGTGCCATCTGCTAAGATCCAGGAATGGCAGGCCAAAATCTGCTTTGTGCACTAAAGTGTGCTCCTGCTGCAGTACAACCACCAGGGCACACAAGCCATCTGTCTGGAATCGCCAATTCATCCATTTACATTTCATTTGTGATACTAAACACACATCATGCATATGCATGTGCATGCTGACTTCCCTGACGTAGCACGACAGCTACTTATTTCAGCTGCCAATTACTGATGCTTATTTGCAATTGGGACACTACGGGAATATATTGATGATTCGTATCATCACAAATGCTTGATTGATTACAAATGTCTGACGCGGATAACACAGCTAGCACCACGCAGTAACACACACATGCCAGAATACTGCTGTTGTGGAATACTCTGGATTGCACGTCCCACCATATTAACAGATGTATGTGTGTGACATAATGCCATATGCTAATGCATATCCTTTCCATCTAATTGACAGAGCTCTCCACTTATACCTCCTGGCACCCTTTCAGTGGGCCTGCAACTTCAGATGCATAGCAGAGCACACATTGTTATTTGTGTCACCAGTAGGCATATATTACGAACCTCTTTGTCATGAGTCAGGTGCCAAATCACACAGATGGAGTATTGTCATTGGCTTGTTCTGTTTGCACCCTATAGCAGTTTTGGTCCATACATAAAGCTCAATCCTGTGGTCTCTCCACACCTAGAACATGCAATGGGCTAACAGCTCCAGGGGATGAACATGAGGAACTATTTGGTAGCCTCCATTTTCCCCCAATGCAGGTTTACTAGAAACATCAGGAATTTGTTTTATTGGTGGCTATTGGATTTTGCAATTTGTCTCACTCTGGCGTCACATGTGCAATTCAGCGCGCTCAACAAAATTCGTTTTATTTATTTAAATGTTTACTTACCTCCGTTCATCCATATTCCGGTGATTACTACCCCCCATCCTGCCCCTCCCCCGCCTCACGGCCCCAGGGAACTCTCTCCACGGGCCACTACTGGACAATGCTTTTTAATATTATAAAAGGCATTACCATTTACAATGCCAATAGCTCAAAGTCTTGCAATTGCGAGACCTATTGCATTGTAAATGCTTGTGATCTTAGAACATTTGTTGTGAGGACAGCAAGAGTGGCCCCTTCCAGAAGACCTCTGAAGCTTGTAAGATGGACGCAAGCTGTGACAGTGGGGGTTACCCTAATCACTTCCTATGGAGCTGGGGAGGACCTGTTTGTGAATTCCAAATAGAGGACGGGGTGGGCACTCACCTACTGCCTCCCAGCCCTGCCCCACCCCCAATCAGATGCAAGGGGGGTCCTCCTGACACCCTGAAAAAGCATTAGTGGGGAATTTAGCATCAAGCCCCCACCATTGGGACCCCACCCCTGACTGGGATTGGTGGGTTGGCTGCATGAAATACTCTGGTGTGTCACATCAACAGTTGAATATACACAGATGGGACTGGAGACCTCAGCAGTTCACTCGAGGCCAGGCATTTGGAACTCTGACTTTCAGGAGCGGGACGGCGAAGAACCACAGGAGCACACCCCAAAGAATAAACAAAATTATCTTCATTCTCTCTTCTTGGGATCGGATCAAGGTAGGAACTGTGCTTTTACAAAACACATTTGCTACTATAAATGCAGCTCAAACATTTAGCGCTCCCCACAAATCGGGTTGCATCTTGGCACAGTAAAACCTCAGCGTTACTGTTAGCGATCACAGTGTGGTTTTTTCATGCAAACAGAGCCCTACATAGTGTACATTTTATCTTTTTTTAGGTTTCGCCCTGGCCGTAGCACGCAGTGCTCGGCCCAGGGCGAAAACTTATGATCTACAGTATGGGGCTTCGTCCCGCCTCTGTCTTCCATTGGCTAGCTCCATAAATGGAGGCTAGCCATTGGAAGAGATTGGCTGTCAATCACGCTTTCCCCGTGAAAACGCGATTCGGGGGCGTTTCCGTGTCTTTTTTTAAGTCCCGCCCCTTTTCTCTGCGTCATTCGGAGGTAGGCTTTTACTCATTTCCCCCGACCGCCGCCCGCCGGAAGAAATCGTCCAGAAATCGCACTGTAACTTGCATCTGTTCCACGATGCTTGTTTCGTTTTTTACATGTCGACTAAAATATACAAACATTGTGCAATTCCAATTCTTCCGGATGCTGTCTTTTGGCATTCTCGTAATATCTTGACTATCCATCAGCCCTCACAAGGAGGACCTTGGAATGCTTTCACATGCCGCCCTACCTCGCATGCGCTCCAAGTGCTGAAGGCAGCAGTTCGTGCATCTGCTCCTTTCTTCCACAAGCGCGTTTTAATTGGAGTCTTCATTCGTCTTAAAAAATTACTAAACCTGTTTTCGCACATTTGTTTATTTCTCTGTGTGAACACTTTTGCAGTGTACATAAATATGGCCTCGCGCTGGGTGTCTGTTAGCTTGATGGTCACGTGTCGTGTGGGGCTTTCACCTCAGGTGATCAGCGACCTGCAGCAGCACGGCGCCGACATATAGAAAGCGATGCCTGCCCTCATTGCTTCGAAAATGTATCATTACCCGTCGTGCAAATCTCTTAGCAGAACGCGGTTTTGCATCTCTTCTTTACAAAGCATGTGCTTTCGCGGAGCGGATTTTCTGCCTGAGCGCAGTAGTGGCGTCTCCAAAAGTGAATTTTAGGGGGTGGCACACATTGGGCCACAGATGAAAGTGGTGGATATGAACTGACATACCAAGTCAAGTTTAAAGACTTTAACACCATGCGCGCTAGCGGAATTCCGCTCGCACGCTGATATTTTGTAAATCGCATGTAACGTGACGAGCTGGGCTCGTCATCAGCGTGCGAGGAGGCTACGCCATGACGAGCCCAGCTCGTCATCAGCATGGAAGGGGTTAAGCAAACACTGCTTTGCAGTAAAAGGCGGCGGACAAATTGTTGTATTGGACATGGTGCACCATCTGTTTGCGTTTTTCTGGGGCTCCTCCTGGTACAGGTTGCAGCTGTGGTGGTGGGGCACAATGGGGAGCCAGGACAAACCGAGCTGGGCACAGGCCCCATCTGGCCCCTCCCTCTAGAGTGACGCCACAGGCTTCTGATGAGGACATTACACTCTAGCGTCTGCCATCTTTGTCCATTCATTTGTGTGGAGAGTGCACTGATTTATTGAAAACCAACACAGCACCGTAAGGACCGTGCCAGTGCAGCCTGCGCACACGGGTGCAAAGGAGGGTGCACAGGCCCATGCTCAGGGGTTTTGACTTATGATGCGGTGCCCTAAAAAACTAAAGTGCGGATCCCGTCTGCAGTTGTGTAATCACTCGGTCTATGATCCTTGTTTGTTGTTCTACCCTTTGGTAATGTTTTTATGAACATTAAGACGTGGCTGTGAACTGCCTACAGCATTACAGTTGTAGCGCCGCCCTGTGGAATATTCTTACAGTACTCGCTCAGCATGCCCCATGAGCAGCCTTTCTGCAAGGATCTCTTTATCCTTCGAACCCCTTCCAATCGTTAGACGTGCCCCTGCCCACTTTGAACACCTGCCAAGGTGAGCTAGAAAGAGAGGAAGTGTAGGGTGGAGGAATGAGCTGGAATGAAAAAAGAAACAATACCCTGTGTTGGACTAGCTTTTCTGGCAGCCTGGCACTTCCAGATGGGTCCCCTTTTAAATGTCAGTGTGAGGACCATTTTCTCTGATGAGTGAGGGGTTGGTCTTTAGCTTGCAGTCAGCGCAGCCTTTCATCCTTCCGAGGTGGATAAAAGTGCGGCACTGGGGGGTACAGGCAGAATCTGCTCCGAGGGTCGGTGCTCGTGCAGTGGCGCCGTGCTGGGGCCTGTTGGTGCACAAATATAGATTTAAAGGCGTCCAGGGGCGAAGCATTGGTCGGACTGGCAGGCCTGGGACGTGTGTTTATTGTTGACATGCAGCTCAACCTTTCTGGAAGGTGCGGAGACCCGAGGGTGCCAGGGGCGGCACGACAGGGGTGCAGGAAATAAAAATACCTGGGATAACTTTCTAGAAGTGGCTGGGCTGATGGGACAGAGCGAGGGTGCCCTGTTGCCACCTTAAAGTGACCGAAATGTTAATTGCTCAGCTAAATTCTTGATTTTCATAGCACACAAAATATGTGAAGGTTAAAAAAAAGTCAGACAAGATATAGGCAGCAAGATACAGGCAGACCACATTGCGTTCTGCAGGCGTAATAGCTCGTACATTATGGCAGCCTCTGGGTGTGTGTGGCTCTGGGTGTGTGTGTGGCTCTGTGTGTGTGTGTGTGTGGCTCTGGGTGTGTGTGTGGCTCTGGGTGGGTGTGTGTGTGGCTCTGGGTGGGTGTGTGTGTGGCTCTGGGTGGGTGTGTGTGTGGCTCTGGGTGTGTGTGTGTGGCTCTGGGTGTGTGTGGCTGGCTCTGGGTGTGTGTGGCTGGCTCTGGGTGTTTGTGTGTGGCTCTGGGTGTGTGTGTGTGGTACTAATTGCTGTCTGCTGAGCTCGTCCGTAGGGTACAATAGGTCTCACATTTGAGAGAGATTAAGCTAATGGCAATGTAAATGACAATGCCATTTATTTATCTGTTTTCAAAACCAACACATAAATACACATTTTGTCATTTACAATGCCAATAGCTCTAACTTTTCCAAAGGCGAAACCATTGCATTGTAAATGCTTGTTTATTACATTTTTATGGATTCCAATGGCCTCTTGGTGTATGCAACCTAAAGCCATTCCATATTGGCAGGGAATGCGGATGCTGGTAGACCTGGTAGGTCATTCGGCCTATGTGATTCCTGCCCCCTCACTCCCTACAATTTCCTCACTGAGGGATACCTGCCCAGTGAGGCGCTTCTGCACCCATTACTTCTGTGACTTTACAAGTCCATATAATCTGCTCATTCCTTGAACTGCGAAACAAAGGCCCACTGTAGTCTCCAGCTTTACCCCCGACCCCCAGTATCATTCCTTGCTGTGAGATGTCCCAGCCAAGAAGCCTGACAGATAGAAGGTGCCAGGCACACTCGACAGCCTTCAGAATATTTTGTAAACATATTGTAATACACAATTCGGTCTCATTTTCTTGCAAATCATTGAACAATAAGTGAACAGTGTTATATCACTTTCTACGGTAAATACAGCATTTCTGCATGTTTATGTTAAGTATGTGAATTATTAGCACTGTTTTTGAGAAGTCACTATTTCTGCAATGTTCAGCACAAAAAAACAACTTTACACGTAGGCGTACAAATCTGTTTGGTAGCACAGAATCAGAAACAGGTATGAACTGCACTGTAAATTACAAAGTATATGCTAAACATCTAAGGCAACCCCTCAGATGTGCTGGGATGAGGTTTAAAGGTGGTAATCCAGGATCTGAAAAGGTTACCAGTTAAGGGTATAGAGTCATCCATTCTGAAATGTACATCTCTACATATACAAGATACTTTATTAATGTTTGACATCTGTCTATTCAGGTACTCTACCTGGGATGTTATAATGAATTGAGCAGATTTTTATTTTGTGTGCTTGATTTATGATTCTTTAGAGCCCACACTCCTAATCATCTCCCTTGCAAACAGACACTAGTGTGGCCCTCTACCCTCGCTCCTAGGAAGAGAAAACCCAACTACATGCTTCACCACAAAGAATTGTGAAAGAGAGAGCAACAATTTCCTTATTTATGTTTTTTATGTATTCACTACCCAACGAGTATAGAAAGCTAGCATGATCTGCTTTCCTTAGACTACCTACAATAAAGCATCTAGCGTGGATTTCAAACATGTATTCCTGAATCACACTGCATGGCCCAGTGTGTAATAAATACATACCACTTCAATCCCTGGAGTCCAGCATAATGTGCTCCATGGCTAAACACTTATAAGGTCTCAAAGGCGAGACCTATTGGCTATGCCAATGCTTGTTTAACCTGCTTGAAATGGACTGTTTGTATTTCACAAACTCGGAAAGTGGGAGTTTATGATATACAAAATATCAATGGCCATGACATGCAAAGGGTTTACTGCCAGATCCTCACAGCGTCTGAGTGTTTTCCCTGCCCAGGTCTGCCATGCCAACATGGGAAGAGCAGCTCATTGCTGGTTGCTCCAGTCTGAACAGACTAGAGCCGCAGCCACTTAGAATTAGCAGTTCATTGACTGATGGGCCAAGAGTTCAAGGGTTTCTAATGGTAGAGCCACATGAGGCTCGGCAGTTGGAAATATAGCAGTTCCTTCACCTCCAGGTAGCTTGGTGAAAGCCAGGTAGGTGGGCGGGGTATCTGCCATTTTTGCATCTGCCGGCCTCTAAATTACCACATTTGTTGTGCACCCAGTCATTGACGTGACTTCACTGCATACTTTCACACATCAGCTCACTCTTCTCCAAAAAGCCACAGTACTAACTATTAGCATTTGTTATACAGAATTGATTCAGCTTAATTATTCCTTTAGCAAGTCCTAGCGGGGGTAGGCATGTTGAATATGTTGGCTAGGCTACAGACGCGAGGGATGTGCGATGGATCAGCCTTCAGACACCCTCTTACAAGCGCACCGCATAGTGGGGGAGACCTGGGACAGATTGGATTTCTTGACCCGCAGGGAATATTGGCAGTTACTGCATAGCGAATGGGACAAATCAGGAAGACTGCTTGCGTGGTTGTTAAAAAGTGAATGCCCACCCCGATGATTCTTACACTGCATTGCCCTGAGAGAGGGACAGCTAACACACAGGTCGGTGTCAATGCAGTTCTATTCGCTCACCTGACTGATACCTGCCACGGGATTATGGGTGGCCAGAGGTCAGATGGGGGTGACTTCCTTCGAGGGGGTTCCACTACTGCGGCTTTCGGATGAACAGCTGGAGGAACTGGAGGCAGCACTCCAATTAGAAGAACTACAGGAAGCCTTACGGGGGATGGCCAGGTGCAAGGCACTGGGCCCAGATGATTTGCCTGTTGCACTTTATCAGGCGTATGCCGATATAATCCTTCTGCATCTGTTAGATACCTGGCAGGAGGTTAAGGAGGATGGAATCCTTCCCCAGTCCATGCATGAGGCGCAGATTGTCATGCTTTCCAATTCTGACAGGAACCCCGAGGACCCAGCTGCATATAGGCCCCTGTTTATGCTGGGAGTGGACGCTAAAGTACTGGCAAAAGTTCTCCCTCTAAGACTACGGAGAGTAGTGAACTCATTATTGCATGAGGACCAATGCAGTTTCATACCTGGGAGAGGAACACATAAGAATCTATGTAGATTATCACATGTCCTGCACTCTGTAGCAGACACAGACCTCAGGGCGGCAGTAGTCACCATGGATATTGAAAAAGCCTTTTATACCCTCCGGTGGGACAGCCTCTGGGAAGTAGTGCGGAGAATGGGGTTCGGAAGCGAGTATATTTCCTGGGTCAAACTGCTATACCGCAAATGGCCAGAGTGAGGAATGGGAGGCAGGTGTCGGACCTTACAGAGATTGGAAGGGGCACAAGGCAGGGGGTCCCATTATCCCCGCTGCTGTTCACTCTGGCCAAGGAGCCTTTGTCGGTACGTTTGTGTAGGGATATGGAACCATGGGGTATAGAGGTAGATGGTCGTACACATGTGGATTCCATGTATGCAGATGATGCCCTTCTCTATATGTGCTAGCTGAAAGGGGCGATCCCAGCAGTTCAGGAAATACTGGATTCATTTAGGGCTTCCTCTGACCTCAACTGCCAGAAAACAATATTGTTCTGCGGGGCTGCCTTGGCGCAGAGGACATCTCACGATCTTCCCGTAGTTGGCATAGACTGGAAGTGCGATCGATTCCGTTACCCTGGAATGCAGATAGCTCATCAGCCGGAGTCCCAGTTTGAATTAAACATGGGGAGGGTCCTTGATGGACTGCTGGCTTCAATAACGTTCTTGAACAGGTTACTACTGTTGGTTATCGGGAGAGTGGCGGTAAAATGGTACTTTTGCGTGTCTCTAAGTGCTCCAGAACTCCTTTTGCAAAATCCCTAAGCCTACGTTCAACACACTGAACGGTCTCCTGGTTTCCCTGGTCTAGGCTGGAAAGCGGAGCAAAGCCAAACTGGAAACACTCAAACTGGGCATGGAGGGGGGTGGCCTAGGTTTGCCAGACCTAAGGCTATATTATATGGCTGGTCTATTGCAGTTCTCCGCACAATGGTGCATGGGGAAACGCACGGTCGAGATGGACCTACAAGGATGATGGAATGAGGGGACACAACTACAGCAGTTCCTAATGATGGGATCTAGGGTTCCAAAGATTGCCAGCACATAATTCGACGGGTTACAGAAGTCTGGGAGCAGACAGTGACCCTGGTTGTCCGAAAGGCCCGTATGCTAGTCCATTGTGGAGAAGTGTGGCTCAGGGGTTAGAGGCGGCAGACCCGGAAGCTGAGATCGGTCCTGGACCAGGGTTCAATTCCCCGCCTCGGCGGGTCTTGGGCTAAAAATTCCACGGACTCGATAATTCTCGCTCCGGTGCCTTCTCGACTCACGGGTTCACACTCTGCGACTCTGGGCAATAGCTTGCTTAATCTCCACAACGGCCCCTCGCGGCGGGATGCCTGACTTTCACCTTGTGGATACCCGCTGGGGCTATCACACAAGGGAATATCAGGACGGGTTCCCTAAGCAAGCGCCGGGACACCCACTGCGGGTAGCTGTGCGCTATATAAGCTCAACTACATTTACATTTACATTGCCACTGCCTTGGTTGAAGGGATTCCAGAATATCCAAGAGGCCATGGATATTTTGAATGGCATGAGGGGACTGTGAGACCGCAAGAGATCTATATCAGAACGGTACGTTCATGACCTTTCAGGAGGCTCAGGACTGGTTTCAGGTGCCACCAGGGCATTTCCTACAGTACGCCAAAATATCACGCACTGTGCGTGAGATGTGGACCAGATTCCCCGATTAACCGAAAGAGTCATGCACATTGGTAACATTGCTAGATCCAGGTTCTAGTCGAGGGCTCATCTTGTGCATATACAAGACATTAAAAGAGGACCGGGTCTAATCTTGACATGATCAGGGCAACCTGCCCGCACCGCTGACAGGCGGTGAGTGGAGGAGAGCTTTGGGGCAGGTAGCAGAGGCTACAATTAATGCGCGGTTCAAACTAACCCAGTTTTATTACTTACACCGCACATACCTGACTCCACAGCAATGTGCGCAGTTTGCCCCAGGGTCGTCTTCTGCATGTCTGCGATGTGCCGTGGACCCTGCCACATTCTTACACATGACCTGGAGTTGTCCGCGTCTACTAAGTTTCTGGAACCAGGTGGTGCTGTCCCTTAGTACAGCAACGGCAGTGTAAATCGACACCTCCATAAAACACTGTATCCTGAGCATTCTTCCAACACCCAAGAAGGGGACTAGGATGCATTATAAGTTTGCGTTGCTAGGACTGGTCCTAGAAAAACTGAGGATAGCGATCCATTGGATACATCCAGCCCCACCCAAGTGGAAAAAATGGAGGGATGATCTGCGGTAGTCGGGGGTAGCTGACGAATGCCGCCTCAGAGCAGTACGTGCAGATGAGAATGCGGAGAGTGATCTCTTGGATTGGGGACAAATGTTCACTGCAGTGTCTACAGTAACGAATCAGAGTGAGAATGAGAGCACACATAGGTCACCATTTGCCGGGCCCACTTCATCATCAGCTAATGCAACACCACTGCACAAGCCCTCTCACATCATGAACACATGAACCACAAACAAGTCATGGGTGCACCGCCAGATTTCCTGTATTAGAGTTACAGTACCACCTGCCTGTCGCTGCCAAGGGCTTGAGGTGGGGGAGGGGGCGGGTGTTAGATAAGGGGGAATCCATCCAGGATCCCTATTTTGGTTATCGTTTTTGTTATATTGTTTCCAGGATTCAGACTCTATTTTATAAAACAAATGTACTGCTGTTTCAAAACAAAAGTAACTCGGCTCATGGGTAATGAGATCGGGTGGAAAAATGGGATGTCATGCCAATAACTCAATTGGCAAACTGACTATAGATGAGGGAAATGTACATGCATGTCGTTGTTACTGATAAGCTGGAAGCAATGAAACAAGTTTAAATACAAAAACAGGGAAAGTTACCGTGTAAAGTGCACTGTTGAGCTCTATTATGAATTTTTGGGGGGAAGATGAAGAATAACCACATCAACCTTTAAATTGGAAAGAATGACTTGTTCCCTTGTCCAGTAAAGTTACTTTATTGACTAGTAACTTAACTATTTTACATTGAGCTGGGTGAGTCATCTTAAACTAATGTCAAAGTGTGCTGCAAATGTTGATGCAATTATGACACCGTGCGGTGGCCATTTGAGTAGAAAGGTCCTTTCAGTTTTATTTTCTGTCACATACACCTTATAACTGAATAATAACCTCCATGCCCATCCTCATCTTCCACATAATTATGGATTCACCGCATTTGACAAATAATTAATCAACTTCTACATAATTTGCAGATTTCACCGAAAACTATTTATAGCTTAAAATGGATCAAAGGTCATAAAAAACGCAGCAACACTTGGTGCTGTGCAGCGGATCACCCTTCGCAAAAGTTGACTTGGTCATCTTTCAGGTGCTTATAGTTGTATTCTGGCGTTAAACTGTTACTAATAGGGTGAAACATTTGCCCAGACAGTGTTATCGTGTAATTATGTCAAAATAATAAAGTAATACCATCACAAAGTGTGCTTAATCATTCCGCATAATTTACCTTTTCTTTCAGCATAATTTAGTCCACCCAGCCCATAATTTGGGCCTCCCTGTCGCATTAATCCAGTAGCCCTGCCTATACTGCGCAAAGCACATTTCACAGCAGCCCTCTCCCACCAATACTAACCCGCCCGCCATCGCGCAATCATATTCTGCCCAGAAGATCTCAGTAATCATTCTGCAAATAAGAGCCTTCCTTCCGAAACGCATCCCAGTTCTTCCGCATTAAGCACGACCTCCCAGGAACTCTAATTGAGCAAATAACGATCGATTGTGGATGATTTCACTTGAGCAGGAAATGCGCCTCCTTGCATAGCTGGGCCCTGCTGCAGCCAGGGCGCTGCCGGGAGCAGCCGCGCCTGTGGGTCAGTCTTAGTGACATCACTTATCATGCCACCACACGGCAGCCAATGGTATCGTTCGTGCTTGCCTCGCGGAGAGAGAAGTCTCGATTCCGTTAGAGAATGAACGTGCAGAAGATGCCTCGTCGTGGATGCAGCTGCGGGGAGAGGTGCTTCTGCAGCTGGGCGAGGTTGCACGCGTCACATTGACGATGACACTGACAGACACCTTTATGTTCTTAAATAAGCTAGTGCTTCCCTTTGCATTGTTTGAATCCTATGGATTTAGTCAAATAATATACCGTGATACCGTTATATACCGTTATACCTTTCCTCGGGTGCATGTCATATCTTAGCAGAAAGTGTATTTTCTAATGCACAAGTAATATTTGACATTATTGCACTGGGGGCACACGCAATCCTCCATATCACAGACCATTAGGAAATGTAATTGATATAGACATTAGTGAGACCACCGCGTTCCCCGGGGTCTGTTTTTCTGTTCTGGTGTTTAAGAAATCTATGTCCAGGAACGTGCGTGCTGCCACCAGGAAAATGCGTTGTCTTAAATGCTAGCTCCAAGACTGGGATCCCGACTTAAACAAGTGACCACCAAACGTGTGATTCTGTGCACATCACTTGCGTTTCTTAAGGCTCAGACGTACACAAATGTGTCATGCAGATTTTCAAAACATCACTTAATTAACATGATTCGGAATCATCCCCCAAAACAGGGCTTTAAGTGAAATGAAAAAGGTGGAGGTTTCTAAAAGGGGTGTGGCATACTTAGAAAATCCTTTCCAAGTGTGTTGGACTTGGCCCTTCAGGCAGGTTCACCCCTAAACTTTTTCCTTTGTGTTTGTGGCCCAGTGGTAGTGATTTCTGGTCTTCGTGCACTTTAGCACTGTGGTGTAGTGTAAAGTGCGTGCGCACTCTGAGTGCATGTGGTGAGATAGGCCTGCCCTCCCATAGGAATGCATGGGGAATGTATGTGTACCTGGTAGTTCCTGATGCGTGAGATGTGCATGCTCGAGTTTGGTATGTGCAAACTCGTGTGATTGAATGCTTCGCAATGATGTATGTGGCGTGATTGTGTCTTGTGCAGAAGTGCCACTTCTAGGAGTTGGCATATTAGTGTAAAATATGCCTGGCGTGTGATTGGCTGCAGCTGGCTGGTGAGCCTGGCTCCAGGAAGTCTGGATGGGTCTGCCCGGTGGTGAGTGTGAGATTAGAATGCTGATGGCTGGGGAGGGCTGCACCTGGTTCCTGAATGAGGCTGGGTTTTCCCCACACAATGCTGGCTCCGCCTCTTGTGGTGCGACTGATGACCCTAGTCCTGCCAGTGAATGAAAAGGGTGATTTGAGCACATCAAGGGTGCTCCAAAACCAGCTGCGACTGGTTTCTCCCCCACCCTGCACCTACAGACAAAGGGATTTCAAGTATAAGAAGGGGCTGTGTCCCCTTACATGTTGTTCTCTTCCAGGATCCTATCTGAGGGGGGCTGCTGCTGCTGCTGGCGCCAGGAGGAACCGCCACTTGGGACTGCCTTCCTGCCTGGAGGGCCCAGCCTTGCCCCCCCTGCCCTGCTACATGCCAAGAAGGACTTTGCTGGGCTTGTTGGCCCCTAGCGCCTGGGAGCGGTTTATTTGGGCCTCTAGCGATTTAGAGCGCTTTATTTTCGCCCCATAGTGCTTGTAAGCGCTGTACTTTGTCTTTGGCGCTGGGAGCGCTTCATTTCTTTTCTAAAGCGCCTGGAAGCGCTGTGCTCGTCTTTGGCGCTTGGGAGCGCCCTGTGTGCCTTGAAGAACTGAAATCCTCATTCTCAGTCAATCAATCAATCAATCATGACATTTGTATAGTGCGCTACTCACCCGGAAGGGTCTCAAGGCGCTTGGGGAAGGGGTCCACTACTGCTCGAACAGCCAGGTCTTCAGTTGCTTCCTGAAGGAGAGGTGGTCCTGGGTCAGTCGAAGGTGGATGGGGAGGGAGTTCCATGTCTTAGCCGCCAGGTAGGAGAAGGATCTGCCTCTGGCGGTGGCTCTTCGGATGCGTGGAACGGCGGCGAGGGCGTGGTTGGTCGATCGTAGCTGGCGGGTGGGAGTGTAGAAGGTCAGGCGGTCGTTGAGGTACTTGGGGCCCAGGTCGTGGAGAGACTTGTGTGCGTGGGTGAGGAGCCTGAACGTGATCCTCTTACTGACGGGGAGCCAGTGCAGGTCCCTCAGGTGGCCGGAGATGTGGTTGCGTCAGGGGATGTCCAGGATGAGTCGGGCAGAGGCGTTCTGGATGCGTTGGAGTCTTTTCTGTAGCTTGGCTGTGGTTCCGGCATAGAGGGTGTTTCCGTAGTCCAGTCGGCTGGTGACGAGGGCCTGGGTGACTGTCTTCCTGGTTTCGGTCGGGATCCATCGGAAGATCTTGCCGGGCATGCGGAGGGTGTGAAAGCATGAAGAGGAGACTTGTCTGGTCATCGAGAGGGAGGAGTCCAGGATGAAGCCCAGGTTGCGTGCGTGGTCTGTAGGCTTGGGGGCGGTGCCCAGGGCTGGGGGCCACCAGGAGTCGTCCCAGGCGGAGGGTGATGGTCCCAGGATGAGGACTTCCGTCTTGTCTGAGTTCAGTTTCAGGCGGCTGTTCTTCATCCACTCGGCGACGTCTTTCATCCCTTCGTGGAGGCTGGTTCTGGCGGTGTCGGGGTCTCTGGTGAGGGAGAGGATCAGCTGGGTGTCGTCGGCGTAGGAGATGATATTGAGGTTGTGTTGGCGTGCGATGGTGGCGAGAGGTCTCATGTAGACGTTGAAGAGGGTGGGGCTGAGTGATGATCCTTGCGGGACGCCGCAGATGACTTCAGTGGCCTCGGATCGAAACGGGGGGAGGCGGACTCTCTGTGTTCTCCCGGCGAGGAACGAGAAGATCCACTTCAGTGCCTTCCCTTGGATGCCGGTGTTGCTGAGGCGTTGGACTAGGGTGCGGTGGCAGACCGTGTCGAACGCTGCGGAGAGGTCCAGGAGGATGAGTGCAGCTGTTTCCCCGTTGTCGAGCAGGGCTCGGATGTCGTCGGTGGCAGCGATGAGGGCGGTCTCGGTGCTGTGGTTGGCTCTGAAACCGGACTGCGAGGGGTGGGTGGTGTTCATCGCGCGGGCTGTGTCTTCGGTGGTAACTGTGGCCCAGGTGCGGAGGGTGGTGGTGGGGTGTGTTGGTTCGATGGTTGGGAGTGTGGATGGTGCGCCGAAGCTGTTGTGGATGTCGGCAATCTTGCGGTGGAAGAATGAAGCGAGGGAGTCGCAGAGGTCTTGTGAAGGGGTGATGTCAATGGTGCTGGGGTTGGAGAACTCCTTGACGATGCTGAAGAGTTCCTTGCTGTCGTGGGCGTTGTTGTCCAGTCGGTCCTTAAGTGATTTCTTCTTGGTGGTGCGGATGAGCTGGTGGTGCTTGCGGGTCGCGTGTTTGTGGGCGGTCATGTTGTCAGTGGTCCGGTCGAGGAGCCAGGCTTTCTCGAGGTTGCGGCAGGTCTTCTTGGAGTCCTTGAGTTCGTCGGTGAACCAGGGGGCCTTCTTGCTTCTGGGTCTGCTGGGAGGGTTCTTCAGTGGTGCAAGGTCGTCGGCGCAGGCGGTCAGCCACTGCGTGAAGTTGCGGGCCGCTTCGTTGGGGTCCGTTGTGCTGGGAGGTGGGTTTTGGCTGAGGGAGGTGGTGAGCTGGTCGGCGGTGATCTTGCTCCAGCTTCTGTGAGGAGCCTGTTGCGGGTGATGGTGGGTTGTTGTTTTTCTGAAGCTGAAGTGGACGCAGCTTGGGTCGGTCCAGTGGAGTCCGGTGGAGTGGCTGAAGGCGATGTGCTTGCTGGATGAGAAGACGGGATCAAGTGTGTGGCCGGCGTAGTGCATGGGGGTGTTGACTAGTTGCTTGAGTCCGAGGTTGGCGAGGTTGTCCAGCAGGGTGACGGTGTTGCAGTCCTTGCTGTTCTCCAGGTGGAAGTTGAGGTCCCCTAGGAGGATGTAGTCGGCGGAGGGGAGGGCGTGTGGGCTGGTGAAGTCCGTGATGTCTTCGCTGAATTGTGCGCGTGGTCCCGGAAGTCTATAGATGAGGGTGCCTCTGAGGGTCGTCTTAGGGTTGGTGTGAATCTGGAAGTGGAGGTGTTCGGCGGCGGTGAAGGTGTCGTCGGCGTCGGTAGTGATGCGGATGGTGTTCTTGTGGACGATGGCGATTCCTCCTCCGGTCTGGTTGACGCGGTCCCTCCTGATGATCTTGTATCCATCCGGGATGGCGATGGCGATGTCGGGGGCTGAGGAGGCGTTCATCCATGTTTCAGTGAAGAAGGCGATGTCTGGTGAGGTTGTGTCGAGCAGGTTCCAGAGTTCGACGGCGTGTCTGTAGACGGAGCGGGTGTTGAGCAGGATGCACTTGAGGTCGCTGCTGGAGTTTGGCTTGGCGGGTGTGGTGCTTGTTCGGAGGCAGGTGAATTTGCAGGTTGTGCAGGTGAAGGGTCCGTGGAAACGTTTCGGGCGGCCGTGCAGCAGGTGGGCATCCGGCCGGTATTGAGTGCGTTGAGGGCGGCGTCGTCGTAGGTTTGTCGGGTCGTCTTGCGTCGGATGGGGGCCAGGGGTCTCAGGGGTCTCACTAATACAAAAGAACTTGGCACAGAAGCTGAAATATCAAAAGACATCTTTATTAAATTTAACAAGTGAGGCCACGTCACACAGAAGCCGCAGCAACCGAATGAGGCAGTCTAAAGAGTACAAAACAGAGATGCCTTTTATATGTTTAGAGTTACAAGCTCAGCATCAAAGAAAGGGGCAGTCCTAGCTTCTGCAAGCATGCAAAATACCTAATATGGACATACAAGATCTGCAAAATATTAGCCAATAGAAACACATCATGTAACCAGAATGTCCCCCTTACGTCGTGTTTCTGCCCTACCCATAAGTCAATCAATTACAGCACTTATAAGTCAATCAGTAATGGCAGAACATGTCTGTATGCAGTTAGGCCAGCTAGTGTCTGAGATTGCTTTCAAAGCAAGGACAGAGGGGGGGGGGGGGGGGTTTCTACACGTTGCAGTCCAAAGGGCAGAAACACTTCATGAATAGAGCAGTCTGTGTAAAGGCAACACAAATTGATGACAAATGTAAGATGAAGTCAAAATTAAAGAACCTCAGACCCTGCTTTTGCCATTACACAGGCAAATCCTAAAATTATTTTGCAAACATTATGTATTTCAGTGACTATTGACAATGCCAATAAAACAATAAGAATCAGTCTCCAAACACCAATTCTATACAATTGCACGGGAAATACCCAGAGTCCGTCAAAGCCTCTTCTGGCAGGCTTCTATTGTCCATCAAATCCTGTTTCTGTTGTTTTCTTCCGCATGGGCCTCTTCTTTCAGGCCTTTCATGAAAATGATGTTACTCAGTATCCGTTGGAGTGCCTTCCAGGCAAACACTCACAACTCACTTGAAAGTCTCAATGTCTCAATGCAGTGCACCAATATTTCCTGTGCTGCAGGCACTACAGATAGTGTGCTCTTCGTTGATCAAGGGCACAGATCATCTCATGCAGACCCAAGTACTATTAATTGGGAAAGAGCAACAGACTGTCACTCTCAGCAACACTTTCAGGCTCCAACACTCTCTATCCAGTGTCAGAGGATGCTCTGGCTGCTCTTTCAAGGGCACCATAATGTAGTGCCTTTTGCCAATCTCAAATCCTCCGGTGCACTGCACTTCCGTTGGAGCAAAGGAAAAGGGGTTGTGTGGCCAAAACTCAGGCCAAGGGGCTCAAGGGACTGCACACTGTCAGAGGGTAACCAGCACATGACAGGTGGGTGGAAAATTGAAGCCTCAAACAACATGAATCCTTCTCTTTCGCTCTTTGCACTGAAATTCTGGTTCTGTGGCAAAACCAGCTCCTCCTTCTTTTCTGATGTTCAACGCCTTCTGATGAAGCAAGTACAATAGTTGGAGATATCACTGATGGCACGCTGGCGATCGATGTCTGGGTGCTGGGACTGAGGTATGTAGCCCTCATCTGTAGCTGACACTGATGAGAATTACCGTTCTGCAGGGTATCATTCTTCCTTTGACTCTGGAAGACCCTGCAGAACCTAGTGACGTAGGAAATGTAACACAGTTATTTCCTTCAATTTAAGTACAAAAACAGTTAATTGTATAACAAGGGACTGCAATCAAGTGGCCTGCAATCTTTAAAGGAGTGGCCATAGTCATGGGACATTTCTGGTCTAGAACACACTGTCATTCTCAAAGGCAATACAAAAACAAAGGCAGTAGGCAAAACAGTTCCTCTAGCCTCTTTAATTGGGTTTCCATGTGAGAGCATATCCTCTACCATCTAAGGGTAGATAGCTACATGGGAATTCTGTCTGAATGGATGTCCTCACACATAGTGGCATTGTCTAATGGGGCAAACACATTTTTTCTCTCAACAATTACATATAGGTGTTCCTAAATTCCTTATCTAAAACATTTCAAAAGAGAAATTACATCATACATATTATCAGGGACATGTATATACCTCCCTTTAATAATTGTGCATCAGGTGGACTACGCAATACAAAAGCTAATGATCAAAATGTGGAAACAAAAGACAAGAACTAGAGAGCCCTGGTATTTCCATTATTTAAAATACATCTGGTCCATCAAAAATTAAAGCAGCAGAAAAAAGGACCTAAAAACCAAATTAAAATAGGAATTGAATTTGTCATATTCAAAAAATGTAAGGTGTCTCCTATTGAGGTGGAAAACTTGTCTTACTGTAGTATTGAGTCAGTTAACCAGTCCATCACTACCCTAACAGTCAGACTGGAAAAACATCATAGTAGGCCTAAAGAAAATTTTTGAAAACCAGACTGGTCATACAAAAGGGAATTATACATAATATGGGGTCTCTAGTACATCACTGCATTCTGGAAGTGTGAACCTGAACAATACATCAACTAGTGAAAGGAATTTGGAAAAGGGAAATGGGACTAGGTAAAAATGAAGCCTTGTTTCCTTTATGGTACAAAGCCATACACTACTTAGGAAGCAGAACAAAACTGACTAATCTAATATAGAAATTAGGTCACCATGTACAAGAGTCACAAATCTATAATTTATCCTTACGTCCAATCAGGATACATAATTTTTAGGGCTGTCTGTTCCTTTAAGGGAAGAGGACAGTATCGTGACTAGATGACACACTTTGATTATGTATATCTCTTTTTTATTTTCCTTCAAATACCATTAAAGCCAAATTTGACATACACTGGTGAAGTGTTGTCTTGTTTTGTTCACAGCATGAAAAATCATATCTGTGAAATTTAGTATCAGCGCAAAAAACAACAAAAAACACACATATGCCAAGCCATCAGATATACGCGCTATATATCAAGCACAAAAAAGCATAGACAAAACAATAGCATATGTAAATAAGCGGTGACACACAACACTATTGCATGCACTTTTATGCACTGTGAACCTGCAACCCAAAACAGAATATTCAGGCCTGCTTAATTTGTCAGGCTTAAAATCCTCGCCCTCCTTTTGACAGCAAATCACCAGGTAGTGGACATTTGGCTGTCAAAACACACCTAACTGTGTCGCTTCTGACACACAGGACCAGCAGGAACAATTCATAAAAGGATAAAATGCAAAAATATGTAAAACGCACGAACATTTCTGCACATAACACACAAAATATCAACTGTACCAACCATCTTTTGAAAACATGCTAAACCTTTTTAACTTTCCAAAAACTTTTTCATAGACACTCTGCGTGTTCCGTGCGCCAACACCCTTTGAGGCCCTGCTTTTCCAAGCAATAATTTCTCCATCACTTTACACTTACTCCAACTCTTTCTAACCTGCAATAACCAACCCTATTTAATAACACATGATATAGATATTACTCCTGTTAGGGGCTACAATTTATTTATATACTTAGATTATTAAAACAGTTACTGTGAATAATTCGCAGAACATAATAACACAAACCAGTTTTTAGAACAAATGCTTGTTTGCAATGGTACTCATTTCATCAACCTTAAAAGGATGAAGGTCTCAGTTAGGTCCAGCAAAAGTTAAAACCTTCCACCCTGATATTAAACTCAAACCTCTGCACCAGGCACATTGGCTCACTGACCTATTTAAAAGGAAACCCAAATGGGAACAACCTGCAAATTTGTATTATACCTAAATGTATGCATTTACTGAAGCCTAAAGCACCCCAAAGCCATTGTAAATGGCAAAAATGCCCAAATGTTACCCAAATTCGACTTTGCTATTTGGGGCACTTAAAAATAAATATCCTATAATAATGTTACATATTAATCATCCTCAGAATGTTCTTTACAAATTGCAGAGATTGGACATTAACATATCTCCTGCAAATCCTGCGAAAAATGAGTTTTCCACGCCTGCGTCAAGTGAAATTCTATATGCTAATGTTCTCATTCTGCAGTATACCATACCTTAAATTAAATTATAATGCTAGGAGGTCACAGTATAAATATTAAGCTTCATGAATAGTAAAAAACACATTTTGTAGCACTTATTTTTATAACCCAATCAGTTTTGAGAATTCCACATATTAAGGCTCTGTAATTCCTCGAATCTGACTTCATTTTCTTTTCTCTTCTTTTTTTGATCTGTGCCACGTAGGCCGACGAACAAAGTGGCCTGGCCTCCCCAGGTCATGTATACATTAACCAGCTTAAACTGTAAGAGACTAACTTCTTCACCCGAAACTGACCTGCAAAACCAATTTCCCTGATTGATCTTTATCTGAGATTGCCAATCAATGTTCAAGACATCGTTAACTTTTAGTTTCCTTGCAGTTGCCCTATCTCGTTTCAGCATCTGTTACGGTTTCTTTCTTTTTAAATGTTTCTTTCACTACATGGGTTAATTATTACTTAGGAACTGAGCCAAAAATATGCTTAGAGAAATGCTTAAAGAGAGGAAAACCCTTAATTAAAATGTCTTCCTATAATACAAAAATAATGAACCTTAGTTTTAGAACCTTTTTAAAACAACATTCTGAAATGCAAAGTTTCACCTGTGCAACTAAGGGGAAAATCCAGGTTGAATAAATATTCCTGTTCATGTAGCTTGTCTCTAAATGTTTTGTAACATGGGCAGCTGGCAGTCTTTTTCAAACTAAAACATATCAATGCGTGTTCTATAGTATTTTGAGTTCAGCAGGAATTTACTTCAGCTGATCTGTTTGCCTGTTAATACCTAACACAATGTATCTAAGGAAAATGCTGTAAGTTTATTTATTTTTTTGCAAAACACCCAATTTCGTTTTTGGGGGCGTTTTATTCCTAGTGAATGTGAATTTACATTTTAGTTTTTAAACATTTAGACATCTTGCTTAATAGACTGAAAACATCTAGAAAAAACACAAACGCACATTTGAGCTCATTTCAGACAAACAGAAAGGGGTCAAACACTCAAGACACACAATACGGCATGCTTTTAGCTATGCATTTTCATAAATAGCGCCAACGCTATTCACTTACAGAAATTGCACTAATGGGAAAACCACATAGACATTTAAACACACATTTAACCCACAAACCAATACTCAGGACAGAAATAAAGGACAGCTCACAGCCTGTACTTAAACCAAACCATTTGTAAATACTAGTTGTAAGTCATATTTACAAGAAACGCTTCTCAATTGTGTTCCAAAAGACTGCAAAAACAGCCCAACAGACTGATGTATGTCCAAAAAACGAAAATACACTCACTTCACTAGCTTTGGCTAGCAGAACACCAAACCAAATCGTTCTGCATATCTTCATTCATAAAACTGCGCAGAACAAAGGATCCTTGTATGTATTATGTCCATATTTTAATTCCCTGGGGATACAAAATCACCAAGGAAGAAACATGTTTTTAAATCTAACCTATTTAGATATTTCCCGCTAGGGAAGCCGGCTAATTTACTTCACATCACAACATGGTACCTTCCAAATAAAGCAACACATTCTTCTTATGTGAGCTTTCAAACAGGCATGCCCAAAATATTGCAAAATATACAATATTATAATCAAAATAGTGCCTAATGTACTTTTCGTACGTGCACCGTTCAACTAAACCAAATAGAGAAAATTCTCCTCATTACCTGTCTACACAAATTGCAACTTGCATATACAAACCTATACAAATCCAAAGTTGGCCAACACAAATTCCAAAGTTCCAAAGCTACATTTCCAAATTTGCTAAGATCAGGCATCTTATAGCTCACTAATCTAGCTTCAAACTTCAAGGGGTTATCTCTACCAATACACTCGCAAATATACGAGACCCTCGGCTTTGGTAATTGCAACAACCAAATCAAAAACCAAGAAACCAAAGGACTAGGAGCGACCCACTTATACTTAACTCTTACTTTTATTAATCAAAATGTTATCCAAATTCTAACTGTCAAGTTCTACATGACCTAACGGTCGCTTTGTTTTTTTTTTTAATACTCACGCCAAAAAGGTTCTCAGTCAGGAGTGACATCATGTGGAGGATCAAAATCAGGAAGAGCAGAAATACACTGGGCTGCAGAGACGAAGAATCCCCAGAATCACTGTGCACAGAGTACCTTCTTAGTAGAATCCTGTCTTGTCCTCCTCAGTAGCTTTCTGTCTCCTGACAAGATCACTCCCACAGAAAGTCACTTCTCTGATGAAGCCTGCGTTGGCCGCGCCATCTGAAGAACTGAAATCTTCATTCTCAGGGGTCTCACTAATACAAAAGAACTTGGCACAGAAGCTGAAATATCAAAAGACATCTTTATTAAATTTAATAAGTGAGGCCACGTCACACAGAAGCCGCAGCAACCGAATGAGGCAGTCTAAAAAGTACAAAACACAGAGGCCTTTTATATGTTTAGAGTTACAAGCTCAGCATCAAAGAAAGGGGCAGTCCTAGCTTCTGCAAGCATACAAAATACCTAATATGGACATACAAGATCTGCAAAATATTAGCCAATAGAAAAACATCATGTAACCAGAATGTCCCCCTTACGTCGTGTTTCTGCCCTACCCATAAGTCAATCAATTACAGCACTTATAAGTCAATCAGTAATGTATGCAGTTAGGCCAGCTAGTGTCTGAGATTGCTTTCAAAGCAAGGACAGAGGGGGGTTTTCTACATGTTGCAGTCCAAAGGGCAGAAACACTTCATGAATAGAGCAATCTGTGTAAAGGCAACACAAATTGATGACAAATGTAAGATGAAGTCAAAATTAAAGAACCTCAGCCTTGGCCGGTGCCCACCCAGGCATCTTTTGCCCGAGTTGGTTTCTGCCGTGATTTTGCCCGACCAGCGCGACCAGAGCCGAGCGAGGAGGCTCGTCAGGGAGGCCGCGCTGCTATTGGCTGCCGAGTCAGCCTATGTCCAGCGAGAGAGGGGCGGGACGTCCTTCTCCCACCACAACCTGGAAGAGGATAGTCGCGTCACCACCGGGGCTACCATGAGCGAGGGAGAGCCCCGGTCTGCATCCTAGTGCCCGTGCCGCCTGGGACCCAGAAAAAGAAAAAAGAAAGAGGAGTCCGGCAGCAAGGCTCCCGTGTTGGGAAGAGAGCCCCGCAGCCCAGGAGGGAGCCAAGAGGAAGCCTACGACCCGGTGAGTGGGGTCTGGGGTCCAGTCTGGAAGAAGAGGGCGTCGGGGCACATTGCCGGTGCCCGCCCCTCCCCTCCAGCGCGAGGACAGTTGTGTAAAGCCACAGAGGCTCTTGGGGCCACTTTTGAATTCCGAGTCCCCCAAGGGGGGGACTCCACCAACGGGGGCAGTATTTGGTTCGAGCCCTGAGAGGCTCCAGGCAGGTGCCCCATTGCTCACGGGTCCCCCGAGAGGGACCCCACCGAGACACAGGCCCAGAGGAGGGTCGGGCGTCCCCAGCTAGCAGCGGGCTGCTCCCCCCCCCCCTTCCAAGGCACGATATTGTTCAGAGCCACGAGGCTCCCCGGGGGCATTTGTAATTAGGAGCCCTGAGGCTCCAGGGCCATTGTCGTTTTTGAGTCCCCAGGAGGGGGACTCCAGCCAAACAGGCAGCGGTTGTTTTCAGAGCCCAGAGAGGCTCGGGGGCATTGCTTGTTTTTGAGCCCAGCAAGGCTCCAACGACAGCCGCATTCTTGCAGAGCCCGGCGAGGCTCTTGAGACAGTCAGTTGGGCAGAGCCTGCGAGGCTCCAGCGTTGGCCCCATCTTTGTTACACAGCTGCCCAGCACTTCGTGGGCAGCGGCCACGTTTAGGCCCCTGACATTTGGGACACAGGGCGCCCAGCCGCGGTGGTTCCATTGGGGCGTGGGGGCGACGCTATTGGCAAAATAAAAGCAATTGTATTTTTGTCTGCTTAGCCGTCCGCTAAGCAGGCAAAATACAACTGCATTTGCCAGTGTGTCATGCCGCTGAAGCCAGGGGGTGGGGCGGGGCGGGGGGCGGCTGAGCTGTGGGCCGGCATCCTAAGTCTCGGGCTGGTGTAGCCCTGTGTCACTCAAATTGAGTGACACGGGCTGTGATCAGCTCGAGCATGCGCAGCGCACTGTACCAGCGGGTCCTAGGGGTGCTGCTCAGGCCACCAGGGCCGGGAGGATTCAGGGCGATTCAGGGCGAATACAGACTGTGCCCCCCTAGCCAATCCTGGGGCTGCATGCAGCGCCAGGATTGGCTGGTCCAGGGCCAGCCAATCCTGGCCCTGCATGCAGCGCCAGGATTGGCTAGGGGGGCACAGTCTGTATGCGTGTCATCATCACCAGACAGGCGACAGGCGAGGCGATCGGAGAGCGCACGTGGCAACTGCCAAGGAGACTCCCAGAATATCCGTGTCGGTGAGTGGCTTTTTGCAAATATTGCCTTCATTGTGATGGTGGAGCAGCAGAGAACACAATAAAGTAAAAAAACAGCCAGTTTCTCAGTATTCCCAGTAACATCATTTGCTATTGAAGGTGCTCAATTAAATACTAATGTGAAGAGGTCATTCAGCAGTGATTTACTTAACTAAAGGAAGCTTTATTCATCCACGGTTCTGTGAGTTGTGCTTCCAGGTTGTTCCAGACTTTCAGTCCCTGAACCCGGATGGATCTTCTTCTATGCTTTTTCTTTTTGAGGCTCGTGGCGGGGACAGGCGATAAGAGGCAATGTGCAGGTTTCTGGTCAAAATGTCGCAATTACTGGATGTAGCCAGACATTTAGCGCCATAGGCCTTGTGAATGATTTAGGGCAGTGGTTCTTAACCTGTGATCGGGGAACTCTCGAGGTCCGAAACTCCTACGCAGGGGGTTCATGACTTTTTAAAAAATGTAATTACTATTAACGGATTCATAAAGTGTTTATGAATAAAGAGGCAAAATGTAAAATTGGGAATTTTAAAAGGCTCTATAAATGTGAAGGAATTGGACGTTGGAGGCTAAAAATGAAGTTAGTACCCTCAGATTGATTCGTGGGGGTACTGCCAATGCATCACACAGAATTTAGTATGCAGGATGTGCAGCCTCAATTGAATTTAGAAATGCTCCAACATTCCTATTGAAATAACAATTTTGATTTTTTTGTATTTGTATTTATGAATTAAATAAAATATTTCCTCATTTGTGTATTTGTGGGATGAGTTCCTATTTCTGCATTTGTTTGTGTATAGTTTTGCGCTTCAATTCATTGAACGTGCTTAGGTGGGGGTCCCTAGCTTCCAGCAATGACTCAGTAGGGGTCCCTGGATTGCAAAAATCATTCAGTGGGGGTCCGCTGGTTCGAGTAATGATTATATTGGGTCCACAAAAGTCAGAAGTTTTAGAATCACTGATTTAGGGACTTCAAAACTCTGCTCCCTGACCCTACCAGGGCCCAACTGATTAATTTCTGGGATGACTTCCAGCCTGCTTCGGTGGAGCATTCTTGCAGGTTCTACAGGTCTTATGAGTCTTTGCAAGAAGAAACGTGCATTTGTAATGCAATTGGTCTCGCCTTTGGGACCTTATAACTATTCAACCATGAACCACTTTATCCTGGGTACTGCAACATCTACTGTTTGTACATTTGTTTCAGACATGCCCCTTAGTCATTTAGAAAGTGACACTGCCGGGTCAGCAGGTCTGCCTATGCAGGTGTAACCTGGCCTTTCGCATTTCTACATTCTTGACAGAAATCCTACAAACCCAAACAAAAAATGACTCTAGGTCAATATTCTGTACTGAAAGTGGTGTGCAGAAGACGTTGACGGTAGTACATCATGTTGGTGGTAACATCATTCATCATGAGGTTGATCATGGGCTCCAGGTCACAGCGTCACCCCGTTTTCAGCTCTGACTCACATTTCCATTGAACAAATTGTGTTTTGGGGAGGTTAGTCCAGTTGTTCAGTTTTAAAACTTTTAAGCTCCTATTGGTTGAGCCAGTATATTATATGAACACCCAAGACTGGAAATGTTGACTACCAGTGATCTCTAGCCATCGCAAGCAAAACATGAATGGAAAAGTTCCACTGGATTGGGTTATCATGACACTACAAGACAGCTTGAGACGTTTGTGTTTGCATTGCTCTGTTTGCGGTACCCCAGCCCAAGGAAGCATTCGCGAGTGTGTTCTTCGAGCTGGTGATGAGTGCATGTTAATTGTAGAAATGAGTAACAGGAAACAGATAACCCCTTCATCAACCCTACGGAGGAAGAGAGCCCACGTGAGTTCTTTGAACCCTGAGCAGTGACCGTTTTGGAGCGGTTTTGAGTCCCACAGCAGATGTAGCAGAAATAATTACAAATTGCTGTTTTATGTTACGCTTGGAGACATGACAACTGTTAACATACAGACTTGTTGCTCCATAGCGCTGTTAACAGCTGCCATAAAATATACTCAGCTTTCACAATACTTACTTTATCAGCTTTAGAAGGATGACAGGCTGTATTTCCCACCAACATTTCAACCCTGTTGTTTGTATGCAGAGCTTCACAGCAGATGCATTTACCAGCCGAGCTATCGCAAGCACCTGCACATATGTGGAATGCATAATTTGAGAGTATGTTCGCTTTTTTGTTGGGCACTTATAAATGCCACCTGGTTTCTGAGGGGTGTGCATGTATGTCTGCAGCTCTCTGAAAAGGATGGCCCTGCGCGGCCTGTTAGATCTTGGTTTTCCTTTTTCCTCTTAGGGAATCCTCAGCGACTGAAATGACTTTAGGCAAAAGAATGCAGCAGAACCACTTGTGACCTCTTTTGCAGCCCAGCCAAAAAACACAGTGCTAGCTGCAGACTTTTCTGTCAGAGAGCCTTATTGGGTCTTGTCAGTGCTCCTTAAATCCCTTTGTGTTTATGTATTATGTGCGCTGTGTGACTAACTATTCTGGTTGGCATAAAGGTGCCTAAAATTTGATGTCAAAATCACGGATATGATTTCTGAAAACAGACAAAGTAAACATTTTGCGAAAGGGGTTCCTCATTGAACCCACACTCTACCCTATCCTTTCTAAGAGCTCCAGATGCCTTAACCCTCTCATCTTTTCCACTCGGGAACATTGCAGATTCTACTAGGTAGTAAATTCAGCCTGCTGATGTCAAATGTCTCCTGTAATCAATGTATTGAATCATGGACTACTGTGAGGGTTGCAGAATACACAGCGTTTTACCCTCCACAACAAGTTAGATGCTCCAAGAAGGTTGTAATTAGGGCTAAGCAGGATATATTCTGAAATTTGCTTTTCATAGTGGTATATGACGCCAACTGTGTAACAAATAAGTTCTCCATTCGGGTATCAGTACCCAGCCATTGCAGTGCGAGAAACTCCATTTCCCTGAAAGTTTTCAGAGCAGTGTAAAAAAAATGCAACGAATAAGTTTCCTTTGCCTGCCAAATGATACTTCCAGGCAGTAATTGTGTGATTACAGCATTCATGTTGCTGACTGTGATTAACTGTTGAGTCTCGTTAAGCACCGCTGTGGATACGAAGATAGGGGCTCCGAGTTTGGCATGAGTTGCAACCATGCGTAGAGGACCATACTTTTGGCTGGGGAATGAAACCAGTTCCAGTTGCGCTCTTTGCACTAAACAGAAACCGGCTTCTAGCAAGACTGAGAGCGAACAAAGATGTCCAGAAGAATTCCATTGTTATGCTGCAAGGAGGGGAAGAGACCCAAAGATACTGCACAGATACTGGGATTATTTTTCGCCAGGAGTCTTTCTTTCATTGGACCTTTGAAGTAACCGAAGCAGACTGCTACGGTGCTATTCATGTCGAAACAGAAAAATTGTTACTTTTTGTTCCCAAACTCCCCGAGAGCTATGCAGTCTGGATGGGAAAGATTGAAAGATTCACCCACGGGATTATTTCAAAAAGAAGTATGAAGTGGATGAAGTGCACTATACAGTTGAGATTTCCAGTGTCCTGGCATCAAGGAATCCGTCCGTTCTTCTTACTCTGCGTGGCATTAATACCGATAGTGGAAATGTCTGCAAAGAAGCTTCATTTGAAGGAATTAGCCAATTTCAAGTGAACAACAAAATTCTTCATCCAGAAATAGTGGAGTGCTGTGTAATTAAGACCGACTTGGAGTTGGAAGTCTTGCGCTACAGTAACAGGATCTCCAGCGAGGCCCATAAAGAGGTTATGAAAGCGGCTGAACTGGGGATGAAAGAGTACGAATTGGAAAGCCTGTTCCTGCATTATTGCTATAAACGTGGAGGCATGTGGCACACGTCATACACTTGCATATGTGGCAGTGGAGACAACTCATCATTTTGCATTACGGGCATGCTGGAGCCCCAAATGACAAGACCGTTGTTGATGGCGATTTGTGCTTGTTTGATATGGGAGGAGAATATCACCGCTATGGGTCAGACATCACCTGCATGTTACCTGCGAATGGAAAATTCACTCCTGATCAGAAGGCCATCTATGAAGCTGTGCTTCATTCATCACGTGCTGTCATGAAGGCAGTAAAAGCAGGTGTTGCCTGGCCAGATATGCATCGTCTAGCAGACAGAGTTCATCTGGAAGAACTGACCAAAATTGGCATTTTGAATGGCAACGTGGATGACATAGTGAAAGTTCATCTGGGTGTAATATTTATGCCACATGGTCTGGGACATTTTCTTGGCATTGACGTGCATGATGTTGGAGGCTACCCAGAGGGAGTTGAACGGAGTACGGAGCCTGGTCTCAAAAGCTTGCGTACTGGACGGATTCTTCAGGAAGGCATGGCGCTAACAATTGAACCAGGAATTTACTTTATTGATCACTTGCTCGACCAAGCACTGGCAGACCCCGCACAATCCCATTGCCAGTGTAAAGTTCTAAACTTGCTAGATTGATTCAGACATTGGCTCTGAGCAGCCGTCTGTGTCTGGCGTTTCTTGCAGAGCTACAGTATTGTGATGAAAACCTCTCCTATGCACAGCCTTTCAGCAACTTCTGAAATGCAAGAGCGCATGAATTGGTGAAATGCAAATACTGATTTTTACAATGTGAACATTACTGAATATCTGTTTTTATAAGATGATCATCCATCTAAGGTGATTCAGATATAAACTATGCATTCTGTGTAACTGCTTTCTTGATTAACTGTCGATAATCATGTTCATCTGGATAGGCTGCTTCTGCTGATAGCACTCATTACGTTGTTGGAGGAGTTATTGCTGTGTGGGTTATGTGACGTGTTTGCAAAAAGGCATGAATTGTTATTTGTTATTATTATCATGTATGTGTTGACTTTGAGAGAAGGCGTCCAGTGTAGTTCACATGAAAGCTGAGTTTGATAGCTGCGCCGATGGTAGCAGAGGGATCAATTTTGCATTTTTTACAGGTTTCTCAAAATGTAGATCACTTGAATATTAGGATCATGGCGGTTCTGCAACTTTTCAACTAACTGATTTCTAGTCCGCCTCTGTAGCCAGATCTTCCAGTTTTAAAGAACGTTGCTTGATTTCTGAGCCTTAATGCGCTGGACGTCTCTGGCAAAGTTCAAGTGACACTGCGGGCTCTAAAGGTTAGAGGTCACTTGCAACATTCAGACAAGGTCTCTGCATCACTAGTTCGTTTCACACCTATAGGCAAGACCACCAGAATTATGCTATTCTGTTGCCGCGGCGTTTTCCGCATCATCGGGCATTAGTAAGGTTAAATATTTGCCTTAACGCCGTTACCATGTGTAAAACTGTCAAAGTTATGAAGTAATACTATCACAGAGTGTGGCACATTACACTGCACAATTTGACTTTTCTTGATGAATAATCTAGCCAACCCTGCCACATACTTTGGTCCTTCCCTGCCGCATAATTCCAGTGGCCTTGTCTCTAGGTGTTGCAGTATTATTTAGATTTAAGATATGCAAAACTATCCAGTAGTAGTCTGTGGCCATGCCCTCTCTGCCCTCTCTGCCCCTCCCACCACCACATCTCCCAAACAGCGATGGTCTGTGGTCTAAAGCATTTATGTCATAGCTCTCTGTTGGACTCCATGATCACATGTTCCAATCCTAGCTTGCCCACTTCTAAGGTCGATAAAATAAATACAGTTGAGTTGGATAACAATAGCATCTGCTTTTCTGCGTTAAGATAGCCATCAGTGAAAGTATGTTTTACCTAAGCATGAGTTATATACCTTGTTTTATTGACGGGTACAGCACAACTTTAGGTACACATGTATGCATGTCATTCAGGAACACTAAGCTTCCCGGCTTATAGGAAGAGTAACGCTGCCTTTGTCGCAAGACCTCACAGCTCCATCAAGTTTCTTGCCCATGTTTATGAAGCAACGTGTTTCAGAGTGTTGAAGTTATGCAAAGGGTGATGGGGCAGGAAATATGTTTTAGAACTCCCTCAGGGGGAGCTCTCCCTCTAAGCCTGTCTGGGGCATATTTTCTTTTTCTGGCTACTCCCTTGTTTACATCAAATATTTTTACTCTGTAATAATATCCCTATATGTGCTTAATGTACTTAAAAAGACAGCCTAGTGCATGACTTGTAAAATTTTAGAATGCATCATGTGTGATGTTTCAGAGGATTTTCTATGCCTTTAGAGAGGCAAGCTGCCGCGCATAACTATTAGAAGATATCCATGAGCTGAATAATGGTGTTTAAATTACCAACAATGTCCATGAAGTCTTCCTACACACTCCTTTCACATTTCCATTTTATATTTAAAATGCATTACCTTAATCAGTCCAGTTTGCGCCTTAGGCAAGACATCATGGCTCACATTAGAGGCTTTTACAAGTGTGAATGTATGAAGCTCTGAATGTATGAAGCTCTGTGGGTATCCAGAACGTGGTCTATAAACCTCCCCTAGGTCCTCCTCCACCGTAGTGTTTTTGTTGCTAGTGAGGTCCTGGTTCCCTGTGTGACCTGTTCCTAAGGTGGTTAGGATTGCGTAGGGGGTACTTACCGGTTACCAGTAGTTACTGGTTGTGCGCTTTATGTTCTATTTTGTGCTACAGTGATTTATATTCTATGTTCTAAGTGCTAATTCTACCTAGTGCTAAGTTCTAAAAGTGCTGATTCCTGATAGTGGTCCATGTGGCCCTGTCTTGTACATATCCCCTGTATATTCTGCCCGTGCCTGTTGGCACATTGTAAAGTGTGTGTTTTATCTAATGTGTTTTGGTATAATACAAAGGCTATTTTTATATATAACCTTGTGTGGAGTTTCCTTTGTGGTGGGCCTTGGGTGTTGTTGCTGGGGGCGTGCGCAAATACTTAACTCACATAGCCTCCAAGTTTAGCCTTGCTGCTCGCGCCACATTACCTAGAGGGTGAGCAGGGGTTATCTTGGCGTGTAACTCCCTTGCCCTGACTTAGGAGTGGTGGTCTCTGACTGACTTTGGCGCAAGCCCTGGCCAGCCAGGGATCCCATTTCTAACATTGGCGGCAGCGGAAAGGATAAGGATTTGTGTTTGCGTTGTACCACAGTGGCAACTGGCCGCACTACAAAACTCTGCATTTTAGATGACCACATTTTGGGGATTATTGTTTTTGAAGTTCCATTATTTTCTTCTCCTGAAGGTATCATTGTGCAATTGTGTCCAGACATTTGTCCCCCGCCCTGCGCCCAGAGTATGGTACCTCTGTCACGTGTGGTCAGGTTGAGGAATCAGGGGTGGTAGAAACTGCCTTACCAGTCCGAGGGGAGGGTTGTGTGTGAATGAATGGTGTGTGGCACTAGGCAAGTGAGTGTAAGTTCTCTAGGATAGAGAGCTTGCTGAATACCTTTGAGAATTGTGTACTCCTGTGTTTAGCTCAGACCCCTAGGTTCCCTGTGTAATCTTTTCTCAGAACGTCCTGCCAAGATGGAGCCTGTTTTTGATCTCAGTGATCTAGTTTGGTACAATATGCATGAGTTGGAAAGGTTCTGTAGAGAGAGAGACATAGAGGTGGATGGGTCAGATACTAAGTACGAACTTAGGAATTACCTGGTCCAATGGTGTAAGGAACAAAGGGATCTTGAGCGCAGTGAGGAAAGGGCCTGGGCCTCACACCAGGAAGGTGGTGGGTCTGTGGGGAGCCCTGAAGATTCAGAAGAGGAGGGAGAAGATGTCAGTACCTGGATGCCAGTAGAGAGTGAAGACCCCATAGGTAGGGAGTCCCTTGCTGGGTCCAGCGTAGGAGGCAGCGCCTCATCCCTTTCCCTGTCCCCAGAGGAGCTGGAAGATAGGAGGAGAGAAAGGGATCACCAGATGGCTTTAGAAAAGCTCAGGTTAGAGCATGCCCAGGCTATGGCACAGCTGGGCGTTAGAAAGCAACAGTTAGAGACCGAGAGGGTCTTAGCGCAGGAAAGGATAGAGGAGGCTGAGAGGGCCTCCACCAAAGGCAAAGTAGCTCTGGAGGGTAGACTATCCCCTGCGCGCAGTTTTAATTTTCTGGACTCACCAGGGAGGGTTGAGTCCAGTGGTGGCAGCTATTTAGATTTCAGTGTAGGAAATCCCATTCCCAGTTCCCAGAGTCTGGTACCTGTTTCCCAAGAGGAGGAGTTAAGGTTTAATTTCAGGGGCAGTAGGAAACTGTCTCACCAGTCTTGGGAAGAGTTTGAGGATGAATGTAATGCGACACTGATTGATTGGGTGCGAGTTCGCACGGAAGATGATTTTGATGTATTGCACAGAATGATTATCAAAGAGCAGTTGCTCAGTGTTTGTTGTCCAGAATTGCACCAACACCTGTTGGAATATGGGTCTCCTTGTTCAGAGCAGCTTGCAGCGGAAGCAGACCACTGGGAGAGGGCCAGAGGTTCTTTAGAGTCCCTAGTGAGTGAGTCCAAAAGAAGTGGTTCAGGTATCTTCCAGCCCAGCGTGGTGGAAGAGGCTCAGTGTAGCCCAGCTAGGTCCCAGGATAGCGAGGAGGGTGTAGGGGCTTACTGCCTGGCTCAGTGGAGCAGGAGTAAGTGGGTGACCGAGGGTCCCCAGGTGCCCGAAGCCCTGCCTCAGGACTTGGATGGTTTCTTGAGGGAACAGCAGGTTGGGGACCTAGGCTGTCCTGTTAGTCCATTTGAGGAAGATCTCCTAGTGTCTAGGGAACCTGGAGCATCTGTAACGAGAGCTCCAGGGGTTCCAGTGTCTGGCAGTGCTACTCCAGGAGGGAGTGCACAGAAGTCTGAATTGAGGAGTGATTGGGGGATGAGTTTCCCAGTGGATGCACCAGTGGACCAGGGACTAGCCATTTGGGCTAGATCTTCTTGGGGGGACCCGGGTGGCGCCACTTCTGGTCTGGGGTATCTTCGCGCCCTGTCAGGTGGACAGGGGTCGGGAGATCTGCGCCAGACAGACAGTCACACAACATATGTGTCATTTGTTAGCCTCAGGGGAATGGTTTGTGAATCCCCAGAAGTCCTGGAGTGCCAGGCAATTATTCCACCACAGGTTCTAGACCCGAGGATGGAAGGCCAGGTTCAGGATCTGCCTGACCTTAAGGGTAGGACGTCTGTAAGCAGCGTCCTGACCGGTTCTTCTTCCACAGGAACCTCTCCAGTTGGGAGAGGGCAGACCTCTGGGAGGGGATGCAGAGGGTGGAAGAGCCCACCTCTGACCCCAGTGCAACCTGAGGGGTTAAACCCTGGGTTGGAGCGGCGTTGTAAGGGTACCCCTCGCAGGAGGAGGAGGAACCCTAGAAGAAGAGGTAGGGGGAGAAGAGCCTTCCCTGAGACTCCTGGTCCGCCTGAGGGTGTAGACCCTAGGCTGGAGAACCAGTGGCAGTCTAGTCCTGTCTTGCAGACAGGAAGAGTGGAGAATGGCTACTATGTGCCAGGGATTACTACCCCCCGCTCTGCGAATAGGCAAGGACCGGTGGAACCTGGGTGGCCTAGGGCCTGGTCCTGGCCGCAGACAGCTCGGGAGTACCAGTGGGGTAGCCCAGTTGGTCCAGACAGTGTTTTGAGAAGGAATCCCATGGGTTCACTGTGGCGTAGAACAGGAGGGTGTCCCTGCAGTTGCGGGCCCGCGTCCGTGTTCTATCGCCCCAAGCAGGGAAGTCCATCACGTGGTGATTGGTCTCCCCTGCGTTTTGGCTGGAAGGGGGTTGAGTTGGACTTGGCCCTTCTTGCAGGTTCACCCCTAAACTTTTTGCTTTGTGTTTGTGACCCAGTGGTAGTGATTTCTGGTCTTCGCGCACTTTAGCACTGTGGCGCAGTGTAAAGTGCGGGCGCACTCTGAGTGCATGTGGTGAGATAGGCCTGCCCTCCCATAGGAATGCATGGGGAATGTATGTGTCCCTGGTAGTTCCTGATGCGTGAGGTATGCATGCTCGAATTTGGTATGTGCGAACTCGTGTGATTGAATGCTTCGCAATGATGTATGTGGCAGGATTGTGTGTTGTGCGGAAGTGCCACTTCTAGGAGTTGGCATATTAGTGTAAAATATGCCTGGCGTGTGATTGGCTGGAGCTGGCTGGTGAGCCTGGCTCCAGGAAGTCTGGATGGGTCTGCCCGGTGGTGAGTGTGAGATTAGCATGCTGATGGCTGGGGAGGGCTGCACCTGGTTCCAGAATGAGGCTGGGTTTTCCCCACACAATGCAGGCTCCGCCCCCTGTGGTGCGACTGATGACCCTAGTCCTGCCAGTGAATGAAAAGGGTGATTTGAGCACATCAAGGGTGCTCCAAAACCAGCTGCGACTGCTTTCTCCCCCACCCTGCACCTACAGACAAAGGGATTTCAAGTATATGAAGGTACTGTGTCCCCTTACATGTTGTTCTCTTCCAGGATCCTATCTGAGGGGGGCTGCTGCTGCTGCTGGCGCCAGGAGGAACCGCCACTTGGGACTGCCGTCCTGCCTGGAGGGCCCAGTGAGCTGGCCCCTGGCCTAGCCTTGCCCAAAACTGCCCTGCTACATGCCAAGAAAGACTTTTGCTGGGCTTGTTGGCCCCTAGCGCCTGGGAGCGTTTTATTTGGGCCTCTAGCGCTTGAGAGCGCTTTATTTTTGCCCCATAGCGCTTGTGAGCGCTGTACTTTGTCTTTAGACAGTTAAAACATGCATGCACATAGCATTACTTGTAAAGAAAGAAGGAGAATATTCGTTGGTATGACAAAAGATAGTCAATCATCTTTATATTGTAACATTAATTTTATGGTCAGATTTTATACAGTTAAGAAACAGCACTGCATAAATTCAATTGGTGACAACCATATAAAACTTGGTGCAAAAAAGTGTACAAAGTGCAGGTGGCAAAGCAAGTGAAGGTGAACAGTCTGGACGGCGCACTGTGGATAAAGTGCAGATAATTTACAGTGAGTGGCTCAAAAGTAGATGTGACAATGTGATATCACAATTGGTATAAGTTCTTTCAATTAAATGTAGAGCCACAATTGAGGAGTGCGCCTATTATTCAGACTGTTAGGTCGACGGCGTTTCGATCCTTGTAGATTCGGATCGTCATCAGGACTAGGTTGTCTGACTTAGGGCGTGCTGTAAGGAAAGGAGGGAGGTTAGGGGTGGAGCTACATGAGTGGAGGTAGGAAGGGTATGTCAGGGAGAGTGAGGTACCTGTAGTCGGGTCCAGATAGCAAGAATCAGCTATTTAGCAGTTAATCCTCGGAGGGAAAAGCAGTCTGTAGCAACTTGTGCAGACCGAATCATGGTTGGTTGGAGGATTGCAGGTGTGCACTGGGGAAAATAAGGGGAGCATGAATTATGCTTGTGTCTCAATGTTATGACATAGCAGATCAATCGACACACAACAGAGAGGCACTGGCTTATTGCGTGGAAGTTCAAGCGCTGGAGGCACACGTACCTTGTTTGTTCTGTGCTTTGTTCGGCTGTCTTAATCGAGCCGTGTGGATGCACGAACGCTGAAGGAAAGGGAGAGAGGAAGCCCTAATTAATATCTAGTATTACGGGCGCATGAGAGTTAGAGGGGGTAGACCTCGGTTGGTAAGGGTGTCAACCTGAGTGGATCGGCCTGTCCGGCGGCGTCACTGGATGAGAGCGTCTGAAAGCCTGTAGCCGCGAGTGTAGCTTCCGGGTTGGGCGGGGCTAGAGCCGGGGCAGGGGGCGGGGAAAGGGTGTGTCCGTACGCCCACCCGGCATCTTTTGCCCGATTTGGTTTCTGCCGTGATTTTGCCCGACCAGCGTGACCAGAGCCGAGGGAGGAGGCTCGTCAGGGAGGCTGCGCTGCTATTGGCTGCCGAGTCAGCCTATGTCCAGCGAGAGAGGGGCGGGACGTCCTTCTCCCACCACAACCCGGAAGAGGATAGTCGCGTCACCACCGGGGCTACCATGAGCGAGGGAGAGCCCCTGTCTGCATCCTAGTGCCCACGCTGCCTGGGACCCGGAAAAAGAAAGAGGACTCCGGCAGCGAGGCTCCCGTGTTGGGAAGAGAGCCCCGCAGCCCAGGAGGGAGCAAAGAGGAAGCCTACAACCCGGTGAGTGGGGTCCGGGGTCCAGTCTGGAAGAGGAGGGCGTTGGGGCACATTGCCGGTGCCCGCCCCTCCCCTCCAGCGCGAGGACAGTTGTGTAGAGCCACAGAGGCTCTTGGGGCCACTTTTGAATTCCGAGTCCCCGAAGGGGGGGACTCCACCAACGGCGGCAGTATTTGGTTTGAGCCCTGAGAGGCTCCAGGCAGGTGCCCCATTGCTCATGGGTCCCCCGAGAGGGACCCCACTGAGACACAGGCCCAGGGGAGGGTTGGGCGTCCCCAGCTAGCAGCGGGCTGCTCCCCCCTTTCCAAGGCACAATATTGTTCAGAGCCACGAGGCTCCCCGGGGGCATTTGTAATTAGGAGCCCTGAGGCTCCAGGGCCATTGTCGTTTTTGAGTCCCCAGGAGGGGGACTCGAGTCAAACAGGCAGCGGTTGTTTTCAGAGCCCAGAGAGGCTCGGGGGCATTGCTTGTATTTGAGCCCAGCAAGGCTCCAACGACTGCCGCATTATTGCAGAGCCCGGCGAGGCTCTTGAGACAGTCAGTTGGGCAGAGCCTGCGAGGCTCCAGCGTTGGCCCCATCTTTGTTACCCAGCTGCCCAGCACTTCATGGGCAGCTGCCACGTTTAGGCCCCTGACATTTGGGACACAGGGCGTCCTAGCCCCAACAAGGCCAGTTGGCCTATGGACAGTCATAGGTGGTGACTTATGTGAGTTGGCGCAATTGTTCTTTTGCTGCACCTCTGAATGTGTTTTTAAGCGTCATGTGCCTTGTTCTTACACCTCTGAATGTGTTGTTGATACATCATGTGTTTTCCTTCCTTACACCTCTGAATGTATGTTCTGCATCATGTGTTATTTGCTTATACCCCTACAGGTATTGTGATACTTAGGTGGCTGTTCTTGCTAGTACAGGTGTTGCTAGTGAGGTCCCGGTTCCCTGCGTGACCTGTTCCTAAGGTGGTTAGGATTGCGTAGGGGATACTTACCGGTTACCAGTAGTTACTGGTTGTGCGCTTTATGTTCTATTTTGTGCTACAGTGATTTGTATTCTATGTTCTAAGTGCTAATTCTACCTAGTGCTAAATTCTAAAAGTGCTGATTCCTGATAGTGGTCCATGTGGCTCTGTCTTGTACATATCTCCTGTAAATTCTGCCTGTGCCTGTTGGCACATTGTAAAGTGTGTGTTTTATCTAATGTGTTTTGGTATAATACAAAGGCTATTTTTATATATAACCTTGTGTGGAGTTTCCTTTGTGGTGGGCCTTGGGTGTTGTTGCTGGGGTGCGTGCGCAAATACTTAACTCACATAGTCCACAAGTTTAGCCATGCTGCTCACGCCACGTTACCTAGAGGGTGAGCAGGGGTTATCTTGGTGTGTAACTCCCTTTCCCTGACTTAGAAGTGGTGGTCTCTGACTGACTTTGGCGCAAGCCCTGGCCAGCCAGGGATCCCATTTCTAACAAAGAGGCATGACCTAATAATGGCGTGGCTTAAAACATGTAAACGAACATCTTGTGCACCACACAGTGTGACACGTGGACACTATTTGGGTGCCAGCAGAGATATTTCACAACCTTATGACTAAAATAAGGCAGACCTATTGTCTTTGTCAAAGTTTGTTATCTGATGCATATGAATGAGCAAAAAATATGATTTTCTTGTGGACAAATACAATTGAAAATGTTTTAATTCCAAAAATATGAGGCTGAGAATTAAACATTACCTAGGTCTGGCAAAAGTAGTAGTCTTCTTATTGTCTCATTCACTCCTGTATCCCGGTCATATTGCTTTCCTCTACAATATTTCACTCTGTTAGACACACCCTTTTCCTCGCCACATATTTAGGAAATCTTCTGTCTGTTTATCTTGCACGTTTCTTCACAGCACTCTTTCACTCTCTCATTCTGCACATACTTCCTTTCATCTCCACCGCTTTACCATCCTCACACACAAAACCCACCCCCTCGCCTGTAGCACTGCATTGGATTTTCGTTTGGTGTTGTCCATATTGTGACATCTCTGGACAGGGCCAGTCCTAGGGTTTGTGGGGTCCTGGACAGAATAGGAACAAGCGATGCCACTCTTAGATGTAACATCACAGGAAGGGGGGTCAATTGAGTATTAATGTTCTGGAGTAGTTGAAGCAGCTTTGTGAGAAACAAATTACCTAGTGTGCATACCACTAAAATGGCTAAACATATAAATAATAATCCTAATAAAATAAGTATATATATTTTAAAGCAGTATTACATGGAAATACATTACATTAATCAAATTGGTTAAGAAAGCTAGCCTAGGTCTCTCCAAACCTAATATGATTGCTACAGTGTTTACTTATTGTTTTCAGATTAGGATTAAAATTCGAAGTCAGATTGACCCAGAACTTTAGAGCCTGGTGTCAAATGACTCCCCAGCCCTCCCTTTACGCTAGTGAAGTTTCAGCAGGCATCAACATAAACAAATACATGCTAGATCGGGTAAGCGACCTGCAAGAGGTGCAGCAAATAGAAAGCACAGATTCCAAAAAATAAGAAGAGGAAACAGCAAAAATGTCATTCACAAGTGGGGTGGTTAATATGTTGGCAGGCAGAAGCACCAATGGCTGACCCACACCTACACAATGAGCACCTAAATATAGCAATTAGTCTCAAACTACATTTTTAAGAGATGAGACAGCTGAACTAATACAAATATACAGAAGGGATGCCAAAGCTATACTGGGAGCCAGTCACTAAAGACATACATTAAAACACAAAAAACAGGACTTACTATAGTAGAATCTCTGAAGTTAACATCTATGTGACAAGAAAATGTAGCAAGGGGGAATATGTAGGTGGGGGAGGTGTTGCTTGACATACAAAATAATGCTAAAGTAGGACCAGAGACTTGCAGTTTAAAAAAAAGTTTAAGTTATATCTGAGAAGACACTTGCCGAATTGTAGAGGGGCCAGAACCATGCCACTCAACTCATAAAGAAGAAATAACCAAATTGTGTCTTCCCTCAGATAAATCCCTTGGTTCTTGGATAAAGAGAATTGAATGCAAGGCCCTTGCAAGACCATTGCCATCACCCCAAGCCACTCCAGTCACTCCCCAGGTACCTAACCAAACACCTTTCCAACTTCAAATGCAAGATCTGCCTCTCTGAGCCTATTTGCTGCTTCCTACTCGTATAGACTCAGGGGCATATTCACAAGAACGTGTGATAACTACAGTAAGCGTAGCGTAATGCAACTTTCAACATCGCAGCCTATCGTGGGAAAACAACTCCATGACAACGTGAAATTCACAACACGGTGGTAGCATGCAATAGTCTGCCAAAACTGCGGCCAATGTACACGATGCAACAACCTCGATGGAGACAAAAACACAAACCACAACACCAAAAAACCCGCAATGGGACAAAGCGCGATGAGGAAATCAGTGATAAGCTGCGCCAGGCCTGCAACACACATCTGGCAGGTGGGAAA
The DNA here is from genome assembly GCF_964263255.1 of Lissotriton vulgaris. Classification (NCBI taxonomy): domain Eukaryota; kingdom Metazoa; phylum Chordata; class Amphibia; order Caudata; family Salamandridae; genus Lissotriton; species Lissotriton vulgaris. The sequence continues at coordinate 463,175,366 of NC_141699.1, forward strand.
AATCACTATAAAAGTAGAAAAAACACCCAAACACAAACTGACCAACACCCTAGCACCATGGAGGCAGCCGGAGCAGGCGCAGTGGACGAGCGCATCCCCACAAGCACCCCGGACAACCAGCCCGGGACCTCGGGGACAGGGAAGGGCAAGGACAAGAAGAAGAGGAAGACATAGTTCAGTCCACAGGCGAACAGGATCATAGTCACAGAGGTGCTGGAACACCATCAACAACTGTTCGTCACCTCCAATGTGTCATTGGGCACCAACAATGGAATCTGGCGGGTCATCGTGGACAAGGTGAATGCCGTTGGTGACCACAAGAGGACAATGGACGAGGTCAAGAAGCGATGGAATGACATCAAGCGGAGGACCAAGGAGAAATTCTCCGCCAACCAGAAGGCTGCAACGCAGACTGGAGGTGGGGGACCAGCGCCACAGCTCGTTCTGGATGACATGGAGGAGCTGGTATCGACAGTCATCAGTGAGGAGGCTGTGGCCGGAGTTGGGGGAGCCGACACTACTCGACACGACACAACACAACCACAACAGGGTGAGTGACCACCAGGTACTGGCGGGACAGGTGGAGATGGCACCTGCTTTATTTTATCTATTAGTGCTTCCTGTTGAAGCTAACTTAGTAACTATTTTAGGATGGCGCTGGCAGCTTGCCGGCTCCATCCTAAAACAGTTACAACAACTTCAAGCTTGAAGGCTTGAACTTTTGCCCCCCCGGATCCGCCGCTCGCGGATTTGCGGATTTTCGGTAAATTCGCGGGAGTTCGTGGATTGCGGATTTACCGAAAATCCGCAAAATCCGCGAGCGGAACGGATTTTGCGCTCACCCTTACTTGTCATCCCTGGAAGGACTCAGGCTGGTCCCCTACAGGCCCATATTGTGTAGTGTGCTCGGCATTGCCCTGTACTGCTCCAGCTGCAGAACTGCACTGGATGTGCAAGAAACATCCACTGATGCACTGCTGTGTAATGCCTTTCATCATTCATGTATGTATGTGTGGATGAATGTAGGGACAGTGATTTCCCTAGCGTCAATGATTCTCATCCTGTGGGATGCCAGTCAGAGGGTGCTACATAGCAATTTGTGTAATGGGTCCCATGGACACCACAACAGGGACACACGCATCAGCCACTTCCTTCTCCGGACATAGACTGAACCACACCCAGTGCCCACGAGTCATTTCTGCAAGCCTTGCGCTGTTCCGGCGTATGTCAGACCAGACCACTCCGCTAATGCTCTGAGGCGGGCCGCCTCATTGCTACACGTCACAGGCGTACTCGCTGGTGGTGTGCAGGTCACTGGTCTAGTTGTCAGCATGTTACAGCCACTCTCTGAAGGCAGGTTTGCACGCACACCACACCCATCCGGCACAGGCGTCACAGGCCATGTGACCCCGCAAATATAAGGGGCCAACAACGTCACATACCCCTCTGCTGGTGGGGACTGGATGATGGACTGAGGCCTTGAGGCCGGCACAGGCCTACCACCACGTGGCACTGACTGGGGTTGAACAGGGTTTGTGGCACATGCTGCATTGCGGCCAGCACAGGCAACCCGCCACGGGAAGCCGACTGGGGTTGAACAGGGTTTGTGGCACATGCTTCATTGCGGCTGGCGCAGGCACCCCGCCACGGAACAGTGACTTTGGGTGACTGAGTCATTGGCACCTTAAGCTGCTGAGCGGGTGTGCAGCCTGCGATGATGCCCCATCCCGGCGGTCCGGACTGCTCAGTATTTGTGTGCCTTGCTGGACCGCAGTGGAGGCCGAGCCAGCAGGCTGCGCAGACCTACCGCCACCTGGCCTTGCTTCCAGGTTCACAGAGTTAGTGGTACCCATTGGGCTGAGCGGGTTTGCAGCCTGCAATGGTGCCGGGTGCCCTGGTATGTCCTATGTCATGGAGTAATCAAGACCCAGCACCAGATGTGAGACCTGGTGGCCTGCGCAGTGTGGCTGCATGGTGTGGAGGGTGCCATGTCCCCGGGTACTGGGCTTGTGGCTTGCAGCATGTGGTGGGACATCCTGTTTACACTCTGGTGGCGGAAGGTGAGCAGTGAGGCCCGGGTGTGCATGGGCGGCCATGCTCCGATGTGCAGCGGGAGGGGCTGGGGTGTCTCTGTCTGGGTGTGCATATGCGGGCGGGCGATGCTGTCTTTTGCAAGTGTGTGTACTGTGCCAGTCATGTATCTGAACTCTGTTTCAGATGACAACTCTGACTCTGATGTGTGACCTGGTGTAATGCTATACATAATAGCAAGTGATTGGAGACAAACCGATGGCAGCAGGTGAGCAGTGTGGCCTGGGTGCGTATGGGCGGGCACTCTCTCTCCCCCTCTCTTCTTCTCTCTCTCTCCCCCTCTCTTCTTCTCTCTCTCTCTCTCTCTCCCCCTCTTTGCTCTCTCTTTCTCGCTCCCCCTTTCTTCTCTCTCTCTCTCTCTCTCTCTCTCCCTCTCTTCTTCTCTCTTTCTCTCTCTCCCCTTCATTTCTGTGTTACTTTCAATAAAGTTTCATTGTTTGCTTCAAAAGTGAATGTGTGATGCTCATTTCTGTGATGACATGCAACTAGTTGTGATTGTGCGACATCAGACAGATTATTTTGTACATGTTTAGGTGTAGCTGATGTGGCATGTCTTTGGTGGGGGGGCCAGGGAGGTGTGGTCCTGGGGTGGGTGTTGTGGCCCTCTTGGGTGTCCGTGCTGCATGTTCAGTTGCTCCATGGCATCTGTATGTCTTCAGGTGTGGCTGTGGGCTGGGTTCCCTTTTTGTGGTGCAGGCTGTGGTCCGACTTTACACCATGTCAGAGCAGGTGCTAATTTCCTGCTGCTAATGCGCCTTATTGTGTGTTTTGTGTTCATATCGCAGATCTGGCTGGTCGTTGTGAATATTGAGGTGTGGTGTTTTTGTTGCTTTTTGCACGAAAATGCCTACTCTGCATCTCATTAGTGATAGTTGCGGAGGTCCTCTGTTGCGATGTTTTTGCTGCTGCTATCGTGCATTAACTGGTGCTGTGTGCTGTTAACACCAGCTGGTGAATGGGGAGGTAAATTTATCATGACTTTGGCTGCGATAAAGTGCCGTTAATTCGGTGATAGCTCCTTGTTAATACTCCCCTCAGTGTTTGGCATATCCCTCCATGTGCTTTGATGTGCTCTATAGAATGCCCCCTCGCTTCTCAGCCGCCCTCCACCCCACAGCCCATGTCCTGTACACTCCCTTCTTCCCCTCATCTCCCACAGTATGCCAATTTTAATTTTGCTCCTGAATTCAGCAAATTCCCCAGACCTCGCTGTTGTCGGGGGAGGTGCACATTATACCGTGCTTGCCCAGGATGGCCCACTGTCATTCTGTATATAACAATGAGCAGGCTGGCTATGTGAGCATGACCAGATTAGCTATATGAGCACGATCAGATTGACTCTGTGCACACAAACCCTTTGGCTGTAGCATCCTTTTTGTTGTGCACCAGCAGCCAAGCCAGCCCAGGCAAGAAGCCCAGTTTAGCCACAGTAATATAAAAATCACCTCACCAAGTGTCCCAGCCATAGGCCCATCAGTTGAAAGCAAATTCTCTGTCTTTCCTACTTGAAACAAGCCCCTTCCTTGGGCCTCACAGGACTTACGTATTGCAGGGTAGACTACTGTCCATTATCACTTTGGAGGACACTTTGTACACACACAGATATAAGATGTTTGTTGGGTTTTGGGGGACTAGTAGTCACAGAACACATTCTTTGTTGTTTCATTCCATTACCACTGATCAAAATCAGTCTCTTTTAAAAGACATAGCTAGGCTGGCTGGATAAATGTGCTTATTGGGTATGATTAAAGTGTTATAATATGTTTAACTTCTAATACTTGTGTCGCAGGGAGTGATAATTAATAGAATATGCCAAGAGGGGTAATAGAGTACGCAGAGAACGGGATGAAATTCAGCAGACACATTGAGGATGGTTCAAGATCACAACCCTTTGTAAAAGATGAAACATTAATCTCCAAACGAACACAATTCTTTTACATTTTTTACCAGAAAAAAAGGGAGATAAGAAATGCATACTTCGACTGAAGGCACAACGGACTTAGCAGCATACACTGGTTTGATAACATTTTTATATCTTCTGCAGCCTCTTACTTTTTGCTGCTAAGTCTGCCCACTTACATCCACCTCACCCTTCCATGCTCTACTTTTCAACTTGTCTCTTTTTCCATAAACTACTTTTGCTGCTTGAGCCCCCTCGGATATCCACTTTTCTCCTGCATTATATCCTGTTCACTTATCTCTACCCAAGCATCGTACCGCCTGCCTTTGATTCCGACACTCTTACATCCATCTTTGCCCTCAATGCTCTACTCCTTTCCACTCATCCCACCCAGCCTCTCACCTTCTCTTGCCTCAAAGTTTTGGCTGTTACTGCTCCCTTTGCATCAATCTCTCACTTTTACCCAGCCTCTTCTTGCTCGTTCTGCCCCCCCCCTTATCCACATCTTTCCGCCCTATGCTGCTCTTTATCACTCTTCTCCTAGCCTCTTACCTTATTTCATCTGTTCTCTCCCTTACATCCATCTCTCTCCTTCCAGACTCACAATCTCCGAAAGGTTTTTCAATTTTTCCATGGATTCTGCCCCTCCTAACATTACTCTTTTATGCATGCTATTATATGTGGGCAAGCCACTGAAATCTTCAGCCAGAGGCCTGGCTCTGCTGAGCTCAAACTCCTCTTTTTAACCTCAAGCCCAAATTGAGCAGAGCCTTCACAGGAGGTGACGTGGCCTGGTGGCTATAGCTGCCCACCATGTATCAAGAGGAGCCAGGCTTCAATCCAGGTCTTGGCTCAGCATCCTGTGAATTTAGACAAATATCTGTGCTGGTAAATAATGCCTGTAGTCTGTGTCACTTTTGCAGTGCTCTTATGTCCATGGACTAAGTTTGTGCTGTGTAAAACTGCCAAAAATGGGATGTGGGCCCTGCCTGTCCCCCAGACTCCAGTCTCAAGCTCCCAGAATTAAATTTGAAGCATTAAGCTTCAAAGCCATGAAGAGATACCCATGTAGTGGCTGAGGATAATCAATCCCGGCTTCCTTGCTTGCCTTCCTTGCTTGACCAAATTGTGTGATCCTAGGCAAGTGCTTTATTTAACCCACCTCCATTTTGTTCATTATCACACATCAGACAATTAAACAAAGTGCAGTCAGGGTGTGGGCTGTACAACACCTCCTGTGTTTGATGCAATAGTTTTCCGCATGTTTAATAAGACTGTAGCCCACATATAGGGTACACATGAACCCTGACATGCCTTTTAACCAGGCCCACTACAATTATTAGATTTTGAGGTCACTGCATTTTTCACATAATTATGGATTTGCCGCATAAGCCATCTGCTGCATCAACTGCAGTATTTACCAAAATAATAATTTTGTTTCTCATGTGGATCAAACGTTTACTGAAAACTCAGCAACATTGATTGCTGCACAGTGGAAAGCCCTTCCCAAAGGTTAACTGGTCATCTTTCTGTTTCTTATTGCTGTATTTGGGTGAATGACGAATCATGAGGTAATACTATCACAAAATGGAATGCATTAAGCCATATAATTTACCTTTTCATGCCATATAGTTTAGTAAACCCTGTCACCTAAATTGGTGCTTTCTTGCCACATAATTCCAATGGCCCTGCTCGTAGTTCACTTATACTATGATCATCAGGGCAGGGGCAGCAATGTTTCTCAGTTCATGTTTCAAAAACACTCCCATTTACTAAGTATATCTAAGCTGGGTCTGGTGGTTTAGTGGACTAATATGTACCTGCCGTGGCCTGTTTTTAACCTCGTGGTCACAGGTTCAATTCCTTGTGGGTCCACTCATCCTTTCATCTTTTTGAGGTCGTTAAAATGAGTACCATTAGGTTGGGTAACATTAACATCTGTTATTCCGTGCCAAGATACCCATCTAGTTGAACGTGCGATTTACAAATACATATGTTATGTTAAATCAAGTGATATAATCCCATGTATTAAGGTAAAACGCTTCTGTGTGTTAAAGAAATTGTGATTTTTAAAATTTTGATGACATCTGCCTCTCTTTCCTCCATTCTAGCAGATGGGACATGAATCTTTCTTTCTTTTGTTGTGAGCCCTGCAGGACACCCTGCTTTACACACGGCTCACTTCACATCTAACTGCACTTTAACTACTCATCCAATCCCTGCTATGCAGATGCAGCTATTAGATATCTGAATGCTGAAGCCCTTTTAACCCGTGGCTACAGGCCCTAGGGGAGGAGGCTCCCTTCCGTGGGCCACGTGGCTCTGCTCCACGGCTGTTCCGTGGGCCTCGTAACTCTGAAGTTTTTTTCAAAGGTAGTGCGGGGTTCCTTATTTGTGAGCAGGAGCGGGGCCCTGGGCAGCTGCACACACTGCCCATAACTAGTGCCGCCCTGGCTCTGGAACTACTGCACCCATTTTCCCACAATTACAATTCCCACATTTGTGACCATTGCTCTGAGCATTCTGCAAGCAAGGCCAATTATTGGATGCGCTTGTAATGTGTCTACCTTTCTGACACACTGACAGGAGAAGTGTGGGTCAATGATTAGAGTGGCAGACCCTGATGCAGAGGTCTAGCCCGGGACCAGGGTTCAATTCCCCGCCTCAGCAGGTCTTGGACTCAAAATTCCACGGACCTGATAATTCTCGCCTCGGTGCCTATTCTAATAATAGAGTCCCACTCTGGGCAATAGCTTGCTTAATCTCCACAACGGCCCCCACAACACTAAGGATGCCTTGCCTCCACCTTAGGGGGGGGGCAAGGTGTGGACGCCTCACAGGGAAAGCCAGGATGGGTTCCACAGCGGTATTCGTACAAGCGCCTTGAGACCCTTGCGGGTGAGTAGTGCGCTAAGTATCAATTTACATTTACATTTACAGGCACTGTGAGAAACTCGCAATGCCTTAGAGCTCCAGTCACAGCTGTCATAAACACCTCCCCACAACCTGAGCTCACGTCAACCTGAACTCACCCTGGCGCCTGGAGGCACCTCATTTCTCAGTGTGCCCTACACAACAGTCATATGTTGCTTGGAAAAGCAACAAGAGAAACACTTATGGAAAAGGCAGATAATTCTAGGGAATATAAAGTGAAGCAAAACCTTAAATATAAACAGGGACTGTATTGATGACATGGATTATCTTAGGGGTGCTTACAGTCATTATTGAGAAATTGATCATTATTTGTGCCTGTAATATTAAGAGCATGAATATAGGACCCTATAGTGAGTCCAGGCCAGTTTTTATTTACTGCCAGGACCAGGCCCACTTAAAGCCCTGGCCCAAACGTTTATTTATGTATAGTGCTCTTCGCTGTGCAGCCAAGTTCACCTATGTGAACATTTGTGTGTATTGTTTATTAGTACAAGTCTACATATTGGGAGGGGAAGTGAAGGTATTTTATGCAAGAAATAAGTGCATGACGGTGTGACATCCGTGCACACCGGGAAGCTTAAATAACATAACACATGTATTTGTAACCCTCTCTTTCACATACAGTGGCTTCTTGAGCCTGAATAAAAGATCCTTACAGGAGGCCAACTTAATGGTATGGATTTTGTCGACCATGGGAGGATAAAAGGACAAGTGGACAGGGGTAAGGGGGCAGATGGGGTTGGGGTGAAGGTGTCCAACTTGTGACCACGAAGTCAAACAAAAATTCCTTTAGTGAATGATTAGTCCACTGAGCCACCAGACCCAGCACCATAGTTACAGAATGCAGCATTTAGTGCTGACGTGCTTTCAGGTTTTGATGCTATATATTTTTCATCTGCCCTTGGCCTTTTTTTTCAGTTTGAGATACATATTCTTTTTGTTGGTCTGCGTGCAGACAATCAGATTATATATGTCAGCTGCTGCAGAACAGCAGCCATATGATTAAATTACGCATGGAATATGCGGTGCACTAAATTATATAAGAAAGCTTGCGCCAGGAAAATATTTTCATTCAGAGCTATTACTGAAAAAGCCTTGATAGTCATCTTTATTTTTGCATCTGTGCCGTCAAGATCATACTTGCACCATAAAAGCTCCAGTTACAAAGTCATCTGTGCATATACATTAAATGTGTGCAAGCAAATAGCTTCATTTAGGAGGGCAAATTCATCTTTGTAATTCAGGAAAAAATCACTGGTATGGTGTATGTTGTACCTGACAGAAAAATCACAAAAGTCCCTAACATGAAGTTTATACAAGGTGATAGGGATATTCAAAGGGATGAGTCAAAGAATCATACTACAATGTACAATTAGGCCAAACAATGTCAGAATATTTTTACCAAAAACACACATGAAAGCAATGAAAACGATAAAATGCACAAATTCGAAAATGAGAGAGGAAATCCTATTTCATATAAAAAGGAAATACATCATTTATTCAAAACATGACAAAAGTCCATTTCATTACATCAAGATAAAAACACGGTTTAAAAAAGGCATTTGATTTCCCAAGTAGAAAAGTTGTCGATGTAGCGCTTCGGTTTTGTACTTTACAACACCTTCATCAGGACCAAAATTCTAAATATAAGGAACATCCAATTAGTTGATCATATTTTACGTGTGCATTTTTCTACAGGAGATAATAGTAACATAAGTATACCTATTCCAACATTTTGTAACCTTTGTAAGTTCCGACTAGAAAATATACACATTTAAGAACTCTATACATAATGAAAAATAACAACCACATACAGATCACTTCTGCTGGGGAGCTCTAGATTGAGTCCAGAGGGGGCCCTTTCACGCACCCTGCAGGGGGCCCCCCTCAAGGTTTGTTACTCCACTGCTTACATGTTACTCTCTATTGGTACGTACATTTCTTCTTCTTTTTTGCTGATCTTTCTTACCTTGGTACATTCTCCTGGATGTCAACTGCCTCTTAGAATGTTAAGAGCAGCAGCGGCAGTTACTTGCTGACTGGAATCCGTGATGTAAATTAACAGATTTTCATTTTAACAAGGACTATTTATTGCAACACTAGATCCACCTTGCTTCTTTCTAAAGATGTGTTTTTTTTCTACTCTAGGTTATTTGCATATGTATTTGTATCTCTCTTGTGTTCCATGGGGGAAGGTTTGTTGTATCTTAGCCCTTACATTTCCCCTTCATTGGCATATCACATCCTTCCATTCTTTCCCCCCTACTGATGGAGCAAGGTGAAGAACAAAATTTTGTTCAAACTTGTGAAATTAATCCCTCGTAACTGTAACCAAATTAATAAGCTAGTGGTGAAATTATTAATCAACTTAGTTTAAAAATGCAATCATCAGTACACGCGGGATAAAACTAATGTGCTTTATGTTGCAAACGCGAAGAAGAAAAATAATAAACTAACCTTTTCTATTGTCTTTGTAAGTATTAAATGCGGCTGTTTAACTAATGGCATGTGCCTATTATGTGTGCTTATGTTATGTCTTTTGTGACAAAAGCTCATGGATTTCGTGCAGTTCCTGGAGGAAGAGTAATTATAATGCTGCCTACTTGTGCTTCAGCTAGGTAACATAATTAACAGGGTTAATTAGTATGAATGGATCTAAATTCTTTAATTAATTGATGTCTTGTGTTTGTTTAATAATAGTTTCCGAAGTGAGGCCCAAAAGATGGTTCAGAAAATATGGCTGACAGAGCTGCAGACGCAAAAGCTTGTCCAGAGTGAACTTTTCACACATGCGCAGCTGTGAAGATTTTTGCTGCATTGTCATCGTGAAATAAAAAGCAGCCTTTTTGGTCGTGTTGAATGTGCTCATGGAAAGATGATCCAAGGACAGGAACTTGATATGCCAGCCAAGGTTAGGAAGTGAAATGTACAAAACTCGAGGAAAGTTAAATTCTTGAGGAAGCTGAATTGAAAGACAATAGAGCTTATGTAAAGCCTGGATTTGGTCAAGAGTCGGACATGACCTAACAAATTTATCGTGGACTGACACAGGACAGCCAATGAAAAGCACGGATTTCCATTAAAGAATGTAAAATGTAGAAAGTTTAGCTAGAAAGAAAGGTATAAAGTCTGACACAATGAGCAAGGAAAAAACTCTTACTTTCCGATTCCTGAGTGTCGTGACATGCTGATGGACCTTTGGTGCGTTTAAGGACAGCAGACTTTAAATGATTTTTTTCCTTTTCAGGTGAAGAGAGAAATAGTCAGGGAAATAGATTTAGGGAATGGGAAACTGTTATTTTGCTACTAATTCATGTTTCTGAACTTGCTTTAATAAGTCAGTCTTCTTTATTAAATGGTGCTTTCTTATTTGAGAATAAAATAAAGATTCTAAAACTTAAATGCTTTTTCCTTATGAAAATAAAGATAATAAAAATTAGATTTAAAAAGACAAGCTGGTCTTGTTTATTCATGGTCTAGTTTCCATCAGTTGATCCTATCGCCTTAAGTGATTTGATTTATAGGCAATAATATGTTTAAAACATGGTAAAGATAAATGAACTGCAGTTGTATATAATAATGTAAATATTTTGTGAATAGTTTTACAAATCAAATCACCTGATTCAGTTGCTCAGAAATTGTCTCATTGGTGTTATGGGCCTGAATATGTGTTTGATGTTTAATGGTGAGTATTGAGGTGTTAGGTAGCGTTTGTGAGACAGTTTTTCAATCAGAGCGCTGGATCAATTACTTGGTAGCAGAGGATGGTTCACGTGACAAGACAAGCTTACAGCTGATTGGCTCATCCTGAAAAACAGTAATTCTATTGGTTGCGCAGAATAGTGACGAAGCTTAACCTGATTGGCTTATTAGTTAGTTTCGCGCACGGATTGGTTGGTGTTGTGGAATAACAAGGAAGTTGTTACGATCTTTACTGAAGTAAGGAAAATTTGTTTAAAAGACATGGATTGTTATTATTTGAAAGAGAAAAAGAAACTTTCATGGTTTCAGAAATTGAAAAACAAAATTAAACCTGACAAGAAAATTTCAACGCGAGGTGGAAGATTACTTCATAAGTACAAAACACCTGCAGCCTATATGTTGGGTGAATATGGTTATCATACTTGTCTTTTGAATGAGAACTGGATGAAATATACTGAAAATGATGGTATATTAGCATGGCCGGAAGATGGATCATTTACCATAGCGGTCTTGAGGAATTTAAGAGAAAGAATGATGGAACTTGTACCAAAGCCTAGACCTACTCAATTTGAGGCTTTAGTTGAATGGGAGGATGAAATGTTTGAATTAGATCGAGAGAGTAGAGGAATACCAAAGGGAACAGGATTAGGTCTTGATAGGGAAACACATGAGGATAGAATGCGTTGATGGAGACGAGCAGACATGTGTGATGGTTTGTACCCAGTGAGACTAATTGATGAGGTAACTGCTACAAAATGTACCCGAAAGAAAAACCATATTAGAGAAGAAATTGATCCAGAAGATGCGGTATTAGAAGATATTTATACTAAAAAGCCGCCACCTTATCAACCAGTTTGTACATGGACTTCTCCAAGTGCTCCACAAAGAGAAATAATTGATGAGACATCTCCTGAAACAAACCAGAATAACAAAAGAACACCTGAAAGAGTAGAGACATCTCCTGAGACAAATCAGAGCAATAGAAAAACACATGAGAGAGTAGAACTAGGATGTACTTCAAATGTATCAGGAGAAAATAGTAATTTTACTGAAACTCCAGTTCATTCAAAGGGATGACGACAGAACAAGTTTAGCTTTTCCTGTCAGAGAAAAGGAAAAGTGGTAAATGAGTTTCCAATGAGAGAAATAGCAGGAGGAGTATATGTGCATGTCCCATGGACAAGACAGGACATTCTACTGTTCACAAATGATTTTGCCCGATTAAGAGAAAAACCTGTAGAATGGTATCAACAGGTAGAAAGATTTGTGAAAGTTTCAAAAGTTTTGTGGGTTGATCTTGATGGATTATTTGGCATTGTTGTCCCATCGGATCTTTGGACAGAATGTATAACTACTATAGGCTGGCCAAGTGAGGAATATGAATGAGATAAAGTAACAGGTGCTCCTTCTCCAGAGGTAATGAGAAAGTACAAACAAGTAACTGTGTTTTTAAAAAACAAGATTCCCCCAAAAGAGATAGATTGGGTTAAAATAGATAGAACAATTCAAGAATCAAAAGAATCAGTACATTCATTTTATGAAAGATTACTGCTGGTATTTAAACAATACAGTGGTTATGAGCATTTAAGTGAAAAGGACATGAGCCATTTTATATACAGATTTGTATATGGCTTGAGACCTGAAATCAGTGAAATGGTAAGAACTGGAATAGTTGGTTGGCAATCACACACAGTGGATGATATTTTGAGAAAAGCAAAATACTGTAGTGATGAGATAGAAGCTAAACAAAAGAAGCTGAAAGAAAAAGCAATGTGGGCACAGGTGAAAGTGGCTGAACAACAAATAGCAACTTTGGGAAATAAAAATGCTGATCAGAATCAAGGAAAATGTAAAGGTAATTACAATAAACCAAAATTGATGGGAAATATAGAAGAGTTAAAACAGAAACTCCCATGTTTTAATTGTGGCGAAATTGGACACTGGAAGCACGAGTGTAAGAATCCGCCCAGAACCTTTGTAAAAAATGCATCATTAAATCCACAGATGTAGAATGAGATAAATGAGCAGCAACAGCTACAGCGACAGATAGTCAATCAGCAAAGTCAGTTACCACAACCGGCACTTCCAAACTGTGTAAATTTGCAGAGATACAGTACAGAAACAGGATTCAGCGGAGGTGAACAGGTAAACAGATCACCAAGAGTGAATGTGCCAAATGTGTCTCAACAATTTTGGATGAAAGAAGATGGAGGGAGTGAATCTGAGGATTACTTCTGACGGTGCCTGAGAGAGGAGGAAGAGTGTGTGCTTCGATCCACTCTTGAGGTAGATCAATCTGGTCCATTCGTAAATGGTAAAATAAATGATGTAGAAATTACTTTCCTAGTGGATACAGGTGCTACCCGTTCTACTGTTAGATCAGTGGAAATAGAAAACCTTCCTCTCTCTGGAGAAAAGATCCAAGTAGTAGGTGTAGGTAATCAGCAAATTAAAACAGATCTAACTGAACCAGTTGAAGTTGAAATAGGTAAATTCAAAGACATGCACAGATATTTAGTTTGTGCTTGCAGTCCAGTAAATCTATTAGGTAGGGACATTCTCTGTAAAATGAACTGCGCAATATATTGCTCACCGGATGGCATAGAGCTTCAAACTCCAGAAGAAGATGGGCTTTACAAATTAACAATGTCAATGGTTGAGGCAGAAGAAAGTAAATTATTTCCTGTGTTTGATCAAAATAATTTACCTGAAGAATTAAAAGAGACAGTGAATGTAATAAAAATTTGGGATTTCACTGGAGATGAAATGGGTTTGATGAAAAACGTAGATCCAGTACAAATATCAGTAAAACAAGGAGCAGATTATCCAAACATTCCTCAGTATAAAATGAAAGCAGAAGCGATAGAAGAAGTTATTCCTGTAATTAATAAATTCATAAAACGGGTGTTCTAAAAGAAATCGAGAGTAGCCCATGTAACTCACCGATTATGGGAATTAAAAGGCCAAATGGAACTTTCAGAATTGTTCAGGACCTGAGAAAGGTAAATAAAATTGTTGTTCCATGTTGCCCAGTTGTACCAAACCCAGCGGTAATTTTATATCAGATTCCGCGTGATGTAAAATGGTATACAGTTATTGATTTATGCAACGCATTCTTTACTGTTCCATTGCATCCAGAAAGCCAACAGATTTTTGCGTTCAGGTTCAAAGAGCATATATTAGCATGGTGTAGAATCCCTCAAGGGTACACGAAAGTCCATCCATTTTTAATCAGTTGCTAAAGAAATCAGTGGAAAATCTGGATTTACCTGGAATTACCTACATTAGTGCAGTATATTGATGATCTCCTTGTAGCTGCAAAAACAAGAGATAACTGTGTAACAGATACCATTACTCTTTTAAATCATTTGGCAGATGAGGGGCATAAAGTATCTCCTGCGATATTACAGTTTTGCAAACAAGAAGTGAAATATCTTGGTCACAGAATTGCAAAGGGAATCAGACAAGTGACAACAGAAAGAATAAAAATGATTCAAGCAATGCAACCTCCAAAAACACAGAGACAGGTTAGAATGTTTTTAGGAATGGTAGGGTATTGTCGCCAATGGATTAGTGGATTTTCAGTGATCGCAAAACCACTGCAGAGGCTGACAAAAGCAGACATAAAAGATCCAATTAGCTTAACAAAAACTGAATTAGAAGCTTTTGAGCAGTTAAAGAAAAGTTTGTGTGAAGCTCCAGCATTGGGAATGCCTGATTATGAAAAAGAGTTTGAGCTGTATTGCAGTGAAAGAGAAGGTTGTGCATTATCAGTTTTGATTCAAAGACATGGAAAACTGAGAAATCAATAGCATATTTCTCAACTGTTCTTGGCCCTGTTGCAAAAGCATTACCAGGTTGCTTAAAAGCAGTAGCCGCAACAAGTGTGAGTTTGGAACAAAGGGAAGGAATAATAATGGGATTTCCTGTAAAAGTATATGTGCCACACTCAGTTAAAATTCTTCTCACCAGAAGCAAGACACAGCATTTGACAAACAATAGGCTGACAAAATATGAAAAAGTTATTCTTGGATCAAATAACGTTTCAATTGCGAGATGTGTGAATTTAAATCCTTCCACATTATTGCCTGACACTACTAAAACAGAAATCAGAGATGAGGTTGATCATGAATTCCTGGATGTATTAGAGTATTGCACAAAACCAAGGCAGGATATTAAAGATGCCCCATGCCTGAATCAGATTATGTTCTGTTTGTTGATGGTTCATGCTTAAGAACAGATGAAGGTGTTCTGAGTGCAGCATATTCGGTGTGCACAGTTGCAGAAGTGATTGAAGCCTCCAGTCTCAAAGGAATTCGTTCAGCTCAAGTAGCAGAATTAATTGCTTTGATTTCTGCATGTGAATTGGGAAAAGATCAGAAGATTACCATAGTGACTGATAGTCAGTATGGTTATGGTGTAGTCCATGACTATGGTCAGCTTTGGTCGCAAAGAGGTTATTTAACTTCTGCGGGATCACCAATAAGAAATGCTCAGTTGATCAAAAGATTGATCGATGGAATTCAACTACCAGAAAAAATTGCGGTAGTTAAATGCACAGCACATAAGAAAGGAGAGGACTACATAACAAAAGGAAACTCATATGCTGATTCAATAGCAAAATTCTGTGCAAAGCATAATGTGTCAGTCAATCGAAAAAAAAGACAATGAACATGTTTTGAACTCACGTATGCTAATATCTGTAGTTGAAATTTGGCAAGGAGTAAAACAGTTACAAGATGAGGCAAGTGATGAGGAGAAAGACACATGGTTAAAAGTAGGATGCAGACAAAGAGAAGAAGATGAGATTTGGGTTTACAAAGATGACAGAGCAGTAATGCCATGCAGTATGATTTCTGACATGGTACGCATGTATCATGGTCCAGGACATATTGGAAGGACTCAATGATTAAATTATTTAGGCAGATATGGTACAATCCAAAATTCAGAATAATTGCAGAGTCCTTTTGTCAGAGATGTCTTATTTGCTAACAAATTAACCCAAACAGAAAAACTGTTGTAAGCATGGGAACCATAGGACGGGAGGGTGGTCCATTTACCAGAATACAGCTTGACTTCATTGAAATGCCAACTCACAACAGACTCAGATTTGTTTTGGTGATAATCTGTTTGTTTCGAAGATGGGTGGAAGCATTTCCAACATGTCACAATGATTCAATTACTGTGGCAAAATTGCTTTTGAGAGAACTCATACCAAGGTACGATTTTCCAGTGTCGGTCGAGACAGATCGCGGCACACATTTTGAAAACAGATTGCTAAAATTGATTTGTGAAGCACTAGGAATAAAGCAAAAATTGCATTGTGCCTACAGACCAGAAGCATCAGGTGTTGTTGAGCAAGTGAATGGTACAATAAAAAACAGGATAGCTAAAATGTGTTTAGCAACAGGAATGAAGTGGACAGATGCACTTCCACTTGTTTTGATGACTTTGAGAAGCATTCCAGATAGAAAAACAGGATTGAACCCCACGAGATTCTTATGGGAAGGGTCATGAGACAAGCATTTGTTCCAGTTGATAAACTGTTGAGCATTAATGATAGCGTCATTATGGATTACTGCAAAAATCTATCTGACGTGGTGACTTCTGTGTTCTATCAGGTAGGAACTGAAGTACTTTCAAAAGACAAAGAACACGTTCATGATCTGTTACCAGGAGACTGGGTAAGGACAAAGGTACATTGAAGTAGAATTGCCTAGGACCAAGGTGGCAAAAGGCAAGACAGGTGATACTGGTCACAACAAATGCAGTGAAGTGTAGGGGATTGAAAAGATGGATTCATGCTAGTCATACCATACGTGTGCCTACACCTGAGAATCCTGACGACGAAGGTGATACTACAGCTGATTCAGATTCAGAAGAAGAACCTGAAAGAAATCCAGATTCTGAAGATCGACAAGAAAGTCGAGATCTGGAAGATTCAAATGCGAATGAGGCATTGAATGAAGAAAATGAAGAAGTTGTAATACAAGATTCTGAAGAAGAAAATGATAATGATCTGCTAGATCAAGTAGCAGAAGAGGAAATTGAACAAGAAGTAATTCAAGATCAAGATCAGGAGAGTATTGAAAAGCAGATTGGAAACTTTGGAAGAAGGAACGAAAATTCTGAAACTGGTGAACTGGAAGCAATAGAAGAAGAAGAAGAAGAAGAAATTCCAAGTACCAGCTATAAGGATGCTGTTCCTAACAAAGTGAAACTGCAGAGTAAAGAAGTACCTGAATCTGAAGAAGAATCTGATACTATAAAACTGATTATTAATGAATCAGCTGATAATACAGAAAGTGAAACAGATGACAGTGGAGATGAATCAAAATTGAAAAGATCAAGGAAAAGAGCTTGGAGAGTGGAATATAATTTGGCGGAACGGAAAAGGAGGTTAACAAGAAAAAGAGATAATTGGCCAAATGAAAATGAAGGCCTAAAAATCAAATTGGTGAATAAAGCAAAAGAGCAGGTGAATGAGATCACAAGTCAAAAAGAAGAAGACTTGAATAAGAAAAAACAAGCAGGAAAGAGAATAGATGTGATCAGTAGTAGGCCAAAGAGAACAATAAAGCCGAATCAGAAGTATAAATCACCTGAGTGGACCTACATAATCATCCCACCAGTAGTAGCAGTAAATAGTAGTTAAGTTAATTTAGATGATGAAAGTGATAATGATTGATTTTATTCTTTAGGTGACACAAGGTCGAAAAAATTGTGTTAGCTGGAAAACACACTTGATGTATGACATACGGTCGAGGAAAAGCTGTTAGTGAATAAAATTATCTGAAAAAAAAGAGGGGAGTATATTTAGTAATTTTTCATTTTTTTATTTTTATTTTTAAGCTTCTGTTTTGATAGTAAATATGCCTTATACTAATGATAATTTGAGATGCTCAATTCTTAAAAGATGTTGCAAGTTGTCTTCAATATGTGTAGTATTGATAATTTTAGTTTGGTTAATTTTAGCTGTTATTTTTCCTTTTGGAATAGATAAAGAGATGTATAAAGCTAACATGACTAGTAAAATTTTGGATAATCATGATACAATTAACAAGACTAATAAAATTATTGTACATAAACCAGACATTCATCAAGATAGATCTGTAGGAGATTTTTCTAGCAATACCTTTTCAAGACTTTTATCTGAATATGTTAGGGTGATGAATGCAAAAGATTGTTACATCTGTGTGAAATTACCTACTTCTGTGTCTGAGGGTGTCACATACAATATGCTTGCTCTTACTTATGGTATAACATGTAGTGTAATAGCTAGTTTGTTTTATAAAACTGGACATTTGGAATATTACTACTCTGATTTTGATGATATGTTTGCAAATCTAAAAGTTGTAGATAGCTTGAATAAAGTGAAACATGCTAAACAGATGAGGGAATTTTCTTAACAACTAGTGAACTTTCTTATGAATATGCCTTTAGAAATAATTTAACATGTAAATTGAGAACAGAAGAGAAGTCATTCTTAAATATGGTGGAAGAGAGAAGGGCAATTTACAAGGGAAATGAGATGTTAAAAACTACTAAGTCAAAATTTTGGCAAATGGAAGATGAAAAGCTTAATGGTAGAAATCAAAATGTTGCAATTCATATAGGTAAACCTGTTAGTGGAAAATTTTGTATAAGAAGAGATAATACTTTATTTGATAATTATTTTGTTGGTGCAAGTCAATGTGAAGACACTTATCGCATTACAGGGGGTTGGGGATTTAAAGGAGGCAAGGATCCAATTTTTCCTGGAATTTGTTTTATTTGTGGTAATAGAGCTTATTACAGTCTCCCAGACCACTGGTATGGCACGTGCTATATAGGTTTACTTTTTCCCAAACATTTTCATGTGGATAGAAATGCAAAGGGTTCATTTGAAATTGGTAATCACCTGAATAGATTTAGAATAAAAAGCTTTACAGAAATAATGGGTGATATATTTGGTGCATTAATACCTATGGTGGGAATAACCCTGAATGCAAACAAAATTAGAAAAATGTCTACAATTGTTGATAGATTGTCAACAGGCACTGCAAGTGGATTTCAATTAGTAAATACTGAGCTTATTGCGATGAGAACCATGGTAATGCAGAATCGTCTTGCACTAGACATTCTGTTAGCAAAAGAGGGTGGAGTCTGTGGAATTTTGCATGTTCAACATTGTTGCACATATATTCCTGACGAAAGTCAGAATATAGAGATTTACATAAAGAATATAACTGAGATACACAGTGAAGTAGAATCTTTAGAAGAAGAGAGTTTTTCAAAACGTTTAAGTAAAAGATTTGCAGTTATTAAACACTGGTTTCAAGAGATTGGTAGTTCAATTATAGGTAAAATAGTTTTTCCTCTAATAATCATAGCTATAGTGATACATTTGTTAAAAATTAGTTGCATGATACACAAGAGAAGAAAACATGTGATAGAAAAGAAGAGAATTTGCAAACTTAGAAAAGAAAAAGAAATAGAATTAGAAGAGTTTCGTAGAACTCAATATGAGAAATGCAGAAGATCAGGTGAATATAAAGTTTAGAAACACTAATATTAAGAAAGTCCAAAACATGTCCAAGGGTTAATATTTATAAATTTTGGGGTATTATTTGGTGATTTTCAAATCACCAGATGAGGGAGTTGATGGAGCAAGGTGAAGAACAAAATTTTGTTCAAACTTGTGAAATGAATCCCTCGTAACTGTAACCAAATTAATAAGCTAGTGGTGAAATTATTAATCAACTTAGTTTAAAAATGCAATCATCAGTACACGCGGGATAAAACTAATGTGCTTTATGTTGGAAACGTGAAGAAGAAAAATAATAAACTAACCTTGTCTATTGTCTTTGTCAGTATTAAATGCGGCTGTTTAACTAATGTCATGTGCCTATTAGGTGTGCTTATGTTCTGTCTTTTGTGACAAAAGCTCATGGATTTCGTGCAGTTCCTGGAGGAAGAGTAATTATAATCATGCCTACTTGTGTTTCAGCTAGGTAACATAATTAACAGGGTTAATTAGTAAAGGATGAGGGTAACAGAATCGGTCACAATTCTTTAATTAATTGATGTCTTGTGTTTGTTTAATAATAGTTTCGAAGTGAGGCCTAAAGGATGGTTCAGAAAATATGGCTGACAGAGCTGCAGACGCAAAAGCTTGTCCAGAGTGAACTTTTCACACATGCTCAGCTGTGAAGATTTTCGCTGCATTGTCATCCTGAATTTAAAAGCAGCCTTTTTGGTCAAGTTGAATGTGCTCATGGAAAGATTATCCAAGGACAGGAACTTGATATGCCAGCCAAGGTTAGGAAGTGAAATGTACAAAACTCGAGGAAAGTTACATTCTTGAGGAAGCTGAATTGAAAGACAATAGAGCTTATGTAAAGCCTGGATTTGGTCAAGAGTCGGACATGACCTAACAAATTTATCGTGGAC
Organism: Lissotriton vulgaris; assembly: GCF_964263255.1. Taxonomy (NCBI): domain Eukaryota; kingdom Metazoa; phylum Chordata; class Amphibia; order Caudata; family Salamandridae; genus Lissotriton; species Lissotriton vulgaris. The sequence goes on from NC_141699.1 coordinate 463,195,425, forward strand.
TGACACAGGACAGCCAATGAAAAGCACAAATTTCCATTAAAGAATGTAAAATGTAGAAAGTTTAGCTAGAAAGAAAGGTATAAAGTCTGACACAATGAGCAAGGAAAAAACGATTACTTTCCGATTCCTGAGTGTCGTGACATGCTGATGGACCTTTGGTGCATGTAAGGACAGCAGACTTTAAATGATTTTTTTCCTTTTCAGGTGAAGAGAGAAATAGTCAGGGAAATTGATTTAGGGAATGGGAAACTGTTATTTTGCTAATAATTCATGTTTCTGAACTTGCTTTAATATGTCAGTCTTCTTTATTAAATGCTGCTTTCTTATTTAAGAATAAAATAAAGATTCTAAAACTTAAATGCTTTTTCCATATGAAAATAAAGATAATAAAAATTTGATTTAAAAAGACAAGCTGGTCTTGTTTATTCATGGTCTAGTTTCCATCAGTTGATCCTATTGCCTTAAGTGATTTGATTTATAGGCAATAATATGTTTAAAACATGGTAAAGATAAATGAACTGCAGTTGTATATAATAATGTAAATATTTTGTGAATAGTTTTACTAATCAAATCACCTGATTCAGTTGCTCAGAAATTGTCTCATTGATGTTATGGGCCTGAATATGTGTTTGATGTTTAATGGTGAGTATTGAGGTGTTAGGTAGCGTTTGTGAGACAGTTTTTCAATCAGAGCGCTGGATCACTTCCTTTTTGTACCTTGGTACAGCCTGCTAGCTGACAACTGTATCTTGGAATCGACAGTAGTTCGTTGCTGACTGGAATTGGTGTTGACAATAAATAGAGGGGCATATTTACAAGTCTCTATCGCCACAAGAACATTATTTTTTGCAACGTTCCTGTGGCAATAAGGGCTTCGCCTTACTTATAAGACAGCGTTAAGGCCGCCTTTTAAATAAAGCCCCCTTTCACGCTAGACTTAGTGTGGAAGGAGTGGTCAATGGGTGTTGTGATGAGCGTTCCACCGCAACACCCATTAATTTTGACACAGCTTCCTATTTACAAGGGTGGCGTAAATACTAGGCAGCACCAAAATTAAGACCTGGGAAAACCTGGTCTTAACATGGTAAAACGAGGAGTATTGCTTTATTTATCCTTGTTTTTGCTGTTTCTATGAGTGCTGCATTGTGCATCACGCATAGACACGCAAATTGCCATGGATGATTGCTTATGTGCCGGGTGGTGTCCCTTCCTGCTCATAAACAATTATTTGAAAAATGAGGATTTGCAACTTCTATATGTACTGCACAATGCAGCACCCATAGGAGTTGCAAATTGACACTCTGGATTGTATATGTGAAGGAAGGGATACCTTCATTGACATAAACCATCATTCCCTGAACGCAAGCCCCCTTGAACTATGGTGCAAGGGTGCCTGCGTTCGGGCTAGGCAGCTGAATTTATCACCAGCGTAGGAAGAAACGCCGGGAAGTGCTGTATTATTGTAAATACAACACATCCCAGCATTTCTAAAGTGACGGAGCGCGGCGTTAGCAACTTTGAAGCTAACCCACACTCTTCAACCTGCTTGTAAATATGCCCCCGAATTTCATCCTATAAAGGACTATTTATAAATCCCTCAAGATTCTCTAGGAGAAAAAATATTCAGTTTCAGAACTTGTTTCTTTTGTATATCATACAATAAATACATTAATAGGATTCATGCTATAAGAGTGAAGTGAGACTAACAGAACACAACTTCATTCCATCCTCTTTAAAGCGTAAGACAGAATAGAATTCTAATGACCGTCCATCGTCCCCATCTCTTTTGATCCAAACGTGGCTCTGTTGAACCCATTCATATTCTGAAAATGTGTCTTTTCGGCTGCACAACTTTAATACTCATTTCTGTGTCTTGTGAATGTACCTATGTTTTCCCTTAAGGTAAAGAGCGCATTTATAATGGGAATGGGTACATTGTAACAACAGAAGGGCAGTCTCTGTCTTGATAGAGAGGTGACTCTCCAGGCGCGTCTTAAAGTCGGTTGGAGGTGAGTGGGTGTTGTTATAGAGCAGAGGTCTTCAAACTTTTTTAGGTTGAGCCCCCCCTGCTGAATTTTTTTAGATGTTGGCCCCCCCCCCCCCCCCCCACCACCTGACAGAAATTTCTGGAATCTGGTACACTACATGATCGACTGCCACGCGCATATTACGGGCCATATCCGGCAAATAATGTTCAACACAATAAGAGTGTTTAGTAAACTGCAGGTTTGTGAGCGGGTGTGGTGAAATGACAGAGGCGTATTACACAGCTCAAAACATAATTTTCCAAGATAAAATGTGCGCAAATTCTTTTTACTAGGATGCTTTGTTTTACACAGGACAAAGATTAATAATAACACCACCAACATGAATGTGACGGGTGTGCCGGTGTTTAGCCACATTTAGACTATCAATCTGTGGGTGGATCCATCATCTATCCTTCCATCCATCATTTCACTCATCCATCCCTCTATCCACCCTTTTACTCATCCATCCATCATCCATCCATCCTTTCACCCAATCCATCCTTTCACTAATCCATCCACTCGTCCATCCATCCATCCACTCACTCATCCATCCAACCATTTACCCTTTCACCCAAGCTATCCTTTAACTCATCCATCCACTCTTCCACCCATCCATTCACTCATCCATCCAACCATTTACCCTTTCACCCATCCAGCCATCCTTTCACTTACTCATCCATCCACCCAGTCACTCATCCGTCCACCCATTCAACCTTTCACTCATCCATCCATCCATCCATCCTTTCTTCCTGCTCTCCACCCTCCCTTTCACTCATCCATGAATTCTTTGACTAATCCATCTTTATGTTCTTCTTCTTTTCACTCATCCATGCACACATTTGCCCATCCATTCTGCCAATCATTCATCCGTTTTCACTCATCCATCTATCCATCCTCCCTTTTTCTCTCCATTCTATTCTATTCTATTCTAGGTTTGGTAGAGCGCAACAGCTACCCCAGCAAAGGGGCGTCCCGGCGCTGAGAGACAGAAGCACTTCTTCCTGTACAGGCTGAGAGGTAGTCTATGGGGCAGGGAAGAGGAGGGTCTTAATTGCTTTACGGAAGACCGAGAGAGAGTCTATGGAGCGTACGCTGAGAGGGAGATCGTTCCAAAGTTTGGGACCAAGAACACTGAAGGACCTGCCTCCAGTGCGGCAGCGCTTGGTTCTTGGTACTTTCAAGAGAAGTTGGTTAGAGGAGCGAAGTTCTCGGCCAGGGACATAGGGGCATGCCAGATTACGCAGCAGCGGGGGGTTCCCCTGTTTGGTAATTTTAAAGATCGTAATGAGAGCTTTAAATTTGACTCGGTGTTCCACAGGCAGCCAGTGGAGTTTACGGATGGTTGTTCTGGCTGAACATCTCCGTGGGAGTCCTACCAGCATTCTTGCGGCAGCGTTCTGGATTCGCTGGAACCTAGCTGTTTCTGCCTTGTTTGCTCCCAGAAGGAGGACATTAGCATAGTCAAGGCGTGAAAGGATGGTTGCTTGGACAATTAACTGTCGGGTCTTAGGATCAAAGAATCCAAGTATAGGCCTAAGGTTTCTTAGGAGACCTATACAGGTGGCGGCCACCTTTTTGGTGTGTGATTGAAAGCTGAGGCCGGCATCCATCCAGACTCCCAGGTTTTTTACACAGTCTTTGGGGAGTGGGGTATTGCCAAGGGATGACGGCCACCAGTGCTCATTCCATAGGCTGGTGTTTCTGCCAAGGAGGAGCACCTCGGTTTTTCCGGCGTTGAGCTGGAGGTGGTTATCCGTCATCCATTGTGCCACTGCCGCCATACCCTCTCTGAACTTGGAGGCCGCGATGGACGGGCTTTCTGTGAGGGTGACGACCAGCTGGGTGTCGTCAGCGTACGACACCAGCGTGAGCCCCCACCTATTGGCCACCTCCGCAAGCGGCTGGACGTACAGGTTGAAAAGGGAGGGGCTCAACGCTGAACCCTGGGGGACTCCTTGTGCTATAGGATGGGAGTTTGAAAGGAATGGGGGAGCTGATACCATAAAGGATCTGTCCTTAAGAAAGGAGTGGAACCAGGCGAGCGCGAGACCAGACACTCCAGCCATCTCCAGACGTTTTAGAAGGATGTCATGAGATACCGTGTCGAAGGCTGCGCTGAGGTCTAAAAGGACCAGCGCAGCACTTTGGCCGGAGTCTAAAATCGTCCGGAGATGCTCAGTCGTGGCCAGTAGGGCGGATTCGGTGCTATGACCTGCTCTAAAGCCATTTTGGGATGGATCTAGGATTCCGTTTAGGTCAATATGTTTAGAGAGAATGCCGTTGACATGGGCTTCTGCTATTTTCGATATCCAGGGAAGGAGGGATATTGGCCGAAAGTTTTCTGGATTGGATGGATCCAGAGTGGGTTTTTTGATTATGGGGGATACCAACGCTTGTTTCCAGGCTATGGGTACAGAGGCGGAGGCGAAGGAGAGATTGAGAATGTCCAACATGGGGGGCAGAAAAAATTCAATTGAGTCCAGGAAGTGAGAGGGGCTCATAGGGTCTCCCGGGGAACCGGATTTAACCTTCTTACAAAGTTTAATAAGCTCCGTCGACGTGATGGCAGGGATTTGCGTAAGGGGGACGTGAGTGGAGGCTGGGGTCTTGCATTCCTCAGAATGCGGAGAGTTCTGCAAAAAAGTTGCATAGATTTTTTGGACTTTCTCCACGAAGTATGTGGCCAGCTGCTCGCATTGTTCGTTGGATGAGATTTTGGGGGAGGGTGACCTAGAGTTTTGTAGCTCTTTAACGAGTTTAAAGACTACTTTGGATGGATTCGGGTTGGAGCTAATTTTCTCGGCATAGAAAGCTGCACGGGTAGTGTTGATGGCTTTGTGATACATCTTAAGCTTGGAGAGATAGTTAGCCCTATCCTGATTGTCAAAGTTTTTCCTCCATTGACGCTCAGTTCTCTTACATTCCTTACGCATGGCTTTCAGTGTTTCATCATACCAGGGGTTAGAGGGTGTAAGACGTCCCTTAGTTAGTTTAGCTGGGATGAGAGTGTCCAGACCGTCTGTAATCCAGGAGGTGAAGGAGGTGTAGACAGTGTCTATGTCCTGATTGGATTCGCAATGGAAACCTCCTAATGTTTCGTGAAGAGTGGGGATGGAGAGTTTGTGCCAAGGTCTTTTTAGGCGGTGGTTGGTTTCAGTAGTGTATTGTCGCCCTGGGGCTGGGACCCTAAGTTTGATGAGGTAGTGGTCCGTCCATCCCATCGGGGTTGGGGTTTCAGTAGCCGCCTCTTGAATATTAGAGAAAACCGGGTCTAAGGTATGGCCAGCTATGTGGGTAGGACCATGGATGAGGGAGTTAAGCTGCAGAGCCGAGAGGTCTGTGAGGAGATTCGTAATGGTGTGATCGTTGGAAAGATCAAGGTGCAGGTTAAGATCACCCAGAATCGTGAAGTTGGAGGTTTTAGTGATGAGCGCCGTGGACGTTTCGAGAAGGGCGTCGATGAACCTGGAGGCAGGGCCTGGCGGGCGGTAGATGTATAAACCCGACATCGTAAACTGAGGGTTAATACTAATTTTAAATTGGGCACATTCGCAGTCAGGGAGGGTTTCCTTAATAAAAGAGCATGTAAGATGTTTTTTATAAATGACTGCTATGCCGCCACCTCGGGTTTCGCGGTTTATGGTGGCTAGGTGATACTCATCTGGGAGCGCTAGGTTAGGGATGGTAGTAGCTCCATCTCGTAGCCATGTTTCGCAAAGGAAAAGGATGTCAGGATTTTCATCTAGTAAGAGTGTGTTTACCTCTAGATGGTGTTTGGGGAGGGATCTGACATTCAGCTGGAGTATCTTCAGGGACGGGGTTGTGGTTCTGTCACGGTGTTCCCATACATGAGAAGGAGTATTGGTGGAGAAGAGGCAGCGGTTGCAATGAAGTTGGGATTGGCCCATGGTGCCAGTAGTAGAGAGACATCTTTGGTTAAGGTTCATGGCAAGGAGTTCCTCGCGGTCATAACGTATGAGCCTGTGGGGTCTGGTTGGACCAGGGGGACTGGCGACTGGCGATGTCGTGGCGATGACGGGCGCAGACGGGCTTGCCCTAGGCGCGCCTTCGGCGCGCAAACGGCGCTCCCGCTGCGCTCGTCCGCTGCGCTTCCGGTGACAGCACATGTTGTAGGGGGTAGGGGGGCGTGGCCTTCCGGGGGGCGTGGCCTCCGTCCTCGCCGAGATCGGCGTTTTTGTTCCGCTTTCTTTACCACGGAGCAGCGCTAAGTCTGCTCTTCACAGTGGTATGAGGCACATGAGAATCCTGGCGCAAGCTGGCGCGTGATGAAAGTGAGTTTAAAAACTACACAGAGAAATGTGACACAGTGTAAATATAGGCGATTTAAAAAACTCCCGGCTTCCGCCTCAGGAGTGTGCAGCTGTCAGGCTTAGGCGCTTGTGAATCTGCGCTTAAGTATGCGACAGGGGGGGCGTGGCCTTCCGGGGGCGTGGCCTCTGTCCTCGCCGAGATCGGCGTTTTTGTTCCGCTTTCTTTACCACGGAGCAGCGCTAAGTCTGCTCTTCACAGTGGTATGAGGCACGTGAGAATCCTGGCGCGTGATGAAAGTGAGTTTAAAAACTACACAGAGAAATGTGACACAGTGTAAATATAGGCGATTTAAAAAACTCCCGGCTTCCGCCTCAGGAGTGTGCAGCTGTCAGGCTTAGGCGCTTGTGAATCTGCGCTTAAGTATGCGACAGGGGGGGCGTGGCCTTCCGGGGGGCGTGGCCTCCGTCCTCGCCGAGATCGGCGTTTTTGTTCCGCTTTCTTTACCACGGAGCAGCGCTAAGTCTGCTCTTCACAGTGGTATGAGGCACATGAGAATCCTGGCGCAAGCTGGCGCGTGATGAAAGTGAGTTTAAAAACTACACAGAGAAATGTGACACAGTGTAAATATAGGCGATTTAAAAAACTCCCGGCTTCCGCCTCAGGAGTGTGCAGCTGTCAGGCTTAGGCGCTTGTGAATCTGCGCTTAAGTATGCGACAGGGGGGGCGTGGCCTTCCGGGGGCGTGGCCTCTGTCCTCGCCGAGATCGGCGTTTTTGTTCCGCTTTCTTTACCACGGAGCAGCGCTAAGTCTGCTCTTCACAGTGGTATGAGGCACGTGAGAATCCTGGCGCGTGATGAAAGTGAGTTTAAAAACTACACAGAGAAATGTGACACAGTGTAAATATAGGCGATTTAAAAAACTCCCGGCTTCCGCCTCAGGAGTGTGCAGCTGTCAGGCTTAGGCGCTTGTGAATCTGCGCTTAAGTATGCGACAGGGGGGGCGTGGCCTTCCGGGGGGCGTGGCCTCCGTCCTCGCCGAGATCGGCGTTTTTGTTCCGCTTTCTTTACCACGGAGCAGCGCTAAGTCTGCTCTTCACAGTGGTATGAGGCACGTGAGAATCCTGGCGCAAGCTGGCGCGTGATGAAAGTGAGTTTAAAAACTACACAGAGAAATGTGACACAGTGTAAATATAGGCGATTTAAAAAACTCCCGGCTTCCGCCTCAGGAGTGTGCAGCTGTCAGGCTTAGGCGCTTGTGAATCTGCGCTTAAGTATGCGACAGGGGGGGCGTGGCCTTCCGGGGGCGTGGCCTCTGTCCTCGCCGAGATCGGCGTTTTTGTTCCGCTTTCTTTACCACGGAGCAGCGCTAAGTCTGCTCTTCACAGTGGTATGAGGCACGTGAGAATCCTGGCGCAAGCTGGCGCGTGATGAAAGTGAGTTTAAAAACTACACAGAGAAATGTGACACAGTGTAAATATAGGCGATTTAAAAAACTCCCGGCTTCCGCCTCAGGAGTGTGCAGCTGTCAGGCTTAGGCGCTTGTGAATCTGCGCTTAAGTATGCGACAGGGGGGGCGTGGCCTTCCGGGGGGCGTGGCCTCCGTCCTCGCCGAGATCGGCGTTTTTGTTCCGCTTTCTTTACCACGGAGCAGCGCTAAGTCTGCTCTTCACAGTGGTATGAGGCACGTGAGAATCCTGGCGCAAGCTGGCGCCAGGATTCCCCTTTCACTTAGCCACCCATCCTTCTATCCACCCTTCACCCATCCACCCACTCACCCTTTCACTCTTCCATCCTTTTGTCCATCTACCCTCCTCTCACTCACTCATCCATCCTTACATTCACCCTTTCACTCATCCATCTATCTATTCATTCATTCACCCTTTTACTTATCAATACATCAATCCATCCATCATTTCTCTCATCCATCCACCCATTGACTCGTCCATCATCCATCCTTTCATTGATCCATCCACCATCTACCCTTCCACCCATACATACATCTACTTATCCTCATCCATCCTTCCACTTGTGCATCCATCCATCCTTTCTCTCATTATCCATCCACCCTTTCACTCATCTATCCATCCTTTCACTCATCCATCCACCCTTTTACCCATACATCCACCGTTTCACCCATACATCCACCATTTCACCCATACATCCACCATTCCACCCACCATTCCACCCATACATCCACCATTCCACCCATACATCTATTTATTTACCCTTTCTCTCATCCATCCTTCCACTCAATCACTCATCTATTTATCCTTTCTCTCAACCTTCCATTATTATTATTATTATTTATTTTTATAAAGCGCGATAGTCACCCGGAGGTATCCCAGCGCTAAAGAGACCCTAAATTAGCCAGATCTGAGGAGCACGTGGGGCAAAACAGGAAAGAATACAGAAAAAAAGGAGATCAAGAGACATATGTTTATGGGAAGAGGTGTGTTTTTAGCCGTTTTCTGAAGCGCAAGTATTGTGGCTCAAGTCGCAGGTCATGAGGGAGAGAATTCCACAGACGAGCGGCTTGTACCGAGAAACGTCTTCCTCCTGATCGGGTTTTCCTAAATCTGGGGGTATTGATCAGGTTTTCCGCGTTGGACCGAAGGGATCTAGCGGATATGTAGGGGGTAATGAGTTTGCGGAGGACTGGGGGGCCTTGGTTATGCAGTGTCTTGTGAACAAGACACAGGGCCTTAAATTTGACTCTCTCTCTAATGGGGAGCCAATGAAGGAGTTTGAGAGCTGGTTTAGCGGACGATCTGGCCGGTGTGTTTGTGATGATCCGGGCGGCGGTGTTCTGGATTCTCTGCAATGTGGTAAAAGTCGACTCGGGAGCACCCAAATATATCACATTACTAAAATCCAGTCTCGATATTATGAGACCTTGGATTATTAGTTTCTGGGATTTGGGGGGAAGAAGGGGCAGGACTTTCCTTAAAGATTTAAGCCCTTATTCACCCCTTCACTCATCCATTCATACTTTCACTAATCCATCCAGCCATTCACCCATTCCTTCACTTATTCACTCACCCCCTTTTCACATTAATTATGAGCTAAGCCTTTGTCTGCAGAGCTGCAGACAGAAGAGGCCCATCAAGAACTTAGCCCCTGCTGTATTTCCTAAAGCAAGGGGTGGGGGGAGGGTTCACAATGCCCCTGTACATAGGGAATCTGAAAACTTGGAAATCATGAGTCATGCATGATGCACAGAGCCAGGACCTCAGGTGACCGTGACAAGGTGTTGTTTCCAAGGCTTTAAGTGGGATGAAAAAACTGGGGGTCTCTCCAAGGGGCCTGTCTGATGTAATTAAGGGTGTGTCCTAAAACACTGAAGCTAAAAATATGTACTGAGCATTATGTGCAGCGACTGGCATTTTGCTGTTTCTATCATTGCATCGAGGAGTATTGTGCTTATCAGTAGGTCCCTCTCAGTGAGTCTGAGAGTCAGAGTGCACGCTGCCTGCTGCCTGCACAGGAGGCAATAGTTTATCGATATACATTACCGCCGCCAGCGGGACGGTACTCGTCCCATGACCTCAGGCCTCATGACCTCAGGCCTTCTGAGTCACCGCGGCGAACCTGTGCAGCACTATAGGAGCAGAGCTGCAGTACTGGAATCTGACTTCACGGCACCGGGCTCAGCTGAGCTGCCACAAGAAGTAATTAGTCATCATTATTAAGTAAACACCTGAAACACTAACGGTATGTTTTAAAGGTATTAGTAAACACTTCTATGCTATATGTGATTTTAGACTACTTTTACAGCCTGCACATGACACACACTGGTGCAAGTACTGCAAGTACCGGACCCCGGACAGGGAGGCCGCTCAACTACTTATGAATTATTACGGCTCACAATCTTTTTGAGATTATACTGCCAGACTGTGAACTACCCCTGGCCCCCTGGCCCCAGATGCCTCATTGTGTCATATGTTAATGGCCTAGAATACCCACGTAACTTATTCTCTGCCTCAGGTTAATAATAAATTACGGGCGGCGCTGCACGCCCTTCTGTAATCAGCTAATTAATTTTTTATTAAACTGCTGTTTTTTAAATATATTAGTCTGTGGCCGGGTTGTGACCCCTGGGCTATGTGTGAACCCTTACATTTTTGGTGCATTACAGCTGTTTTAAGGTCTTCTTAAAGTCTCTCGATGCTAAATGGGTGTGATTTCTGATATGTAAAAAGTGTTACTCGTCGTTTTTGAAATGTCACTCATTATTACTTTGAAATTATAAAAATGTCACACATAGCAATCTGTAACCTTGGCAGCTATGGCAGTGGGAGGCAAGGGGTCTCTGCTAAAAACGAAAGCGACTCCTTGCCTGCACTGCAGCTGAAGCTATCAGCTCCGCGAATTAACCCCCTTCTGGGAGAGTTAACAGGACAAAAGAACGGGCACCTCCTGCCCCATCGATCTCCCCTCGCACCCCCTTCCAGCCATACCAGAGTTCTACAAACAAAGGTAAGATTGGAGTGGAATGCGCGCCCCCCCTGGGATGGTGTAGGGCCCCCCCAGGGGGACGCGCCCCACAGATTGAAGAACTCTGTTATAGAGAGATAGTCTGCATTTATGAAGTGCCGACCATTTGGGTCATGAGTTCGGGCTGATTTCCGAGCTCATCAATTGATTTGTCTTGGCCTTTGTGTAAAATATGTTTTGGTTTCTAAAGTTTGCCAATAGCAGGATGCGCCCTGGCACTACCCAAGGTAACAAGAAAAGAAAAAAAACTAAAGCTGGAAAACCCAAGTTTGTAATGATTTGCGAAATTCCATGTACCTGGGGATAGCGCCAACCCTGAGTGGAAGGGAAATACAGAGGAAAGCAACTTTATATGAAAAGGCCCTGCCAAATGATATAAGACCATTGAATGTGATATTAACTGAATTCTCCATGGTGGAGACAGTACCTACCATTGCATGTGAAAAGGAAACCTTTCCTGACGCCAGAGCCCGGCATCCCAAACTGTAGCAATATAATGTAAAAAAAATCTTTAGACTGATAGCCACGTTTATCAAGCATTCTACGAATGACACAATAATTATTTTCTTTTATTTATTATTCCCTCAGCATCTGATTCCAAAGAGAAGTGCTAATACAATGACTTGCAGATCCATTACTGTTCCCCACAGCGCCAGAGTGAATTAGGCCATGCAGATGGAAAATCAATAGTGGAAAGTGCCCAGTAACCGGATTTCAGCTTTCCACAGAAGTCCTGAACGCAGGCTTACTCTCTATGAACGAATTATCTGAACAAGTGTTTAGAAAAATTGAGACTATCTCAAAAGGCCGTTCTAGGGTACTCGCAATGGAAGTAAGGTGTTATAAAGCTCACTGTTTCTACGAGCATCTGGAAAATCAATTTTACAGCAAGAAAGGCCGAATATTTGAGGTGATTTGGATTTTTTTTTTTAACTGATGTCCCATATATCCATATCTTTACCTTTCAATTACTTGGGAGGAAATGGTTGATAAAGGAGAGAGTTGAATAGTGGCAGGCATTTCATGTAAAATGGCTAATACTTTCAAATAGGAGTGACGGGTGCTATTGCACACATGCCTTAATTAATTCATTCTATTTAATTGATTTCTATCCTAATTTAAACTGGGCGTGTAGCAATGTTTTCTTTAAATGGAGCTTTGGTGTGTACTGGTATTAACCTGGCTGAGTGATATCACAGTTGGTAACACAACAACGGATGGCTATGCAGTGTCACCTCGGTGATTCCATTAGTGTATGCTGCTGTAGGCTGGGAAGTGTATGTATGCGAGGTGTGTGTGCTAGTGTGGAGTTGAGTGACAGGTTAGGATGTGAGTGTGGTATAATTATGAAGTCACACTAATGGTTTCTATGTACATGCAAATTGTAATTAAGAGACAGTTTCACACGAATATGACATGCATTTTGGGATGGCATAATTGTATTTTTTTGCACTTTAAATATGTTTGGTGGTTTCACTAATATGTTTTTAACATTTGTACAATCATAGCAAATATTCAATAAAGTTGTGTCTTATTGATAAATAGCAAAAAACTGAATCAAATAAAAGAACAAAATGAACAAAAATATAAACAAAGATTTGATGTGTATGTGTAGAGCAGTGAGCGGCCCATAGAGCTTACATTAGCCTATAGCAAAAGGACATAGGTCGATTGGGAGTTTTTCTCAGTATAGTATAGTATACTGTTACTGATGAATGTGTTTTCTTTTTTGAGCATTTTATATTGTTTTTGTTTGTAAACGTTTTCCACCTGCTGTTTGTATGTTGTGTGATACATGAAACCATTAATTACGTAAATAATGAATGCAAAGTCAGAAGGATGCACCAAAAAAGATGCAAATGTCACACAAAAAATACATCTGTAAAAAAGTCTTCAAGCTTGGATGAGGAACATCAGGGGCCAGATGTATCAATATTCGGAATAGCCAATAAAAAATTGCAATACTCTGCAAATCGCAATTAATAAATCATTACTTATGTATAAAACTTATAGAGTTTCATTTAGCAATTCCTAGTGGGTTGCAAATTGACCTACATCATTGTGAGAAGTTGGCCTGATATGTGATGTCCACTATTCTAGTGGGCACCCTGTATCAGTCCAAACAACCCTTATGGTGATGGTTGTAAAGTCAACCTTATAGACCAGCTATCCTAGTAGTAGCATGGACAAAGCAGTCCTAGGCTAAAACTTCAGAGAGCATGTAAAGCCAGCTGTTTCACCATATGTAACCCCTTAAATACCAAATGAAAAGACACCACACAGGTTGTATATAAAATATATATGTATTTATTACTAACACAACCCCTCTGAACTCTTTATGAGGTCAGAGGACAAACCACATAACACAATACTTAATTATCATACAATAAGTTGCACAAAATACAGTTGAGCCCTAAGGGCGTTGCAAACCATATACTAAAATAGTGGTATAAGAACCACGTTATGAACAGGGAGTAGGCCTAGGGCCTACGGAATCGCTGGGGCTACACTGAACTACCAAAGGTTAGGAAGCAGGAGGCCCACGGGAAGCGTGTGCAGTGTCTTAACACACACTCAAGTTACCATAGGGATACAATGGGAACGTAAGAGTCAGAAACTAGTTAATTTAGGACACTTTCGGATGGACTAGGAGAAAGCTACTGAAAACTAGGACACTTGGATAGTCAATACCCACCGGAGTACTCGCGTTACCTCACCCACAGGAGCCGGGTGCAAAAGTGTCAAGTTGTGTCGGGTTTCGTCGCTAAATCCTATGGAGACCTGTAAAAAGATGCTGCAGGGGACCAGGAGAGAAGTGTCAAGTTGGATCCAAGGGTGGATCGAGGATGAAGAGTACCTGAAAGTGTCATATAGATGCTGCTTTTCTATATACTGTGTTAAGTTAGCATGAGTTATTAAGTGTTTAAACGACATATTTTCCTTCTGCTTTAGTTTGCACACAACGCATAATTGTTATTGTAGCTTTCAACCTAGACGAAAGATGTGATTTATTTGAGAATAATATGTTATTACTCTGATATCAGTCGCGCTTGGTACACTGTCTGAACAGTGAGTGCTGAACCCTCTAAGAATAACTTAACACGAGGTTGCTGGGAGGTCTGATCCTCGCACCACTAGACATAACACAAATACAGTTGCTGCCAATATTGGGCTCTAAGCAGGTTTAAGATAGAGTTACTGAGAATGCAAAAACACACTTGATGACGCTTCGCATGCAGAGAGCTGGTGGCAAATTATGTGATCTTCTCCTCCTAAGATTCAGAGGTATGGGCCCGCCCTGCTAAAACCCAAAAGAGAACTTCTTAGATATAATATAGTATGCTAAATAGGGAGTGCGAGAAATAGGTGATAATAATTTCTATTGATTATAGCACTATAATATGCTATCACCGTTTGCTTACTATGGACTAGTAACTATGCTGATAACTCTGATTCTTATAATATGTCTTCTTGTATTATATAAGATACAGCGTTTGAGAACCTTGCATTGAATAATAAATATTTCAAATGTGCACGTGTCCTCTTTTACTTCACGTTCTGGTTTGAAATGATTATAGAGCGAAAGAGTGTTCATGTGTTCCACGATACCTGAGGTAACCTAAGTTCATGTTCTGGTTTGTCTAAGTCATTGGGAGTTTGTTATGACCAATGAGACACTGTAGCTAGCTTGGTAAGGGGATTTTGGATACTGAGGTGAGTTTTGGGTCACCCTAATTCACTGAGGTTCCGGATCTCTATGCACAGTTCTGTAAGAGAACGGAATCCCTGCTACAAAAGCAGAGGGGACAGAGTCTGGGTCACTAGCCAGTGACCAGGAAGGAACCGAGAAGGAACCAGGCGATGTCGTGAAGCAATAAGGTGATGTTGTGAAGCTTGTCTCTGCAGCCACAAGGTCCAGGAGGCGACGACGACGACAACCAGGCGCTGGAATCGAGCTGTCCCACAATGGATCTAGAGATGTCTGCGGTGTTGGGACCCGGATTGGATCCAACGAGCCTTGGCAAATGCAACCCACGCAGGAATCGAATATTCACTTCGAGTCAGACCAGCAAGGTCTGGGGGGCTTCTCTTTTTCAGGGAAGCAGAAGCAAGCATGGAGCAACCAGGCCAGCAGTGTAGATTCAAAGGTTCGCCTTCACAGAGGCCACTAGCCAACAGGCAAGTGACCGGAAAGGTATGGCGAGCTCAAAAGCAGAAGCAGGCCCCATGCGGCACTCGTGGAGTGTGGAGGGCTGTGCGTCGGTGCAAAGTGGCTCTGGGCTGGGGCTTCTCAATCCCCAATGCATAACTTCAAGGGTGCCTCAGAAGCTGCGCAATTAGCAATAAGCAGGTTTGTCAAAATGTCCGATCCCACATCTCTCGTCACCTCCACGGGTCTCAGCTCTGCTGCAGATGTGGGTTGGATCAGAGAAGTCTGGAAGTCCAGTTCCTTTCTGGCTCTGTGCTCGGGCTCTGGTGGGACCGTCGACAAAGCAAACTGGCAAGTCGCTGTTGGTGCTTGTTTGCACAGGGTGGTCACTCCTTGACCACAAGGGAGATTCTTCAGTCTTCTAGTTGCAGTAGAATGTCGAAGGTCCAGAGTTTCATTTCAAGTTTCAGTTCAGGATAAATCTAAAGTCTCTAGATTCAGCTCCGAGCTTTATACTGATTAAAGGGGCTGGATTACCTGCTAGGTCCCTCCTATGGGTGGGACCAGTGAAGGGGGTGGCTACACCCCTTTCTCTTTGTCCAGTTTCGCACCAGAGCTGGGGCTGGAATGCCCCAGCAACTGGTTTGAACCGGGCTAAGCATGGAGCACCTTGTGTGACCCAGGCAGTGTCTCATTTCATTCAGCCCTCCCTGCCCCAATACACTACGGCCTGTCTGGGGTGGTGCTAGCACCTCCCAAGACAGGAAACCTATTGTCCAGGCCTCCCTCGCTGGAAGGACTCCCAGCAGCAGGAGGTCAGACTTGTGTCTGTGGCAGCAGCATCCATTTTGTGATGCTGAGGCTCTGGTTAACTTTAACCGGGATTAACAGGAACAACATGTCTTCTCCCTCTAGAACTGGCGAGGGGGTAGAATTCAAAAGCGTATGACACCTTACACAACATGTTTTGATAAAGCCAAACCAAAGTTAACATTAACCGCGAGGATTATAATGCACTTAAGAGTGTATGGTATGGCTACATCATAGAACAGCTATAAGGACATGGTTCCAAAAGCTGCAGACAGGCTCAGCTCATGCTAGAGCACCATCTCACATAAAACCAAGCACTCTGCCTACAGGATTGTTAAGGCCTGCCATAGGAGTGACTTATAGGTACATATGTGTCCATATATATTTATTTATTATTTATTTATTTATTATTTTAGTTTGTATAGCGCGACAGCTACCCCAGAGGGTTTCCTGGCATTCAGATTGTGCGACTAATAGAAGGTGGAAGAGGCCGATGCAGTTATTGGTCGAAAAGCCATGTCTTAACGGCTTTGCGAAACAGAGTGTGGCTGTCCTCCGACCGAATGATCAGAAGGAGAGAATTCCATAGCGTAGGCCCCAAGTAGGCAAAAGAACGGCCTTCCATCCTGGAGATTTTGACCCTAGGCACAGAGAAGAGAATTTGGGAAGAGGAACGAAGGGAACGGGTAGGGGAATGCACTTTCACCAAGGTCTGTAGATAAC
Source organism: Lissotriton vulgaris (assembly GCF_964263255.1). Classification (NCBI taxonomy): domain Eukaryota; kingdom Metazoa; phylum Chordata; class Amphibia; order Caudata; family Salamandridae; genus Lissotriton; species Lissotriton vulgaris. The sequence continues at coordinate 463,211,900 of NC_141699.1, forward strand.
TAGGTGCCACCTTCTGCCTGATCTTATGCATATAGGTAAGCGCCTTGAACTTCACTCGGCTTTCCACCTTCAACCAATGAAGCTCTCGAAGATAACCAGATATGTGGTGGTTTTGCGGCAGCCGCTAAGAAGGCGAGCTGCAGCGTTTTGCACCAACTGTAGGCGTCCCGTGGCTGCCTTGGCCGCCCCCAGGTAGGGTATGTTGCCATAGTCCAACCAGGAGGTGACCAAGGCCTTCACCACCGACCTCTGGGTGTCCTCTGGCAGCATCCACAAGATCTTTCTCAACCAGCGTAAGATGGTGAAACATGTGGATGATACCTTGCTGACTTGGTATTGCATTGTCGGGTTCCTATCAATAACAACATCCAGATTTCGAATCTGTTCCACAGGTACTGGGAGAGGGACAAGTTCTACAGGCAATTGTCTTGAAGTCCATAGGTCAGGTTTATGCCCCAGGACAAGAACCTCCGTCTTACCCCCATTCAACTTCAGAAGGTTATAGTCCATCTACTTGGCGATTTCTCCAGGTCCAACCAGAAGGGGGGAGGTGGAAGCTTTGTCAGACTTAGTGAGTGAGAAAACAATCTGCGAGTCATCAGCGTACGTGAATAGGGTAAGACCGACGCTGTCTGCTATATGGGTCAAAGTGGTCACATACAGATTGAAAAGTAGGGGACTAAGAATGGGACCTTGAGGGACACCGTGAGACTGGGGATAGATATTAGAGGTGGTGGCTTGGGAATACGTTTGAAAAGTGCGTTCAGCAAGAAAGGAGGCCAGCCAGCCCAGGGCTGACCCTTCCACGCCCATGGAGGCTAAGGCTTCCAGGAGGATTTTGTGTGTGATGGTATCGAACGTCGTGCTAAGATCAAGTAGTATCAGTGCGGCAGTCACCCCTCTGTCAAGCAGGGACCGAAGGTTCTCCATGACGCCCAGGAGAGTTGTTTCCATAGAGAAACCTGACCGGAACCCTGACTGCGAGTGGTGAAGTAAGTTGTTTGAGGTCACAAACTGGGTGAGATGGCGATGGATGTGACATTCAAGAACCTTAGAAAAGGCAGGTAACAGTGAGAAGGGGCGGTAATTTGAAAGGAGTTCGGGGTCTGCAGGTGGCTTTTTCAGAAGTGGCGTGACCATAGCGGGTTTCCAAATGGCAGGGACTGTGGCAGTGTTAAGCGATAGATTCAATGTGGAGCAAATTGCTGACAATTGCGGGGGGTCAAGAGACCTAAGTACGGCAATAGGTAAGGGATCCAGAGGGGAACCAGATTTTATTTTACAGAGCAATTCGTGGAGACCATCAGGCTGTAAGTCGGGCCAGGTTTGTAAGGGGCAGAGGATAGGGGCCGCGTGCCGAGTGGCCTTCTTTACGAAAGTGGAGTGAGCCATAGGATTATTTCTGTGATTACAAATGGAGATGTCCTGGTGGATCTTATCCACCTTGTTTATAAAGAACTGGGCAATATCATCACATCTACGACTCGACAGGGGGGGAGCTTTTACTGTAGTGAGAGACCCTGCAAGGTTTTTGACTAGGCCAAACAAAACTTTGGATTTGTCAATGGCATCTGCTATAGACTTCGCCACAAGGTTGGCCCTGGTAGAGGCACAAGCTTTGTGGTAAGTTTTTAAAGCACTTCTGTAAGCAAAAGCTGCCGGCTTTGAATAGTCTTTATGCCAGATGCGCTCCAGCTTTTTGCAAAAAGATTCTCTGTGTGCCAAGGGGCTGGAGTCTTGTGAGGCGAATCCTTCTTTAAAGAAGTAGGGAGACAGATGTCGATAGCATTTTTTAACCAGGAGTTCATCACTGAGTCCATATAAGGTTAGATATAGGAGTACTATATCTAAGCAAGGGGGGATTACCCGACCTTGCCCCAGCTGAGTGATCAGCCAGTTGTGTCAATTTGGATGGCCAGCCAGGGGTGGCATAATACATGCTGCTGTAGGCCTTGGATGCACCTATGCCCTGGGTACCTAAGGTACACTATACAGGGGCTCACAAAGGTGTCCCAATTGGATATGTACCTAAAGTACATGGTATGAATTTAGAGAGAGAACCGCTGGACTGTGGGTCTGATCAGCAGGCCCACAGCCACACTAAAGTCGAAAAACCAGTAAAGCAAAGCAAAAAGTGGGGGTGACCATAGGAAGCAGACCCTACTCTCCTACACAACCCCCCCTCCCCCAAAAGTAGGGACATTAAACTAACCTTGACCAGTTGAGTCTTCATGTTCTAAGTGGAAATATCTGGATAGTCCATCTGCATTGGCATGGTCAGTCCCAGGTCTATGTTCCACTGTAAAGTCCATCCCCTGTAGGGAAATGGACAACCTAGGCAGCTTGGGATTTTCACCCTTCATCTGATTTAGCCACAAGAGGGGCTTATGGTCTGTCTGAATCTTGAAGTGAGTACCAAACAAGAATGGCCTCAGCTTCTTCAGGGCCCAAACCACAGCAGAGGCCTCCCTCTCAATAGCTGACCAACATTTCTCTCTAGGGGTCAGCCTTCTGCTAATAAAAGCAATGGGCTGGTCGTGACCATCTTTATTCAATTGTAAAAGAACAGCTCCCACACCCAACAGCATCTGTTTGGACAATGAATTCTTTGGAGTAATCTGGACTTTGCAGAATAGGTGCAGAGCACATGGCCGGCTTCAGGTCATCAAATGCCTTCTGACAGCTGACTGTCCACTGAACTTTCTTTTACATTTTCTTTGAGGTCAAGTCATTAAGGGGGGTCACAATGGACCCATAATTCTTAACAAACTTTCTGTAATAACCAGACAGGCCCAAGAAAGCTCTGACCTGTGTCTGGGTGGTTGGAGGAGTCCAGTCCTTGATGGTCTGGTTCTTGCTCTCCAGTGGTTGAACTTGACCCCCATCTACAAGGTGGCCCAGGTACACAACCTTACTCTCCCCTATCTGGCACTTAGTAGCCTTGATAGTCAGGCCTGCCTTCTGCAGGGCCTCCAAAACTTTCTTCAGGTGGATCAGGTGATCCTCCCAGGTGTAGCTGAAGACAGCAATATCATCAAGATAAGCTGCACAAAAGTCATCCAACCCAGAGAGAACTTGGTTCACCAACCTTTGGAAAGTGGCAGGTGCATTCTTCAAGCCAAAGGGCATCACCACAAATTGGTAATGACCTCCTGGGGTTGAGAATGCTGTTTTGGCTTTTGCATTATCAGCTAGTCTGATCTGCCAGTAGCCTGCTGCCAGGTCAAATGTGCTCAAAAACTTGGCAGAAGCCAATCTGTCTATGAGCTCATCTGCCCTGGGAATTGGGTGGGCATCTGTCCTAGTGACAGCATTGAGACCTCCGTAGTCCACACAAAACCTCATCTCTCTCTTACCATCTTGGGTGTGAGGCTTTGGCACAAGGACTACTGGGCTGGCATAGGGGCTCTCTGAGGGCTCAATAACTTCCAGTTCCAACATCTTTTGTACCTCTGTCTTGTGGTCAAGGTTGCCTGTAGATTTTACTCTTCACAGGCAGACTGTCACCAGTGTCCACCTCATGGGGGCACCAGTTTGTCTGACTAGGTGTCAAGGAAAACATATGTCTGAAGGACTGGAGAACTTGTCTGCAGTCCTGTTGCTGCTGGCCAGTGAGGCTGCCAGCTAAGGTCACACCATCAACTGAACCATCATCAGTGTTCTGAGTCAACAGGTCTGGGAGAGGGTCACTCTCTTCCTCCTGCCCCTCATCTGTAGCCTTGAGCAAGCCCATGTCTGCCCTGTCAACACATGCTTTGAGTCTGTTGACATGGAGCTCCCTGTGGGGGCTCCTGGGAGTTCCAAGGTCCACCAGGTAGGTGACCTCTCCCTTTTGCTCAACAATTGTGTGGGGTCAAAGACCATTTGTCCTGGAGTGCTGCTGGGGCCACTGGCTCCAACACCCACACTTTCTGTCCTGGCTAGTACACAGTCAGCGCAGCCTTTTGGTAATGCCAGGCTTTTTGAAGTTCCTGGCTAGCCTCAAGGTTTTTAGAAGCCTTCTTCATGTACTCGGCCATCCTGGAGCGGAGGCCAAGTACATAGTCCACTATGTCTTGTTTAGGCTTTTTGAGAGGTAACTCCCATCCTTCCTTCACCAGACATAGGGATCCCCTTACAGGATGCCCAAACAAAAATTCAAAAGGGCTGTAGCCAACCCCCTTTTGTGGGACCTCTCTGTAAGCAAACAGAAGGCAGGGCAGAAGGTTGTCCCATCTTCGCCTAAGCTTTTCAGGTAAACCCTTAATCATGCTTTTTAAGGTCTTGTTAAATCTTTCAACCAGACCATTGCACGTGGATGGTAGGGTGTAGTGAATTTGCTATTTACACCAAACTCCTTCCATATTGCAGTCTGGTTGAGGTAAATGAAATTTTATATGGCCAAGTATGTCCCCTATCGTGTACCCCAACATTCAGTGTATGTGCATGACATCCATGCATTTTCCCTCTGTGGCCGAAATGAAGACGCATTTACATTTGCGTCCAACGTTAGCATGTCAACTACCAGGCCCTCCATGAAAGAAACGATAATTCTGCTTTAAAGCCTATGTTGCCAACGTCTTTACATGGTGCACGTTTAAATATCGAGATGCACCCGTTTTGTGGCACAGCCGAGCCAGGACCCGAATTCAGGCTCCAAGGCTCCAAGCCTCCTGACACTCTGAAAGCTGCAGTCTAGCTATGAATCCCTGACCTCTTGCATACTTCCTGCTCAGCAGAGAGGTGCCCAGCCAGGCCTGCCAAGACAGTGTTATGCCTACAGTTATCTGCTTCGCTCCACAGAAATACATTCCTGCCTAATGAAAAGGGTAAACATATTCCGCCTGCAGAAGATAGGGCCTAGCCTTTCTGTCTCCATTCAAGTGATTTACAGAGCTCGCATCCATAGAAAGCCCACATCCCCCATGCTATACGCGAAGAAATATAGGCCCACACTAGCGTTTATTGATGAGCAGCCTTTGCTCGAGCGACCTTTAAGTCAGATAATACATCCTCCGAACTCAAGATATCAGATAATGCCAGAGGTACAGGTCGCCCTGACATCCATGACTTCTCTACTAGCACGAAAGTTAGCCCCTCCTGTTTTCCCCAGCTGCACGTCAATTACACGTCATGACTAGGTTACGCACACAAGTAGGGTAAAGGTTCCAGTTGCCATGCAGACCCCCTCCATGTACCCACCCACCTATGACACACCTTATGACTCATCAAGGGAACGCCCACATGTACACCTTCTTTCACGCCCTATGTGTTCTTATCTCTCTCTCTTTTACTTGCTCCACCTTCTCCATGCAAGTTAATGTATGTTTGAACTATAAATGATGTACTCTGTGAATAAACGTCAGATGACGACCCTTCCTGAACCTTAGTGGTGATGGAACCCGATTCTCCTCTAACTGCAGTTAGTGAATAAAGCCCTTTTGAATCGGACACCACGTACTCTGCCTCTCATTATATGCATGACCCTTGTTAATGTATAGAAATTATGACAGGGTAATTAATTTATTTACCACATTAATCTGGCGCCCGAACAGGGACTAGTCCCCTTCTACAGCTGTGACGGACTTCAAGTGTACACGACTGCAGGACTTCCTGCCTACTCCCTCAGGCCCACGGAAGAGACGGAGACTGCGACCACGCATCCACACGAGGCGGTGAGGATTGCGGACCATCCCAACTAGAGCCCAAGACAAGAGAGAGCAAGGTCCGAGGTATCCCGAAGCCCACCTGTTCCAAGGCGCATGCGCAGCAGTGACCGCAGCCGTAGCAGTATCGAGTTTCCGAGGCCTTCAAGTTCAAGTTCTGCTTCCCGGTGAGTACCATTATTGGGAACGCATAGAGACGGGTTCATTTATTTGAGCCCGGTAAAGACGTGTCTGGGTACACAGACACGGTCAAGACGTGTCCCCTTCGGTGGGCACGGTAAAGACGTGTCTCTTTATGAGACCGGTATGGTTGTGCTGTTTTACAGTACATAAAGTAAGCAGTTGTCAGGATTATGTTTTTCTCCTATGTACTAGTTAGGGTGTATCTGTGCTAATGTTTTAGTATTGTTGTGTGAATGATTGTTTACAGTCTATTCTTGTCTATTCTTGTGTATATTGTGTTTTTGTTAAAGTTAGCTTCAACATGCCACTGTTTTCGAAATTACGTCAGTTAGGGACCAGAAAAGGGATACTCGAGGAATCAGTTCCCGTCCCGCCCAGAGACACTCCTGGCCATTTTATGTATCAGAAACACGGGCTAGATGCCATACTGTTTTTAGACTTATGGGTAGATTACACGAAGGATCTAGACGAAAAGTATAGATGGGCTGCCTCAGGAACATGGGATCCTGAATGCATTATGAGAATAGAGGAAGCACTATGGAAAAAGAAATCAAGACAGTCCCAGAAAGATGCTATTGAGTTGTGGCGTAAAGAAGCGCATAGGAGGACAGAGAAGGAAATGCATCAAGCCGAGAGAGCCAGACAAGCCGGGGAGAAAGCCAGAGAAAAAGAATTAAAGGAAGAGGGGGAACCGGTCAGGACAGAACAAGTAGATCGAGAAAGAAATGCCCTCATCACGGGCATGTATCCCGTCCTCGCGGAAGGACTAGCTAAAGCGACCCCCTCAGAAGTACCTAGTAATTTACCGCCACCCCTGATACCGACTAAAGTACGTAGGCATAGACAGACAGAAGCTGAAGCTTTTATTTCTTCCTATCTAGCGGAGCCTGCTCCGGATTATGTAAACGCAGTATTTCCTCCTCCTGTTCATTCCGTTAACAATCCTTTTGCCGCACCACAGAACCAGTCTGCACAACAGCTTCCTCCACCGACTGTTAGAGACGACTCAGGACAAGGGGCAGTGGGAGGGGGGCTACCAGCAACACCCCAAACACCGCCAGCAGCACGATCCCTGCTAGAGTTAGGACAACGAACGCCACCAGCAACAGCATCGCCCTTTAGGTCTACTGTAGCGATAGTATATTGTATATACGATCCAGTACCAGGTGTGGGTAGCCTGCTCATAAACTCACTACGACTAAGACGCGCTGTAGAATATCTGATTCCATTACCAGACATGAAGGAACATTTAGACAGAATATACCTTTTCATTAGAACGGGGGAGGGACCAGAGAGTATAGAAAATGCCATGAAACAAAGAAAGATAGAGGTTAAGAACATGATTCTACGTTTCTTGATTAACTGTCTGATCAGGGAACAAGACCAGCCAGACAAAGGAATAACTAAAGGTATGATCGAGTGGAGTGACAACATATCTGCCGGCAAACATGATACAGTGGGAAAGACAGACTGCATGTATAAGAAAATACGAAAAGAAATTCTAAACTTACACAGGAAAGAAGAGTCTGAAGAGAAAGAGGATTCAGCATCGGAAGATGGTGATACCGAGGACATGGGTAGAATAGCTTATGTAGGTAGAGCACGACCATTTGACAGGCCCATATGCCTTGACTACCACAAGAAGGGACACCCTATAAAAGAAAGATTTTCCCTTGAAAATCTATTCCAAGCTACTGAAGACGCACTGAAAAAGCGAGTAGAGTGCGATAGACCCCACACCATGCACGAACAAGAATTAGCCCGGTCAGCCGTACAATGGGTGTCCAACTCTAATATATATAACGGTGATGTAGTGGCTCAGACCTTTTTGAGCCTTTCCCCGAACGAACAGCGTTTAGCTGGTATTTACATGGTTCAACATCTGATCACGTTGTATGAAAGCCAATATGCTGATCCCGGTCCCTTGTACAAATTACTGGACGACATACTTTTAGATAGATGGACAAGTCTAGGTACCGAATTAATTAATGTCTTTCTAGATCAACGACATAAGTACGTGACATTTCTGACCACGTGCATGATCCCTGCCCCACACCACGACAGAAAGGGTTTACATATAGACAGACAGAACCCCCTACGAGAGGTCCATCCCGTAAAAGACAATGATGGTGCGCTTCAAAGAGTATATGTTTACACACCTTTGACGAAAATGGAAATACTGGAAATGCAAAAGATGCTTCCCTGTCATGATAAAGATCCCGGGGGGTTCCACCGTGAATTAAAGGACATTCTCCGTATAGGGGATTACACGTACGCTGATATAATCAAATTATTGAAAGTACTGTTACCTGCTGGTATTTATGAAAAGCTTAAAGAAAAAGACTGGGAATTGGGAGAGAAAAAGATAAATTGGGCATTATTGGAAACAGAGGATAAAGGACGGCTCCCTGGAGTTGGTCTTGGGGAACATGCTAAAGCCTTACCTGAACTCTTGATACAGGTCCTGCCGAGATTATTGATTACTAAAAAGGAAGATTGGGACACTATTTCAGCCTGTAAGCAGAAACCAGATGAAGACACTAGTGATTTTTATTCCAGATTCGAGAAATGTTTTTCTATTAATAGTGGCCTTAAGCCAAGTAGTGAGTCATATCCACATCTCTTTGTGAGCAAACTAGTAGAAAATTCCTCACCCCTGATCAAGAATAGAGTATTGAAGGTTGAAAGTACCTGGCAAGCAAATAGCCCTTCCCAAATGTTACAAATGTTACAGTACCACCAGAACAGAATTAGAGAAGAACAGGAACATGAAAAGAAACGCCTGAAAGATACGAAAATTAAAGTGCTAGTTGCACAATCGGTACCAGCTAATGGAAATAGAAAGGGCACTCTACCAGTCCAAGGGAACTGTAATAATAATAATAATAATAATAATAAAGCCATTTTTAAAGCGCCTGGTTACACCTATGACGGTGTGTCCCCGCGCTGAAATGCTACTACTCCCAGATGAGACAGAAAGAACCAGAGTACTATTTATTTGGGGAAGAGATAAGTTTTTAAATATTGTCTGAATCTTGTTTCGGAGGGCTCCATACGAAGGTTTAGGGGGAGGCTATTCCAGTGTTTGCAAGCCAAGAAACGGAAGGAGCTACCTCCCATTCTGGTTTTGTGAACACGGGGAAGTTGGAATAACATCACTCCGGCGGATCTGAGATTTCGGGTGGGGCGATGGATAGTGAGGAGTTTTTGCAGATAGTTGGGGCCTTTTCCCTGGGCAATACGATGAGCCATACATAGTGCCTTAAATTTAATGCGCTCCACAATAGGGAGCCAATGAAGTTTACGCAATGCTGTTTTACCGGATGCCCTGCGTGGAAGATTGAGTACCAAGCGGGCCGCGGCATTTTGGACACCCTGTAGCTGTTGAATGCCTTTTTTGCTCAGGCCAAGAAGAAGGGCATTACCATAATCCAAATGTGGCGTGACCAGGGCGTGGATAAGTTTCTTCCTGGCACCGAAGGGGAGCAGATCGAGAACTTTGCGGAGAGTTTTCAATATTCCGAAGCATTTTCCAGTGATTTTATTAATCTGTTGCTTGAAGGAAAGCTCCGCATCGATCATAATTCCCAAATTTTTGACCACCTCTGCTGGGCGGGGGATTGGCCCTAATTCCGTTGGCCACCAGTCCTGCGACCAGGTGGAGGGGGACTTACCGACCACCAACAACTCCGTTTTGTCGCCATTTAGGCGGAGGCAGTTGCTGTTCATCCATCCTGCCACAGCCCGCATACAATTGGAAAAGTTAGCGGCTTCCTCAGGCTGGTTGTTGGCAAGTTGGATTATTAATTGGGTATCGTCAGCGTATGTGACGATATCCACACCATAGGATTCCACAATATGTGCCAAAGGCTCCATATAAATGTTGAACAGCGTGGGGCTCAAACTTGAGCCTTGTGGAACTCCATGCCTCAGCTTACGAGGAGATGATTTGTAAGGAGGGCAATGCACCTGAAAATTCCTATTTTCCAGAAAGGATTTTATCCACTCCAGGGCTGGACCCTCTATTCCCATATCGGAGAGGCGTGACAGCAGCGTTGAGTGCAGCACGGTGTCAAATGCTGCACTAAGGTCTAAAAGTACCAACGCTGCTGTCTGCCCTTCATCAACCAGTTGTCTCAGGCGTTCAATGGAAAAGAGGACCGCGGATTCAGTTGAATATCCTGCTCTGAATCCTGACTGGGTTGGTTGAAGACGGGAGTTCTCTTCAATAAATTTCATAAGTTGCTTATTCACAACCTTCTCCACAACTTTTCCGCAAAAGGGGAGGAGGGATATAGGGCGGAGGTTTTGTAGTTGGGAGATATGAATATTTGCTTTCTTTTTCAGGGGTATAACCTGTGCGGTTTTCCAAGCCTCCAGCACATGGCACTCCTGAAAAGAGAGAGCAATAAGCTGTTCAATCTGCTCGATCATACCATCAAGAACTCCTGTACAGCGGTTAGGGGAGATTACGTCCAGGGGGGATCCAGAATGAATTCCTCTCATGATGGAAAGCAGGTCTGATCTCTTAGGGACTGAGAAGCTTGTTAACTGGAGCTTGGTAACGGGAGCATTTCTCACTATAGATTGAGAGTCGTGTGAGCTGTCTGTGAAAGTGGCATGTATTAGCTCTACTTTTTTCACAAAAAAGTCCGCAATCTCATCACATAACTCATTAGAGTATGTATCTTGAGCCTCAAGTCTGGTGGGCACCGTGAGCTCTTTATATATTGAAAAAAGTTCCTTAGTAGGGTTTTTTGCGGATTCAATACGTTCTTTAAAATGCACACCTTTCGCTGCTCTTATAAGTTTGTGATACATTTTTAATTCCTTTTTGTATTTTTTCTTGTCCTCTGGATCATAGTTTTTTCTCCATCCACGTTCAATGTTTTTACATTTAGCTTTAGCTTCCTGAAGTTCTTTGGAGAACCAAGGAGCCGTTTGAGTCTTTCTGACAGGGGGTTTAGATGTCCATGGTGCTACTGTGTCCAGAGCTTTGGACATCCATTTTTCATAGCCCTCCCATGCCTTGAGCAGAGTGTCGTTAGAGGGAGGAGGTTCTCTGCATAGGGCAGATTTAAACTTTTCCTCTGTGAAGTTCTTCCAATCTCTGCGTTTTAAGGGTCTAGAATTGGGCACATTAGAGTTGGTCGTACTGCATTCCTGTAGAACATTTTCCACCTCAAAGGGGATAACAAAATGATCGGACCATGTAATTTGCAACGGGGTGTTTATTTTAAGATCCTCCCAGTTAGCAAAAACCGGGTCAAGAAGATGACCAAGTTGATGAGAAGGAGATGTGGATTGCAGTGTTAATGATAATGGTTTCAGAGCCTGTATCACGGCCTGTGCCTCCCTACATTTGCGATCTTCAAAATGAAAATTAAGGTCTCCTAAAATAAGAAATTTCTTATGTCGGAGCGCATGTTGTGTTATTAATTCTGTCAGCTGAGTAGCAAATTGAGAGGACTTACCAGGGGGCCTATATATTAAAAGTCCATTAATATTGCTTTTGGAACTAGTTTTAATCGCAAAGAACCCACCCTCACTGTTCGGCAAGGTAGTCTTCTCTAAAGTGCAGTGTAGGTCGCTCTTATGAATTATGGCCAATCCTCCTCCTATCTGTTTTTCTCTGTCAATTCTAAGCAAGCTGTATCCTATCGGGACCGCCTCCAAGGTTTCTGGAGTCGAGGCTGTGTCAAGCCACGTCTCTGTTAAAAAGAGCACATCGAGCTCACCATCCACCACAAGATCATGTATCTCTAATCTGTGTTTTTTGAGGGATCTACAATTGAGTAGTGACATTTTCAAAATCTTCCCTCTTAACTCACCATTTTTTCTATCCTTAATCGTAAAGTGGCAGGACGCACAGTTCTTCGTGGGAGAGTCTACTGACATACTATGGCGACAGCTATCTTTAACATTGGGACGTATGTCAAGCAAATCCTTAGTGGTATACTTAATGTGTGTCATATTGGTAATGGCAGTCGGGGTGGAATGGACAGGGGTTCTGGCCCCGTGCCCCGATCTGCCGCGGACGGGCGCAGACGGGCTTGCCTTTGGCGCGCCTTCGGCACGCCGCCGGCGCGCCCGCTGCGCCCGCCCGCTGCGCGGACGGGAAGATGTCATCCTTATATCCAGTAGGGGGGGGGAGAGAAGCGTCCTAACAACTGGACCGCTACCCTCTTCCTTCCTCCCCAAGATGGCGACCTTTCTGACCTGCCGGCGTCAGCCCTAAAATCGGCTGCACCGGTCAGGCAATGTCCTCGGGGGTCCTCGGCCCAATATTAATCAAGGCGCGAGTAAATAGACTTTGTCAGCAGGTAAAACCGGGCAGTTTAAAATATACTACAATTTTTAAAAACGTTCTGCAAACAGTGCTAATGTAGCGGTAAATGCAAGAAATGAAAGGGATAGCAGGGAGAGCCCCCGGCTTTTCGCCTCAGGGGTGAGTAGAAGTAACTGTAACTATTGTAAACAACCAGGTCACTATGTGAATGAATGTGCAGTCCTGAAACACAATATAGCTACAGGCAAGACAAAAGAAAGACCGCATCTTCCTAGACAGAATAACACCCCACAGAATACGCAACAGACAGTAGCCTTACCACAACCAATAGCTGCAACACAACAGGTCACGCAACAAATGTACCAGTACGCACAGTCAGACTATCCAGACTTTCAGCAGTACTCATGAAACAGCCTAGAGAGAGAGGTTGGCTTGCCTCTTATTGAGGTTCCTGTAGATCAAGAAGGTCCCTATGTACATAGTCGTGTATTGGGAAAAGACAGAAAATTTTTGATTGACACAGGGGCGAGCAGGACTACCATCAGTCATGACGAGGTTCCAGGGGCACCCCTCTCAGGCTCACAGAATGTTTCCCTGGGTTTTTCAGGAAAGCCTATTATTAACGAAGTGTCAAAGCCAGTTTCCCTAGGAGTTGGTCCATTGTCCCGTACTACAGACCTGTTACTCACTAAGTCATGTCCAGAAAATTTGCTTGGTATAAAGACATTGAAAGAACTAGGAGCGGTTATTTGTTGTTCTCCGGAAGGAGTGCGATTGTTTTTACGTGATTTTAAAGGGCACTATGTGATGAGAGATTTTGACCACAGACTCCAGAATATACCACAGCATTTATGGGCATAAGGTCCGACTGATGTAGGTTACATGCACATTACACCATATCGTGTCACTCTCAAACCAGGAGTACTACTGCCACGAATCCGACAATACAAGTTGCCACCTGAAGCCATAGTAGCATTACTGAAAATTGTTGACGAACTCATTGCACAAGGAGTGGTAGTAGAAACTGACTCGAATGTATGTAATTCTCCTGTCATCCCTATTCTCAAACGAACAGACCCTAATGCACCACCAGTCTACAGACTAGTGATTGACCTTCGAGAACTAAACAAGTGTATAATACCGCAATACCCAGTGGTCTCAGACATTTCTTCATTACTGACTGCGATTGATTCCGAAGCGACGTTCTTCACTGTAATTGATTTACAGAACGCCTTCTTCAGTGTCCCAATACATCCAGAGAGCCAACACCTCTTCGGATTCTGTTTAAATGGATGCAGCTTCAAATTTACGAGAGCTCCTCAAGGATTCACAGAAA